>NC_138886.1:5283807-5915302 GCF_965194825.1 Balaenoptera physalus
GAATCCAACTCCTCCCACCCCATGACATGAAGCTGATGCTCCTATAGGAACTACAGATGTGGGAAATGGTGGTAGGGTTGGCAGAATTGATGGGTTTGATGGTCAGGGAACCCAGAAAGGCCTGAATCCTGCCCACAATCCATCTTCCTCCCCTGGGGGGTCTGAGGGAGATGGACACCCTAGGAAGAAGAACCTCTTCTTTGTTAGCTGGACAGGGGTCCTGAAAATCCAGCCTGAGAATCCAGAAAGCTGGGCGCTACAGAAAACCCCTTTGGGTACTAGTTTCATCCCACCCCACGCTCTCCATCGCCAAGGCTCAGCCATATGGCACATCACTGTGGCTGCCTGGAGGGCAGGTAGGAGAAACAAAATAAGGATGACCACTCTTACCACTTCTGTTCTACCTTGTGCACAGAGCAAAATAGAGAGAAAAATAAAATGCGTAAAGAATTGTTAAGGAAAAAGAAAACTATTAGCAGTGAAACGAAATGTGTGTGCAGATAATCCAAAGAAATCTACACATACACACACACACATTAATGGAATAAGCAAATTTATCACAGTTACAGAGCACAGTCAATTAATATAAATCAATTATATTTCTATATACCCTCAATTGTTCAGCACCATTTGCTGAAGACTATCCTTCCTCCACTGAATTGCCTTTTCACCTTTGTCAGAAATCAATTGATCATATGTGTGCATCTATTTCTGAACTTTCTATTCTGTACAATTTATCTATTTGCTTATCTTGACACCAGTATTGCATGGTTTTAAATATCATAACTTTATAATAAGTTTAGAAGTCAAATAGCTTAAGTTCTCTAACTTTTTCTTTTTTAATGTTGTTTTAGCTATTATAGGTTCTTTTCATTTCCATAAGAATTTTAGAATCAGCTACAAAAAAAAAAAAAAAGCCTATTGGAATTTTCATGGGATTGCATTGAATCTATAGATCAATTTGGAGAGAACTGACATCTTAACAATATCGAGTCTTCTTATTCATGAGTATATATTTCTCCTTTTATTTGGGTGTTCTTTAAATTCAGTCAGCATTATTTTATAGTTTTCAGTGTACAGGTCTTGTACATCTTGTCAGATTTATACTTAAGTAATAGGTATTTGATGTTACTGTAAATGGTATTTGCTTTGTAAATTTCAATTTTTGATTATTCATGCTAGTATGTGGAAATACAATTGGTTTTTTATATTGACCTTATATCCTGCAACCTTGCTAAAATCACTTACTGGTTTTAGTAGTTTTATAGATTTTATAGAATTTTCTATATAGATGATCATGTTATTTGCAAACAAAGCTTAACTTCTTCCTTTCTAATGTGGATCCCTATATTTCTTTTTCTTGCCTTAGTGCATTGGCTAGAACTTCCTGTACAATGTAGGACAGAAGAGGTAATGGATATTCTTGCCTTGTTCCAAATCTGATGTGAAAGCATTCTTTCACCATTAAGTATGATATTAAAAGTGGGTTTTTCCTAGATGCCTTTTATCAGGTCAAGGAAATTCCTTTTTATTTCTATTTCACTGAGAATTTTTGTCAGAGATGGACAGTGGATTTTATCAAATGCTTTTTCTGTATATATTGAGATGATCATATGGTTTTTATTTTTGACTCTGTTAATATAATTGTATTGATTGGTTTTCAAATGTTTAACCAACCATTAATTGCTAGAACAAACCCCACTTGGTCATTATGCATTATCTTTTTTTATATATTATATAAAATATATATTTTATATATTTTTAATATATTATTATATTATTATTTAGGATTTGATGCCTAAACTTTTGTTAAAAATTTTTACATCTATCTAAATGAGTGATATTTGTCATTTTCATTTATATTATATATCTTTGTTGGGTTTTGGTATATAAGTAATGCTAGCCTCATAGAACGAATTGGGATGCATTCCATTCTTTTTGATTTTTTTGGAAGAGTTTGTGTATAACTGGCATTATTTCTTCTTTAAGTATTTGCTGGAACTCACCAGGAAAGCCATTTGGACCTGGAATTTTCTTTATGGAAAAATTCTGTATAATAAATTCAATTTCTTTAGTAGCTGTAAGGTTACTCAGATTATCTATTTCTTCTTGAGTGAGCTTTGATAATTTGTGTTTTTCAAGGACTATTTCATCTAAGTTGAATTTATTGACGTAGGATATTTGTAATATTCCGTCTTCTTAATATCTGCAGAATCTGTAGTGATGTCACCTTTCTCATTCCTGACATTGGTAATTTGTTTTTTGTTATTTATTTTTTTCTTGATCAGTCTGGCTAGAGGCTTATCAACTTAATTGATTTTTCTCAGAGAACCAGTTTTTGGTTTCATTGATTTTTCTCCTTTTTGTCTTGTTTTGTTTTCTATTTTATTCATTTTTGCTCTGATCCTTATTTCCTGTCTTCTGCCTATCTTGGGTCTCATTTACTTTTCTTTTTCTAGTTTTCTTCTTTTTTAAACATAGGCATTTAGTATTATAAATTTCCCTCTAAGTACTTCTTTAGCACCACAAATTGTGATTGGTTGTGTTTTCATTTTTCATTCAGTTAAAAACATTTTCTAATTTCCTTTTAAATTTCTTCTTTGAATAATGGGTTATTTAAAAATGTGTTATTTAGCTTCCAAATATTTAGGGATTTTCCAGATATCTTTCTGTTATTGATTTCTAATTTAATTTCATACACTAGAGAACATATTTTCTATGATTTGATTCCTTTTGAATTGACTGAGACTTGTTTTATGACTTGGAATATGGTCTATCTTCATACATTTGAGAAGAACATATATTCTACTGATGTTGGGTAGAGTGTTCTATAAATGTCAATTAGGTCCAAGTTGGTTGATAGTGTTGTTCAAGTCTTCTGAAGACTTACTGATTTTCTGTTTACTTCTATCAATTATTGAGAGGGCTGTTGAACCCTTTGACTAGAATTGTGGATTTATCTATTTCTCCTTGCAGTTCTAATGGTTTTGCTTTAAGTATCCTAAAGCTGTTATTAGGTACAGAAACATTTAGGACTCATGTCCTCTTCATGAATTGACATATTATGAAGTGACCGTGTTTATCTCTGATAATATTCTTTGCTCTGAAATCTTCTTTATCTGATATAAATACAGCTACTCCAGATTTTTAGAAAAATCTATGTTGGTATGATATCTTCTTCCCTCTTTTTATTTTTAACCTACTTGTGTCTTATACTTAAAGTTGGTTTCTTCCAACAAGCACCTACTGTATAGCACAGGGAACTCTCTTCAATATTACGTAACAACCTAAATGGGGAAAGTATTGGAAAAAGAATAGATACATGTGTATGTATAACTGAATCACTTTGCTGTACACCTGAAACACAACATTGTTAATTACCTATACTCCAATATAAAATAAAAAGTTAAAAAAAAAAGTTCATTTCTTACAGGCAGCAAGCATGTAGTAGTTGGATCTTGCTTTTTTATCCAATCTGACAATCTTGAGATTTTAATTGGGGAATTAGACCATTTACATTGAATGTGATTATTGATATGGCTGGGTTTACATCAACTATCTTGCTGTTTGTTTTCCTTTTGTTACTTTCCCCCTTCTTTTTCTGCCTTCTTTTGGATTAGTTTTAATGATTCCATTTTATCCCCTTTGTTGGTTTATGAGCTATAACTCTTTGTTGTGCTATTTTGGTGGTTGCTTTAGGGTTTACCAATACATCTTTAACCTACCATAATCTGTCTTTAACTAACATAGTGCTTCAGGGGTAGTTGATGAACCCTACAACAGTATATTTTCATTTCTTCTCTCCCAGCCTTTCTGTTATTGTTGTCATACATTTTTTTCTACATGTTATAAAACCCTTAATACATTATTATTTTTGCTTTAAATAGTTATCTTTTAGAGACTTGCAAAATACCCCCCCCCACAAATTTTATATTTACTCATGTAGTTACCATTTCTGATGTCTTTCATATTTCCCCCCCCCCCCAATCTCTCCTCTCTTTTCAGGGACTCTCATTACACACATCTCAGGCTGCCTGAAGTTGTTCTTCAGTTAACTGATGTTCTATTCCAATTTTTTCTCAGGCTTCTTTGTGTGGTTCATTTGGGGTCGTTCCTATTGCTATGTCTTCAGGTTCACTAATCTTCCTCTGAAGTGTATAATATTGTGTTAATACCATACAGGATATTCTCATTTCAGACATTACAGTTCTCATCTCTAGTTTGATTTGGGTCTCTTCCATGCCTCTATTTAACATGTTCCGTCTTTTTTTTTAGCTTCTTAAACATATACAGTTTTAATAATGATTGAAAAATTCTCAGCCACTAATTTTATCATCTGGGTCACTTCTGGATTAGTTTCAATTGATTTTTCTCCTCATTATAGACATTTCTTTTTGCATACTTGGTAATTTTTGATTGGATACTGGAAATTGTGAAATTTATTTTGTTGGGTACTGGGTATTTTTGTATACCTGTAAGTTTCTTGAGCTTAGCTCTGGGATCTTACTTGGAAACGATCTTATTCATTTGGGCTTTGCTTCTAAGCTTTGTTAGATAAGAGTGGCATTTTGGGGCTTCCCTGGTGGCGCAGTGGTTGAGAATCTGCCTGCTAATGCAGGGGACACGGGTTCGAGCCCTGGTCTGGGAAGATCCCACATGCCACGGAGCAACTGGGCCCGTGAGCCACAACTGCTGAGCCTGCGCGTCTGGAGCCTGTGCCCCGCAATGGGAGGGGCCGCGATAGTGAAAGGCCCGCGCACCGCGATGAAGAGCGGTCCCCGCACCGCGATGAAGAGTGGCCCCCGCTTGCCGCAACTAGAGAAAGCCCTCGCACGAACCGAAGACCCAACACAGCCAAAAATAAATAAATAAATAAATAAATAAAGTAGCTATTAAAAAAAAAAAAAAGGATTTAAAAAAAAAAAGAGTGGCATTTTGTTATGACTGATTTTCCCCTACTACTGAAGTAAAACCCTTCTGAGTACTCTATCTAATGCTAAGTGAATAATGTGGTTTTCCACTTTGGTTGATAGGAACCAGCACTAGTTTATGCCCTAAAGTTCTTAGGATTTTGCCTCTAATCCTTTCATGTTGCTTTTTCTCCAGACATGGGATTTCCTCACATGCATGCGCTGATCAGTACTTAGTACTTGAGACAGTCCCTCTGCAGAGTCCAGAGCTCTCTCTGTGCAGCCCTGTCCTCTCTGATACTTCTCTGTATGAACTCAGAAAGACCACTGGGCTCTACTTGATGCTCCTTCCCAATGCTGTGATCTGGAAATGTTCCCTAGGCAGGAAACTAGGGCAATCGTAGGGCTCACCTCATTTGTTTCTTTAATCTCAGGGGTCACTGTTGTTTGCTGTTTGATGTCAACTGTTTTGAAAACTGACTGGTATTTTAGTTGTTTCAGAAAGAAGGTAAATCTGGTACCTACTAACTCATCTTGCTGGAAACAAAGTTAGCTTACTTGGAAATAAAAGAATCTGTAGGCCAGTGTCACGCATTTCCACAGTTTCTGGAGGAAAAGAACTCTGAAATAACCAAGAATTAGAGGGACTGATTTTTTTTTTAAAGGTATTACTGCAGCAATTTCACAAGAACACAATGATCTACCAAAAGGAAAAACAACAGTAATCCTAAAATTTATGAATTCATCCATAAGCAGCAACTGAAAACCATGACCAATTCAAGGCAATGCTGCTCGTCGAAAAAAATCTGGCCCTCCCCCAAACTGCAAGAATTCCCACCCTCTTGACAGGCACTCATGCAGTGGAGAGTTGCACGACAGCTAGACATCTCAACAGGGACCTAGAGTTCTCCGTAGACTTTCCCCATGCTTTCAACTTGTGAATACCTAATACGGGTAACCTTTTCTAACCCAGTAAGTCATTTTCCTTGCATGTGAAGGAAATCTAAGGAATTCTGTGTTGAAGAACAGACTTCCATTTTAGATCCATAGACCCTTCTAAAGGATGTTGCCCAGAGGCTTGGGCACTTGGTCCATAGCTCTGGCGTCAGTACCCAAGATACAGATTGAAGGAGTTTTACTTTAAGGATGAGCAGTGTAAATTTTGTCTTCCTTTCTAGCCCTCTGGCCTCTCTTACCTCTCCAATCTGATATTAGCACTAGGAAATAGACAGGAGTCACTCACTATTTGATAGAATTAATAAACTTACAAATGGCAACGGATCACCATAACATAGGTCCCCATGGTCCTGTTTCCTGTTACTAGGCAGCTGAGTCAAGTATACTTTGACTATTCTATTTGTTCTTGACAGAAGTTTAGCTTTAAGATAAAATAAACATCTTTGATTAAGAATCTAATTGGAAATTAAATTGACTTTTGGATAGAATAACTCTATCTACTCAGGCAAGTTGCTCTCATGCCCTGATCAGCATTAAATGATGAGCAGAGCTGGAGCCCCTTCTCATTCCAGATACCCCAATCCAATCACTGTGACACAAAATACTCCTTTATAGGTAAGATGAGCCACTGGAAAGAAAAATGAGTTTGAGAGAAGCCCAAGGTACATTCTGATTTTATATCCAAGAGGCAGTGGATGGACACCATCATGAAAAGGCTCATCTCTACAATAAAAATCAGACTAGAAGCTTCTTCAAAGGCAGGGTTTTAATTTCTGTGTATTTGCAGGTTCCAGTTTCAGGCCCAGAGCATTTTGAGAGACCTCACTTTAACATGGGTCACTGGAAAGTGAAATCTCACCTTCATGGGTGCCACTCCATTGGGGAAAACTGTGCAGAGAGGGCATTTAGGGACACCCAAGGGCGATGAGGGACAGCTCTGGGTGAACTGCCAAAGTGGGAGGAGGCAGGGCCCACTGGTTTGTACCTTTGAGCTACAGGCACCTGTGGACAAGCCAAAGTCTCAAATGGACCATGTGTTCCTGCCACCCCTTAGTCCTTCAGAGACCACAGGGACCCACGTTATAGCTAGATCCCCATGATGCGACTTTTTCTTTTTCTTTCCTTTTTTTAAATTTATTTATTTATTTATTTTTGGCGGTGTTGGGTCTTCGTTTCTGTGTGAGGGCTTTCTCTAGTTGCGGCAAGTGGGGGCCACTCTTCATCGCGGTGCGCCGGCCTCTCACTATCGCGGCCTCTCTTGTTGCGGAGCACAGGCTCCAGACGCGCAGGCTCAGTAGTTGTGGCTCACGGGCCTAGTTGCTCCGCGGCATGTGGGATCTTCCCAGACCAGGGCTCGAACCTGTGTCCCCTGCATTAGCAGGCAGATTCTCAACCACTGCGCCACCAGGGAAGCCCGCGACTTTTTTTTTTAAATAAATTTATTCATTTATTTTTAATTTTTGGCTGTGTTGGGTCTTCATTGCTGCGCGCAGGCTTTCTCTAGTTGCGGCAAGCGGGGGCTACTCTTTGTTGCGGTGTGCGGGCTTCTCATTGCAGTGGCTTCTCTTGTTGCGGAGCACAGGCTCTAGGCACACGGGCTTCAGTAGTTGTGGCACACGGGCTCAGTAGTTGTGGCTCACGGGCTCTGGAGCACAGGCTCAGTAGCTGTGGTGCACGGGCTTAGTTGCTCCGCGGCATGTGGGATCTTCCCGGACCAGGGCTCGAACCCGTGTCCCCTGCATTGGCAGGCGGATTCTTAACCACTGCGCCACCAGGGAAGTCCCGTGACTTTCAATAATTGGTTTTTATTGCATGGCTGAAAACATGAAAATAAAATGTTTACCACAAGTTTAACTGTGGATACTTTTATCCAGTGAACATCTATTGCACAAGCGGAGCCATCATGTGTATCTTTAAGTTGTAATGCTCTGAGCAAGATTTTACCTCTGGACAGTTGAGCTCATTTGTTTTGGAGTATAAACAGCTAACAGAGCACGCGACTCAGATCTTGCAGCGGACTCATTTTAGCTCTTTGATTACTGCCATTACACTGAGCGCAGTAAATGAGAAGTGGGTCAGGAATGGGGAACTTAGCCTTCCGCTCTCACTCTAATAAATGATGATGGTAATAATAATAACACCAGCTTTATATATAATGTCTCATTTAATCGTCAACAAATCTAGACAAATATATTATCATTCCCCCTTTTTACAGATGATAAAACTGGGGCTCAGAGAGGTTAAGTGACTTGCCTTAAGTCACACAGCTAGGATGGGATTCGAGCCCAGACACACACATGACCTTAACCAATAAACTCCACTTGCTGGATTGAGTCACTTTCTTCCCGTTTTTGGGTCTGAATTCCCTTCTGTATTGAGGACAGAATCGAACAGGATCATCTTCGGCCCCCAGATGCCGGCTTCTTTGATTCCCACTTGGGCCAGCTTTGCTGTGTGCCAAGGCCACAGAAGGGATCGCCTCCATCCTGAACAACCTACAGCCAGCAACGCACTTGGTGTAAAAAGGGCCTGGGTGATAAATTCGTGGCCGGAACAGCCAGACCCACTGCCCATTAGGAGAAAGCATGGCGTGTGTGCCGTGCTGACAGTGGACTGGCGGGGGAGATGCACAGAGGAAGCACAACACGTATATAAATGTTTCTGGATGGTGACCACCGGTCCCACCATCTGTGACACTGACAACCACACAGCAGAGTCTGAGCACCACTTGGCTTGAATGTCTCGGAGACTATGTTTATTCCTGTTTCCAGAATGGCTCAAAATGAAAGCAGCAGCAGCTGCTACAGACAAGGGTCAGGAGTCAGCCAGGTCAGATGCCTGAAGCCCCCAAGTGGGGAAGAGGATCTGGGCCTGAATTCAGCTCAGAGCAGTTGCTGCCAGGTCATTAAACAGAGGAGCATGGCTCTCTTGGGCCCCGGGCCGGAGGGCTGGTGGGAGATTCAGGCTGCGCTGTCAACTCACCCGTATGTAAAAACTTGTAATTATAGCAGTTTCATTTCCCTACACTGGGGCAAATCTTTGTTCCCTAAATCGCAGAGAATGAAAGAGATTTAAAAGCAAACCTCCCAAGACTTGAGAATTCTAAATGCTTCTGAAACTGTCGGCTGGTGACAACCAAGCTGTCCCACTGGCTCACGTAGCTCCTCTGTCAGCCGCAGCCAGTGACTCCAAAATGGGTGCAGCAGCCCTTCCTGCTCCTCCTGCCCCCCGTCCCCGGCCAGCTGGAGAGCTCTGGGACGCGAAGATTAGCAAGGCGCGGGGCGAGCCACGCATCTGGCTGTTCTCACCTGCAGGGGCAGAAACCTGTAGACTGGACGGGGGATGCCAGGCCTGCACCCTCCCGGGCCAGGATGAGGCTGAGGGGGAAACAAGGGCAAGGTATCTTTCAGCCTGAGGCCCTGTCCCTCCTTAGGGAGTGATCAGATGAAAGCACCGCTGGGCAGGGTGGGGACCACTGGGCCAGGGCTACTGCGGTGATGCCTGATGGGGGCTCTGGTCGGCTTGGGCAGAGGACACTGAGCCAGGCCCCGGGCCTGGCGGACAGTGGCCTTGCTGTGTGGCCCTGGTGTGATCAGCGGGCTCCATGCTCTTGAATAGTAGCCCTGCCCCCCACCCCGTCCTCTCCCGCTGGGGTCTGGCTTTGGAGCAAGTCCCGGCTTCTTTCTGGGAAGTTGTTCTGGGTGGCTTTTATCCCACAGTTCCTGACTCTTGCTGTCCTGGCACTTGTCGGGGGCTGAGGACAGACAAGGCTGACACGGCCTCTGCCCACATTGAGCTGCCAGTTGTTGGGGGAGGGGAGGCGTGGGACAGACCAGACAACCAACCAGCCACCCAATTACACGACTCACCGTAACCACGACGTGTACCTCAAAATGGCAATGCAGTGTGAGAGGATTGGTTGAATCTGAGCAGGGCAGGCAGCCCAGCGCGGGGTGGCTGGGGTGGGGGGGTGGAATGATTTAAGCCGAGAGCTGCCGGGTGAGTGGGAAGGCACGAGGGGCCCTGCAGCAGAGACAAGTGCGGGGGAGCCCTGAGGTGGGGAGGGGGACCACGGGCCACGTGAGGAAGAGAATGTGCAGAAGGGCCCGGAAAGGAAGGAGATGAAGCAAGAAGAGGGGCCAGCCGGGGTCAGGGAGCCTGGAGGTGTGACCCGCAGGCCACTGTGAGGATTGCCTTCTGACCTTCTGGATGGGGGTGCCTACAGGTGTGGCTGCGGAACCCACCCAAGGGAGGGTTAGGAAGCAACGCTCTCCGGCATCCTCGCAGCCCCAGAAGAGCGGGGCCAGCAAGGGGCGGGCAGGCGGGAGCGGAGGTGGAGGGGGGCCGGGAGGAGCGACGAGCTGGACTCGCCGCGTCGTGCGGCCCGGGCCCGCCCCGCGCCCCCATCACCGCACTGACTCCCTCTCTGCGGCTGGCGGGCTAGGGCCGCGAACGACGTGGAGAATCTCTGGCCAGGGCTGTGGAATGGACGGGACTCCACTCGTGAGCAGAGAGGGGCGGAACAATGGAGTAACTGCCGCCTCGGGACCCTGGAAAGGGACCTGTGGGACCCTGGAAAGCCTCAAAGCCAGAGCCCGCAGGAGACAGCGGAGGAAGGAGGGGTCTGGACAGCCAGAGGGCGTGGGGCCAGCTGCTTCCTCCGGGGTCTGACCGCCTTCCTCCGGAAGCGGACGCCAGCCCCCAGCTGTACACGGTGGGCGCCAACGCGGGCGCCACAGACTCAGCCCCACCCCCCTGGGGCTGCGGTTCAGTCGGACGATCACGCGCAAGGTTGGAGCAGCAGAATGGCGGCAACCGACTGCACAACCGGCAGCGCGTTTACCGTGGTCCCCACCCAATGTCAGCTCCTTTCCGTGGGGGTAGACACGACAGGCGTGTGAGGGGCTCGGCAGTGTCCCTGGCTACAACGGGTCAGGTACTGCCTCCAGAATGAACGACCACCTTGAGGGAGGACGATCACGAGAGCCAGCGGTGGAACGGCCAGGGCCCAGCCGAGGGCAGGCGGGTGCCGTGCGGGGCAGGGCAGCAGGCACTGCCCCGGTTCCTTCTGGCTCCACCGCTGCCCGGCTTAGGACTCAGCAAACTGCTTACTCTCTCGGTCTCACTCTCATCTGGAAGATGTAAGTTAAACGTGCAGACAGTAATCATTCAACGAACTATCACTACTATTATCACTGACTACGAGAGGGATGTGTATTGGAAACACAACCTGCAGGAAGTAAATAAGCTATGCTTTTGTCCAGCGACACCGACGATGAAGCAAGGATGAGTTTCAAGGAAGCTGGCTCCAGCAGAAAGGTTCCACGGTAAAAGTATTTGGGAAATGGCAGACTATTGCATCTTATTGATTTACAAAGCAAATTTGCATATTAAAGGCTCAAAAGAGTCCGATAAAAAGATGTGTTAAATTTCATTCTGTTCATTCTTTTCCCCAACTTATCTGACCGTGGAACCCTTCTTATTTTGGCTGAGTATGGAAACATTCTGAAGACAGAGGAGGTTTGGGGGCTAAAACCATCTCAGTCTAATTGCTTTTTTTCCTCCTGTGAGTGATGAAGGAACAGAGAAATCAGAGAGAACCGGGGTAGGAGGAGGAAGAGACTGATCCTGGAAGCCCGGGGCCGGGAGGTACACCTGCCCCTGCTTTCCGCCCAGCAGGTGACACCCAGAAGAAGCAGGAGAGCCGGCCAATGCCTGGGGGCACTGGGCAGGCGCTCTGTGAGGAAACCGAGTGGGAACCCACAAGTTGATGGAACTGAAGAGAAAAGGAAAGGATGACAGAGCCAATCTCAGGAGGATGCAGGACACCGCCCCTCCTCCTCCTCCTCAAGTACTTTGAAGCAAAACGTGGCAACCAGAGACAGCGCAACTGAGTCGCGTCGGGAGACAGGATGAGGTCAAGGAGGGGACCTCCTCCCACCCGTTAATCGGGGAGACCTCACAGAGGCGGCGTTCAGAAGCTGCCCGAACAGGAAGGCGCTGACAGCCCACCTGTGCTTTCGTATTTCCTTTTTGAGCAGGTGCCCCAAATGTAGCTGAAACTTAAACTCGGTGCCCCTCATCAACAGTTTCAGAAAGATCCCTTACCCTGGACTCACGGCAAAATAAACACAGCCATAGGAGTGCGGGTCTCTTTCAGATGCTCCACAGGAAGAAGATATTTATAGTTACTGCCATTAAAAGGTTTCTCTAAATGTGGACCACAGACCGTCTGCGTGGGAATCACCTGTGAAGCTTATCGAAAACACAGCGTGAAGGGACCAACTCAGCTCTGCTGAGGCAGAATCTCAGACTGAAGTGGAGGCCTCCTGCGCTAGAGCCCGGTTAAGCAGGCGCCCTCCCGGGCCCATCTGCGGTCACGCTCCCTTCTCACGGGGACATGACCCTCACACTCGCGGCTGCTCTCCGTTTGCCCCTATTTGGGGAAGGCGCAGCCCCGCCGTCTCCTCCCCAGGCAGGCTGGAGCCACCGTGCATTCCCTGCCCAGCATCCTGGGAGCTTGGGTTTCAGGGGACGCATGCTGGCTGCGCTCTGAGATGGCCCCTGTCACCCACCAGCGAAATCGACCCCAAAAAAGGAACTCAGAGGGGCTCCCGCACCAGCCATACATTCCCTGGTGGCCGCCGCCCGACAGTGAGTGCGGGGGCGTTATCTGGCCGAGCTCAGCTGATACGGCCTTAGGGAGAGATGTCACATGCCACCTCGATGGAGGATTACACAGAGAATTTGAGGTCAAGGGTTTAGGCCAAACCAGCTTCTATTTATAAAAAAGAGCCTCCGGGGGGAAACGTAAGCGCAGGAGATGGCTCTGTCTGGCTGCCGGTCAGGAGGAGGACACGCCGAGGCAGGTCAGCTCTTGCCATTTAGTCACGTTGCTCCCTTAAAGCAAGGCCCTCCACCGCGAGCTGTTCCCACCAACGCTCGAATCCCTCTGTCTCAAGATGGCCCTGGGTACAAACGAGGGAGAGCACGCGTGGGAGGAATGAGCCCCACGCCTGGCCGTGCGGATGTCTGGGGACTGGCTCTGCGGCTGGGGCGCCTCACGTGAGAACAGGTGGAGACGGGCGCTTCAGTTCCACAAAAACCAACAAGGGAACCCGTTAAATGACTGAAGGCCAAGCTCTTTGAAGGAGGCAGACGCCCTGATTAATGGAACATACGAGCAGACTCTCACTCTTCTCTCATAAGCTGCACAGAAAACAGGAGAAGTCACCCAGGGGCCCAATTCCGGTTTGGGATTCCTGAAACCCAACGCGCCGCACTAGGGAACTCCTCTTCTGATGAGCGTGAGAAACTACTGCCTTCAGCCCGAGCGCGTCCAGTACCAGTTTCAGTCCTACTGAATGAGAACCTGCCAGACCGGGGCTTCCGAGTCTGTACTTTACACAGAGCCCCTAGCAGAGCGAGGACCGGCAGGGCAGGCTGTGGCCCAGGGTACCTCCCCGGGCTCTACCCTCCCAACAAGCCAACAGAACCAGCCAGGTCGTACTGGCTGTAATGTGACAAATTCAACCACATGGAAAACTTTTATTAACACCTTTCAAAATACAACTTTCCAATGTATAAAAATCTAAATAACTGTCCCTTTCCAACCCTCCCCTGCTAATGACCCAAGCCAAAGCGCTGTCCTATTCTGAGCCTGAAAGATAACAAATTCTTACGCCTACGCTTTGGTGCAAGGCAGTCCTTGTTTGTCAGCAACTGGCAAGGACATCACAGGCCTAAGAACTAAAATATGCCGAGACCTGAAGAACACTGCATTACAAGCACTTTAATGAGACCAAAGTCACGATCTCTAGGCCACCCTAGCAAACACTTGCCTGGTGGCATCGGGCAGTAGCAACATCTTCTCAACTCCTGGGTCTACCCAAGGGTTATGTGCACTGCGGTTCATAGACAGGGGCCAGGAGTGGTCACCCATGTCACCGTCACCTACTGGAGATAAAAGGTGTTTCTCAATCAACTGCCCACCTTGCTGCCAGAGTATAAGAAATTAGCCGTGGGACACACAGTGCCCAAGAGCCAAACTGAGAGAATGAGCAGAGGTGTTCCAAAGGCAGCATCCCTGGCATCAGCACCCCCTGGCATGCTCTCCACGCCTGCCTCACAGCTACCTGTACTCTGAGGTGTTAATACCTCTCCTGAAACTCAGCTAATGCCTGCATAAGTGAGTTTCTTTCCCTCTACTCAATCACGAAGTTGGCACCTTGAGGGGCCTCATACTCAACAGCAAAAAGGACGTGAAGAAAAGACACCGAGTTATGGCCTCAAAAAGGTGCTGGCCAGCACGCAACCTCTTCCCCTGGGGAGGGCCCCAGTCCGAGGAGACCAGGGGAGACTGTCTGGGAGAAGCGTCTGCCTATCCGTATCCTACGCTGGATCCTTTTGGCAGCCGTCTTTGAAGACACATGCTGCTGGCTGATGGCAGGCTGTGCAGGTTTCTCAGAGCCACAGAAATGAGGAAACCTCTCTCCTTGGCTGTGACCTGAAAAAGCCCACATACATTCTGTATGGAAACAGGCCAAACAGTTTAATAGCAGGGGTCGGGGGGGAACAACCAACACAAAATATAAAACAAAACAAGCAATCAAGCATTTCTGGAGTTTGGTTTCTGCTGTTTCTTTCGGGGTGTGTATTTCAATGAGAACGTCCAGTTCAAAGGACTGCTCCCGGGTTTCTCAGTGAAGGGGAGCTGAGAACGCAGCTGGTCACAGGAACAGAAAGGAACACCGACACCCATTCAGCTTCTCCAGCCACCAAAGCCCTGGACAGACCTGCAAGGAAGCGCCGGGAGAGGCAGATCAGCTCCTGCTCTGAGGAAGGGCTTTGGGGCTTGTGCCACTCCCTGTGTTCAAAGTTCAGGACCCTGAATTTTTAATGTCATGCAATTCTACACAGAATCACAGAGCGAGGATCAAAAAAATAAGACTTGGTAATCGGCTTGGAGCCCAGCAAGCTCCTGAGACACGAACAGCAAAATAAGCAAGGGCATCTCTCGAGTCCTGCCTTCCAGACTTTGCTCATCTGAAGGCACAATCTTCTCTCTGAGGCTCAGCCCTTGAGGAGAGGCCAAGCCGGGCACCTCCTGCCACATGTCCGAGATCAGCAAGTCCACAGAACCCAAAGCCTGCTGCCAGACCACCGTGCTGCTAGGACAAGCTTTTAAACCAGGAAAAATGGACACAAAATGTACAAACAGAGCAGAAACTAGTATTTTCACGTACCACACACTCTTCCATCCTTCGTTAATGACTCAAAATAACTGAAGATAGATACTTACGAGCTAGATGATCCAAAGCTAAATCCTGAAAAAGAGGAAAAGGGTGCAGTTAAAACACACACACACACGCATGGGACTTCCCGTGGCGCAGTGGTTAAGAATCCGCCTGACAATGCAGGAGACACGGGTTCGAGCCCTGGTCCGGGAAGATCCCACATGCCGCAGAGCAGCTAAGCCCGTGCGCCACAACTACTGAGCCTGCGCTCTAGAGCCCTCGAGCCACAACTACGGAGCCCGCGTGCTGCAACTACTGAAGCCCACACGCCTAGAGCCCGTGCTCCGCAACAAGAGAAGCCACCGCAATGAGAAGCCCATGCACCGCAACAAAGAGTAGCCCCTGCTCGCTGCAACTAGAGAAAGCCCGCGCAGCAACAAAGACCCAAAGACCCAACGCAACCAAAAAAACCCCCCCAAAAAAACCCCCCAAAAACACCACCACACACTTGAAAGACAAAGGTGGTCTCTAGGCCGCATTCTTTCCCTCCCTTTGTCTCCCTCCTCCTGCACTGCCTGCAGGCCCAGGCGGGCAGGAAGTGCCGTGGTCTTCTGGGTATTTCAGGGTTCTTCCCTCCTCCCTGGCGGGCATTGGCAGAGGGTCTTGGGTAGGCGCCCTCTCGCTGCTGCACCGTGCCACACAGATCCATTGCGTCGGGAAAATATGTTTTTTCTACTTCTCCCATCCACTTGCTTCCTCTTCTTCTAGAGGCCAGAGCAGCAAGACACTCGGGTTCTAGGCCTGGCTCTGCGGCTCACCGTCTGGCCCTTTGGGCAAATTGGTTCCTTGGAGTTTTTGTGTCATTTGTAAAATAATAACGATGCCTAACTTCTGTGTCTAGTAAGTGTGGTGCAAGGATAAAGGCAGAATGCACACACTGTAGTATGTGAAGAAGCGGAGTGTCAAACAAATGAAAGACATTTTGTAAAGTCTCTACGTCTTACCTCTATTTTTTTCTCTATCTTATTTTTTGAGTCTGATTCTTAAATCAAGCTTTAGTAGAACCTGAGTTTTCAATCAAGGTTATTTTTCGGGGTCCTCAAATCTTGAGAGAAAAATCAAGTGAGCCATTTCTTCACTTGGTAAGAAACAGCACAGCGTTACAAATCTAATTAAAACCTAAAAAAGAACATTTTGTCTTTCAAGCACTTTTGGCTTTTAAAATACTACACTGAAGAGCCAGGTAAAACCACTCACTCTTTTCTTTGGGGCCGGGGGCGTCCAGGCATTTACTGAGGAGACGAAAGGAGGGGCCGCGGTGCGGGAAGGGGTCTGGCTGCCTACCTCCGCTGCCTGATCCGAAGGCAGAGAATCCCCCGCTCTGGGTCCCGAACGCAGACGGCTGTTGGGACAGCGATCCGAAAGTCGGGGCGTTCTGACTGGCGAGGGTGCCGAAGGACGTGGTGTTGCTGCTGCTCCCAAACCTGGGTTCCGGTGAGAAATGAGGCTGCAGTTAAGCGTGGCCACGCGGCCACTCTGCTGCCCGACGGCCTCAGTCCCCCCTCCCGAGTCTCAGGATGTGAGACACACAGGATTCGAGGTGACGTGCTCGGTTTAAACTGGCAGCCTCTCAGAACAAACAGGCTAGAGCCCAGAGCCAACCTTCACCTCAGCCTCGGGAAGAAAAGTAAAGGGACGCCATATGAAATCCCCCTCGCCCAGTGTCTGAGTTCTCCACTGTCTGGTCCTACTCTAATCCCACTCCTGCCTCGGGTCTCTCGTGTACGCCTGTGGGAACTCCTCAGGTGTCAGTCGGGGTCAGATACAGTTTCCCGGCCAGGGACCTGAAAAAAGGTGACAGGCTCTTTCGGAGATTTCATACCAAAGCTGGTACTCAGCTCTGCTGGACAAAATGGAACCAGCCAGTCAGGATTTATGTGGGAGAGCCCCCAGCCAAGGCAGAATCTGATACTTTTTTTCACTAGTGAAGAAAATAGCTGGTTTCAAATAAATAAATAAAAACCTCAAGATTCCTAGTCAACCACGAACCTTCCACCAACTTTGCAGCATTATGTGCCGGGCGGTCACTGGCGAGAACAGTGTCCATCAGAACCTGCCAGAATACTGGCTTAAGTCGATCCCAACTCTCCTTTAAAAGCTTTTCTTAACTTTAAGTCTTGGGGTTTCCTGACTTACTGGGAGAAACTTAAAAGACCCACTGGTCTCTGCATGAAATCTAAGAAGCAATACATCAACTTGCTCACTTTCCTTGAAATTCGCCAGCACTGCTGCACCAGCATCTTTCATGGAGAGGAACGGGTATGAATAAGGAGTCCACTTGAGTTTATTTTCAAGATAAAGATGCTCTCACCTGGCCAACCCTCACCCCACGTACCCTGACCGCTCTCCCAAACAAGCCCCTGGCTCCACCCCCCAACTCTTTAGCCTTACTGAGCCAGCGCTGAGGACAAGGACAGCGAGAGGCCGGTAAGACGTTCCTCTCAGACACCCACACCTCCTCTGAAGGAGACACTTTGTAGTCATCACCACATATATTTTACTGGGAATTTGTGGTGTGGTGAAGGCTATTTTTTCCATGGGGTTTTGGTAACCAGACCGAGTTTCTGGGGCCCTTAAAAGCAAATCTCTAATATGGCATTTTCAAGTGAGGACATGCAAAAGGGAGTGAGAGCCGCCTTGAAAGCTGAGCAGTCATGGAGACTCTGAAACACGCACGGGGCCCAGGCAGTGCCTAAGGAAGCTGGCCCAGCGGACTGTGCACCAAAGACCCACTCTGGGGGTCTGGAGCGGAGCAGGGGACACAGGGAGTTGTTTGCTCAAGGACAATGGGTCTTCTGCGCAACAATCCCAAGAGGAAGGAATCTGATTAAAAACTATTCATTTAGAGTTTACTAACAGAAGTCACCATACAAGGGGCAATCGTGGCTGTAAAGCAGCCAAGGTGAGACTGTTTTTCTCCCTTTAACCAATCCTCTAGCTCCACTAGGAGAACAGGGGTCTGCCAGCCACTACTCCACGTATCAGGGGACAGCAACACAGCTGGTGTCCACCACGTACTGGACAGAGTCTGCCTTGGAAGACACGAACCTTCCCCTGGAGAGAACAGGAATCCTGGAGCGACTGGCTTGCTGATTTCGAGGGAGGGGCTTTCAGCTCAGTCGAGAGTAGGGGAAACAGAAGAACTTTCCTTTCAAAGCAGCAGTACTGGGCCCCAGTGCTTCTGCTGACCTGAGCCTGTGGGTTTGCCCAGGCCTCTCTGGGGGGCTTACCCGAATCCTCCCGCGCTGGCGGCCGCGGTACCCTCTCCGAACACTTTGCCTCCCGTCGAGCCCAGAGGGCTTGTAAAGGCTGGGGCTGAACCGAATGCTGGCACCCCTCCAAACCCAGGGGATCCCCCAAAAGTAGGAGGGCTGCCAAACACTGGAGCAGCACCGAAGCCACCTGAGCAAAACAGAGGCAAACAAACAGAAACGGGGAGAAAGAAAGGAGGAGACAGAGAAGACAATGAGCAGTGAGAAACCAAATCACAAGAGGCAGGAGAAAGGGGAAGATACGTTAGAAACTCAATTCACAACACCCTTTCTATCAGCAAAATAACAAACCCAAACCCAAACCGAACCCAACCCGCCACCCACTCCATTTCTAGCAGAGGGGTTTGGGGTCTACGTAGGAGAGCTCCTTGGAGTTCTAAGAATCCAGCAGACTCCGTGTTTGTCTGCGAGCTCCCTGGTCCCTCCCAGAGGCAAGCTGGACTCGTCAGCTCCAAGTCTCGTGAGACCCGACTGCCACCAAGAACCAACTCCACGCACGGCAGACCCCCGCCCAGACCCCCTGCCACGTTTGGAGACTCCTCACCGAAAAGTCACGCTCAAAAGCGCCAATCCCTACCCAGCTGTCAAAGTGGTCAGAGTTTATTACTTATCATCACATAGGCAAGGCATCTCGCTTCATGGAAACACAAATTATAAAATTAGAGGCTCAAATCCCCTCTCAGGGAGAATCTGCGAGCCGGGTTACAGAGGAGATGGAGAGGCTGACGCTCGGCCAGGTGCTTTTTACTTATTTAGAGCCTGAGAGCTCTCACATCTCTCACAGGAGTCTTTCTCTCCCTGTACAGAAGAATTTTTAAAAAATGCTCTCTCTCTGCAGTCAGGAACTGCTCCTCAATAAAAAAGCACGCCGTTTCTCGTCTGGAGGAAGGCTGCTTCATAAACGTGATAAGGCAATCAATCAGCCGGGAGGAGAGCCCTGAGTCCACGACCCCCTGGGCAGGCTCCCGGCGCTCTCACTCACGTGGACACAGGCCCGCAGGGGTGGCACACACGCAGGTGACCGCACAGGAAGGGCCAGGCGTGCCCAGGCCACCTCCCCTGATTGGTGGATGCCCATCGGGCGGGAAGACAGAAGGTCCTTCCCTAACTGTTCCTTCTGCTCCTGAGGAGGGCTCCCAAACCCCAAGAGACTGCACACATCACTCTAGGCTATTAGCAGAGACACTTGCTGAGTATCTATTGAGCAGAACAGAGCAAAACGGTACAAGACGTGTGCTCTAAAGGGCAGTACTTCTTACAGTGACTATCGGCCCAGGAGCTACATGCTGAAGGGAGGAGCGGTGGCCCAGGCAGAGCCAGGAGGCGATTTGCCCAGGGAGACGGGGACCTCATTCTCGCCCCTTCAGAAAGTGAATCCCGTTGACAGAGGGATCACTCAGGCCTTCTTACTATGAGCGTAATCACAGCACAAGCTTCGGCCACCTGCAACAGGAAAGATCAACTGCTGGACACGAAAAGCTGTCAGCTGAACGCCTTAGTTAGCTGCTACTTTGTGGTTCAATCGTTTGCTTATTTACCATGAACAGCAGAAGCACAACTGAGAAGGTGCTTTCTGTGCGGGCTCACGTTTGGGTTTACATTCTGTATTTTAAAACCTTGAGTGAAATTCCAAGCCATGATAATGGAGACTGTTGGGTTACAAATATAACAGACTGGAAAAAAAAAAAAAGTGCTAAAAAACCCTTGCAGTTGAATTATTTAAGACTGATCACAGATCTGGTTACACTTTCTTCCTGGACACACAGGCCTTTATCTAGTGCCTTGTACTCAATAGTGTTCAGAGTTCTTGGTGGAAGGTGAGTGAAAAATGAGAAGTCACAATGATACAGAAAGTACACTGGACAGGGAGGGGAGGAGATTAAGCACATACATACACACACACACACACACACACACACACAATGCCCCCAAAACAACGAATCCATGTCACAGCTACGTGAAACAGAAGAGAGTGGTCACTTGGGCTTTATTTCTGGAGACAGGCAACTCACTCCTGATGCTAGGGGGTTCCAATTTTATTAGATGCTTATATTTTTTCTCCTCCAGAAGAGACAGAAATTTAGTAGCACTCAAGGATAATAAGATTTCTGATTTACTGAGGGCCCGCCACGTGCCAGGTGCTGTACACGTTTGTTTCAACCCTCCCAACAAACCCGGGACTCCCTACTTCACAGGTGAGGACCCCGAGGCTCAGAGAACATGTCTCTCGTCTACGCTGAGCCAGCTGGCGAGCGGTAGAGCTGGGGCTGGAACAGGGCTGAGTGACTCACAAGACTACCCATCCCCTCACCACTACGTGCCGCGCTGCCCCCGCCACTGCCGCCAAATCCAGCCACTCCACTGACAGAGCAGCGGGGTGACCCCAGTGGACTGGGGGGTGTCAGTCTGTCCCACTTCCTGTCCTCTCCTCAAACGATCTCCAGTGCTATTATTTTCTACTGCAACTGTACTCAAGGGAGGATGGGCACTTTTGGGATTTCAGAGACCCACCCAAACCATCAATCTAAAAATCCCTCGACACCTCCATCTAGGTGGTTTCATGGGGCAAGTAATCAAATAGGAAACATATTCTGAAACGTGGGAGGACACATTTTCTCTCAGACTGCAAAAATAAAAGGGGCAAATTCTCAGATCAACTGGGACATGATCCCAGGATAAGGAACAACATAGAAGGTAAACACAAGAATCGAAGAAAACATGATCAGGTTCCTGAAAAAGTAAATTTAAAAGTCTTGATGATTAATAAACTAAAATTTCTTAGTCAAATAATATTTGCCTTGTCAAGCAGGACCAAAACCTTAGCAGCCCTTTCATTTTCAAATCATTCCCTGCAGGGAGGGGTGGCGGCAGAATAGAGCAGTGATGCTCACTTCTAGTCCACTTTAACTTCTAGGGACGAGCATAAGGAAACGAGCACTCACAGACTAGCCCAGCCCAGGCACGGGTCTGGGTAAAGGTGCACAGTGCCTTCAGAGACCACGGCGGTTCCGGTTCTAAAAGGGGGGATTCCAGGTACTAATTTGGGGCAGTTCTGCTCCTCAGTCAGAGCCACCCAGGCATCTGCTCCTCGGGTAGGGTCCTTCCTCTGCAATCCCCCCATAAATTCAGAGTATCCCATACACACAAGGGAGAAGTATCCTGCCTGCTCACCTGCGGGGCATTTGCTTTAAAGAACTGCTTTCTCAGCAAATATCCTCCCCCCTTTGCCCCCTGCCTTAAAAAAATCTTTTCACACAATTTTCCACACAACAAGGGCAGGTATGCACAGATCCCCTCTGTAGATCTCAGAGACAGAAATAGGATAGAGGGGCAGCTGACAGAGATGAAGTACGGTTTTACAGGTAAACATATAGCGTTCTTTAAAATTTTTAATTATAAGTGTAATAATACATGATTGTAAGAAGCCACACAGTTTATAAATGTATACTTTAAAAGTAATGCTGGGATAAAAAGTAGTACTGTAATGTTCTTTATTCCTGACTACATGGGTATATTCCAACTGCGAAAATTAATTGAGCTGAATAGTTATGATATGTGGATACTGTATATGTACAGGAGTATCAATACATTTATGTATGTTACACTCAAAAGTAAAAAAAAAAAAGTGATTTGGGAAGGAGGACAAATGATATAGACGTAAGAAATTAAATAAATAATCTGTCTTGCCCATCACAGGTAATGGGCATCCAAGCAAATCTGACTTAGGATGCTTTCTTGTTTATATTTCAGTTATCATGGTCTTATATGTTCCCTCACTTTGGTTGTTAAATGCAACTAAATATTTACAATGCTTTCTTCCCTAAGAAAACATGAAGTTCTCTTCAGGGCTGCATGCTATGCATTCTGTGCTTTTTAACATGTCTCAGGAGACCTAGAACAGTGTCAGAAACGTAGTAGATGCTCAATAATTAGAAAATGAATTTGGGGGAAAAGATCCCTTCATCCATACTCCATACTCTCCCCTGAGAACACCCCAGAGAGCTCTCCTTCCAGAGGTCTATGCAATGTTAAATACGCATCTAACAATAACCACAGCTAACAGGCATAGGAGTACCTGTTTTACTTGGAGTGGAAAACCCAAAGCCTTGGGAGGCCACACTTCCTCCTCCAGCGCTAAAGGTGCCAGCAGGTTTCTGGTCTCCAAATGATGAGCTGGCAAATCCGCCGAACGTCTTGGCTCCACTGTTTCCAAAAAGGTTAGAGGTATCTGAAAAGATGAAGAACACGTATGAGGGAGGTCAGAGGGAGAAAAATGTCCTTATCTACTTCTCCGAACAGAGAAGGAAGGAACCTCACTAGGTGTCTGGGGAGAAGGGAATGACAGAGAAGTCGAGGATCCAAGGTCGCTGAGTGGCAGTGAGACAGAAACCTTCTTTGATTTGCATGCATCTTGACGACAAGTTTTTAATCATTCTGGTGCTCAGGCTCAGGATTTCCTGGCGCGATTCTACAGGCACAGAACAACGGGGCCGCAACAGGTCCCAGTGAAGAGGCTCTTCTGCAGAAAGGTACCTGCGTGCCCACAGGTATCACAGGTATGTCCAACACAGGGCCAACCCCGCAGCCGCACACGAGACCATTTGCTTCTGAAGAACAGGGCTGGTTTTCATGGATCTCCTCGTATGAAGACCAACTTCAAATTTTGTCAAACTGGAGAAAACAAAGAGCGAATCCAAACCGAGTGCGGTGGCTTCCAGCGTTCTGCTTTTACAGTCTAGCTGGGCATGCTTGCCGCTGGCTGATCTGCGCGGAGAACGGCAGATGAAATAGGAAAAACCCTGCTGCTCCCACCTCTGATCTGACAGGAGCTAGGCATGCTCTGAAGAACGTAAGGGGCCAGCAAGACTTCCAGTCTGATTTCCTCTTTCTAAGAGGTTCAGTTAAGCCCTTGACCTTTCAGATGCTTATCTAGTGGGTCGCTCCCGCAGCTACACACTGAATCAGCTCCAAGACTTAAAGGAAAAACGGAAATGAGGGACTTTCCTGGTGGTCCAGTGGTTAAGAATCCACCTTCCAATGCAGGGGACGTAGGTTCGATCCCTGGTCGGGGAACTAAGATCCCACATGCCGCGGGGCAACTAAGCCCGTGCTCTGTCAACTACCGAGCCCGCACACTCTAGAGCCTGCGAGCCACAACTAGAGAGCCTGTGTGCTGCAACTACCGAGCCCGTGCACTGCAACTAGAGAGAAGCCCGCGTGCCACAACAAAAGACCCCACATGCTGCAACGAAGATCCCGCGTGCCGCAACTAAACCCCACTGGAGCCACATAAATTAATTAATTAAAAAAAAAAAAAAAAAGGAAGTGAACTACTAAAAACCAAGATGGGTGAGAAGTTTTTTGTTACAAGAAATGCGAATCTGACAGGCAACGTATAAACAGCCAAAGTCATATACACAGAAGCGCCTGGAGAGAGTACAAGCAGCACACTAAATAACAGGAATTTTTCTTTAACCCTTTTCCGGGGGGAGAGGGGAGGGATAACTCACATTTCCCCACCGTGTTTGGATGCGTGTTTTATTAAAATGAGTTTGCACCCACAGTAAGGCAGCAAGAAGCTCTGCTGAAATGGGATCAGTGCCCAAAGCCACAGGCACGGACAGGAGGCTGAAGTGACACGCTCCGGGTGGCAATGGGGCATTGACTCCATGTCACCAAGCGAGGCCTACAAACACCTGCCCAGGCCAGTCTTCCCCCAAGCCCGTCAGGCGCTCACAGAGAAGGTGACGGAAAGGAGAAGAGTGGAGGGCGAATAACTCTGCAAGTCGAGCCGTCTGAAGAGGTGGCCCACCACTAGCCCGTCAGTGCCAGGGTCTCTCATCTCGCTCTGCTGCCAATGCCACCCCAGTGTGAGATGCAACTCCGTTACTACTTCCGCTTGCAATGCTCTTGATCTGCAGGCCAAGAAGTGAGGAGCCTCGCCTCAGGGACACAACCACCTCAAATTTCTAGGCACCGATAACATAGAGCCTCAGACCACCACAGGGTCACTTGCTCTGTAAAACTACTGCTGACAGTTTGGGAGCCTGGTTGTGAGTAGGTCAGGGCACTGAGAGCAGGAGTGGTTAACAAATTCCTTTTCACCACCTTCATATACGGTCACACGGGACTATATACCCCCCCGTAGAGTCTGCAAAATGCCCTCTTGAGCAGTCTGATCCTTCCCTTAGTGAGCCGGCTGAAGGTTACATCAGATTCCTCCAATGGCAGTACAAAAACAGGCTTCTCAGCCATTCCTTTTATTTGGTATTTCAAGAACAGAGGACTGCAATTTTCTGACTTTGTTAGTGCTAACAAAGCAAAAATTCCAAATAGCAAACAAATTCAAGTACAAGATTAGAGGCTAGATCTCCTCTTGGAGAAATCAGAAATACAGAGATGAGATGAAATGATTTTACTGGGACAGTGCTGGAAGACAAACTCTAGAGAAGTCAGAGAACATTTAGAAGTCTTCGGGCTTCTTTATCCCTTTATCTCTTTAAGACTCCTTTGTCTTTAAGATGTTCACAGATATGACAGTGGAATAAATGAGTTGTGCAGTCAGCCCTGGCTTCGAAAACCTAATAACTGTGGGGCAAGGACTTAACCTTCCCGAGTCCCAGTTTCCTCATACATATAATGGGACAGCCACTGTGCCCAGGCAAGGCTGCTGGGAAGACTGAATGAATTAATGTATGGAAAGCCCCTAGTAAGGCATAAGGTAGGTCCTAGAAAATAGGACTTCCCCTCCCTGTTTAACTTTCCTCCTTTCAATCATGTTTCCTATCCCAATCAAGTTCAATATAATAAAACAGAGCAGGTCAGCTGTAGAAAGTTAAACCCTTTTCATTTTGCAAAGATCACTAGAATCAAGCCATTCAAGTTGTAACAGTTGTCATTTGTAGTCTCAAAAGGAGCTCTGCATGTTGAAACGTTTTAGGATTTATTTAAGCTGCTCTGAAACGAAGTGGCATTAAATGATGGGATGTCTGCTTCTCCCTGTCTCTATGGCCAACAATGTGCTTCTCAGTTTTCTCCTAGTGGCTCCAAAATATCAGTCTCTAGCTCTTGAAAATATGGTATCTTGGTTGTTGGAACAATATTTCATTGTGGAAGAGACTTCTTCACTTGTGAACTAGCCAGTAGGAAAGCTTGTCTCTGCAGAGCCATCGGATGACCTCCACTGGGGGTTCCAAGAACGGCTCACACTGGCATCCGCTTTGGGCTTCCCCCGACTGGTGCAACGTGGACCCTCCATGGTCTTTTATTTGGCAAAAACACTAGCAAAATCCAACATCAGGGTCTGACCCAATTTAAATTAAATGATACTTGATATAAATTTGATATAAACAACATCACAGAGACCAGATCCCACGTCATTCTGCAGGTCTAAAGTCACTAGATGAGAATTCAACACACACTGAGAAGGCGGTTCTCAGGAAGCCCTCGTCCAGGATACCTTCCCAAGGCATTCTCTTAAAGAACAGTAGTAGAAGGAGCCTTGTGGGACCAAAAATTCTCATCAAATGACTCCTTCATCCTCATACAAACATGTCTTTCAAGCCCCGGTGCAGAAAGAATGTGCTGAGAATTGTTCTCACCAGTGTCTTTAGGACAAGACTCAAGGAGGCAATAGGGCCTTACAGGTAGCAATTCACAGGACCCCCAGGGGTTAACTGTGTCTGTGGTAGAGTCTCGGAGAAGAGAGAGAGAAGAAACCTTTCTAGTGTGAGCTTCTGGATACAGAACACGCCAACTCCAAGCACCAGTGTTCCTAGCTTGTCTTTCTCGATCAATGCATAGTTCCAATTACTTCTCAGGCCTAAAGAGGGCAGCTCCAGGACCAGGCAGCCTGGGGCCTAAACATCACCAAGGGAACTGCTGGCCGCCCAATCTGTGCTCAGATATCTATCTGCAGGGGAGCCTGTTCGATGCCACGCGGAGTGATCACAAGGGCTGTCAGACAAGGCGCATGGGGAGGCGTTCCATTCCGTGGCAAGGCCAGAAGACCTCAGAAGGCAGCACGGTGGACCAGAGCTCTGCACACACGCCAGGATGAGACCCTCCTTACGCCACTTAACGGCTATCACCACTGGAAGCCCACATTCCCACTCTGAACCTACTTCCTTATGGGTAAAATGGGGACGGCCACATCTGAAAATACTGTTGTATTTCAGAGGTGAAAGGTGATTAGACCGCACACACTGAACAACTGGCGCACAGCAGGTGATCAGTAAAGATGAGTTGCCTTCTGCTGACGGCTCGTGAAAGAACAGAGCATAAGGGCTGCAGGATTCCAGGGAAGGAGAGATCACTGTGCATCCTCGTGACCTTTCAGCCACGCTGCACAGAGGAAGACGTACATTCATCCTGAAAGGAACGGTAGGTTCAGAGGAGCGGGGCGTGGGAAGCAGTGTGAACCCCGGCACTGAAGCAGGGAGAAGAGAGGGGGGGGTGTGTGCGCGCAGGCGCGCAGGCGAAGGAATTCAAAGTCAGAAAAGTGTGTCAGGGCTCATGGAGGGCCCTGCATTATAGCCTAAGGAGCTGGTCTGGACTTTGTTCTATAGTTAGTGGGACATTGCTAAAGGGTTCTGAGTAGGGAGAGTGGCAAAATAAAAGAGTTTTAAGACATTCAATTTGCTACAGATTTCCAGACCACAGTGTAGGAGACAGCAGGCAGAGAGGGGAGTCTGGAGACTCCTGTGATAACCTGGATGACACTGGGGACACACCCCACAGTGACAGGGAGAAAGGAGAAGGAAAGAGCAGGGAAGGAACTGTTCGGCAGGCAGGAAAGGAGCCAGGAGCCCATCCACACAGGGCAGGAAACAGTGCTGCTCAGAGGGTCACACGCCGCAGGGCCGCCCGAGGGGCAAGAGGCCGCCCCTGTGACCTGCAGAAAGCATTCTCAGTACTGTGGCGAGGCCAGTGTCCTCCCCAGGGGCCTTCCAGCTCCTTCTCCACTGTTCCTTCCTCTCATCCTGCACTTGGTCCTCAGGGCTACAGAAGCTCTTGTCCGTTTCACTAGCAAATCACGCAGTTAGTTTTAAAAACCAAAATAATGCTAAATCTTTCCTGCATACTTTCAAATTCACTTAAACTTCCCTTAAGTGTGAAGGTAAACTGCTGGTTTACAACAGCTGACGTTTAGGAGATGAAGACCCGCAGGTGTCTGGTATCAAGAACAGATATATGTTTATTTTAAACCAGAATTAAAGAATTAGAAACAATGGTGTGCCTATGAACAACAGGTCGGGGCCGGGCGGGGGGTGTCTGTCCCCGATCTGTAGCACTGTCCAGTTACTATGGTGTAAATAACTACTCCCTGATGTCACTGAACAGGGAGCTGGGGAGAAATGTGCAAGCTGGCTCTCCTGAGCCAGTGCAGGCCAGCTCCAGCCCATCACTGAGAGAAGGCCATTTTCTGCCAGGTAAGAGCCATGGCATTAAAGGTGAATCTGACAGGAGGAAAGGATTTTTTACAAGGATATGACATACCCACGTTTTAACAAAATAGGCTAGTAACACAATCTTGCAGACAATAATCTACCTATGGGACAAACCCACATTTCTCACTAGCATGTTTTATCAAAGGCCTGTTCTGTGCTAGACGCTGTGTTTGGCACCTTATGTATGATCTAGCTGAGTTCTAGGTCTGCCACTTTCTGGCTTTGTAACTAAAAATCACCTAACCATTCTGGGCTTGTTTCTTTATTGGAAAAGGGAGACTGACAGCCAAGGATCACGTTTTCAAAGTACGTGCTATGGAGCCCTGCAGTTGTGTGCTCATAGCTGGGGAAAAGACGGGGAAACCACCCAGGAGTATCGCTGGCTCTTGGCCCCTGCTTCTGAATACCCT
The DNA here is from genome assembly GCF_965194825.1 of Balaenoptera physalus. NCBI lineage: Eukaryota > Metazoa > Chordata > Mammalia > Artiodactyla > Balaenopteridae > Balaenoptera > Balaenoptera physalus. The sequence continues at coordinate 5,312,102 of NC_138886.1, forward strand.
GTTTTTCTCTATTTTATGTATCAGGATTCTGCCTAAGAGTTCATCTGCAGAAACGGCTTCCGAAAACTGTTACTAGACTTGACTTCTCAGATCCCTTCATTCTAGGGTTCTAAATTTCTCCTAGCAGAACACAAATTTCTGATTATATAATTTCGCAAGTTTAAAGCTATGTGTGTCTTCACTATGATCTCACCTTATATATTACTAGATGAACAGTGACATCAAAATAACTGATCTGTGACTCCAGGAGTCTCAGCAAAGAGTTTTGCTTTTTAACTACATGAGCCTTAATATCAAGGAAACATCTGTCCTGTCTATGGAACATGAGCTCGCATTAAGATCGCGTATAGCACAACAGATGAGAGAAGCTTCTGGTAGAGCGTATTAAACAAGAGAAGCTAAGATGAAGGTGACAGGTGCCCGACTTCCCATCTCAGTCTCCACTGGCAGCAGGATATATTCTTTTAGAAGATTTAAACAAACAAATTTCTTTCATTTCCAACCATGAACAGATAGATCAACAAGGAATTAGCTGGAGAAGAAAGTACCAGCAGAAAGATACAGCTTCATCTGAAAATAAGACAAAAATGTAAGAGATGAGAAATAATGACAGCTTCAACTTTTGTGTGACATTTCTCCACAGCAGCTGAACGTTAAAGCAAATTCAAAGAGAGTCCAGCACAAATGAAAACCCAGATGCTCCTCCGAGCACACCCAGCTTGTTCTGCTGCTCTCTTTTACGCCGGTCTGCCTGCATTCATTTCAAGTCATTTCAATCCTAAGAAACAGAGCAATTTGGGCCTTGGGAGAGAAGAGCGGAGTAGCTCAATACACAGATCCTCTCTCCCTGCAGCTCTGATGTCTTTCCATGATTATATAGGACATCTCATTAGAAAACCAAAAATAAAAAACAAAATCAAAACAGATCACACTGCTTTGGGGTAGATATTTTAAATGGGCCTTCTAGACCTTTCCTTTCTACACTTGTCACTGAAGCTTTGATAACACCACGAGGATGACAATGACATCAGGAGACCAAGAGACTGGGAAAACTTTTTAACTCACTTGGGGTGGCCGTAGATCCAAAGCCCCCGCTGGCCGAGCTGAACGGGTTTTTGTTGGCTGCATCTTGGCTGGGTTTCCCTCCAAGGCCACTGAAGAAACCTCCCCCTCTTCCAGTGTTTCCAGACCCAAACACGCTGCCACTGGAAGAGGAAGACTGCTAAAAAACAAAAGGAACAGGAAGCAGGACAGGATGAGAGGTCACGGTAAATGGCAGGTCACATCCACAGAGGGGGGCACTCACAGCTGTGCAAGTGGAAGAAGCAAGAGAACGTTGATTAGTTCTGGTGCAGGTGCTCTAACACCCACAAAGGAAGCTGAGCTCTGGACAGGAACACTCCTTACAATCACAAGTTCTCAAGTTCTTCTATGTGCACAGTTCTCTGAAAACATCATTTATGGTAGGTGGGAGTCTTAACAGTTCATCCGCCCTGCTGCCTGCAGTCTCTGCTGGCTATGACGCCAGCGGCAGGAAAACCAAACCCTCAAAAGCGCCCCCAAATGCGAAAGTTTAAAAACATGTCTAGGTTATGATGAGCACCAATTATTTTGATTCCTCTAGTGTTTGGCTGACCTCATCAGCAACCGACGATAAGGGATTTACACTGTCTTTTCTCCCAATTTGCGTGCTTTTATTTCGCAATGACTTCCCCAGTACTGCAGAAATGAGCTTAAATTAGCTCCGCTGTTGAAACGATGACCGCAGCTGAATTCTGTCCAAGTTTGCAAATCTTATGCTCAGAGGATGCTGGGCACGTGCTGACACAAAGCTGTATCAGGCACCACACACTGTATTTTTGTTTAGAAACTGGTTCTTTAAGGAAGACCAGTGCTAGATTTGAGGGACCATTAATGATTAGTTAAGTATGATATCTCCCTGGTTGATAATGAAGAATACGATGGGCCATTAGAAATGGGTCGCTGTGCACAGGAACCTTACAGGAGCCCCTTCAAAGGGGAGGTGGGGGGAACCAGAGAAGTGTACAAGTCCCTCTTCTTTCTGGCAAAATAAACCGCCCACCTCAAAACAGTGAGTGAAATATCAATATATGAGCTAGCAAGGTAGTGCCCTTCAGAAAAGTGCCTAAAATGTAACTTACACACTCAAAAAATGGTTGCCGTTCAGTATTTTGACAATGACGATAATGAACCAATGACCGAGCACTTTCTCTGTGCGAGGCACTTTTCTACGCACTTTACAAATAATTATTTAATCCCCACAACAGTCAAACCTCTAGCAGGCTGCCCCTGAAACATGCCCCAGCACACCCCTGCTCTGAGCCCCCGTAGCGTGACTTTCTGCCTGGACCATACGACAACTTCATTGACGTTCTGCTTCCCCTACAATCTGTGTTCACACAGCAGCTAGATTAATCCTTGAAAATGGCAGTCAAAACATTTCACTCCTGCTTACAAATTCTTAAAGACACACATGACTTGGCCCCATCCATCTCTTGGCATCGCCTTCTATCACCCCCCCTGCACTTGGTACAGTCACACCAGTCTTTTGTGCCTTGGACAAGACAAGCTAATTTTTACCTGAGGGCAACGTACTTAATGTACTTGCTTGTCTCTCTCCTTTTCCCCCCCCGCCTTTAAACTTCTTTAAAAACAACAGTAACTGTTTACTACAACCATTTAATGATGAGTAACAGCTTTTTAAAACTTGGAATGAAATCCAACCATAAGAGCACAGGCTTTGATAACTAGTAAACTGACTTTCAAAGGAACGAAGACGTGACAACTATGCATGCATGCGGAAAATAGAAAATATCAGGTTTCTTAGCTGACTTCCACGCATCAGGCTGAAACACAGGAAACTGCCAATATATGGACATTTTTGCCCTACAAGGAAAAAACCAAAACAAAAACCCCACCAAACCCAGCAATTTTAGATGGCTCAACTTATTTTTAAAGACATGATTTGAAAAGTAATGGATATCTGCAGAAATGAATAGAAATGGGTAGCACTTCACTGAAGTGAATGTGAATCGACAGTTATTGCATCCTCAGAAGCGGGTTAGAGTATCCCATTCGTTTTAACTACAATAAATAACAATAGTTTTTAAAACTTTAAATTATGGAAAATCTCAAAAGTATAGATGGAGGAGCATAATGAACCCATGTACCCATCCCCCAGTCTCACCCGTTAACTCACGCTCACAGAGTGTTACCTAGAGCCCCACTTTCTTCCCCTCATCCTTTATTAGTATGAAGTAAATCCCAGACATCTCACCATTTCATCCGCGGATCTTCCAGTATAAAGCTCTAAAACATAAACTATAACTATAATAACATTATCGTGTCTAAAAATTAATTCCTTTATATCATTGAATACAGAGCTAGTGTTCAAGATCCAGCCTAATAAAATTGCCAAAAAACCCTGTGAATCTCATCCAGCCTCCAGACCCAAGCACCATTTCACAGGAAGTAACAGAGAGGATAGAGGAACAAGTTAATCGGGAGCTACACCCCGGGGATCTCCAAAGGACCAACAATCTGCTTTGTTCATCAACTGTGTACTATGAGGGAAAATAAAAGAGGGGCGGTCCTGGGAGGGCAATTTATAGATACAGAGGCTGAAGAGAACTATCAGCCAATCTCCGTGAGTGAACCTGACTTGATCCTGATTCAAAGAAACAAATGTAAAAACAGACATTTATGAGACTTCTTCAGAAAGGCATTTCCTGACTATCGAACCTAAATCAGCTTCCCTGATTACTGCCACATCATCCTGCTTTACTGTCTTCATAGTACTTAAATTAACTATCTGAAATGAAACTGTTTTAATAAAGACTGACACCCCTCCCCACCCCCCCAAAATGTAAGCTCTATGGACATAGCCACTCTTGTCTGTCTTACTCATTACTGAATCCCGGCATGAATGGTAAATTAATTTTCACAGTCCTGGTTCTCTACTGCCATTTTAACAACATTAAATCTTCTGACCCATAAACACAGCATGTCCTTCCATTTATTTAGATCACCTTTAATTTCCTTAAACAATGTTTCATTGTATTCAGAGCACACGTTTTGCACTTCTGTTAAATTTATTTCTAAGTATTTTACTTCTTTTCATGATATTGAAAATGAATTGTTTTGTTAATTTCAATTTCATTTTCAGACGGTTTGTTGTAAACGTACAGAAATACAATTAATTTTTATATATTGATCTTGCATCCTGCAAACTTGCTGGTCCCATTCATTAGTTCTAGTTCTGTAGTGGATTCCTTTGGGATTTCTATATACATGATCATGTTACCTGCAGATGCATAGTTTTACTTCCTCCTTGCCAATCTGGATGCCTTTATTTCATTTCTTGCCTAACTGACCTGGCTAGACACAACATATGCTCTTGAGAGCCATCCCTATGACTGCATGCCATTAGCCATCCTTCCCTTCTTACTGCTGAATAGTATTCCATTGTGTGAGGACGCCAGGGTCTACTATTCTCCTGCTGATGAACATCTGGACTGTTTCCAGGTTTGGGCTATCATCAACAAAGTTGCTATGAACACTCTGATAGAAGTCTGTCTGTGAGTATATATTTTCATTTCTTTTGGGTGAATACCTAGGACTAGAATTGCTAAACCATAAAATTAGTGTATATTTAACTTACTGAGAAGTTGCCAAATGGTTTTCCAAAGTGACCGCACCATTTTACCTTCCCACCAACCAGCAACGCATTAAGAGATCTAGTCACTCTAGATCTTTTCCACATTTGGTCTTGTTGGTTCTTAAATTTCAGTAATTCTACAGGTATGACATAGTATCTCATGGTTTTAATCTGCATTTCTCTGATGACTAACAATGCTGAGCAAGTTTTCATGTGCTTATTGGCCATTTGCATAGCTCCTTTTGTAAAGTATCTGTCCAAGTATTTTGCTTATTTTAAAATTGAGGTGTCTTTTTATTTTTGAGTCATAGGAGTTCTTTATATGTTCTGGACAGAAGCCCTTTCATTCATGTATTATAAATATTTTCTCCCAGTCTATACCCTGCCTTTTCATTTTCATAACAAAGTCTTTTGATGAGCATAAGTTTGTAATTTTAATGAACTCCAGTTTCTCAATTTCTTCTCTTATGGCTAGGGCTTTTCGGTGTTCTAAGAAACCTCTGTCTTCCTAATGGCTTCTCCACAGTGGCATTACCGACACTTTGGGCCACGTGAGTCTTCGTTTTGGAGGGCTGGAGGATGCTTAGCAGCACCCCTGGCCTCTACCCACGAGATGCCGGCAGCGTCCCCCACTCATGAGGATCAAACGTGTCTCCAGAGGTTGTGACTGTGAAATTCCCCCAGGGGGCAAAATCCATACCGGTTGAGAAGCACTGATTTACTCCAAGGTAGCAAAGGTGTTCTTTTTGCCACAGTTGTCATATATTTAATTCCTTGTTATTAACCGCACAATACATTGTTTCTCTTTATGTCATCAATCTTTTTTCTTCAGCTGCTTTAAAAGTTTTCTTTTTGTATTTGGTTTTCAGAAGCTTAACTAGGTTGTGTCCAGGGGTGGTTTTCTGAGGTTCACAGAGTGTCTTGGATTTGTGGATTCCTGTTCTTCAACAAATTTGAAAAAGCCTGGCCATTGTCTCTTCAAAAAAATTTTTTCTCACCAATTCTGTCTCCTCTCATTTTGGGACTCTGATTCCATTATGTTGAATTGCCTGGTACTGTTGCACAGGTCACTGATGTTCTGTCCAATTTTTTTTCAGTCTCTCGGAGCTTCATTTTAGGTAATTTCTATTGACATATTTTCAAGTTCACTGTTCTTCTGTAGTATTCACTCTGCTGTTTAACCTGTCTAATTGTTTTTTATTTTAGATATTAGATTTAAACTTCAGATACAGACCGACTTTCTATTTGTTTTTGTAATTCCCATTTCTCTTCTGAGATTCCTTATTCAACCATTATTTTATTTTCCTGTAAATCCTTGAGCACAACAGTTATTATAAAGTCTCTGCCTGTTAGTTCTAATACTGGATCATCTGTAGGTTATTTTTTGCTGATTTCTAAAGTATGACCGTAGGTCCCCCTTTTCATTTTGCTTCTTCATATGTTACATAATTTTTTTTGTTTGTTAGGTATACTGGACTTTATACAGAGGAACGGTGGTGTGGTGACTGAGGAATGCTAGCGTTTTCCCCAGAGAGTGAGAGACCACTCTTGTCTGTGTCCTAAAGTGAGGAGGCAATTATTCAGATTTCACTAAGTGTCCAGTTGATCGGGAACTGGTTCACAGATTTAGACCGAACTCACCTCTCGTTAGCCAAACACTGTCTTTGCTTAGGGTTTAGGTTATTTGTCGTATAAGTGTTGGAGCCTGGAGCCAGGAGGCAGTTAGGCTGCAGTGCTACCTTTGGATTCAACAGTTTCAGGGAACAGGAGGTTGCTAGACTGCAAGTTCTTTCTGCTTTACTTTCTTTCTCTCAGCAAAACTGGGGGAGAGGTGAACAGAGGATTTTTATACTGAACTTGCAAGTCTTTCAGACTCCAATTTGTTGCTGTTGTTTTTTAAAAGCAGCTTTACTGGGATATAATTCATATACCACACAACTCACTGATTTAAAGTATAAAATTCAGGACTGCCCTGGTGGCACAATGGTTAAGAATCCACCTGCCAATGCAGGGGACACGGGTTCGATCCCTGGTCCAGGAAGATCCCACATGCTGCGGAGCAACAAAGCCCGTGCGCCACAACTACTGAGCCTGCGCTCTAGAGTCCGCGAGCCACAACTACTGAAGCCCGCGCGCCTAGAGCCCACGCTCCTCAACAAGAGAAGCCACCGCAGTGAGAGGCCCACGCACCACAACGAAGAGTGGTCCCTGCTCGCCGCAGCTAGAGAAAGCCCGCGTGTGGCAACGAAGACCCAACGCAGCCAAAAATAAATAAATAAAAAATAAATAAATTTATAAAGTATAAAATTCAATGGTTTTGGTATATTACATCTTTAAGTTTTAAAAAGTGTGGTAAAATATGTATGACATAAAACTTGCCCTTTTAATCATCTTTTAGTATACAATTGATTGGCATTAATTATATTCACAATGTTGTGCAACAATTACCACTATTTCCAAAATTTTTCATCACCAAAACCGAAATTCTGTAACCATTAAACAAGAACTCCCTGGTCCCTCCTCTCCCCGGTTCCTGGTAGGCTCTAATCTACTTCCCAGCTCTATGGATTTACCTATTCTAAATATTCCATACAAGTGGAATCATACAATGTTTGTCCTTTTATATCTGGCTTATTTTACTTAGTATAATGTATTCATGATTTATCCATATGTAATATGAATCACAACCTTATTCCTTTTGAAGGCTGAATAATATTCCTATGTATGAACAGACCACCTTTTGTTTATCCAATCCTCTGTTGATCAACACTGGGTTGTTTCCATCTTTTGGCCACTGTGAATAATGCTGCAATGAGCAGTGGTGAGCAAGTGTCTGAGTTCTACTGCTGGGTCATATGACAGTTCTATGTTTAGCTTTTCAAGGAACCTGTTTTCCACAACGGCTGTACCATTTTCCATTCCAACCAGCAATATATGAGGGTTCCAATCTCTCCAATCTTTGTCAATACTTGCTATTCTTTGTTGTTTTTTTTAAATTACAGCCCTCCTAGTGGTTGTGGAGTGGTATCTCATTATGGTTTTGATTTTCATTTTCCTAATGTTTATAATACTATTGATTATCTTTTCGTTTGTTTATCGGTCATTTGTTTGCCCTCATTGTTGCCAACAGCCTCCTCTGGCTTCTCCAGCCAGTAAATTTCCTTCAGCAAGGCCTCTCTTCCACTTCCTAAACCCAGACCTGACATCTGCCCCCAAAAGCTGCTGTACCATCAAGCTCACCTACGATTAACTCCCCTGTCTGGAAATCAATTCAACAAGGCTTTCTGCCATGTTTTGATGGTCCCATTGTGACAGATTATATTTTCCAAAAATGGTCACAGTAGTATTTCTAGACCGAAATGCTCTTCTAGAGGAAGAGGTGAAGTCTATTCCCCTCCCCTTGAACCTGGGTGGGGCTTTGTGACTGCCTTGAACAAGAAGATGCAGTATAAATGATGCTCTGCGACTTCTGAGGACAGCTTCTGCCTGGCTCCCTCTCTTTCTTGCAATATTCTTCCGTGGAATCCAGCCACCATGTTGTAAGGAAGCCCAGGCCATACAGAGAAGCCACATGGAGATGTTGTAGCCAAGAGTTCCAGTTAAGGTTGGAACTAACAGCCAAGCCAACCACTGGAGAATGCTACTGAGTTTTGGGGTAATTTGTTACACAGCACTAGATAATTCTAATATCCACAGAATTAGTGTGATTTTCACACCATCTGGATTTTTCTTGGTATTATGATGAAAATGAAGTTCTTCTATATCCTGGCCAGAATCTACCTGTATCCTTAGATTTTTCTGAGAATACCCCTACCTGAAAATTCATTCATTTTTACAATGCTTATCCTGTGCTAGCCACAGTCCTAAGCACTGGGGATATAGCAACAAATCTAACAGATAAAGCCCCTGCCATGATAGAAAAAAAATTCATTTGAATTTCTAGCCCCTCCAATTGCAAATATAATTTCTGTGAAGGAAGAACATGAGGTGCAGGGCAGTAACCAATATGGAGTTTATCACAGTAAGCTTTAAATCTCTTGGCTCAAATTATGCCTGCGAGAGAGAGAAAAAATTTATGCCTGTGACAGTCACGCATGTAGCTCTAATTTGTTCATTCCCACAATGTAGTAATGTTCTACTACACAATAATATAAGTTCCTCTACCCAGTGGAATGGCCATAACCGTCTGGGTTCCTTCTAGTCCTCAGTTATTATAACACTGCACCCTGGCGCACAGGTACATCAGTTTCTCTAAAGAACAAACTAGGAGTGGAACCGCAGGGCTTTACAAGATCACACCAGACTATTTTCCAAGGCGGTGTGCCAACCTACGCCCCAGCTAAGAGTGTACGTGAGTGTCTGTGGCTCTGCATATCTGCTGACATTCGGTATTGTTGGGCTTTTAAATTTTTGCTGTGTTACAGGTGTGCATCTCTTAGTGGTTTTACTTTGTGTTACTAATTAAGTTGGATATGTTTACGGTCCTCTGGCTATCCTTTTTAAAAAATGTTTTCTTATTTCTCTCTTTTTCTAAATTGTGGTAAAATATACATGAAACTTACCATTTTAAGCTTTTTTCCCCCCACGTGTCCGGGGCATGAACCAGGCATGGGCACAAACCAAAAGCCAAGCTGGGATAAACAAGGAGTTGCCTTGTCCCTGGCTGATATGAGACAGGCACCAGCAACTAGGTGCCACTCGACCCAGGTCAGGGGCAACATCTTAAGCATTTTAAGTGTATAATTCAGTGGCATTGAGTACATTCCACAATGCTGTGTAACCAACACTATCCTTTTTTATGAAGTCTCGTGTCCTTTTTCTTTCTGTTGTGTTTTCTATTAAGTTTTCTATGTACAGAGCTCAATGAATTTTGACATATAACTGTTTACGATGTTCAACTTTTTTTTTTTTTGGCTGCGTTGGGTCTTCGTTGCTGCGCGCGGGCTTTCTCTAGTTGTGGTGAGCGGGGGCTACTCTTCGTTGCGGTGCGCGGGCTTCTCGTTGCGGTGGCTTCTCTTGTTGTGAAGCACAAGCTCTAGGCGCGCGGGCTCAGTAGTTGTGGCACACGGGCTTAGTTACTCCGCCGCATGTGGGATCTTCCCGTACCAGGGATCGAACCTGTGTCCCCTGCACTGGCAGGCGGATTCTTAACCACGGCACCACCAGGGAAGTCCAGCCTTACTTTTTTTTTGGGGGGGGGGGTTGGGGGGGCCAAGTTGCATGGCATGTGGGATCTTAGTTCCCCGACCAGGGATAGAACCCATGCCCCCTGCAGTGGATGTGCGGCCTTAACCAGTGGACCACTGGGGAAGTCCCAATGTTCAACATTTAAGACATCGAACATTGTTAGTACTTTAGATGGCTCCCCTGTACCGCACTTTCAATGTCCTAAGAGTAACCACCATTCTGATTTGTATCTTGACAGCTAAGTTTTGCCTGTACTTGACTCTTAGGTAACAACAGTGTGTTCTCTTGTGTCTATGTCTTTCAATTAACACTGTGTGTGGGGTGCATCTGTTTTGTTCTGTACAGGAGCTGTGCGTCTTGTTTCACTGCTCTGTAGCACTCCACTGTATAAATACACAATTTATTTATCCATCCTTCAGCTGATAAGCATTTGGGTTGTTTCTTGTTTTTAGCTGTTCTGAATACGCTGCTATGAACATTCTTATCCATACCTCCTGGTGAACAAAGGCACTTGTTTCTGTGGGTTACATATCTAGAGTAGATATGCTGGGTCAAAAGGGATTCCGTGTACCTAGTTTTGATACCGAAGTGATTCTATGAACTTACATTCCTGCTCTGTGAGAGTTTCCAGTAGCTCTGCTTCCTCCCCGGTGCTGGGTATCATCAGCCCTTCAATTCAGCCATTCTGATGGGGCTGCAGTTTTTGTTTTTTTTTTTTATTTGTATCGTTTATATATTCTGAATACAATTACTCTGTTGGTTATATAGGCTACAATTTTCCTATTTCATGGCTTGTTTTACCCTAAAATTAAGAAAGCTGTAATTTTAGTGAGGTCAAACTTTCCTTCTGCCTGAAGAATATCCTTTAGAATTTCTTTCAGGTCTGCTAGGCATAAATCCTTTCAGTATCTGCCCAAAAGTGTCTTGATTTCACTTAATTCTTACAGATGTTTTTTACTGGGTTCAAAAATTCTAGGCAGATAAGACTGTCTCTGGCTTTCCCTGTCACTGCCGTGAACTCAGCCGTTAGTCCAACTACTGCTCCTTTGAAGGTAATCTGTCTTTTTTCTGAGTGCTTTTAATATTTTATATTAGTAGTTCTGCAGTTTCACTATGGCAGGTCTTGGATTCAATTTCCTTTTATACATTCTGCTTGGTATTTGTTGGACTTCTGAATCTGTGGGTTACTGTTTTCTGTTGGTTTTGGAAATCTGTCTTTTTCTCTTCTAATATTGCCATACATACTTTCTCTCTCTCTTCTCTTCCTGATTAAATGTATGTTAGATTTTCTCTTTCAGCATTTTTGCTTTCTCTTTTCCATCTTTTATGCTCTCCGTGATGAATTCCAGATAACTTAACCTGAACTTCTAGTTTAAGGGTCAGCAAACTATAGCCCATGGGCCAAACCCAGCCTGCTGTTTTTATAAATAAAGCTTTATGCAAAAATAATCATGCTCATTCATTTATGTGCTGTCTATGGCTGCTTTTTGTGTCACAACGGTGGAGTTGAGTAGTTGTGACAGGAGCAGTATGTAGCTCTCAAAGTCTAAAATATTTATTATCTGGCCCTTTACAGAAAAAGTTCCCTGATCCGTGATCTAGTATGTTACTGTTCTCTTCAGCTGGGTCTAATCTGCTGATTTAAAATTTTAATTATTATATCTCTGTAGAAGTTCTATTTGGTTCTTTTTCAAAGCTGCTATGACACTTCTTATAATTTCCTATTCTTTACTGGTATTTTCAAGTTTCTCTTTTATTTCTTTATGGCACGTAAAACACAGCTGTTTTATAGTCTAGGAAGTCTTTGGAAATGTTGTGTCTCATGTTTATTCTGGCTCTTGATCATAGTTCCTTGTTTCCTGTTGTGATGAATTTATGTGTGGGAATCAATGTCCTTAAAAATTATCTGAGGCCTACAGTTACTTTTCTTCAGAGTGGCCTGTGCTCTTCTGCCAGACATCTGGAGACACCGTCATCCTCGGATCGGTTCAAGCCGCATTCTCAGGCCAAGACCGGTGAATCTGGAGTCACAGCTTATCGTGGGGAGGGTCTCCTTTAGCCCTCCCACTTTGTACACGTCTTGGTGAATGATGTCTGCCCCTTTGCCCTTTTGGGGTTGTTAACATAGGCAATTCAGGTGCTCTCAGATTAGTAGATGCTCTCAGGGCAGAACTGGCTTCTGTGCTCCACTCACTTCTACAGGTTCCCATTTTCCCTTTAATCTGGTTTGGTTAAATACCTTGTTAGTTTATAAGTGCTTCTGAAACTATGGACTGTACGTTTTATGTAGCCATTTTTAGCTGGTTTCAGTGGGGAACTTAAAAACCAGAAGTTCTGTTTCTCGGTCAAGGATCACTGACTAGGGCAGAGCCCATCTTCTAAGGAAAAAGGTGATAAAGAAAATCTCCTACTGAAGACTTGGAAGAAACATATAATATGGCTACCACTTTCTTAACTACTGGACAAGTACCAACCCCACCTTTAGAAAGTCACAATCGTTTCCAATATATCAGAGTACCTTTCTTCGGAAGGACTCCCCTTATGAAGTTACTATGATCTAAAAGCAGCTAGCTTTTACAACAGTAAATTTAACCCCTCTGGGTCCTCTGTGTCCTCATCTGTCAAATGGGGATAATAACAGCATTACCTTATACAAGTACTAATGATTCCATGACTCAGTGTGTGTACAGCACTTAAAACCACACCCAGCACATAGATAACCACTAGCCAGACAAAGTGAAACGGCTCAGGTCACCGAAAGGTCCCTGGACAATATACTGCTCCGCACAGGGGCCATATACAGTTTCTGTTGTATATTCTTCTTCATCTTATTTAAACAATGACTTAAAAAAATAAAAACTCTTAGCTCGACGGCCTTTAAAAAAAAAGTCCAAGGAGCAGATTTAACCCATGGGCCATAGTTTGCCAATCCCTGGCCTAACAACAGGCAGAAGATTGATGGAAATCAGGCAATGTGCTTTAAAGTGCTTCCTGAGAGGACTTTCACACAAGAATCAAAACTGTAGTGATTCTCCCAAATCAGAGGCTGAGACTTCTGCATCCCCAAGGGAGCTACAGAAGGCAGAGCTTGAGAACAACAGGGCTGTTTGCTGGGGCTGGTTACATCCTATAGGAGCATGACTGATGGTTACATCCTACAGGACTGGTTACATCCTACAGCAACATGACTGATTACATCCTATAGGAACGACGCAAATGGGTTTGATACATGTTGACATGAATAGAGGCAAACATTCATATTTACCTGGCCAAAGACCGTTCCACCAGTGCTGGCTGCCTGACCAAACAAAGAACCAGTATTACTAGATCCAAAACCTGTAAAGTAAAAAGAAAACCAAAGTTTAATTTGGATGAACCTTCTATAATATCAAAGTTTTGTTTTTCCTTTTTTAAATGGCATTCAGGTGTGCTAAAGTGCCTCACAATAAATCAACTCATGAAGAAAATCTGTTTTCCTACCTAGGCAATGGAGAAAATTATGAGTAAATAGTTAAAAAAACCTTTCTTTCATTGCTAGAATTTTATAATAGTAAAAAAGTCCCCAAGTCCCAAGGACTGAATCCTTGTCTCCTACCAAACCCCAGGCGGGCGAGGACTCTCAGAGTGGCTGCCCTCGACTTTCAGCGGCCAAGAAGTGCTTCCAATGGCTGACTTAAAATCATGAATATTCCTACTCCCTGGTTACCTCTAATCTCAAATACCAGATTCTTTCAGGGTAGTTTATCTTTCTTCTAGGTGGCATAACATGGTTGAGGTGCTGAGTTAACAGGGCCTGGGAAAATCAGGCAGAACCATATTTTATAACAAAAGAGCCCTAGACGAGGAGTTGGAGGACAAGAGTTCCATGCTCATTTCTGCTACTGGTCTAGGCAGGGGAGCTCAGCCAAGTCTCAGTTCCTCAACCAGCGCTGGAGAGGCTGCTCAGGTTCTCTCTCCACCTAGCTCCTGTAGGAAAGAAGGGTTTTTCAGAGGTTCTCAGTTGTACTGAAATAGTTTTGATTATACTTGTGAACGAGGATTCTCAAGTTCTGACTGCAGAACAAAAAGATGCACTAGCGATAGCGTTAACTATCCTACTCTCTTTTAACACCCACAAGGCCTCTTCCCTGTCCGTTCTCTAGACCAACTTATCACATCTCCCGTCACTCAAACAGGCCAACCAGCCTCTTCACAGGGCATCAGGTGGATCCCAAAACTGTCTTGCACCACTGTGTTCTTGTAGCGGAACATAGTGGGAGCTTCACAAACATTTGTTGAAGGCAGGAAGGAAGTGACTTCCTTTCTAATAAATTATGAACCAGTTTCAAATAAATTTTCACCAAAGGAATGAACACGCAGTTACTTGTAATCCTGTCCACCAAGAAATCATTGATCTTTGATTCCGCCCCCCATCCCCTGAGCCCGATGGCTGAAGAAATGTCTTTCATAAGATAACCACGGAGAAAGGAAAATTAGAAAAAGATATTCGAGTTGTCTTGTCTACTGGTTTTAGGAGCAAAAGCAGCTGCTAAGATTGGACATGCAATAGTGAAGATTACATTTTACTTTCAAAAATAGTAAAATTTAAAGATTTGTTTTCTTTAAAAAATTACACCGAAAATAGAAAAAAAAAATCCAACGTCTCAAATGTCACTATTTGCCCTTCTAGAAAGCAAGGTGGTGCCAGAGGAAATATGAAATACTGGCAGGGCAGCGGACTAGGATGAGGAGCTCCGGAGTCTAGTCCCGGCTCCACTACTGGCACTAAATGACATTACATCAGTCACCTCGAGGCTTGACAGGTTGGGACATAATGACCTCTAAAGCACCTTGCAAAAGTAAAATTTCATACTTATGAGTCATTCGTTACTTGCCATGACTTTACACCTGTTTTCCTCCCCCCATGAAACTGGCACTCCGGTGGCTAGGAGAGTGGAGAACTTGCTGAGAAGCAAAACTGGAGCTGCAGTGATTAGACCAAAGAAATGCCCGAGACTGCCAGTGGCCAGGCTCCCTTCCGGACTTTCCAGAGCCTCTTCTGTTTTCCCTTCCTTTCTCTTAATCACCAAAGTACTGCAGATTCGCTGCAAATGTTTCAAATAATACAGAGGACAACAAAGTAAAAGTCTTCTATAAATTCTTACCTGAAGCTTGACAAAAGCTAAACCCAGAGGATGGTGCCGTCGTGGTGGTGGCTGAGGCGCCGCCGAACACAGAGCCTCCCTGCCCAAAGCCAGGACTCTGGCCAAAAGCAGGAGGGCTGCTTTGGCCAAAGAGCCCCCCTCCAGTGTTGGCAGAAGACTGTCCAAATGAGAAGGAGCTGGAGCTACTGGCGCTTGAAGATGCACCGAAGACATTCCCGCTGGTGGACGCGGGGGTGGGGGACGCGGACTGACCAAAAGCCGGCACGGAGCTGAAGCCAGGCTGACTGAAGGAAAAGCCGCTCGCGGGGCTGCTGGTCGGCTGCCCGAAGGCCGGGGCCTGCCCGAAGCTTGTCTGTCCAAAGACCGCCGGGGCGGAGGTGCCAAACGCTGGGCTGCCGAACCCCGAGCCGCTGACCTGCGGCGCGGCAGCCGCCGTGCTGGCGATGCCGCCCGCCTGCTGCCCGAACAGGCTCGGGGCGGTGCTGGCGGCCACCTGCCCAAACACGGGAGTCGCCGAGGGGGCGGTGGCTGTGTGGCTGGTGAGCTGGCTGAAAGCCGAGCTAGAGCTGGCGGCCGGCGGCTGAGTAAAGACAGGCGAGCCCGAAGTGACCGCCCCAAACACTGCGGGCTCCGTGGCTGGGCCTGGAGCATCACCGGAAACAGCGCTGGAGGTGGCGGGAGGCCTGGATGTTTCTGGGGCCACGGGGCCGGCACCTGGGACGGCAGGTGCTGCGACGGCGAGCTGCCCAGGCGCGGCCGGGGCGGGGGCCGGGGACGGTGGTTCGGTCTTGGCGTCCGGGGCCCCGGTGGCTGTCGGAGTGGCCTCTGCGGACGGCGCTAGGACGGTGGCACTGGGCGCCGCTGTACCAGGGCTGCTGACCGCAGGCTGGGTGAGAGCGGGCTCCTTCTTCACTGAGTCAGACGTTTGAGGAGGAGCCTGGGGAAGCTGGGTGGATGGCTGCTGCCCTAGGAGGGAGGCTGCTGACACCGAGGCCTCGCTGCCACCTGGCTTCTCGGGCACAGCCGATGACGTGGCTGCCTCTGGGCTTTTGCCGGGGGACGTGGGCAGGGCGGGAGCGGACGCTGAACTCAGGAGGCTGCCGAACGACAAGGCGGGGAGGGACGTAGGAAGGGGTGTGGCAGCGGCAACGGCAGAGGACGGCGCTGTACTACTTGTCTGCTGGCCTCCGAACGGAAAACTGGTCTTGCTACCGCTTAGAGATAGCCCCCCAAAACTGATTACGCTGGAGGGTCCCGCATTGGTGAGCGGCAGGCTGCCGAAGACGCCAGTCGAGGAACTGCCGGGGCCGGGGCTGGGGCTGGGGCCGGCCGCCGCCGCCGGGGTCACCGCGGTGGTGGCCGCAGAGGAGGTCACGGGAGGCTCCGCGGGCTTCCCCAGCACCACGGGGCCGGTGAAACTAAACCCGGAGGGGACGGCCGAAGTCTTGGTGGGCTGTGCACTAGCACCAGTCCCGCCTGGGGATGAAGCCTTACTGGCTGCCTTTGTAGAATCATCTGCTTGGCCAACCCGCAGTCCTGAAAAACTTCCTAGAGTCTCTCCAGCCAGAGAACTTGGAAACAGAAGCTCTCCCAACTTGGACGGTGGAGCTTCCAGCTTGCCAGAGGGGGTGGAAAGAGCAATTCCAGAAGGTGCCACGGGCCTGCCGCCGGACGGAGCAGACTCCCCCGGAGAGGGACCAGCAGCTCCCGTGCTACTTGACGTCGTCATTCCCGAGGAAGGTGAGCTTTCAGGAACGGCCTCGTAAAAAGGTTTGCCTGTCCCGCCAAAGGAGAATGTGTCCAGCTGGTTTGACTCTTTGCCGGGGGGTGTTGTCCCTAGCAAGAAACAGAAATTAAGAAATGGACTGGATTTCACAAAATATGACCTATCACAATATCACTGACTTTTCTAAGCCAAAGCCTCTCTCCTCCCTTGACACTGTCAGGGACAGCTTGTTCGGACAGCAGCAGACAGAACAAATGCTTCTCCGCAGGAACGTTAGCTCTGAGTCATCTCACTGAGGTGAGATGAACGAACGTTCTCTTTATGACCATTAAATCATAACAAATACACTTCTCTCTAGAGTACATGGAATTAACCTAGTGGTCCAAAAGAGAAAGAAAAGGCATCTTCCCACATTTTCCCTGTGTGCACGTCGCAATAACATTGCTGGCAACAGTACTAGCCTATGGACCTCCTGAGAGACCAGGAATTGATCCTTTGGTGGTGTTTTTTTTTTTTTGGCCGCACCGTGTAGCTTGTGGGATCTTAGTTCCCCAACCAGGGATTGAATCCAGGCCCTTGACAGTGAGAGCACAGAGTCCTAACCACTGGACCACCAGGGAATTCCTCCTTTGGTTTCATGGACAGATAAAGTGTCAATCCACAGGCAATCATTTTTACCTATAATTAAGGGCTACCTCCTAGTGCTCTCCTCACTAAGTGCTTTCACGGCGGCAGTGTGGCCAGGTGGTCAAGGACATGGGTGGGCTCTGAGGCTGGGGGCTCTGCCACTTGCTGGCTGTGCAACTCTGGAAAAGTTAATAGACTTCTCTGGGCTTCAATTTCTCCATTTGGAAGAGAGAGATAATAACAGTACGTACCTCACAGAGTTGTTACGAAGATTAAATGAAATACAGGTAAAGCACTCACAAGGCCTGGTCAAAAAACTGATCAATAAAGACTAATTTGATACTTACAAACTGAAATTGGTCTATCGAAAGTGCTGGTTGAGGTTTCTAACTCCATGCTGTTTTAAAAAGTCTGTCTATCACAAACTCCTGAGAACACTGCAAAGCCCCTACTATTTACAGGTAATTTCCAGAAACCCCTCTTTGTATCACTGGTGTTGTACTGAGTTGTTTATGATTTTGGATTGTTGTCTATTCTTGTATTAATGAAAATGTTTATGGAATTACTATTGTGTTTTATTACTAATTTATTTCATTTAGGATTTTTGACAATTATTCTGTTCCTCTCCAATCTTTTTATATCATTGAGTTGTTTTTCTTCTAGAAAGTGAGACTGTGGAGAGGGTGGGCCTCAAGGGTATTCAGCCACATCTAAGTGGGCAGAACAGTTTAAGAATCACTATTCCAGAGAGAAAGGAATGAGATCAACAAGGCTTTAAGTGCCACACACAGCTCAGGTTTAGGAAGTCTGCTATGCTTTCAACTCCCTAATCTCCCTCTAGGAGGTTTTAGGAGAGCCCTTTTTTACTAAAAAAAACTTCTACCACTTGGGTTGGCACATAGAAAGCACTCATAAAAATGTGTTGAATGAAGAGATGAAAGATGGTCATTGTCTTATTTATCATAGGGAAAACCTGGAAAGAGCCTAAATGTCCAAAAGGTGAATAGTTAAATAAATTATGGCATATCCACAAGATAGAAATTACGTAGCCATCAAAAATGACATTTACACAAGATTTTCAATAATATTGGAAAACTCACAAGAGATTGTGTTAAATGAAACAGAGTGGAAGCAAAAACCCCAGAAGGAAATATAACCGAATGGCAATGGTTAAGGGTACAATGTGTGATTCTAGAACACATCACTTTTATAATAAAACATAACAATCACTTTTATCATAAAAGCTTTCTTTTTAAAATAAAAGTAAACTTAATTACTTAAACTGAGAACTGGAAGGCACTTAAAAAGTATATTTGGTTTCCTTATAGGTCTTCAAATTCTTTTAAACATTAAAAACATGCTGGTTGGTAGATCTGTAACAACATGCATGAGACCAGTGTGTTTTCTGATAGGTTATCAAGGAAAAAAGATGAGTTCAGTCTTTGATTTCTATAGTACTAAGGCTATCTCATCCTATAAATTGATACAATTTTAAATGACATAGGAAAAAGATGGAGAAAAATTTTAATTCACATGTAAACACTCACATTTAAAGCACAGCCTTGCTTTTCTAGAAGCAAATCCTTTCCTTGTACTTAATTATGAAGAGTAGACGTCCTTCCCCACAGTTCCGTAAATCTAGCTTATTTTTAATGCATAATATCAACACCAGGTTAATTGCAGATACTTTAGGCAAGATGCAGCAGCAAGCAAAATGTCAACACATCTGCCCCCCAAAACCTGCACTTGTTTAGGGGGAAACACAAAAGTAATGCTACGCCATGCAGAGACTGTACCTTGTGTGGCAGTGAAATTAGAAGACGGTGTTGGTGTGATTATCCCAAAATTAAAGCCAGTCCTAGGGAGGGAAAGAAAAGAAGCTAAAAATGAACAAACCCAAGGCACAACATTGCCCTTTTAATAGTACATTTTATAATTCATTCACACAAACTGCTCTCAAGGGACTTATAATCTAGAAGATAAACGTCAACAAAGTAAAAGCACGTTATCTCTGAAGCAGCAGAGCCATCACAAGCTCTCTAAGCGGGGAGAGGCAATTTGTGGGTGAGGTAAGAAGGGAGAAGCAGGTGAGAAGACCTTGGAGGAACGGCTGGGCTTCCCATGGTGGAGGCTGGGGTGGGGATCTATTCCAAGGAAAGCAAAGGAGTAGGAGAAACGCACTGGGAATGTTTCTGTGGGGAGACTGGCCAGAGCAGACGGCCCACCGAGTGAGGAAGACGAGACAGGCTGGAGGACCTCTATGACCCAGCCCGAGACCACAGAGCGCGTCAGGACAGTGCACGCCACAGGGAGACGACGGACAGCGCGGAACAGGAGCCACTGTCTCTGCCGTTCTGACAGAATGCTTAGTTCTGGGCTCGGAAATTTGGTTCAAAAACTTTTCTTTTCTTTTTTTAAAATTTTGGCCGCACCTCACGGCTTGCGGGATCTCAGTTCCCCAACCAGGGACTGAAGCCGGGCCGTGGGCAGTGAAAGCGCCGAATCCTAACCACTAGACCACCAGGAAACTGCCCTCAAAAACTTTTCTGACTCTTTTCGTCACCTCCTCTCTTTCTGTACATTTTCTTTACACCGTGAATGAAGACACCATGGCCAAAGAAGAAAACTCAGCACAAGCTGAGCCAGAACAGACTATTCACTGTGAGAAAAGTTCAAATAGCAAATTTAAAACTATACAGCTTTAAAATATAAGGGACCAAGCATACCAAATATGGTAAGTAACGGTAAGGACTGGACTTTGGGTTTTCTTTTTAACCCATCACTGGCTTTGTCAAATGGACCAAGACCACCTAAGAAGATGTGTTAAACATTTCATCACATCAAAAAAGAAAACAATTTTCTTTGTCTCAAACTTGGTGAAGAAATTTTATCTAATAGAGGTAAGCCATTGACCCAATGACCCAAACCTTTTCAGGTTATTTTAAAAATGGCAAGAAGACTATCAGTTCACAGAAGTAAAGATTAAAAGATGCAGTAACTCCAGGGCTTCCCTGGTGGCGCAGTGGTTAAGAATCTGCCTGCCAATTCAGGGGACTCGGGTTCGAGCCCTGGTCCGGGAAGATCCCACATACCGCGGAGCAACTAAGCCCGTGCGCCACAACTACTGAGCCTGCGCTCTAGAGCCGCGAGCCACAACTACTGAACCCGTGTGCCACAATTACTGAAGACTGCACACCTAGAGCCCATGCTCCGCAACAAGAGAAGCCACCGCAATGAGAAGCCCGCGCACCGCAACAAAGAGTAGCCCCCGCTCGCCGCAACTAGAGAAAGCCCGCACACAGCAATGAAGACCCAACGCAGACAAAATTAAATAAATAAAATAAATAAATTTATTAAGAAAAAAAAAAAAGATGCAGTAACTCCAGGCACTGACCTACTCTTTAAAATTTGCTCCAAACTACCTTTGGGAAGTAGAAAACATAACGATTGACAGTAAAATATATATAATTTCCTCCCCTCAAATTCTATTCTAACCACCTCCTTTCTCTTAAGGGGTTAGGTTGAAGGATGCTCAAGAAACAAATTCACGTCAGGAAAAAGAGATTGTGGTCAATATGATTCCAGTTATTACAAAAGCATAAACTGAAAGAGCTTAAGAGGCTTTTCTAATGGAACTGAACATGCAACTCTTCACAGTAAAAACAGTCTTCGGTGGGTTTTTATCTCAGCCACACAGAGCCTAACTCCACCCCTGAAGGGGAAGGACACCTTGGCGACTCTCACAGGTTTCAAGATGAGTGCTTGCAGCACAGAGAAAAGGCACTCTCCTTCCAAGGTTAATAAAAGCTCCCTTTGGAATGAGGGTTAGAAGACCCTTCTGTTTTTAAAGATGACTCAACTTGTCAAGTACAGCCATCATTACTTTTTAAAAAATGAAACAGAAATGTATTTCCCCACATCTATGTAAAACCCAAATTTTCAAACGGCTACTGTCTTGATCTCTCAGAAGTCGCATATGACGTGACCTCTCAGGGCAGCAAAGCCAACCCACACTTGTCACCCACCCCCAGATGGCGTCAGAGTGAAAACACCGCAGTGTGATAAACTTGATAACCACAGACTCACTATCCAAAGAAAATGAAGCTTATCCTAAAAAACAAAACAAATAAGCAAGTATGTAATAACACATGTATAAACTTGAATCAAACAGGGGAAACAGATTTACATTAGGACACTAAGCTACTGTCACTATTATCAAACGCATCACTGCAGTGATAAGAACTCTGGCTTCATATAAGTATACCTACTGATTGTAGGATTTGGGACAGCTATCTGTAAGGTTGCTGGTGATGTCACAAAATTTAGTTCACTACTGACCCTGATGGAGAAAATGCGAAAGACTTGCTGAACTGCCCAACAACAGATGGGGTAGACGTCACAGCTGTCTCTATCTTGGTTGCCACTGGTCCTGAAATCATGGAAAAAAATGAGAACATTACAAAAAACCAGTTAGAATCACCATTTTAGTTTAATTCTCTGTGGCAGCGAATGTGTGGTGCCGTGTAGAGCGCAGCCCCAGGCCACGCACTTTCTATGACAAGTCGGTGGCCGCAGTGCTGCCTAAGTCGTGCTGCCTCAAGGTCTCTGAACTTGCCCTCTGGCTCAGTCACTGCCAATTCCAAACCAGGACATGCCACACTTGCCCCTTTCCAGGAAAGAGGTCAAAATAACTGGAGTGCAGTTCAAATTTAAGGCTTTAAAAGCAGCTTTTACAATTACCGAAAAGTAATATATACCAAAGGAAAAACAAAATTCCGAAGAGAAATAGGTTAATATCTCTGAGTAGTGACTTCATGGCTATTTGCTTTCTCTCCACATTTCTGTATTTTCCATAGACTTTTTGTATTTAAATAATAGTTTTTTTTTTAATTACAGAGGTAACATATGATTGCTGTAATATAGAGAAGTATAGAGAGTTAAAAGTGCAATCGATCATCCTTCCCACATTCAATATACTGTAACTACTTATTAATAGTCTGGGATATTACCTACAATCTTTCCCCTATCGCTCTACTTTTAAAAGGAGGAGGGGAATGGGGGAATTACATTTAAAAAGCCCAAATCAAACCAAACCAAACAATAAGAAAAAGCACCTCCCTTTAAGTGTATGGGATAAATATTTGTAAAATTATCTAACAAACCACTATAATACAATGTGATGTGTACAAGGATGTCCAAGGCAGCCTGACTTATAATCTTGAAAAGTTAAAAACAATCTAAACTATCTGCAGAGTACTATTAAAACTTAACAGGGTACAACTGTACAGTGAAGTCTTAGGCTACCATTAAAATGAGCGAGGTAGAGTTGTATCAGATCTGGAAAGATGAACACGATATTTACTTTGGGGGGCGGGGAAACAGATTACATATCAATATATATAGGATATGACTATTTTTGTTTAAAAAAACGATACACATCAAACCCCAAGAGATACACATCAAATCGTTGAGGGCTGTTATCTCTGGAACAGGGAACTTACAGGGCAGCTTTCGTTTTCTACATTATATAGCTCTACACCATAGACTTTTTGTGGACTTGTAATAGTTTTATAATCAGAAAAACAATGAAAGTATTTCCATTATTAAGTAATAAGGGAATTATTCTATAGAGGTTTCAGAAATGCATTTTTTTTTTAAAAGGAAGTTTTTGCAAACTCTTCAATAGTACTTTTCAGGGAAATTTTCCTACTCAAAAAAAGTCTGTTTCCAGAAAGTGAGGACAGAAGGAAACACATAGCAAGGACACAGAATATTTCACAATCATCACTGAATGATGAATCTTAGAAATTTCTTTGCAAGTCATGCTAACTGCCTGGACATGCACAAAACAAAGCCCCTTAGATGTCCTTGATTCTTAACTTCAGGAGTGACAAAAAACTCTCCAATAAAATCCTTGAAAGGGGTTAAGATACATAATCTTTCAAAAAATTTTTCTAAAATATTAGCTAGAAATGGAAACAAATTTCTTAATTTGAATCCTAAATGATTCAAAAGTCTTTGACAAATTCCACTGTAATTTCCCTTCTAGCATAAAGTTTTAGCTGCTAGTTAAGAAGCGCTATATACCTCCTTCTCATGGAAGGCTTATATGATAAAAACTGTGCTCCTCCATTAATCGGAAATCTAGAATACAACTTGGGCTTACACAATAATGGTTTTCTTCTGAGTGCAAGGAATACTTCTGAAGATAAACCCAATATCCAGTGAGAAAGATCTGACTGCAGAGAAGTTGGGATGATGGTATGATTGTGTAGAGATTACAGAAAGCAGGCTGCTAAAGTGTGAAGTTCAGCATCTCGAGCAGAATTTATTAGCTCGAAGACCCACTAGAGAGCATGAATCAGAATAAAAGCTACAGTCCAGAGCATGGTGAGAACGCTGGACTGCGGGCAGCACAATCTAGCATTTTCTGGACTGTAGCAGAAAGTAACACATGTCAAATGAAGTGGACTCCAACACAGAGTCAACAAGAGGGGCAGCTGCGGAAGAGCCCACATTAAACTAGGCACGACGTGTCAGCACACTTCTAGGTCAAGTGGGCTAGGGCGGCATGGATGCCTGGTCAGAGCACTTTATGGTGACTGTAAAAACTAATTTCGGTTAAGCGTAATTACGCCTGAGTGAGTGTTGGAAGCATGTGAAGCCACAGTCTTTTAATACTGAATTATATCTACTCTGAGATCTTATATTGTAACAGATCCATTTTACTTTCTGTGTTTTACCAGCTTTTGAATTGTCCTTGTAAACCCAGAGAGTTTTTCTTTCCTTTGTAGTAGAAGAAATAGAGTTCAATGTTCTGATCCACTCCTCTCTAAACTTTGATTATCCAGCAAGGCAGGTGCTCCTTTTTAGAAAAAACATTTAAAGGCAGGCTTTCTCCTATTGCTCTCATATTTCAGAAGTCTACAGAGCTGCTGAAGGGCTCACTAATTTCCTGGATATTCTACATCAACTGAGGCCTTTCAAATATGTCTTTACTGTACTTGATTTCACATCAAGCTGCCTTTGTGATCTACAACAATAAACTCTACTGTGGAGCGTATCTTTCACCTTTATTTTCACTAAAACAAAAGTGCAAACTTACCTGAAGCTTTATCACCAGATGACAATTGACTGGACGCTGGTGTGGGCCCAGACGGCTTTAAGGAGTTTATCAGAGATCCCTGTAACAGGAGCAAGACATTTATGTGAAACCACAAACGAGCCTTTGGAATAAAGGAACATGTAAAATGATAACATAATTTAAAATAAGCAAGCACAAACACTTTTATTTAGTTTAATTTTGTTTTTTCCGTTTCAATTTAAGTCAGTATTTTTAAATGCTTACCACATGAAAGATCGTGTCAGAGATGGGAATATTGCACAAGCACCAAGAAAACAGAGTCATGCCTGTTTAGCTTGTGGCTATTTCCTCAGTGCCTAACACAACACTTGGCACGTAAAAGGCACTGGGATATTTGATACACAAATGAAGGAAGAAGTTAATGAATGAAATAGGTCCTGGCTCTCAATAAAACTTATAATAAGGTTAGAAAGCAAAACTGTTCAACTTATCCATCTCCAGTCAATGTTCCTTTCCTCTTGGTAAGGCAAGAGGATTTGTGCCTTACCATGTGTCCTCCAAGGTGAACACGGAAAACTCCAGAAGAAAGACCAAATGCTAACTGCTTAAGTGTCATGTTAAGTCACGGCAAGCTAAGGAGTAGAGAGCCACGTCTGAGAACTCACAATAGGCAAGTTCTGATGTTCAATCTCAAACACAGTCTACAATTATTTCTAGAGACAGAGATGAGTAGCAGAGAAACCAGGTTTTCTTAGGGAAAGTTTCAGAGAGAGCTTGATCTACCTTTCAGCCATCTCCTATTATTTTCTTCTGGATTGTTTAACTGTTTACAGTATAACCTATTTTTGTAAGAGACAATGTTTATCAGGCAAAAGCCTGAAAGTAGACATAACAAACATCACTGAAGATGCAAGGTCTGAAAAACAGGGATTGCAAGAGAAAGCAAGAGAACCTACTCCCTGGACGCTGACACTGAAAGGGACAATGAACGAAGCAGTGGACAGGGAGAAGCTGGAAGACTTGGGTTCCAGCTCTGGTTCCATCGTTTAATAAAAACCGTGGAAGCCTGCGTTAGTCACTTGAGTCCTGGCTTCTTCATTAGTGAAACATAGCTGAACACCTGTCTTGTCTATATGGTTGTTGTATGGGTTAACTAAGACAATGTTAAATGAAAGTAAATTTCAACTCCATACAGATACCCCATACAAATATAGAATTATGACCCAAGATTACCAGGTGCAGAATGTCACATGGCCTACAGAGACAGTATCAGGTCCTAACTGACCTACTAGGTCAAGACTGGCATAAATTGTGGGGAAAGGATCACAGGTCTTTGTCAGACTTATAGTTCATTTAAACAACAAGAGGGCTTAGTACAGTATTGTCTTCAGTTACAAAGACAGTCACTGCACGTCACGTCAGCAAAGCCACAATCAGCAATTTACCTGCTTAGCTTGGTTAGCAGCCGCTGGGGTCAACATCGGGTGCGGTGTTTTGGCTGCAGAGTACGGCACTGAAGAACTGAAAAACACAAAGCATATGACCAAGAGAAAGGCATGACTGGGTGTAAATCACATTCATCCTTGAGCCAACCTTCTGTGCAAAAAATAATATCAATTTTGGGGTAGAATATAGATGTCTGGGACCCTAATCAAAGTCATTTGACATTTTTCGGATTGAAGAATAAATTCTTTAAATGAAATTTGGGTCTTCAGCATAAAAGTCAAAGCAGTGACCTTAAAATGAATTTTCCTCCTGCAATCCTAAGGAAAAAATTATGAACATTCAGAAGCAGATCCCTTTCTTATCTGGAGACTCAGCCTTCTGCACCTCCTCCCCAACACCCACCGCCATTCCGGACCACGTGGGGAATTCCTGATTCTGTTTTCCAAGCCTGAGAAAATGTGCAACAGGATCTATGGGATGTATACGATCTGGCTCAAAGAAGAGATCTCAGCTTCTCACAGCAACCAGCCCTGGGAGCCCAGCGCTCATGATGTCAGCACACAAGAGAGTCAAACATACCACGGTTCCGTTCCCGACCTGCACTTCTGCTGTGGTATGAAAAGTGCATCCAGTGTGTGTAGAAAGAGTTCTCACCATCTTTTGTTACCCCTGAACACAGTAAGCAGGGAACTGTTATTTCAATAATTACTTAGTGTTAATATCTGATGGAAGAAAATCACCTGTTTAACGCAAAGCTCTATACTTGGCTCCTGGGAGCAATTCTTTCCATCAATGTATCTGTCCTCAGTGCAGAGCTACTTTGACTAGTATGCATAGGAATAGCAATTGTAGGACCTGGTTTTATTTTTCAGAACTCTCATTTAGGGAGAATTAATAATTTTCCATCGAAAGATTAACTCGGAAGAGGAAAGACAAAAATAAGCCCATGCCTCATAGAAAAAAATTATCAAACATTTTAATAATCTTACAGTCACCTCAGGATACTCTCGTGGAATAATACAGGAACCTTCCCAAACAAACTTTATTAGATTCAGAGAGAAGAAAAAAGGCAGTTATTTTCAATGAAACAGAACCTCTTTATTTTCCTACTGAAGAGAGAAGCAGCTGTAAATGTGCGCCTCTCTAAAGAGACACACCCCTGTTCCCCTGAGATGTTCTACCAAACAGGTACGCAGGGACACTGCTCCCCTCATCTGCTGACTCTCCAACGAGAAAAGGAATGTGTGAGTGAGATGCTGGGACTGATAAATCCCTGGGCGGACACAGCAGACTTAGGTGGAAAAATGGCTGCAGCTCAGGCGAGTCACGAGGGCAATGAAAATCTTTCATGCTTTCTTAAAGATAAGCAAAAAAGAAACTACAAATAAAAAGAAAAGCAGCAATTCACCCAATTTTAAAACATTTTTTCCACCCTAAACTTAGTTACGACATGACGGTAAATTAAATCATGCATGAAGCAGACTGAGTGTAATTATTGTTCTATTTACTTGTGATAATGCTATAAATCTCTTGGATGTCCTAAATCCCCAAACACACAAAATTAGGATTCACAGTACTTACACACCGGGCCATATGACAACCCTGCAGAGAAATGCTGCTCAGTGCAATCAGCTAACAAACCTACTGACTAAATCGGACCCACCATGATCCAAGAGCACAAACAGAAAAGAACAGTATACTACCAAACAAACGTGTTCAAAGACTTGTGCGTGACTATGAACCAAAACAATGGAAATCAACAGCTAGAAATGTTCAAGAGAAGATGGAAATACTAAACTTGGAATTATCATATTTTGGATGACTGTATTCTACTTTCTAGCAGTATGCACCTGAAAAGAGATCACTGGAAATTCATTTGAAATGTTCTGTTCCACAGTTGAAAACAGAAATCAAAGGACCACAGGCAGAAAATGGCACTGTCACATATATTTACTACATGAGTCTACAAATGACATTTATACTACTGCCAACACTAGGGCACTGCTTTAGAAAGGAGGAATGGAGCTACACAGGTCACTAAGAGTAGTAAAATTAGGTTCTTGGAGAAAAACAACTGCAACAGAACTTAAATTCTCCGACTCTCCATTATCCAGACCATCCTGATAAAAGTTAATACACAAGTGGAAGTGAACATATCAAGTATGATAAACATCAAAAAATGTCACAACAAACCTCGTTCAAACACTGCCTTGAACACAGGAAAGCCATTTTTTTGTTTTTTTTGCCACAGCCTATCAGCACTGCCTGCCGACGTAGGCAGGCTAACGCACACACATTCGAGGGCTGTATACTCTACACACAATGATAAAATTGAGTTAAGATCGTGAAGCATTAAAATGTTGCCTAGGCCCTTTCTTAGTGGTCCCTTAAACTTTAATGAACTTTAACAAGGTAAATATTCATACTATTGTTGTGAAAGGGGCCAACTACTCATTCTTCTACCTATTTCAACATTTTAAAGAGCTTAAAAAACAACAGAGTTGGTTATGTTTTATTTTGGTAAGTCTTAATCATTATCATGTATATCTTTTTATATAGTCATATATGACACAGTGGATCTAAACTGTGAAAGCTGCTAAAGTTAACTATTTAATGAGCTATGAATTTTTTGTAATTATTTAAAGGTGAAGCAAGTAAGGAGACAGGACTACTTATCAAGAGCAACTGAACAAATAAATCAGGAGAGAAAAAGAAAATAAGAGAAGATATTGAAACAAAAGCTCTCAGTTCATTTTTCCACCTATCAGACTGTAGTAATCCTAAAGTTTGATAATCTTGGCAAAGATATGGGGAACCAGATTGTCATACACTGCTTGTGGGAAGGGGAAATTGGTATAAGCTCTACTGAGAGAAAGTTGACAACAATTATAAAAATTATATGTATATATATACACTCACATATATGGATATCTCCTTTGCCTCAGCAGTCCTAAAACTGAGAATTTATCCAACAGATATGGCTACAAGCATGCAAAATTATCTAAGTGTCAAATTATTTTAGCATTGTTGGTAACAACATAAGAAGCACATCCCTGCATATCAGTCAGTAGAGAAAAAAAAAGCTATCAGTTCACTTTTAGGAGTTTCTTATGTCTTGTTACCACCAACTGTTGTCCCCTATTGGTAAATTTTATGTCTTTGAAGACTCAAATGCTTTCCAAAATATCATCTAAAAGTCTGCTAAATCAAACTGTAGTTTTTGCACGTGTGTCTAGGTGCCAAGTAACTTAAATAATGCAAGTTGGAACTGCATTAGAGCTTTAAAAAAGACCTATATTAAATATGAAAACAGGATTGTTAAGAATTTATAATGACATGGAAAAATGTTAACAATTAAGTTTCATGATTAAGCTGAGAGGTTACAAAGCAGCATGTATTCAGATTTTACTTTATCTATTTATTTGCCCACGCCGTGCAGCTTGCGGTATCTCAGTTCCCTGACCAGGGACTGAACCGGGCCACGGCAGTCAAAATGCGGAATCCTAGCCACTAGAGCACCAGGGAACTCCCTCCAAATTTTACTTTAAAAAACTAAGTTTTCATGGAATAAAGATGAAGAAACATGTAAACAGTGATTAAACATTTGCAGGGGGAATAAAGGTAATTTAAATTTTGTTCTTTTTTAACTATCTGAGATTTTCATACTATCTACAATGAACATTTGTAGTAAGAAAAATAAAAGAATGAAAGTTTTTTTTAAGGTTATGGTAATTACTATAGTTATTATTTTTAAAGTGGGGCAACATCTTTAAGTCAGTGAAGGAAAAAACCGTCAACCTAAAATTCCTTACTTAGGAAAAATATCTTTCAAAAACAAAGATGAAATAAAGACTCTGGAAGACACACAAAAGATGGAAGAATTCAGATCTAAACCTGAAGAAATGTTAAAGAAGTCCCTGAGCAGAAGGAAAATCATACCGGATGGAAACCTGGGACTGAACAAAGGAATGAAGAACATCAGGAATGATAACTATATGGGAAAAGAAAAGATATTTTTCTTCTTATTTAGTTCTGTTTAAAAGATAATCAACTATTTATAACAACATATCATGGGGTTTATAACATAGGTAGAAGGAAAATATACAACAACAATAGCACAAAGGTGGGGAGGGGAGAAATAGAAGAATACTGTTATAGATTCTTTTACTATATTTTAACAGTATAATCTTACTTGAAGATAGACTGTGATAAGTTAAAGATGTGTACTATAAACCCTAATGCAACTACTTAAATAACAGAGTTATAGCTAATAAGCCAAGGAAAAAGATAAAACAGAATCATAAAAAAAATCACTCAATCCAAAAGAAGGCAGAAAAAGAGGGAAAATGGAACACAGGACAAATGGGACAGACAGAAAACAAATAGCAATATAAAACAAATAGCAATATAACAGATTAAAACCCAAACATGTTAATAATCACATTAAATGTAAATGACCTAAGTACTCCAATTAAAAGTCATAGACTGTCAGACTGGATTTAAAAAAAAAAGATGCAACTACATGCTGTCTACAAGAAACCCATTTTAAATATAAAGACACAAGATAGGTCTAAAATAGAAGGAAGGAAAAAAAAGCTATACCACACTAGCACTAAACAAAGAAAGCTGGACTGGCTACATTAACACAGGAGAAAGTAGATTTCAGAGCAATTAATCTTACAAGGGAGAAAGAGAGTTATTTTGTAATGACAAACTGGGTCATTTCATCAAGAGTATGTAACAATCCTAAACATTTATGCAACTAATAACAGAACTTCAACATGAAGCAAAAACTGATAGAACTGTAAGGAAAATAAATCCACAACTATAGTTGAAAATACCAACACCATTCTCATTAATTGATGGAACAAGCAGACAGAAAATTATCGCTATCAACCACCTTAACTTAATTGACATTTATAGAACACTCCAACCAACAAGAGTAGAATACATGTTCTCTTCAAGTGCACACAGAACATGTACCAAGATGATTGATATTCTAGGTCAGGGACTGGCAAACTACAGACCAAAGACCAGCTGCCTGTTTTTGTAAATAAAGTTTTGCTGTAACAAAGCCCATGCCCATTCATTTACAGTTTGTCTACAGCTGCGTTCAGGCTGCAATGGCAGAGTTGAGTAGTTGAGACAGAGACTATATGTCCCACAAACTTAAAATATTTACTATACGGCCCTTAAAAAAAAAACCTTGCTGATCCCAGTTATGGGCCATAAAAGAAGTCTGAATAAATCTAAAGAATTCAAGTCATACAAAGCATGTTTTCTGACCACAATAATTAAATTGAAAATCAATAACAAAAAGATATCTAGAAAATGTCCAGTTATTTAGAAACTAAATAACACACTTTAAAATAATCCATAAGTTTAAAAAAAAACAAAAGTATTTTGAACTGAATGAAAATGAAAAATAACATATACAAAATCTGTGGGATGTAGCCAAAGCAATTCTTAAGGGAAATTTATAGCACTAAAATGCCTGTATTAGAAAAGAACAGTCTCAAATCAATGACATTAGCTTCTACCTTAAGAAACCAGAAAAAAGAAGAGTAAATAAAACCCAAAGTAAGCAGGAAAATGAAATAATAAAGACCAAGTAAAAAAGTAATAGGAAAAAAAAAAAATCAATGAAACCAAAAGCTGGTTTCTTTGAGATCAATAAAATTGATAAACCTCTAGCTAGACTGATGAGGGAAAAAAAGACACAAATTACCACTAACAGGAAAGAGGGAAGTGAAATCATTATGAATTCTATCCACATTAAAAGGATGATAATCAGTGACTATTACAAAAGACGTCTTGCCAATAAATTCGACAACTCAAATGAAATGAACAAATTTCTTGGAAGACACAAACTACCAAAGTTCACTCAAGAAGTGGATAAGCTGAATAGTCCTATATCTACTAAAGAAACTGAAATTTCCAAGCCAAAATGACTTCAGTGGTGAATTCTACCAAACACTTAAGGATGAAATAATAACAAATCTACATAAACTCTTCTAGGAAACTGAAAAGGAACACTCCCCAACTCCTTCTGTAAGGCCAGCATTACTCTGATACCAAAATGAAACAGAGATATTACAAAAAACCAAAATCTACAGACCAATATCCCTCATTAAGACATGAAAAAATTCTTACCAAAATTTTAGCAAATTGAATCCAACCATATATAAAAAAAGGACAATACATCATTACCAACAATTGGTTTAACATTAGAAAACCGATCAATCTGACAAGGGCACCAAGACAATTCAAAGGGGGGAAAAAAAAGAGTCTTTTCCGCAAATGGTGCTGGGATAACTTAATATCCACATGCAAAAGAAAGATGTTGGACCACAAAGTCACACTATTTACAAAAATTAACTCAAAACAGATCAAAGACCTAAATGTGAGACTCAAACAATAAAACTTAGAAGAAAACACAGGAGTAAATCTTTATGATCTTGGATTAAGCAATGGTTTCTTAAACACATACCTATATGTAAGACACCTATAGCACAAGCAACAAAAGAAAAAAATAAACTGAATTTCATCAAAATTAAAAACTTTGTTGTTCCAAAGGACACTATCAAGAAAGTGAAAACTACGCAAAGAATGGGAAAACATATTCACAAATCATGTATCTGATAAGGGACTTGAATCTAGATTACATAAAGAATATGACACCTCAACAATTAAGATAAATAACCCAATTAAAAAACAGGCAAAGGATCTAAATAGACATTTCTCTAAAGAAGATACAAATGGCCAATAAGCACATGAATAGACACCCAATTATCATTCATTAGTCATAATGGAAATGCATATCAAAACCACAAGGAGATACCATGTAACACCCATTAGGATAGCTATAATCAAAAAGATGGACGATAACAAATATTAGTGAGGATGTGGAGAAGTTGGAACCTCATACATTGCTACTGGGAATGTAAAATGGGGCAGCTGCTTTGGAAAACAGTTTGAACTACGTTTAGCTCAAAAAGCTAAATGCAGAATTACCATATGATCTAGCAATTCCACTCCTAAAACATTACCCCAAATAACTGAAAGCAGGGACTCCAACAGATACTTGTACAAGAAGAGGGGAAACACCCATGTCAACTTACAGATGAATGGATAAGTAAAATAGGACATAGGCATACAATGGAATATTATTCAGCCATAAAAGGAATGAAATTCTGACATACGCTACAACATGGATAAATCTCGAAAATTCGAGTGAAATAAGCCAGACACAAAAGGACAAATACTGTATGATTCTACTTATATGATGTACCTAGAACAGGCAAATTCTTAGAGACAGAAAGTAGAATAAAGGCTACCAGACACTAGAGGGAAGGGGGAGTAAAGAGTTACTATTTAATGGCTACAGTTTCTGTATGAGATAATGAAAAAGTTCTGGAAACAGTAGTGAAGGTTACACAACACTGTAAATGTACTTAATGTCACTGAACTGTACACTTAAAAATGGTTAAATTAATAAATTTTGTTATACATATATTTTACCACAATTAAAAAAAAAAAAAGCTTCCTAACTGTTCTCCCTGTTTCTACCATTCCTCACTCCAGCCCTTTTCATCTGTTCTCAATATAAGAACCAGAAGCTTCCTGCTAAAACCATAGGCCAAGAGACCTGTCTGCATTTATCAAAGCTCATGGAATTTTACACTAAAAAAAGGTGAATTTTACTGTGTGTTAATTATGCCCCAATATTTTAAAAAATTGCTAAAATTGCTTTTAATAAAGGAAACATAAATCAGATCAGTTTGCTCAATATCCATTGGTCAGCCAGGTCCTGACCAAGGCTTACCAGATGTTACAGGACCTGTAATCCTGGGCCCCGGCCCCGCTCTCCCTCTCCCTCCAGCCACCAGTGGCTGTCTGGCTCCTTCCTGAACCTGCCAGACATGCTCTCACTACAGGCCTGGTGCTTGGGGCTTTCTTCCTTAGGATATTCATGCGACCTGCTCTCTGGTCTTTGGTCTTTATTCAAATGTTAAGCGTCAAAAGCCACTGCAAGGCAAAATATTACATAAGACGGGAGAACCCAGCTTAATGGTGAAAGAAATATGGTCTGATATTTCTGAGATATTTTAGTCATTAGCCATGTATGAATAGCGCCTTCCTTGTTCCTATTTAAAATTGCAACCCATGTCCAGACAACAGTCCCTAAACCCCTTCTCTGCTTTAATTTTCTCCATCATACCTATCACCACCTAAAATACTATATATTTTACGTACCATTTGTCTCTCTGTGACAAGGGCAGGGTTTGGGGGGTTTTGGGAATCTGTTTTGTTAACTGCTTTATCCCCGGCACCTAGAACAGTGTGTGGCATATAGGAAATGCTCATTAAGTATCTGTAGAAAGAATGAATAAACGAATGCCAAAATTCCTGAAAGGAATGATCTATCTGGTGTGCTTCGGAAAAAAACCCAACCAACCAAAAATCCCACCGTATTTCTAACCTCATTCAGCCCTGCTTTCTTCATCCTCCATTTCCTGCCAGGTCTCTAGATATACTGGCCTTCTTTCACCTTCACCTCAAACATGCTCTGTCCTTTCCCAGGTCTGGGCTTTTACACATCCTGCACCCTCTGTTTATAACAATCTTCTCTCCACTCTGCCTGGCATCTTCTGGTCACTGCTCAACTTTCAGCTAAAACACCTTTTCCTTCCCAACCTCCTCATCAGCCCCAGATTCAACCAGATGGCCTCACTGTGTGCCTTCTTAGCACCTTGTACGTCTCCTTCATCCAACTCATTATACTGCAGTTAGAGAACTGTCGATGTAATGGGTCATTTAGTGGCTGTCTTCTTGCTAAGATCTAAGTGCCGTGAAAGCGGGGACCTGGTATGTCTTACTCACTACTGGATCCCAAATACCCAGGGTGTTATCATGCTCATGGCAGACACCCCTTAGGAACCTGATGAATCAAGTGACTGAGCACTGGAGAGGAGTTTAGATAGCCATGGGTTTGCTCCAGATAAACCCTCTTCCTGAAAACAGGAGATGAATATAAGGGATGAGGCCAATGAACATAAGATATACCAACGACAGAAATGTGTAAGCTCATCTTTTTTGTTTGTTTGCTTTTGTTTTAAAGTTTTTATTGGAGTATAGTTGATTTACAATGTTGTGTTAGTTTCAGGCGTAGAACAAAGTGAATCGGTTATACATACACATATATCCACTCCTCTTTTTTTTTTAGATTCTTTTCCCATATAGGC
This sequence comes from Balaenoptera physalus, assembly GCF_965194825.1. Classification (NCBI taxonomy): domain Eukaryota; kingdom Metazoa; phylum Chordata; class Mammalia; order Artiodactyla; family Balaenopteridae; genus Balaenoptera; species Balaenoptera physalus. The sequence goes on from NC_138886.1 coordinate 5,347,239, forward strand.
CATTACAGAGTATTGAGTAGAGTTCCCTGTGCTATACAGCAGGTTCTTATTAGTTATCTATTTCATACATAGTAGTGTGTATATGTCAGTCCTAGTCTCCCAATTTATCGCTCCCCCCCTTATCCCCTGGTAACCATAAGTTTGTTTTCTACCTCCATGACTCTATTTCTGTCTTGTTAAGTTCATTTGTACCCTTTTTTTTTTTAGATTCCACATATAAGTGATATCATATGATATTTGCCTTTCTGTGTCTGACTTACTTCACTCAGTATGACAATCTCTAGGTTCAGTCACGCTGCTGCAAATGGCATTATTTTGTTCTTTTTTATGGCTGAGTAATATCCCATTGTATATATGTACCACATCTTCTTTATCCATTCCTCTGTCGATGGACATTTAGGTTGCTTCCATGTCTTGGCTATTGTAAATAGTGCTTCAATGAACACTGGGGTGCATGTATCTTTTTGAATTATGGTTTTCTCCGGGTATATGCCCAGTAGTGGGATTGCTGGGTCATATGGTAGTTCTGTTTTTAGTTGTTTTTTTTTTTTAATTTTTTATTTATTTATATATTTATTTATTTATTTATTTATGTATGTATGTATGTATGTATGTATGTATTTATTTATGTATTTATTTATGTATTTATTTATGGCTGTGTTGGGTCTTCGTTTCTGTGCGAGGGCTTTCTCCAGTTGCGGCAAGCGGGGGCCACTCTTCATCGCGGTGCACGGGCCTCTCACTGTCGCGGCCTCTCTTGTTGTGGAGCACAGGCTCCAGACGCGCAGGCTCAGTAATTGTGGCTCACGGGCCCAGTTGCTCTGCGGCATGTGGGATCTTCCCAGACCAGGGCTCGAACCCGTGTCCCCTGCATTGGCAGGCAGATTCTCAACCACTGCACCACCTGGGAAGCCCTGTTTTTAGTTTTTTAAGGAGCCTCCATACTGTTCTCCATAGTGGCTGTAACCAATTTACATTCCCACTCACAGTGTAGGAGAGTTTCCTTTTCTGCACACCCTCTCCAGCATTTATTGTTTGTAGATTTTTTGATGATGGCCATTCTGACCGTGTGAGGTGATACCTCACTGTAGTTCTGACTTGCAAGAAATGTGTAAGCTCATCTTATAATAAATCTCTTTAAGATATTACTCAGAAAAAGTTAAATGCAAAATTAAATATTTAAAATACACTTACCAAACTACTGCTTAAGAGAATCTGAAAGTAATTTTATAATGAATGTAATTCCCTCTCAAGCTTGCTTCTTGGGGGAGGCGGTAAATACCAATTTCCACTTGTCAGTTATGCTTAGATCCACCTATTATTCAACAAGTGGTTATTAAAAAGGAACTGCATTCCAGGCACCACGCTGGGCTTACAGGTTAAATAACTGCACCAGACGCCAATTCTGTGGGGAAAGGAAGAGAGTTTCTTCGATTCCTTTTTAACTTTTGTGTCTATTTTTCTTAAGTCAGAAAAAAGGGCAAATTCAGCATTGCTCCTTTAACAAAGCCCTTATCAATGATTAACTCAGATGAACCTTGGAGGGAAACAAAGCCTGAGACAAGATAAAGGAAATCACCAATAGGTGCTTCTCACACATGGTTAACAGCTAAAATATCTGAGAAATACCAGACCATACTTCTTTCACTGTTAAGCTGGATTTTCCTGTCTTATGTAATATTCTGCCTTGCAGTGGCTTTTCTTTGCCTACCCTACACTAGGAATCTGGCTATAATTCCCAAACTCTAATGCATAGTTCTTTCCCTTGAGAAGTTCACAACGACCACAAATGCCATCTTGGTCTAAATAGCATACCAAAGCTTCAAGGTCACTACAAGATAGGAAAGCGAGTAGGCTTGTTTTTGGCTGTTAGTATGGCCCTGAGATAACTGAGAAATTCCTGGCAGTGTTGATAAATGGACCAATGTGGAAAAAAGAGGCCAGTGGACTAGTGCAGCAGGGCCACTCGATAAAGCCAAAACAGAACAGTGAGCTGACCTGGGGGCAGGGGAGTAGGAGAGAGCTCATGCAAACCGGAAAAACACAGGGTCTGTGGCTGTTCTTCTCACCGCTGGACGAGTAATGGGCACCAGACTCCAACTGCTTGAATGACACTGGTCCTCACGATCCCTACGTTCAGACTGAGGAAACGGCCCTCAACTCTTCCCTCTTCAGCCACACTGAAGAGTTCCTGGCTACAAAATACGCAGAGCAACAGGGCACAGGCATATTCTATGAATCGTGCTGCCCAGAACAGTGACACGGAGTCAATGACTTGAATTCTAAACACAGATTCAGACTTAATAAAAGTCAGCTCTGGGGCTTCCCTGGTGGCGCAGTGGTTGAGAATCTGTCTGCCAATGCAGGGGACACGGGTTCGAGCCCTGGTCTGGGAAGATCCCACATGCTGCGGAGCGACTGGGCCCGTGAGCCACAACTACTGAGCCTGCGCGTCTGGAGCCTGTGCTCCGCAACAAGAGAGGCCGCGACAGTGAGAGGCCCGCGCACCGCGATGAAGAGTGGCCCCCGCTTGCCGCAACTGGAGAAAGCCCTCGTGCAGAGACGAAGACCCAACACAGCCAAAAATAAATAAATAAATTAAAAAAAAAAAAGAAAAGTCAGCTCTGGCAGCAATGATCTGGCCCTCAGATACGGCATGAAGACAAGCTAGAAGTCTCCAAACAGAGCTGGTTCCTTTTAAAAGATTGTTTTTTCATACAAAAGGTATGAGAAACTTGAAAGAACACGAATGCCCGGAGAGAGGAAGGAAGGGAGGAGAGACCGTCAGTCTCAAGATCATCACGGGGTTTTCAGAATCAACAGTCTGCATTAGAGTCGAGGTGCCAACTCAGGAGCCCCAAGAGTATTAAAAAACAAAAAAAATCAAAAATCAAACCCTACACCTTACCTGACTTAATAACCGTAATGTGTATCCTACGTAGACTTACACATGGCAAACAGCATACTGAGTTTATATCACCAAGACTTTGAAGGTTTATGAGGCAACTGTTACTGCCGGTTGAAGAGGACAATCTCCTGAGAACCCAACTGTGTACCCAAGATTAGCTGTCCACTCCACCCCTCCTATAACCTAAAGTTCTGCAGGAAAAGTAGCCACACTCTGACAATGGCAACGCTGCTCCCTGCAGGCAGTTCACCGCTATTACAGAATAATTCACGGGCTTCAACACACGGAAAAGTAGTAACATACCCGATCGCTGCAGAGGGGGCTGTAGGATTATTCTTCAATTCCTGCACATTTACCACTTGAGGGACATTCTTCAAAGTTGATTCGGTCAAAGTACTGACAGCTATTTAAATAGAGAAGAGAAAGGCACATTAATTGCAGTAAAGGATCAAAAATTCTAGCCAGGTACAATGAATAACTGGGACACAAACTTAAGCAGAATGCAAACTTATTATATAAAGGAAATTTAGGTTGTTCTGCAGCACTGTGTTCAGTGGAGCACCTGGCCTACTCCATCCACAAAAATTATTTGGCGAAGCTTTGTGCAATTTAATCAAATGTACTAGTTTAGAAAAAAGGAATTCCCTAGCCAGCTTTTATACAGCAGAGCTGAGATACCTGCCATATTGTTGGCTCACCCTGGAAAAGGGCAGAAAGAGCTAGAGGATTAGCAGTGTTCAGACTAAGGGCTTCTGCCATCCATCGTGCATTTTCATTCAACCGTTCTTTCGCATGAGCTTATTATTGTCGGACTCAGGTGCTGGGAATACAAAAAAATGTCTAAAACATAGTTCCTTGTCTAAAGAAGCTCATGCCTTAGTGAGACAGACACGATGAATAAAATGTGAAAAATGAGGCCAAAAGGCCTGAATTAAGGAATGGCAACAGGGATTGACTTGACATCTACTTATCTATCTTAGGCTTGTCAGCTTTCACGTCTCCTTTTTTGTGTCTTACAATTTAAAGCTGTAGCCCAAGACTTAATGATATTTCATAATTAACTTTTAAGAAGGCCTAAGCAAAGCTCTTAGATCTCTTCCAACTCAATCAGCTTGATTTTGGGCCTGTTCAGCACAATGCTAAGATTCTGCTTGGTCCAACCAATATTTAAAACATCAAAGGTTTCTTATTTTTTCAGACGGCTCAAAAGTGCCTTAAAAAGTTATCCGGTTTTTGCTCTTTCATATCTATTTTAGATGGCTTAATAAGGGTTTTAATATTTGAACGTTTCCTAGAAATCTTTTATTATTATATAATGGTAATTCTTTTTTGTCTAAATAAAACCATCATGTCTTTTTAGTCTTTTAAAATTTTAGTCTAAATTGCTATGTGTTCTAAGCAGTTATAGAACTAAAAAATAATTTTATTCAGCTAAAACAAAAATATTTGATTTATAGCCGAGTTTCTCAACCTTGGCACTATTGACATTTTGGGGCTGGATAATCCTTTGTTGTGGGGTTGTCTTGTGCATTTAGGATTTTTTTTGCAGCACTCCTGGCCTCTACCCACTAAATGCCAGCAACACTGCCAACTGTTGGAGGGGAGATGGGCGGGGCAAAATAGCCTCTGGCTGAGAACCACTGGCTTGTAAAAACTGATAGCCAGTGATAACTGAGGTCCCGAGGCGAACTACCTATAAATCTTAATGTAGAAAGTTCCGGATAGCCACAAACCACTGACAAAATGCAAAAGCTGATTAGCTCCTTAGAGTTTTCATCTGTCAAGTTTCCATCTTAAATTTGCAGTCTTAAGAAAAAGCTGTACTACGATACAAAGAACACAGGGTTGGAGTCTGGGTTTTGTTACCTATTGGTCAGGTGTCCTTCACCTCTCCAAACCTTACATCACTCAAAAGCAAAATGGGCACACTTATACCCACCTCAGAGGGTGGCTGGGATCCTTAAGATATCATCAGACAACTCTAATGTTATTAGGTGATCTAACTGCGAAGATTAATTTCGGGCTTAAAGCAGACATTATTCAAAAGTAGGGATTAACAACTCCATCAAAAAACCCCACTGATCTCCCACTTAACTGAATGTTGCAGATAATACCGCCCCTTAAAAGGAAAGAACTCTCTCCCCCAAAAGGTGAGAGACCTATCACATCAGCCTTCTCTTCTGAAGGGCAGCAAAGAGAGCCCGCCATTTCCTGGCACCTGTGTCCTGGCCTGGGGCTCAGACAGCTCACCATCAGCCCCTGCACAGATGTTTTTACCTGGCGCCTGACTGGCCATCTGCCGTCTCAGGGCTGCCGCAGCGGCCGCCTGGGGAGCAGAGATGGGGTGGGAAGGGCCAGGAGCGCCATGCTTCACGGTTTTTGTTGCAAGCATTGTGCTATCAGCCCCTTGGGGAATAATTTTGCTAGCAGGTGTAGACACTGAGGAAAAAAGATAAATTAAGTGAGAGAGTGGGTCAGAGAAGAAGAGAACACAAAAATTAAAATGGTAAATTCTCCATGTGTGGTTGCAGGGAAAATGTTAAGATTAAAAATCCTTAAGCACTAACACAGAAAAGTACCGGCAAACTGACAGGCTGGCACCTTTATCTTTCAAAGATGCTGCAGGCAATTTGCCTGCCCACTTCTATTAGTGAAAATACTTCACATGATCATTTCCTCTGACACTGAGCAAGGTATAACTTTTGTGCCAAAACAGAGCAATGTCCTGCTCTCCTCTCATAAAATCTCTCCATTCTGGTACCTCATGCCCGGTTTTGTCCTCTTAGAAGTCACTGCAATACAAAGTCCTGATGCTCTGAACTGAAGGTGTGACAGCACAACACAGGTCACATCAGCGAGCCAACACAGACAATGAGCTTTCTGGCTGGTGAGCTCTGAGGCACAACATGGCTACAGTGGAGGAGCTGAAATGAGGTGGGACGTGAAAGGCACAAGCTGTGCTCCACAGGAAAGCAGTAACTGTGAACCTTGCAGGGTCTCCTCTTCCTCAGGTCCTACCAACCACTTTCAAGGGGAACACACCTCTTGAATCTGTCCTGTAATTCCTAGAATATTAACAGAAATGGGCTGGAACCCATAAGTTATGGGCGTGATAATATAAAACCCAGTTACAGTTCCTTCAGGAGTCAGAGATCTCTTAGGGAAAAAAGATCATTTCCTGTCTCATTGTTTACTTACCTGAAGTTCCCATCACACCTGGCGAACCATGAATCAGGTGAGATTTAGCAAAAGGAGTCGCCTGGGGCAAAAGACTGGGCTGGATGGAAGGCGTTCGAGCCACGGGAGCGTGCCGGGGAACCTGGACCACCGCGTCGTCATCCTTACAGGATGCCCGTGTGTCTTCACCTTCCAGAGACTGGGAAATGGATGACGTTGAGCTGACTTCATCCAAGTCTTCGTAATACCTCTGACACAGGAAAGCTGAACGAGACAGGCTGGCTACAAAGCCCAAAACAAAACACAACTTACACAATTCAAGTCCAAAAGCTATGTAATTTTCACTGCCGCTAGAGAAATATCCAATTTATAAATCGACTTAATTATTACTTATTTTAAGTGGAAGCAGCTGCTGCTGAATGCGAACAAAGATACTTTTTGCTCAAACGGGCTCTGCAAAACCCAGCTGTGTAGGACAAGAACATTTTGACTGTTAAACAAAAAAAATGTGAGGTGAGAGATGGGATGCATGCTGGTGTAAAAGCAGGAAGTTCACAGGCAAGAACACCGTCTCAGAAAAGCAACAGACAAGCTTCCAGAGCAGAGTAAACAGTCCCAGTGCTGCCACTGCTTTCCGACAATAAACTTCTGAGAACAGGCCTAACGCAAACTGGAAAAGACATCATGTCCTCAATGCTGAGGGTCTCAAACACTGCCACGTAAATCTAATCATTCTTTTGAATCAATTAGGTTAAAAAAAAATCACTGAAATCAATCTTCACCTTCCCTGTTTTTTTCCTTCCATAAACTATGGGGTAATATGCCATGTTACTTCCTACCGTGAATTTCAGAAGTCATGTTACTGTCTGTATATTGGAAAAAACCAAAACCAAACAGAAAACAGCTCTCTCTCCTCCTCAAGTTATGTAAAAGTATTGCTAATATTTACTGACTTATTTGCCCTATAGGCACGTCACTCTGCAAGATTTTACTTGTCATAATGGAACCGGAACATAGACAAATGCAAGTGAAAGCCGACGCTGCGTGCTAGCGCTGCTGCTAGGCTGCACTGTCAATTCGGTAGCCACCAGCCACGCGTGCCTATTTAGATGAAAAGTAATGTGAAGTAAATAAATGAAAATCTGGAATCCTAAGTTGCACCAGCCCCCTTTGAAGTGCTCAATAGCCGCAGCTTAACTGCTCTCCTGGAGAGCACAGATCCAGAACGTCGTCACCACTGCAGGAAGTCCTACGGGACAGCACTGTACCAAAGTGTTTTGATGCAGGTCAATGTGCAGCAGGGTCACTTAGCAAGTCCCTCCACAACCACCAGCACCACCAGTAAAACTGCAGTTAACATTTATTGAGAACTTACCTGGTACCAGGTACTGCTCAAAGGATCTAAATTAGAAATTCCTGTTATCTGACTTTATGGTTAATGCCTAGAAAGGCTGAGTAATTTGCCCAAGGTCACGAAGTTGGTAAGTGGTAGAGCCGGAATTCAAACCTGGCGTGTATCCGACTTGAAAGACCATGTTCTTAACAATACTCTGTTATATATAAAATACCCTGTGCTAGGTAGAATTTTGACCCCACGACCCTTACCCCCAGTGCCACACCCATGGTTATGTTCTGTTAGATGGTTATATTACATGGCCAAAGGGATTTTGCAGACACGATTAAGGTTACTAATCAGTTGACCTTAAAACAGAGAGGTTAGCCTGGATTTTCCAGGTGGGCCCAGTGTAAAATCTCAAGAGCCCTTAAAGGTAGAGAAAAGAAGCACAAGAGGAAGCAGAGAGAGGTGGCAGAAGTGGGGACACAGAAGCATTCAATGTGCTGTTGCTGGACTGCAGATGAAGGGGGCTGGGGGCACAAGCAAAGCAAACGAGGACCTCAGTCTTACAGCTGCAAGGAACCTAATTCTGCCAACAACGCCAATAACTCAGAAGCGGGATCTTCCCTAGAGCCTTTAGATGAGAGCTCAGACCAGCCAGCACTGACTTCAGCCTGTGAGCCCCGAGCAGAGGACCCAGCAGGGCCATGCTGCGCCTGGACTTCTGACACACACAACTGGGAGATCATAAACAGGTGGTGTTATAAGCCACTACATTTGTGATAATTTGTTACACGGCATCCACAGAAAACTAATATAAACCCCACACTCTCTTAGGGCCACACTGCTCTCACTAATTTCTCTAAGATCCCACTTCCTGAGAGTTAATAGCAACAAGAGATGACTCAGACTCATCACCTTCAGGAACTGGATAGAAAACGGAAATAACTTTAACTCCCAAGGTCTGATACCACCTGGGGGTTCTCTCAGTTTCCTTCCTTCATCTTTCTGATGCCATTCGTTGGATTTGGGTGGAGGGACACCCATCAACTGAAAAATGCAATGGCCATGCTCACTTGCAGAGGCCTGGCCTGCTCAACTGTCCCAATGATGCTGCCTCCGCAGCTGACACATGCTGCTTCCTGCTGTGATCAAGGATGCAGCTACCTTCCTGGCACTAGAAAGGGGGCCCCACTGAAACCTAAAGAATCTTACTCTGCTTAAATGCTAGCTCAGATCAGGACAGGCAGAAAGCCACATTAACAGGAAGGAGAAGGGGTAGAAATCATGATCATCTCAGTAGACGCAGCAAACCTCATATCTTGTAAGGAACTACAGAAAGTGTTCCCTTTGAGATCAAGGCAAGGATGCCTACTCGCCCCTTTTATTGGACTCTGCACTGGAGGTTCTAGCTAGCGAAATAAGGTAAGAAAATGAAATAAAAAGCAGAAACAAAAGTGTTCATATCCATGGAAGATATAATTGTTTCCACAGGAAGTCCAAGAAATAGCTACAGACATATTATTTGAAATGAGTTAGCCAAGATGCTAGATTCAGTCAACATACCAAAAAATCTAGCACATTTCTATATACTATATCTAACATAAAATAAAACATAAAGTGAAATTTAAGGAAAAACCACCCCTCATTATAAAAGCATCAAAAATATCAAACTTAGGAATAAATCTAACAAAAGATGTGCATGTCCTCCATGCAGAAAAATTAAAGACCCAAATAAACATACGCCATGTCTAGGAAATGAAAGATCAACACTGTACAAATGTCAATTCTTTTAAGTCAATTCAGAGATTCAATACAATCCCAATCAAAATCTCAACTCTTTGAGGGCTGAGGGTGGTAGAACTTAACAAGACAATTATAATATTAATATGGAAATGGAAAGCACCAAGAATAGCCAAAACATTCTAGAGCATGGGTCAGCAAACTACAACCATGAGCTAGCTGCTTGCTTTTATAAATAAAGTTTTACTGAAGCATAGGCATGCCCATCTGTTTACATACAGTCTGTGGCTGCTTTCCCATTACAAGGGCAGAGTTCACTAGGTACCATAGAAACTACATATTTACTACATATTTACTATCCAGCTCTTTAAGAAACAGTTTGCCAACCCCTACTCTAGACTGCAGAACTTTCTGCGATGATGAAATGTTCTATGTCTGCATTTCCCATTACAGTAGCCACTAGTCACATGTACCTAGTGAGCACTTGAAATGTGGCTGCTGGGATTAACTGAATTTTTTACTTTATTTAATTTTTATTAATTTAAATTTGAACAGGCTACCATATTGAACAGCACAGCTTTAGGATCTAGAAAAAAAAACAGTATCGAGACTTATTTTAGCACCAGTTAATTGAGGCAGTGCGGTGGCAGTGGTTTCTCATCAGTGTACAGACCATCAGACCTACGAGTATAAGGAAAACCGATTTACAACAAAGGTGGCCACTAAGCAGGGAGGAAGAATCTTCACTGAACAGTGCTGGGACAATCAGATATGTAAATACAAAAAAATGACATGAGAGCGATACTTTGTATCATACACAAAAACCAATTCCAGATAGTATAAACGAAATACGGTCTACCCATACAATGGAATACCATTCAGCAAAAAAAGGAATGAACTACTAATACATGATACACATCATGGGTGAACCTCAAAGTTATACTAAGGGAAAGAAGCCAAAGCAAAAGACTACATACGATTCCATTTATACGCAGTTTCTAAAAAAAGGCAGTTCCACAGAGAAAGAAAACAGATCAGTGGTTGCTGGGAGCAGAATAGGAACTGATTACAAACAGCATGACGCAACTTCTTAAGTGATGGAAATGTTTTAAAACTGGAATGTGGTGATGGTTATACAATTCTGTAAATTTATCAAAAATCGTCAAACTATATACACTTACAACAGGTGAATTTTATGATATGCAAATTATACCTCAATAAAGTTGTTTTAAAAATATCAATTCCAGGTAGATAGCAGATCTAAATTTGAAAGGCAAAGCATTAACATTTCTAGACAATAATAAAGGTGCATACATACTCTTGTTACCTAGAGGTAGAGAAAGATCTCTTCAACAGAACAACAGGAACTGACCATAAAAGAAGGAAAGGGCTGAAAAATCTGTTTTAAAATTAAGAACTTCTCTTTGCCAAAAGATACTAAGAGGCTAAAAAGGCAACAAAGTGAATAACTACAAACTCATATAACCAACAAAAGGCTGGTATCAAAAACTGACAAAAACTTTTACAAATCAGCAGGACAGATTATCCAATAGACAGATGAGCAAAGGATTTAATCAGGCACTTCACAAAAGAAGATACCCAAATGGTAATTAAACATATAAAAAGGTGACACCAACAGAGTTAAAAGGAAAAAGATTGATAATATCAGGCTTGGCAAGGCTGTGGAACAGCTGGAATATTCATACACTGATGGCCGAGTGTGACTCGGTACAACCAATCTGGAGAACTGCACGCAGAATCTGAAGCTGAGCACAGGGACAGAGTACGAGACACAATTCCACTCGGAGTCACATGACCACATAAAAGAAATACACGTGTACCCCAAAGGACAAGCACAAGAATGTTCAGAGCAACATTCTACTATGTTACAGCTAAAAGCTGCAAACAGTGAATGTCCACCAAAAGGAAAATGGATAAACAAATGCAGTATATTCATACACCAAAGCAACAAAAACAAACAGCTACATGCAGCAACATGGATGACTCTTAGAAACCTGATGTGGAGTAAGAGAAACCCATCCAGAGAATAAATAAATGGACTTCCGCAGTATCCAAAGCCCAAAAAACAGGCAAAACCAAATTATGGTGTTTGGGGAGGCAAGCTTAAGTAGTAAAACTGTCAAAAAGGAAAAATAAAGGAGACTAAAGAGAACAGCGGTTTAATGCAATGCACAATCCTGGACTGGATCCTGATTTTCCAAAAAGCTTGGCTACACGTGCTGAAACTACCACAGCCCGCGCCTAGAGCCCGTGCTCCGCAACAGGAGAAGCCGCCGCAATGAGAAGCCCACGCACCGCAATGAAGAGTAGCCCCGGGGCTTCCCTGGTGGCGCAGTGATTGAGAATCTGCCTGCCAATGCAGGGGACACGGGTTCGAGCCCTGGTCTGGGAGGATCCCACATGCTGCGGAGCAACTGGGCCCGTGAGCCACAATTACTAAGCCCGCGCGTCTGGAGCCTGTGCTCCGCAACAAGAGAGGCCGCGACAGTGAGAGGCCCGCGCATCGTGATGAAGAGTGGCCCCTGCTCGCCGCAACTAGAGGAAGCCCTCGCACAGAAACGAAGACCCAACACAGCCATAAATAAATAAATAAACAAATACTTTAAAAAAAAAAAAAAAAAAGAAGAGTAGCCCCGGCTCGTCACAACTAGAGAAAGCCCACGCACAGCAATGAAGACCCAATGCAGCCAAAAAAAAAAAAAAAAAATTCCAACTCAAAACATAATTTCAAAGAAAAAAGCAGTTACAGGCACTAGAGTAAAGCAGGGTTATGCCTAAAGTTGCATCTAACAAATAGTTTTTTAAAAGAAAATTCAGGTAATTATATAGATAATTTCATGACAAAATATTTTTTATCAGGTATATATGGCTTCTTTTCAGCAAGTGTTTTTAGTCATCATTCCCTAATCTGTCGTTTTTTTTTTCTTCTTTCTTAGAACGTCTTTTTTTCAAATGTAGCCTTACTCAAAACCCCATACCAATCAGAAAAGTAAAGCTTCTCTAGCTAAAGCAGAGGCTAGGACCCCTGGAGCCAGCTCAGCTTCCCCCAAAACCCTTGGGAATCACTGCCACAGAACCTAAGGACTGTGGAAAACACAGTGTAAAAGCCAGAATAACTACCTTGAACTGCTTCATTGACCATGTATAAGCTGCTTCTTACCCCAATATTCAAATGGATAACCGATTCTGGGGACATTTTCTCTATCTCCCATTAAGAACCAAAGGAAACACACACACACACACACACACACACACACACACACACACACACACACACACACACACACACACACACACACACACACACACACACACACACACACACACACACACACACACACACACTCTCTATATATATATATGGTTTATTCTAAAAATTCAGGACCAGTTTCCTCTACCTGGAGCAGTAGATCTCACCGGTGGGGTCTTCCTCTTGGCCAAGAAGTTTCTCAGCTGTGCCTGTTTCACGGGGGACAGTTTAGCTGCAAGAAATTCATGAACCCATAAATGCATAAGACTCGGTTTTTAAGATGTCAGTAGATGAAAGAGAACAAAGAGAGTTTAAAGACTGGGAAGAACTCATTTACCTGGGACTTTGGGCAAGGGTTTGGTTTGAGAGTCTATGGTTGTTTTCAACAAAGCATTGCGCAGGCTTTCGAGGTCACTGTCAAAACTGAAATAGGATAGTGTTACATATGAACCAACTACGACCTGAGAAATCAGGGGGATGGTGGTGGTACATTATCCTCCTAAATCTAAAGGCAAGATATGAGAGCATCCCAATACAGAAATGGAAAATCTGACCAATCAAGGAAATTAATCCAAGAGGAAAGAGATCACAGTCTCAATATTATATCCCAACCCCAGAGCAAACACACCACCAACGGGACTCCAGCAGGAAGGGCAATTAAAATCTACACATTCAGCCTAAAGGCAGAAACACAAGACCACCTTGGTAACTTCAGGGGTAAACTGTCTAACTGCAGGGTATGAAATCTCCACATTCTTGCAAAATGATAAATCTGAGCTTCAAGACAAATTGGTCAACCTAACCCTGACAGTTAATTTTCAATTAAGCAATAATACTGTGACTATAGTATCTGTTATCATCTATTGAGCATCTGTTTCATCAGACACACTACTAGGTGCTTTAAAGACTTAGTTTTAAACTCTCCAGTAATCCCATGAGGCACGTATTGTTAGCCCTACTTTTTGGCAAAGGAACAAAGGATCAGAGAGGGTGAGGAATCTGACCAGGCTCACACAGGTGAAAGACAGCAGAGTCACTTTCAAAGCCACATGTGAACCATTCCAGGACTACTCCACCTAACTCTGACTATTCATTCGTTCATCCAGCCACATTTACTGAGTGCACGGGGCGTTAACAGGCCCATTCTCCTGCACACCTGTGAGTGCTGCTCTGCGAGGGAACATCCAAGGGAAGGCCCCACTGGGAGGTTTGGTTATAAAGACGGAGCTGCTGGAGACTATCCACCAGGTGATTCAGCCTCTTCCTCTGTTGGTTGATGATTTCCCGGTTGTTGGCAAGGGTGTTAAACAGTGTCTCTCGCTCTGGCACAAGCAGGCGCCTGTTGAGAGCAAGGAGGAAAGAATTAAATGTGAATGGTTCAAGTAAGGGAACTCCCCACTGAATGGAAGAAAAAAGACCACAACTGTTAACAGTGAGAAGACTAAACTGGAGAACCACTAGTGGGAAAGAAACATCAAGAAATTACTAGAACATAAAAAGGGGATGAAAGCCTAACGAGGATAAAGTGGAAGGAGGAAAGAGCAGCTTCGGATGTGCAGGACCAGGCCTGTAGCAGAGGACAGCACAGCCAGACAGAACCTCAGATGGGTTCCAGGGAAGAAATGGGGGAAAATTCATCCAGCTGTATATTTAGGATATGCATATTTCTCTGTATGTAAATTATATGAAATAAAAAGAAAAAGACCAAGGGTGCAGGGAAATCTAGGGAGTCAGTCAGTCATTTCTTCAGAGTGCTGTCAACACTGAAACAGAGGAACAGCACACGATTTAGCAGCAGGGGGGTCATCCACCCAAAAGAATTACAAGAAGACAGGGACAACTGTCCCTTTCTTTCTGGTGACAAGGTACTTAGTTCAACATATATTTTTAACAGGCATTTCAACAGGGTACAAGGCAACATTCAGAGAAAGGCCCAAAACAGAGAAGTGCTAGAAAATTGTACAGATTTAAGAATCTGAACTCTACAGAAATGGAACTTAAAAAAAGCACATTAAGGGACTTCCCTGGCAGTGCAGTGGTTAAGAATCTGCCTGCCAATGCAGGGGACACGGGTTCGAGCCCTGGTCTGGGAAGATCCCACATGCCGCGGAGCAACTGGGCCCGTGAGCCACAATTACTGAGCCTCCGCGTCTGGAGCCTGTGCTCCACAACAAGAGAGGCCGCGATAGTGAGAGGCCGGCGCACCGCGATGAAGTGTGGCCCCTGCTTGCCACAACTAGAGAAAGCCCTCGCACAGAAACGAAGATCCAACACAGCCATAAATTAATTAATTAATTAATTAAAATAAAAAAAAAAAAAGTCTGTGACCTCACAGCTTTGTAAACAAGCGAATAGATCATTTCCTGGTTTGTTTCCTTACAAGGCTAATCACATTAATCAAGTATAGGTGTTTCAGAAATCTAGCATTTTTGAGGGCTGACCTGGTTTCCACATTTCTTGTGGGCACCTTACTGCTTTCACAATGTACTGCATTCTATTCCTTCTGGAAAACACGAGGCATAAAACGAAATATCCACGGATGGAAGATTAGGATAGAAGGTTTTCCTCTACCTCTGTTACCACTCCTCTCATCCTTTTAGTTATCCATACTAATTAGGAATGTTTCCTCCAAAGGAAAATTTGGAATATACAGAAAAGTATAAAAGAAACATTCCTCTTAATCTCAGCTTGCAGGTATGAGTATTTTGACAGATTTATTTCCAGCCTTTTCTACATTAGACCTCCACAATGAGGTCACCTAGTTTGATTTTATGTCTTACATTTTTCATATTTTATATTTTATACCTAATAATTAGTTACAGGATTATATATTTTGTATAGTTCATGTAACACAAAACATATTTCATATGATTTTTTTGAGGATATGCGATTCAACAGTTACACAGTATTCTGCATTAAGAAAAAAATGTGACCAGATTTATTAGCCACTCCTCTAACTTTTGGGTAACTAGACTGAATCCAATTTTTCACTCTCATAAATTGTGCTGTAATGTAAATTGTTCTATGTAAATTATTGTGAATATTGCTATTATTTCTGTAGAACAAATTTCTAGATGTATAATGACTGGGTCAAAGAGAATGAACCTTTGTAGTGTGTTTTATAAATCCTCCTGAATGATCCTTTAAAAGGGCTACAGCAACTATCTACACAGTGGATGAGAGGCCTCGCTCACTTTTGTTTTCTCTGTTGTTCCAGATGCCGATCCCACTCCAAGTCTAGAACATCATTCACATCTTGGACAGCAAATTTCACATACTGATGAAGGCGCCGAATTTCCTACAAGAAAAAAATGAAACGTCAAAATGACTCAGTTGTCCAGTAGCTTGCAGGAAGGTGTATCAAAACAGTTAAAATGACTTTGAAGTCTTTTTATACTGAGAACCATAATGAACAAGGGAAATGTTAACAGGCTTTAATACAATCATTAGAATGTTATAATTCAAATGAAAAACAGCAACTCAACCTTTTAAGGCGTGTGACAGAGAGGTGGTGTGAAGAAAAGGGAAACAGAAAGGGCGTATCGGCCTAGGGCCTCTAGGGAACCAATGTTCTTGCTTAGTTCTCATTTTCAGCTCCTGTAAAGTATCTCCACATGGCCTAGGAATTTTCCACTGCACTCTGTTACTCCGACAGGGCACCCATTTAGCTTTTGCTCTCCCACCCATGAAATTAACTGTAATACAGACAAGATTATTCTACAAAACAGTGAAAATAATTCTGCACCTATCTATTCATAGAGTAGAACACAGAAGTCATCTCGCCAGTGGGGAAAAACTCATTTCTCAAAAACAAAGAATAGTATCAGCACTAGAAACTGAATTTACCATTATTAAAAGTCTTACCTATTAATTTATTTTAGGCCTGCAATAATTTTCTTTAAATATTGGTCCAGTGTTAACCTTCATGGCTATACCATTTGACTCTCAAAAATTAAAAAAATATAGCATTCCATTAATGCAAACGAAGCATTCCATTAAACATGTATACAAACGAAGACAATGTGCTTTACAGTGGAAAACACTCTTTACATCTGTACAAAGATCTTAATGTGTTTAACTGTATTTTCAAAATTATTTTCGGACAAGGGTATGTGTCCTAACTGAAGAAGAAAATGTCATTTAAAGAGAGCCAGGCTGATTCTAGGAAGCAGCAGTAACCTTAGCATCAAATACAAATTTCAACTCAGTGCTCCATGACTACACGGAGGCCTTTTACTGTGGACACTTCACACGTGACCACACCTCTGTGCATTAACTGATCTTGTTTCTTCTGAATGCCCTCCCAACTTTGTCTGCCAGGAAAAAAAACTTTTCTTTTAAGGCCTATCACAAATATTTTTCTGTGGCTTAGCTGCTCCCCCATCTGCAATCCCACAGCAACACACCCCACGTTGTATTTACAAGTCCATCTTTCTGCTGCTACTTATCCAGCTGTAGTGTAGTGTTGAACACCACAGGCTCTGAGCCAGACCGCCCAGGCTCCAGGGTCCAGCATTTATTAGTGGTGAGACTTGGGTAGTTCCTGTGTCTCTGATTCCTTATCTTTCTTTTGTATATGGTATGCATTCAGTAAATGCTAGCTATTATTATCTACTTAGCACTGTGGAAAAGAGAAAATTATTTCCCTTGAATGGGGAAAGTGGTTCACCCAAAGCTGAATTCTTTTAGTTTGCACACAGAGCAAGGGGTGAAAAGGCACACAGGAAGAAAGAGTAACCAGATTCAACGTGGAGGCCTGTAATTTGATGAGTGGCAGGCAGGTGGTCGGCACTCTCTGCTAAGAGGGTTACCATCCCCAGGAGAAGGACACACCTAGGAATACCTCAAGGGCGGCAGGACACAGCAGGGGTTCCTCAGCCTTTCTGGGAGGCCTCCACTTCTTTCATTTTCCTACTGTCAGTATGCTTACCAGGTGTGGGATGGAAATGACAGCAACAGTAGAGTCTGCAGCCTCAAATCCTCTGAGGCAGGAGGGGGTTCACCATACTCACAGACCCTCAGGTCCCAGGTGAAGGAAGGCCAGTGCTGCCACCCCTGCACCCTTTCCTACCTGATTCTAGGGGAAGGCAAGGTGCTGGGAGATGACCCCTACTAAAGCTGTGATGCAACAATTTTGAATAAATTGAAAGATGGAAACAAAACTCAGATTTAGCTCAAAGAGAATATAGGAATAATTAAGAATGAGAAAAGTAACTTTGCTAATAGTTACAGGAAGGAGCCCCGGCAGGTAGAAGTTTCGATTCTGGTCCCACTCTTACTAGAATCAACATTACCTTGGGCAAGCTCCTTAGCCTATGACATTCCAGTTCCTTATCTGTACAATGGATCAGTAACTCTCACCTTGCAGAGCAGCAGGGTTTGAAGACTACAAATAATGTATTAAAAAACACCTCACAGGGCTTCCCTGGTGGCGCAGTGGTTAAGAATCCGCCTGCCAATGCAGGGGACACGGGTTCGAGCCCTGGTCTGGGAAGATCCCACATGCCGTGGAGCAACTAAGCCCATGCGCTACAACTACTGAGCCTGCGCTCTAGAGCCCACGAGCCACGACTACTGAGCCCGTGTGCCACAACTACTGAAACCCACGCGCCTAGAGCCCATTCTCCGCAACAAGAGAAGCCACCACGATGAGAAGCCCACGCACCACAACGAAGAGTAGCTCCCGCTCGCCGCAACTAGAGAAAGCCTGCGTGCAGCAAAGAAGACCCAATGCAGCCAAAAATAAATAAATAAATGAACAAATACATTTATATTAAAAAAAAAAACAAAAAAAAAAACACCTCACAGAGTACTTGGTGCCCAATGAACAGTTGCTAGTTTAATAATTATTATTCCTGATTTGATTTCTAAATATATCTTTTTCAACAGCTACTCTCTACCAATCTTAAGGTTTAATTAAGAATTATGTTTTTGTTTAATCCAAAAAACCTTAAGTGGGAAAGTGCCATTTCCTCTGCGACAGTGAAGGGAGTCTACGCCAAGTGGGTCAACACTCACAGGAAATGAACAACTTTGTACAAGCAGTTGGGCAAGCCTGTACCTCCCAAAGGAGCACCTGTCTAGGAGTCTGTTCTCAGCAGCTCTGGCGGGGTTCTCCTACCTGGAGCTGAGCCTCACTCCTGGGGTCCAGCGGCCTCTTGTAGAGCAAGTGCAGATACCCAGAGTCACGGTTTCTCTCATTTTGTTCTCTGGCTTCTTCAACACCAGCAAAGCCCTCAAGTAAAGTTGTTTTCAGGGTACTTATATCTCCATGAAGAGACTAGAAAAGGTACGAGGATGAATTGATACAAAAGTGGTATTTCCAAGAAATAAACCTTTCTTTCTAGATCAAGGAAGGTGGTATTTCTCAAATATTTAACATGATGAACATATGAATATAGCAAAAAGTGAATTTCACTGCTTGGAAAGAAAGATACTAATGTTCATTTTTTTTCCTTCCTCATTAAAAAAATACATACTCTAATGATCAGAAACTCAGGAAATAAGACAAGTACTGGTAATCCTGCCATCTAAAGATGATCACTGTTAAAACCGTGGAGAACTTTCCTCTTTCTTTTTTTTTTTTAATTTTTAAAAATTTTATTGAAGTATAGTTGATTTACAATGTTTCAAGTGTACAGCGAAGTGATTCAGTTATATATACACATATATATATATATATATATTCTTTTTCAGATTCTTTTCCATTATGGGTTATTACAAGATATTGAATATAGTTCCCTGTACTATACAGTAGGTCCTTGTTGTCTATCTACTTTACATATAGTAGTATCTATTAATCCCAAATTCCCAACTTATCCCTTCCCCACCCTTGAGAACTTTCCTCTTTCCAAGTGTGTTATTTAAGACCAGAGCTCTGGAGTCAGGCAGTCTGAACTGGGATCCTGGCTCTATAACTCAGTAACTGGGTGGCTTTGGGCAAATTACTTCATCTCTCTAAGCCTTGGTTTCCTGTTCTTGCAAAACAAAAAGAATAATAGTGCCTACCACACAGAAAAGCTGAGAGGATTCAATGAGATAATATAGATATGCCTGGCACATAGTAAGTAGTAATAATTGTAACACAGTAAATAAACAGTTAACAACAAATATTTGTTATTTTTATACTGTATATGCTCTTAAGTATCCTGCTTTTACCTTAAACTTAACCCTTTATAACCTAACAATTTACTATAAAAGACAGTAAATTTTCTCCTGTAAATGACCCACAGTATCTTCATTAAAGTCTGCTTTTATACCAAGAAAAAAAACTTAGTAAATTTTCAAATATATCTAAACTAAATTAACAACTAGAATGAACTTTTATGGAGTGCCTTGTAAGTGTCAATGGGGTAGAAAGTACTTATTATTCCATTTTCCACATGAGAAAACTAAAATATAGAATAGCTGGAATAATTTGCCCAAAGTCACATAATTTATTATTAAGTGCTAAAGGTAGGATTTGAAGTCAGGCATTCCTAGGTAAACCACTCATCCACATAAAAAACAAGACTGGTGATTTCCTGAAGAGAGAAAATACATATATCCGTGGAGTATCAGGACAACAATTTGCAAATGTGCAATTCAACTTAGGAAGAATATCAAAAACACAAACCTCTGTGGTCTCTTTAATCTCCAAAAGAAAGGTGTGCAGGTCATCTGATTCTGTTCTCAGCATCCTCATCTCCTCAGAAGTGCCCACTTGGAAACAGGCTTTGGAAGTTCGGGCTTTCAACTCTTCCAACTCCTTCTGAAAGTGAGTGACCTGTAGAGACCACAAATGAGGGGACGGCTCAGTCTGAATGGCACGGCAGTCATGTCTGTCACTGCTCCCGGGCCCGCTAACAGCGCAGACTCCCGGGACACGCCAAGGCTCAATGCCAGAACAAAACAGTCACGTAGGAGTCCACACTCAGAGCCAGTCAAGTCTCACTATCAGAGCTACTTCTGGAAAAATCTGCAGGAACAAATTTACCTCCTCCCCGATTCCAGCCATCACAGGATCTGACTCTTTCCACTGATGTCCCTGCTTTTCTGTAACAGGAGGCTGAAGTGATTTTGCCTGAAATGAAAGGCAAAGGTTTTAAAGTGCATCCCACACCCCAAGTGATGGCTTCCTGGAGCAGGTGGCTCCGTGCCTATCACAGGTGCGGCGCTCTCACAATACCGTCACTGTTGCACCACTCACTCTTTTGAACCCGTATTTACTGGGTACCTTCCTGGTATAAGACATGCTCTAGATAGAGGTAAACAAGGTAGATGAGGTCCCTACTCTCATGGACCTCACATTCTACTGGGACAAGACAGATAATAAGAAGTAAACAACTCAGGTAATTTCAGCTAGTGATAAATGATATGAAAAAAGTAAACAGGAACATATAGAGAGAATAAAAGTGGGCACTGCTTGACATGAGACAGCCCAAAAGCCCTCACTGAGCACTGCCTCTGCACTGAGACCTGAAGAAAGGGAGAAAGCTATGGAAAGCTCTAGGGGAAGCACCTCCAGGCAGTGAGAAGAGCAAGTGCAAAGAATCTGAGGCAGGAAAGACTTTGGCAAGTTTGAGGCAAAGACATAAAGTGAATGTGGGCACATCAAGTCAGGGAGGGAGCTGGGGGCAGGCAGAGGCAGGTCGTGTAAAGCTATTCCAAGGAGTCTGGATTTTATTCTAAGTGAGTTGGAAAAGTACTAGCGGAGTTTTAGGAGAGTTTAAACTATCCTCTGATTTATGATATTAAAGGATCCCTCCTACTGCTACATAGAGCATGGATGACAGTGACAGGTAGGAAGAGAAATAGGAAGAGGAGTCAGGAGGCTAATGAGGGAAGAGATGATAATGGCCTGAAATACGACGTTAGCAGGGGACAGAGATGTGGATTTATGACATATGACACATCACAGAGCAGAGCTGGCAAGACCTTTGCTAGTATGGACTGGGGGAGGTGCTATTAAAGAGAGGAATCTAGGATGACTTCTGGACTGGGGGTAGAGCAAACTACCTGGTTAGTGCTGCTTACTGAGATGGGAATACTAGAAAAGGAACAGGTTCTGGGGAAGATGGAAATCAAGAATTCTGCTTTAGAGATGTTATAACTTGAGATGGCTTTCGGATTATTTGATACCTACAGCAATTAACACATGGAGAGTTTTTAGACTGCATAAGCATTCATTAAAACATCTTTATTTAATAAATGCCATGTGTCATGCTTTATGCCAAAAGCTACACCTGTAAACTGGCCATTTACTGTGGAGCCTGTACAGGTGTGTGCTGGGGGCAGGAAGGAGGTTGACTGGGAGAGGGACAGAAGGAAAAGACATGACTACTGTTCTGAGGGCACTCAAATAATCAAGTGGGAAATGGACAGAAAATGCTCTTTAAGTTAAACCATAAAAATAAATGGAGATGATAGACTGCAGATCTAAATATGAAAAGTAAAATAATAAAACTTTCGGAAAACATCTTTTTGACCTTGGAATAAGAAATGATTTCTAAAACAGAATACAAAAAGCACTCATTATAAAAGAAAAATTGATATATTGAATTATACTAAAATTAAGAACTGTAGTCATCAAAAGATACCACAAAGAGAATGTAAAGGCAATTCAGAGAGTGAGAAAGTATTAGTATTTGCATTATATGTATGTGTTTGCACATGCATGTGCATATTCAACAAGGAACGAACTCTTACAGATCAGTAAGAAAAAGACAACCCAAAAGACACCCTGTAAAAGAAGATAGTCAAATGGCTAATAGTCATATGAAAAAAAAGCTGAATTTTACTAGTCATCAGGGAAATACTAATCAAAACCACAAAATACAACAACAATAAACAATGAAAAATACGAAGAGTGGTGAGGATGTGGAGCGGCTGAACTCATACGCTCCTAGGAGGAACGTACTGAGAGGAACGTACGAATAGGCTATGACCCAACAATTCCACTCCCAGGTGTCTGCCCAACAAAAACGCACACACATATTAACCCAAAGACGTCAACTAGCACGGTCATAACAACACTATTCACAATGACTCAAACCCGGAAGCTACTCAAATGCCTGTCAAGGATGGAATGAAACTTGTAGTAGAGTCGCCCAATGAATTCCATACAGCAACAATGATACGGAAAAATCTCACAAACATAATGTTGAGCAAAACAGTCAGACACAAGAATATATACTGTATGATTCCACTTTACAGAAGGTACAAACAGGCTAAACTAAGCTATGCTGTTAGAAATCATAATAGTGAGACCCGTTTGGCAAGAGTTGTGACCAGAAAGGTGAACATGAGGGGGACTCTGGGACCCTAGTATGTTCTATTTCTTGATCTGGGTGTTAGTTACCAAGGTGTATTCAGCTGGTGACAATTCACTGAGGTGGACATGTGTCATATGTATCCTTTTTTACCCCCATGTGTATTCTATGTTAGTAAAAAACTAAGTAACTAAAATAAACTGAGTTGTTATGGAAAGAAAAAGAAAAAGAAGGCAGTGGGTAGATTTCTTGGTTACTTTGGGAATGATAGAAAAAAATCAGGGGCTACACCATAGTCTTCAGACATAAAGAGAATTCAACAAACGGAACATAACATGGATAAGCTCAGGAACCAGCAGAGAAAACAATTCTAAGACTCTAGGGTTGAGATAAATGGCTTTTATGAGCTCACATTACAAATATTCAAAGATCATACTTTGGTATTTCCTATCACATAATCCTATATACTATCTCAAAGGTGTGAATTCTAAAACACAAAAACCCATTTTATAAACATGTATGTTTTGGGCAGTAAATTAGTAAACACAGCACTGTAGGTTGAGTTTAAACGTACCTGGGGAGAGCCGGACTTGGCCACTGGAGGGGTTATCCTGGGTGATTTCTGCACCATCGACGGCACTGGACTTGGACCACCCTGAGCAGATCGCCCTGCTGGAACAAGAAGTCAGTTAAAACAAACAGTATTTATTCCCGTTATTTCTCCTATCGCGAACATCCTTTCCTCAAATCTAAAAAAAAAAAAGTTTCTCATTGTCCCTAGCCCCCGTTTATGATCTTTGTTACCAAGAGTGACACCCACAGTTCCCAAATAACTAAAAAACACATATTACATTTTAAAACAGGAAACTCCTTTGTAAAGCAGGTAGAACTGGAGTGTCTCTGATAATATAGGCATGTGGATGGTGTGGAGGCCCAGGAGGCTGTCCACTTGGCCCATCCTTACTCCCCGCAGAGGCTCCTGATGCACCTCTGGGAACTGGGGGCAAAGTTTAAAGACCACCAGAACAGTAATCCCCATCACCCTGTAAGAACTCACAAGGTCTTCAGGACCCTCCTGGAAGCCTCTAGGACAAGTCTCACCCTGTTGCGCATTAGAATCACCTAGGAGTTCTTTAAAAAAATACACCAAAACTCATACCCAAGCCTCATCTCCAGAGAGCCTGATTAAACGGTTAGGGAGGGGATCCCCCACTGCGTCCAGTGTACAACTGGGATTGCAATCCAATAATCCAAGACCCACCAAACTGTAAGAATTAAATATGTCAATGCGCGTAGGGAGATCTGGGTGGTAAGCGGTGGAAACGGAGAAAATGTACGTGTGTTATGGTACATCTCCTCTCTCCCAAACTGTAAAGACATGGGAAAAGACTAAAGGAAGGCTTGTTAATTTTTTGGGTCACCGACAGGTGCTTTTCAGAATTTGATGACAAGTCCCAGAATGACGTGACTTTGGCAAACGCCACAAGGCAGCCCTTTCTCCTGAGCAATAGGTAAGAGAGAAGATTTCAGGAATTTCACAGCTCAATGCTTGCTCAATATCTATCAAGATAAAATTATTCCTGACGCTCAAACACCAAATGGCTACCCAAGTATGTCTGGCTAGGTATTATCACTGGAATTCATAGAAGCAACCAACTTAAAAACTGAGACAGATCTGACAAACACCATCCCAACCATGTGAGCAAACTGACGTCACTTACGTCAGGACAAAAAGAAATCACGTGATGTGATGCACATCACCTACGTGGTATTACTGCTCAAAATGTTTCATGTGAATCTCACCATGTGGAAACTCTCAAATCCAAATTGAGGGACAGTCCACAAAACTAACTGGCCTGACCTCTTCACGAATGTTAATGTTGAGAAAGACAAAAAAGGTAAGAAACTGCTTGAGACTAACAAGACAAAATTGGAATATAACGTGTGGTCCTTGAGTGGCTCCTGGATTGGAGGGGGGGAAAAACGGCTACAAAGAACATTAAAAGGACAACTGTGGAAATGTGAATACCGGCTGTAGACTGGATTACTGTTAAATTTCCTCAGCGTGACAATGTATTGAGTGCCCTTATTTTTAGGAAACATACTGAAGTTCCTAGGGGTGAAGTGTTTCATGTCTGCGATTAACTTTCAAATGTTTTAGAAAAAAAATTACATTAAAAAGGAAAGACATAAAGCAAATGGTGCAAAATGTTAGCAAGTGTTGACTCTCAGGGAAGGGCATGATATTCAGAATATAATTTATGCAACCTTTCTGTAGGTTTGAAAGAAGAAAGAGATAGGCTGGGTACATTTACTCATGGGGTTTTATAACGCACTTCAACTTGGCTATAATTATTCCCATTTATGATCTTTATTTAATAAATTTGCTTGCAGTAGGGCTGAGTGTGAAAACCCAAAGACAGTCATCAGAGGAAATAAGCATAAAGCCACCGTAGGCTCCTTCTCATCTATGTGGCTTAAAGACTTGCTCTGTGACCGATCTTCACGTAGGGCAGGCTCTGCGTGAAGATAAATGTCCCACAACAAGATGGAGACAGCATGGCAGCACTGAGGCCACTGTGAACCTTCCCAATCCAGAGTACAAAAGCCACAGGACTTCAGTGTGAGTTACAGGAAGCAAGAAAAAGGATTTAAACAACAGTCCTTAAAAGTAAGGATTTTTAAACAACTTGGAAAAATTTTTGTTGGCCGTGCCGTGCAGCTTACAGGATTTTAGTTCCCCAAACAGGGACTGAATCCGTGCCCTTAGGAGTGAAAGCGCGGAGTCCTGACCACTGGACCGCCAGGGAAGTCCCACAACTTGGAAAAATATTCATCTGGGAATTCAGGATTGAGCTCTAAAGCAGTTTGCTTAAAATCATACCCGATACTGAGGAAGAGACTGAGGACTTGGATGACAAGGAACTGGATGATGCCGAGAGAGGTGCAGGGTGGCTGAGAGGTCCAGAGGATGCTGGCTTGGAGGCCGAGGAGAATGGCAGCATTGAGGGTGCGCTCTGTGAGCTGTGAACAGGAGCAGAGGTGGCCGCGGCCGTGAACCTGAAAATGGAAGCCCGAATGGATCAAAATAGCCTGCCGCTGTGAGATCCTTTCCCGCTGGTCATGAGCGATCATCAAAGGATAACTTACTATCCATACTTTTTTGCCTTCAGGAAATGCAAACATTTAGCTATTTCTTATAAAAGGTGAAAGCTGCATGAAAGCATTTATCATCTGCTTATTTGGAATGAAAAATTCAGTGAAAATATCTAATAAGTACTTAACATGACATGGTATAAAACATTTATTGTCGATTCTATCAAGCTGGGTAAAGAAAGAGGGTGGGACTCTACTGGACTTAGGAGGGTTTAGTGCTCTCCCTTTGCCAAAGAAATTACTGAGAACTCGTTGTGGGGTGATCATCTCTGCGGAATGAGGAAGGAAGAGGAGAGCAGGTCCCCATCTTTGGGATGCTGACCATCTACTGGGCAGGGGAGGTAAGTTTCACCTAAAAAGCAAACGTCTGTGAACAATCTAAACATCCAGCATCAGATGACTGGTCAAATAAATTATGGTGTGGCCACAAAATGGAATACTAGGCAACCTTTAGAATGAAGTGGCTGCATGGCAAATTTAATATTAACAACGACAGCGGCCAGCAGCCCCTTCATAGTAATAAGAGATAATACAGAAGAGTTGGGGAAAACTGGTAGTGTTTATACTCAATGGCTATCTTAGGAAGGGTTACAAGGTATAAGGGATTACTTCTCTCAAGAAGCTTACATGCTAGTGGTGAGAACAAAACAAGCAGATAAAGAAGTAAAAAATAAGATATGAGTGAGTTAGTAGGACCCAGATCTGGAGGAAAGTGGAATACCACGCTGAAGTGTTTGGATTGTACTCAAAGAGCAATGAGAAGCCGCTGGGGACTGTCATCTGATGTATTTACAATTTCACAAGATCACTCAGTGGCTATGTGGAAAACAGTTCAGAGAGTCAAGAGTGGACACAAGGGAGAAAAGGGACTAGAGAGATTCATTTTCCTTAAGGGATATATAGTCTGTATTGCTTCATTTTTTAAAAGTAAGGAATATCTCCTACATTTAAAATCTGAAAAAGCAAAACAAGCATTTAAATATAAACTTCTAATAGGTAAAAAAAAAAAATTCTATGAGACATCTCTGGACTCTGTCCACTGATGAAATGCAAACCTTTATGTTGTTTGAATTTTTACCATTTGCAAGTATTACTATGGGAAAAAGGAAAAGAAAATCTATTCAATAACTCCACTCACAGCGACTCTATTTCTAGTGAATAACAAGCAGTATTTCTATCCATCAAACTTTAAGTGTTACCTACTTTTCGCTAAGGTTGACCTTGACTGCAGAGGCTGATGGTGGGAAGGTGGGCTTCATTCCTGTGTTTGGAGCAGACACGCTTGGCATTGGCGTGCTTTCCAGGGTAGGCTTAAAACCCAATGATCCAAAGGAGAATGAGGCAGCTGAAGGTGCCATGGGAGAGGCCGCAGGGGTGAGTACGAGGGAGGCCTGAGGAGGAGGAGGAGCAAAAGAGAAGGAGGACGCTCCAGGGCCCAAGGCTGCTTTGGAACTGTCAGAGGCGCTGGAACACGGAGCGGCCTCCCCCGTGACAGAACCAGACGACTTCAAGGATGAAGAGCCAAAGGAGAACACAGCAGGGGCTCCAACGGCAGAAGGCAAAGAGAAGGTGGAGGTGGGAGCCGCCGGTGATGAAGGCAGAACAGAGGCAGGAGCTACGGCTGCTGCGGCATCGAGCTTCTGCGGGGCCTGAGAGGAGGTGGGGGTAGTAGGAGTACTTCCTGCAATGAGAAACATGGAGAAAAAGGAAGGGAGAAGTTAACCCCGTAACAGTGGAGGTCCACATCACAGAAAGCAAGTGGGTCTGTGGAAGAATGAAGCCAGAAATAATGGTTCTCGTTCCACAAGGGGAAAAAAAAAGGGAAGTGGAGTTGATGCTGGACTTTCCATAGCAAACATTCCATATGGTAAGATGTCTAAGCTTTGAAGGAAAAAGGAAATGCAAAAAGACATTAGACTAATAGGACTTCATGAACACCCACTTGAGTAATGCAGAAAAAATACACTTCTCGATGTTACAGTGAAAAATAAGTTATTCTGCAATATTTTATTATCAGGGAAAAACTTTAATTCAGACTTACACCTCATAATAGTCACTAAAACAACTCCAGGTTAATTAAAGATACACACATATACAAAGCATATATATATATCTCAAAACAAAGGAGGCAAAAAGTGAGTTGTCTCTTAGAGACTATCAACTTGATAAACCTAAAAGTGACCAAAAAAAAAAAACAAAAAACACAAAAGATAAAGATTTGACTATGTACAGAAATACTTATACAACCAAAAGGTAAATGAAAAAAAATTTGCAGCAAATGACAAGTAATATGTTTTATCTTTTTTAAAGCTCATACAAATTGAGATTTAAAAATTTTTGAGACTTTAATAGATATAAGCTGGGAAACTAATTCACAAAAAGAAAATATATTCAATCTCTCTAATCAAAGAAATACAAATTTAAATGAGGCATATTTTTGGTTGTCCTCTAAACTATCCAAATGAAAATACATATAATCCCCTATGTTTGAAAGGGTAAAACAAACCTGAAACTTTTTATCACTACCAGGTACCTTTTTAGCACAGTCTTTTAGAAAGCATTTTAGCATTATGTCTCAAAAATCATAGAACATGTACCTAGTAATCCCAATTTTAAGAATAAAGACTACGGAAATAACCTAAAAAATGAAAAAGATATTTAATACAACCCAAATGGTAAAATATATTCAATAGAGTGTTAAACACTCCTAAATGAATCATAAAAATTATTTAAGAACCTGGAAAACACTTAAAATTTAAATAAAAGACCAGCATACCAATTATGCATACAATATAATCACAACTATGAAGAAAGATGTTTATGAAAAAACACTGAAAGAGAATACCATAAAAGGCAAGTTTAAAATTTTTTCTATTTTCCAAACTTTCTATAAAGTAAACATGTTAATTCTCCAAATTAAATAACTAACTAAGAAAGCAGTATTTTTTATCAATACATTTATGGGTCTTGGTTCTTCCAAATTGCCAGAGATGACAGTTTATCTTCACTATGTCTAAAGCAAGGAAATACTTAGGATACAACTATGAAAATGCCACTTTCTGAAAACAACGACCCCCAGGTAAATTGTCACTTCTGTGATAGTATATAATGCAAGCCTATCTATTCTGTTAATACTTCCTTTACACAATAAATATGGAACCAACAAGAGCTTACCTCCTTAGAGACCCAAGCACATGTGTTAATCACTTCCATGCATTTAGTAGACCAATACAAAAAGCATATGCCAAACCCAAAAGAAATCATAGGCATCTTCCCCACTGAAAATGGAACGAAATATCTGAAAACCATCATGCTGCTATTTGTGATCATTCAACCCAGCATCCTTGGCGCTGGAATGTGGAAGCAAGCAGAACCACTGATGTCCTCTGAACCCATGAGCCAGCTTCAGCTAGAGCTGGTGAACTGGTGGGACACCTCCTCCCCCTTCAGTGGCTCTCTTCCTCTCATCTAAACGTGGCTGTTACCTCAGGGCTAAGCATGAGGGAACATGGGGTTTCTCTAGGAGAGGCAAACAGTAAAACTGGTCTTTGCTCGTGCTCGGGGAATAAGGGGCTTGTAGCAAGTCCCTCACACTGAACTGTGCTCAGAAACAAACATCATCCCACAGGCTCCCGACTTCACAGGGTACAATGCTTGTTACAGACAGACCCAGCAACTGAGTGTAGGTAGTTCATGGGACTCAGCACCACTTAAAGGGGAAAAAAATAACTCAGAGTACACACTGCAGATACGGAGATATCCCAACACAACAACACTGATACAGTCTATGCAAGGCACCTGGTATGTTACTTGGGGTCACACTGCCAGTTGATAGGAGCCCAAGTATCTGAGTGGCTCTATTTATGAAGTACAACTCACTCTGCATTGGGAAGCAGTGAGAAAAGATCCCCTAAGTGTTCTCCACCACATCCAACCCAACTGGTCAACATTTCTTCCTAGATACAGAATTGGTGGCAGTATGAGCTTTTTTAGCTATATTAGAAGAGAAAAAACTTACTAGTTATATACTCACAGTATTCAAAAAGAGAAATATTAGTAAAATTCCAAAATATGAAACAATGCCCTTCTAAAAAGTTCATTTTGTTCTCACAAGTGATACACTGCCATTGTGAAAATTTTGAAAATGCAGATTGGCATTTATATGCATGCATTTATGTATGTGAAGTATATGTACCAAAATGCTGACTGGCTATTGCATGATGGGTTCTGTAGTGATTCTGTCTTTGTATTTTCTAATTTTTCTCCAATAAACATATATTACTTAAGTGATATCTTCAAAGAGGAGGGGGAAAAAAAACTAAAGAAAATTAAATACAAAGAGAAAATTCCCATGTTCTCATCACCCAGCAATAGCCACTATTTAGATTTTAACATCTTTCAAGTATCTTTTCTATGTACATACTTTTCTCATAAAAAAGGAATCAGAGTATACAGTGCTCTTCTACGATATGTTCTGTCCTTTCCTTGTCAATAAATATAACAATTTTAATAGTTACATGGCATTTCACTGTATGGATGTACAATCATTTATCTAACCAACCTCTCATGATTAAACATGTTAGGTTTCAGACCACATAATATAGGGTCTTATAATAGGATACTGTCAGTAAATTACCTAATGGGATCCATCGGGCTGAGATTCCTTTTTCTCTAAAGTAAAGGTTGGAGAATAAAGCTTGGGGGTGAGAGAAGGCAGGTATGTGCACGTGTCTGAGGAAAAGATTAGTCCTGCCTCGATAAGACAGACTGGCTGATAAAGGTAACCACTGTGTGTCCTCACAGGATTCATCCCAGCAAGTACTCCTGTACAAGCCCTCAGTATCCCCTCTCGGCCAAAACGGGGGGAGGCACGCACCTGATGACTTGGGTTGTCGCTCTCCTTCCAATGAGAGCCGCTCTGGTGTCCTGAGGGGGGACCTAACACCAGGATTTTGATTGATCATGTAAAATGGACAAAGCACACCATCTGTTGAAAGTAACATAAGAACTGGAGCAGGAGGAAGAGTCTTCTCATCATCTGTTAAAAAAGAAAACAAAGGTGATAAAAGGGCCAAGTCGATTGAAGGGCCTGGGCCCAGAAGCGGAAGACTGCCGGAAGCAAAAGACGCTTCACAGGACTCATCTCTACAGTAGCTCGAGTTGGTTTGTTCTGATTTGGATCTGAGCAGCCTTTTATGAAACAGCTCCTTAAAGAAGAGCTACTACCATGATCAGATGGCCACCATCCCGCCAGCCCTACAGGGAAGCCCTAGCAGTCCTGCAGTGGCTCTGACTCCCAAAGCTCCGATTTTTACGTGTGCCCCGGTGTTTGGGAGGTAGGTTTAGCATTCCCCTGACCAAGACAGGAGTCTCCAGGAAGCGACTCCTTTAGTTAAAAACAAATGACAGATGAGCCTCTTTGGAAAACACATGGTAGGGCACAGAGAAGTGAGTCCCACTACTTTATATTCATTCACAGTTGAATCATAAGCATGTATTTTGTCAATTAAGTCTTTATGAGAATCAGAGTAAATGAGCTAATCAGACCAAACAGCCTGACCAGGGAAAGGACAAGGAACTTAGTGGTGTCTGACGGGTACACCTTTCTAAAATGAAGCACAAAGCGCGAATATGGCTTTTTGTAAACAAATATTTTTTCCCAGTTTTATTGGGATAAAACTGACAAACATCGTACGTATTTAGAGTATACAACATGATGACCTGATGAATGTATACACTGTGAAATGATCACCACAATCAGGCTAATTAACACATCCACCACCTCACGTACTTTACCATTTTGTGTGTGTGGTGAAAACTTTTTTTTTTTTAATTTTTATTGGAGGATAGTTGATTTACAATGTTGTGTTAGTTTCCGCTATACTGAATCAGTTACACATACACATATATCCACTCTTTTTTAGATTCTTTTTCCATATAGGTCATTACAGAGTATTAAGTAGAGTTCCCTGTGCTATAGGGTAGGTCCTTCTTAGTTACCTATTTTATATATAGTAGTGTGTCTATGTTAAGATCTACGCCCTTAGTAAATTTCAAGTACAGATCCCCGACCTTATTCATAACATAATTGAAAGTTTCTACCCTCCGACCAACACCTCCCCATTTCCTCCACCCTCTAGTCCCTGGCCACCACCACGCTTGCCTCTGCTTCTCTGAGTGTGACTTTTTTCGATTCCACATGTAACTGAGGTCATGCAGTATTTGTCTTTCTGTGTCTGGCTTATTTCACTCAAGGTCCATCCATGTTGTTGCAAATGGCAGGATTTCCTTTTTATGGCTGAACAGTCCATTGTATATATATATAAAACACATTTCCTCTATCCATTCATCCACTGATGGACACTTGGCTGTTTCCATATCTTGTCTGCAGTAATAACATTGCAATGAATATAGAAGTGCAGCTATTTCTTCAAAATCCAGATTTCATTTCCTTTGGAAAGGGAAGTGGAACTGCTGGCTCACATGGGAGTTCTATTTTTAATTTTTTGAGGAGCCTCCATGCTCTATTCCATACTGGCTGCACCAGTTTACACTCCCACCAGCAGTGTATACAAGGATTCCCTTTTCTCCACATCTTTGCTAACACTTGTTATCACTTAGCTTTTTGATAACAGCCGTCCTAACAGGTGTGAGGTGATAACTCATTATGGTTTTGATTTGCATTTCCCTGGTATTTAGTGACGTTAAGCACCTTTTCATATATACCTGTTGGTCATTTGTACATCTTCTTTGGAAAAATGTCTATTCAGGTCCTCTGCCCATTTTCTAATCAGGTTGTTTACTTTGTTTTATTTTGCTATTGAGTTGTATGAGTCCCTTATATATTTTGGATATATCAACCCCTTATCAGATATATGGTTTGGAATTTTTTTTTTCCCATTCCACAGGCTGCCTTTTCGTTATGCTGTTGGTTATGCTGTTTCCTTTGCTCTCTCTCTTTTTTGTTATTCTCTTACTTTATTCTTGTATACAATTTTTAAAGGTCACACTCCATTTATAGTTATTACAAAACATTGGCTATATTCCCCATGTTGTACAATACACCCTTGTAGGCTGTCTTACACCCAACAGTTTGTACCTTCCACTCCCCCATCTCTATATTGCCCAGCTCTTCCCTCTCCCCACTGGTAACCACTAGTTTGTTCTCTAGATCTGTGAGAAAGAATATGTCTTGTCTCACTTTCACATTTCACAGGACTGCGGCCCTGCCGAACCTCAGCAGGGGAGAAGACAGACTCAGAGCATGTGCTCAGGCCCCATCTGGAAGCCTGTGCCTGAGGCCTCCATTTTCTAACCAGGCCTTCGAACCAAGTATTGGTATGCAGCACCCACGTGCCGTGGGGTGCTGTCCCCTTGGGAGGCACCGGGAACCTGGAAGGGGCACAGAGACAAAGCTATGAAATCAGCGCTGTGTGTTTCAGCCGTATTCTAAAGCACGCACAGACACGCCAACACTCAGACGCTCAGACACACAGAGTATGTGACCTCGGTCAATGAATATCCATTCAAGTTAGATGAGCGTTGTACAACACACTCTCTCACTCTTTAAGTAGAAACATGGTACAACAAGTTAAAAGTGCACAGCAGAGTAGATTCTATCATGAAAATATAGAGCTGGATTTGAATATTAACCATGATGGGAAGAAGACTACTTCTGCACTAAGCTATGTCAGACTACACTTACTGATGGTGATTTCCACTTGGTTGGTGTAATCTATGGCAACTCCCATGGGCAAGGAATCATCACTCTTGTCTGTCACAGGCAGTTCAGCTCGGCTAGAATCCTCCAGCAGCCAAGATTCCCAATTACTCTGGACAAAAGAACAAGGAGAAGAAGAAAATGCCATGTTGGTTAGAGCTTTCTCCAGCACTGCTCAACAGGAGAGAAGAAAAAAGACAGCTCACGTGGTTTAGAGTTATGTGTTGGCTGAGACTCTGAAATCTGGAAAAAGAGTCTAAAAGCTATGAGTCCCCCAGCAAGCGAGGGGTTACTTTTCCAAGTCAACCTGTCTGTCTGTTCCTGGCATACAAAGTTCCTGCCTTGTGAATAAATAACCACTACGTGAACACTCTCTGAAGTATCGTCCACCACAACTCGGCAGACTCCTGAACACAGAGGGTAAATCTAGTAGCTGCACTAAGCCAGTCAGTAGCTGCTCCTAGAAATCTGGGACGGGAAGCAGGATCTCCAGGGGATCTCTAGTGAGGTCTTGAGCAGAGCAGCTTATAAAGCTGGCCAGATGCCCTGTGCTCACTTGACCACAGTGACAGAAGGTAACCTTAGTTCTTGTCTTCCTAGTTCCTGGTGTCAGTTCCTCACACTGGCAAATCTTCCTGCCACTGGATTAATTGAGAAACCACATCTTTCCAATAAACTCCCCTTTGTTCAAGTTTGCTTGAGTGGGATCTGTTCCTTGCAACACATGATTCCTGGTTTTTAAAAATCTAACCTTTCAACGTTGACCAAAACTGGGCAGCACGAATCAAAGGGGAATAATGCTCAATGAGAAACAGAAAAACAAAAAACTGTTCAGGAAAGGGAACATAATCGTGCTCCATGACTTAGCCATGGACTGAACAGTCATATTCATAACAACGTAAACAAAATGGATTCCACCTTGGAAAAACAATCTATAGACAAAATAAAGAAGGCTTGCCAATCACTGCGGAACAGAATACACACAGTATCAGCTTTGATTTTGCAAAAGAAGAGACACAGATGACAACAGCTTACAGGTGAGAGTGGGGAAGGTGTGCTAAAGGCAAGGGTGGGGCGCTGAGATGTTCCTCTCACAGCTCGGAAGATCAAGAGAGATGGTGTATGGGAATACCATAAGAAATGAAGGTAAAAATGATTACTTAAAGTTCAAAGATAACCAACAGAAGAAACTAAAACAGTGCTATAATCCTACTGAAAGGAAGGAGGGAGGGTTTGAAGGCCACATGTGAGCTAAATCCTCATTTGCCCTAACAGCCAATAGTTTAACATTAATAATCAACAACTAGTGATAAAGCAAAGTATTATTTAGGGATAAGGAGGTAACCATTAAAAGAAAAAGTTTACAAGTTAAAAGTGGTCCCCTTTCGAGGACAGAACAGATCAGGACAGGATAGGCAGGGGTGATTTTTCACTTATAAGCCTCTCTCCACTATTTGATTCTTCAACCGTGAACATAATTATTTTGATAAAAAGCAAAAATAAAAGTGTTTTTCAATGTGTGAATACATAAAATATTTGTGCTACTAAGAAATTCTTACTGAAGTTAATCCAAGAGCAGCAAATCAGACTGCTGAACTCTGGCCTGTGACCCTGAGGGCTATGCACTTATGGTTGGCCACCTTGCTGCCCAGAGAAGGATGGATAAATGTTGAACGACTGAAGGAAGAGGCATATGTACCTGTGCATGGGGTGCACAAAACATTTTTAAACTCAAGGTAGACTTTTAAAAAGAAAAGTTTCTGGCTGAGGAGTTGTGAGAAATGGTCAGAATGCAGATGCATTTTGCAAGTAGACCAAACGTTACCTTTTGATAGATGTGAGATGTGAGAGAAAGAGAGTCAGAGGTGACTCCATAATTTTTGCTTGAGCAATTGATGGAATGGAGACTAACCTACAAAGAAGGGAAAAACTTGAAGGAGGAGCAGGTACTGGGAGAAAAACAAGAGTTTATTTACAGACAGTATTAGTTTAAGATGCCTCTTAAAAATACAAGAGGAGTTGCCACTTAAACATTTACATATGAGATAGAAAAATACCCCTGGAATAAACTCCACTTGCTTATTGCATATGATTCTTTTGCTTAATGCCTTATTTAATGTAGTGGTACTTAATGTGGAATGTCAAATTCTGATACAGATACTACTTCATCTGTATTTTATTGGTCCATGTATTATTTTGTTTCTTTTTGCCTAGTTCACTATTTAGGGTATACCAACACTCTGTAACAAATATAGATCCAAATATGTACTAGCCAACATTACAGAAGATTTTTGGAGTTTGATTGGGTATTCAAGTTGGCAGAGTGGCTGTCCTACCAGCTTTATTCAGGGATCCAAGCTCCTCATTTGTGGCTACACAAGCCATTATTTTAGTCCTTAACCAACTTTGTATCCAGGTGACAAAGAGAAGAGCAAATGGCGGAGGCCCACAGTTCCTAGGGGCCAGGCCTAGAATTAGCACAGAAACTGCTGCTCCCATTGGAATAGGTAGAACTCAGTCACGTGGCCACACCTAACACCAGGACAGTAGCAGAAAAACAGTTCATCATTTTAATGTTCAGAAGTGAAAGAAATTTTAGGTCATTCTCCTGGTTTTCTTAGCAATAAGAAAAAATATTTAAAATTAGCAGAATTTGGGCTTCCCTGGTGGCGCAGTGGTTGAGAATCTGCCTGCTGATGCAGGGGACAAGGGTTCGAGCCCTGGTCTGGGAGGATCCCACATGCCGCGGAGCAGCTGGGCCCGTGAGCCACAACTACTGAGCCTGCGCGTCTGGAGCCTGTGCTCCACAACGGGAGAGGCCACGACGGTGAGAGGCCCGCGCACCACGATGAAGAGTGGCCCCCGCTCGCTGCAGCTGGAGAAAGCCCTCGCACAGAAACGGAGACCCAACACAGCCAAAAAATAATAATACTAATAATAAATAAATAAATAAAATTTATAAAAAAATAAAATAAAATTAGCAGAATTCTGTACTCACTTTGATTAGCTGAATAAGTAACTGACCCATATTCAAAGTTCTCTGCATCCTTTTCTTATAATCCTTTACAAAATGCAGCAGAGGCACTAAAATTTGGCTCACATTTTAAATAAAACATTTTATTGATTTGGTCTTCTGTAGCTTATTGAGTTTTCATTCTCTCTTATTCTTTAAGGACAGCTCCGTATGTTTTTATGTTTGTCTCTGCCATTATTTCTAAGTAGTCTGCAACTGTAGCTCTGAGCTTCTCTTTGACCTGAGTTATTTCAGTTAGTGACTTCATATACATGTATATATATTTGCCAGTATTTTGAAGTTTTGTTTTGATTGTTTAAAATTGTGTCATTATCCAGCTTTATTACAATGTCAGAAACAGTGCAATGTCATTTCTACATCT
The DNA here is from genome assembly GCF_965194825.1 of Balaenoptera physalus. NCBI lineage: Eukaryota > Metazoa > Chordata > Mammalia > Artiodactyla > Balaenopteridae > Balaenoptera > Balaenoptera physalus. The sequence continues at coordinate 5,384,195 of NC_138886.1, forward strand.
GACTTGATTTGATCAATTTTTCAAAATGTTTTGTGGCTTCTGGAAAAAAAAAAGTTTATTCTTGATGTGCACCCAAATTTAATACAACCATCACCTGGCCTTTCCTAATTATATAATTAAAGAAAGAAAGAAAAGCTTCCCTTTCATTGTCTCTCCTGTGCAGTCACTGTGCATAATCTACCAGAGCTCAGGAGAGCTTACCACGACAACCTCAGCCCACCCTGGCCTGCAAGGAGCACACAGGGGAAGAAGGGAGATGGGTGCTTATCTGCACAGGCGCTTTTAGCTTTCTGGCAGTTTTTCAAAGTCAAACAGAAAGTATTTCTGATGAGTCACAATTTGGTTTGATTTGCATGTTTCTCTTCCATAGTCAAGGACGGGTTATAGTTAACCAAATAGAAGAGGCAGGTTCAAGTAATAGGAAGAAAATAAAGACGGCTGAACAGAACAAGGCAGAAAAAACCTCCTACACATCCAGGTACACTCCTATTGGAGGCTGATTACTAGTAAGTTTCCACACACAGTGGATACATCCTAACCTAACGGAAGGGCTTGTGATGACATTGAAGGAATGGCTAAATCTGACACCCGTGTCTGTCCAACGCAATATCCAAGCCATTTGGTCCAAGGCTCTGGGTCATTTAAGCTGTGCTCTCATCCAGAAACTCATTAAAAGGGATGTGACTTCATCTAAATCTTAACCTCAGTTAAACCCCTCCAAAATCTTTCTCAGAAAAGTATCACATAAAAGTGACAAAAGAGAGACATTTACCTGGCTGCTTTGTCGAGCGAGGATACTAACTTCTGTTGAAGCCGCAGATGCTGCCAGCACTAAATCCCTTCAAAGAATAAAACCGGAAGACCATTAAATTCAAACAGCAACAGTTGTACTTGACTTGAGTCACTGGTAGCATCTACAAGGCTTTCATTGGGATGTGAAGGAGAAAAGCAAGGTTTTCTACCTGGCTGAAGAAAGGTAAGTAGATTTTGGATGTAAAGCTTTACTTTTTAGTTCGTAGGCTAGAGCCCTGGAGACTCAGCCAACTGCCTCCCTACTTAAGACAAAGGAGAGACACAACAGAATCAAGTCAGAATTCCCAATAAATATAATACCCCCCTGTAGAGAGAATAATCTAATTAGAGGAACAGAAGCTTTGCTTCAAGTCATCTATCTTTCAAAGGGACACTTCTGCTCAGAGGGTAACTTTAGTATGTTCCTTAAACATCAGTATTTTCTTAAGTCATCACTGGAGTTAATGAGAAAATGGGATTTCTAAGTTTAGTATGTATTTGAGCTAAATAATTCAAGACTGGGAAAACAGTAGTAGTAGTCAGCAAGGCATTATCTAGCAAGAGCTGAAAATATGTTCGGGGTATCTCCAGCCTCTATTTTCCTCCCTTACAGAAAGGAAACAAAACAGAACAAGCAGGACCAAGTGACTCAGGCGTGACCTGACAGTGAGGGCAGGTTGTACCCTCCCTGGGTACGCGGCTCACCATTCTTCAATGTAGCTGAGGTAGTAATGATGCTGTCTCTCTGTACAGCTGCCATAGCAGGGCTCCATAAAGTTCACAAACACTTCTGGGTGCTTTTCTTCTTTTTTCTACAATGAACAGAACGAGAAAAAAAAAATCTCATGGGCGATTTTTCTTGAATCCTACACAGTTAAGAATCTCAAAAGATAAAACCATTTAAGTTTTATGAGAAAATTCATTCAAAATATATACACACTATATAAAGGCAGCATTGAGCAGTACAAAGAACAGAAGCATTGGCCACTGACCAAACTGAATTCAAAGTTTTCTGTCACTTTAGCATGGACAGATTACTCAACCTCTCTGATAATGTTTTCTCTCATGTATGATGGACCTAAAAAACCTACATCAAAGGCTGTTGTGAGATATGAAAGGATACATATAAAGCATCTAACCCAGTCTAACATGGAACATAAGTAGTATTCAATAAATGCTAGTGTTAATATTATCCCTGGGAAAAGAAAATCTTAATGATATCTTGAAATAAGGCATCTTAATAAACTTATTTTTAAAATTCAATATTGTCAGGAACCCAAAAGAGTTAATAAAAACAAGGCACTTTTTTCTCAGATTGGCAAAGATTAAAAATGGTACCATTGCATATTGACACACATATCGGGAAACTGGTAGTTCCATCCGTGGTAGGAGTATAAACTGATACAACTTTTCTAAAAGATACTTCGGCAGTGTTTTCAAAAGCCTGTATCAAAAGAGCATATACTGCTTGACCTAGCAAATTCATTTCTAGGTATTTATCCTAAAAAATAAACATAATCCCATTAAGTGTACATAAAAGAGTGTTAGTATTCTTCAAAACAGAGAAAAAGTGCAAAGCAACCTGAGTATCCAACAGTAGAGGAAGCGCTAAATAAATTGATTATCTGCCCAAAAGCAAAGTTCAGATTTACTGAGGTAGAAAGATAGTTGCAATTTACTAAGTAAAACAAGGTTGCAAAACAGAATGACCAGTGCCACCCCCACTTTTGTTATATTTAGACTTTTATGTATGTATTTAATGTTTTTCTAGACTTTGAAAGCTAACATGATTTGGAAATATTTGCTGTTTTTTAATGCCACTGCAATTCAGTAAGACAGCGTAGATCTTATTATTCAGGTCCTTCTTTGTCCTTCAAAATGACTCACTCCCTCACTCAAATGGCTCCTCCTCAGAGGCCTTCCTTGACCACCCAAGCTAAATCACGCCCCAGTCCTCATCCACCCCTTACCCTGCTTTATGTCCTCCATCACCCCTATCACTCCTTGACCCGACACTTGTTTGTGGACTAGCACGTTCATCCAAATGCAAGATCCACAAAAGCAAGGACTTTGCCTTCGTCGCAGCTATATTCTCAGCTTTAAAGCACACTGTGTAGGCATTCGATAAATATCTGATGAATAAATAAGTAAACGAATTTTGAAAATCAAGGTACTTTCTTGCTTTTTCTAAAATGTCTTTATCAGGTTAACATCTACCACAACTCATAGTTTGCAACTTAGGCAAAGTAAGTTTTAGGACTTTTATCACCTTGTGACTCAACAGCAGAACATGCTCTAAGTGAACACCACCATCTTGGTCCCTAGGATCCCGGTGCAGCATTAAAATCTTATACCTCAGGTTGCACGACCACTGCCAGCAAGAAAAGGAAACTGAAGCCTAACTGCAAACTTTATTAGAAGTCTTCTAAAATTCTCAAATAACAGAGACATCCTTTTCATAGACATACCGGGAGTAGAGCCATCACCACATCTGGAGCAGTTTCCAAGGTCCCGTCTGCAGCAGCATATACTATTGTGAATTCATATGTACCGATCCACAGCACATCCAGAACTGAAAGACACACATCCTAATAAACCATCTTGTGCTTGGAATAACCCCTGTACGTTATATTACCATCTCATGGATAAAAAAAATCCAACTCCTATAGCTTTTAAAAAGGTCCAGATTTCACTAACTAAATCCAATTCACAAACACTCAAGAAGCCCAAATTCATCCCAAAGTGGTATTTTATTTTTTTTCTGGTGGATTATAATCAAGGCAAATAATGAAGAATTCTAATTAAAAAATCAGGATCCATTTAATGTCATTTACCAAGAGACACAGGCGTCTACCAGAGGATTATCGTTACAGCGACTTAATTAGCTAACTGAAATAATGGGAGTTTTCATACAGGAGGCACCAACACTTCCCTGAGCAGGTATGCAGGTGCATCACATGATCAGAAATTTCTGCAATACGGACAGCACCTCATTAGAGGTCAGCCCAATAAGAAAAGCAGATGTGTTACCTCTGACAGGATGATCTGCCTCATAAAATGGAGGACAAGGAATGACTTTCTTTTCCTGCAAAGTCTGAAAGAGATTTGGAAAAAAACAAAAAACAAAAAATAGAGTCGAATGAAACAATCCCCAAACCAATGAAACTGTCAAATCCAGTAAGTTCCCCTAGAAACCACCTAAGTCTCATCTCCCCAGCCAGGAGAGAATGAATACAGAGACGAGTGGATGCCTACTTCTAGAATCCTACCCTATGGCAACACTCATCGGCAACGTGATCAATGTAGGTAAGGAGGATGCTCTAGAGTCGCAAAACCACTCACACGGATGCAGATAACCATCAATAACGGAACAGAGGGATTCACACAGCGGAGTCCTATGCAGCCATTCAAAAGAATGAAGTAACTCTATGTGTAACGAGCTGGAAGAAAAAGACTCCAATACACTTTTTTTTTTTTTTTTTTTGGCCGCAGCGCGCGGCATGAGGAATCTTAGTTCCCCGATCAGGGATCGAACCTATGCCCCCTGCAGTGGAAGAGCGGAGTACTAACCACTGGACCACCAGGGAAGTCCCTCCAATACACTATTAAGTTTAAAAAAAAAAAAAAAAAAGGCAAACAATAAAATTAAACCAACTGTATTAACTTTATTTTTTTTTTGTATTAACTTTTTACAGGCTAATGCCCTAAAAGAATATGTACCAAATGTCACATAACTTTTTGTGATAACAAAGAAGAAACAAAACCTTAACCTCAAACCTATTCCACCACATTCACCACTTTGCAGCCCCACAGAGAACAGGTGGAATGCACAACAGCACAGGCCTTGGCATTGCCTGTGAACCCCTCCTTCCCATTTGGATGTGACCAGATATATATGGATTCTTTGTCAATTTATATTGAAGAATATTCATGAATATTACCTCTGGAAGACCACAGGGGGAAACTGACAGAGTGGACATGCAACAACTCTTTCCTGCATTCACTTGTGTACTGACAGATTTGTTGCAATGAGCATAAATTACATTTTAATAGAAAAAAACAGCAAAGATACTCCCAAACCACCCCCAAAACAGTGGGTAACTTAAGTAAAAAAGTTCTTAAGTCCAAGGCAAGACTTACAGGAAGATACTGGACCACAGTTCCATTCTGTTTCCCCACTGCCAGCTGCTTTCCTTTGGGACTCCAGCAGACTGGGTAAAGAAGAGAATGCTACCAATTAAAAACTGAATAAAATGGAGCAAACCAATGAGATCTGTACCAAAACAGCCACATAATAACCACTTCTTGTTCCTCTGTCAGTCCATGGAGGACTGTGGGATCATCCTTACTTGGCACAGTGAAAAAAGAAAGATCATTTTGATAATAGAAGCCAACTGTGATTTATCACTGGGCCACTGAATCAGCTGTTAAAAATGCTTTTTCACGGTCGCAGCTCCAAGCAGCTGGGCATCCCTACAGCTAACTTTCCTGAACGAGTAGTAGATAATCTTCCAGCTGACGTATCCACTGGCATATATTATGGTTGGGCCAGCGTTGGAAGTGGAGACGTCCGTAAGACGGTGGTGAGCAGAGGACGGAGCCCATACTACAAGAATACAAAAAGGTCCGTGGAAGCTCGTGTCGTGCGTGCTTTCACAGAGGACTTCTACGGGGAACTTCTCAACGTGGCCACTGTCGGCTACCTCAGACCAGAAGAGAACTTTGATTCTTTAGAGTCACTTATTTCAGCAATTCAAGGTGACATTGAGGGAGCTAAGAAACGACTAGATTTACCAGAACATTTGAAACTCAAAGAAGACAATTCCTTCCAGGTTCCTAAAAGCAAAGTAATGAATGGCCACTGAAGGAAAAGCATCTTATTTATTCATTCACTGTTTTCTAATATTTTACTGCTCATAACTCTACAGTCTCATCTTGGTTATATTTTAAAAATCAAACATTTTCCTACAGCTGTGAATTAAACAGTACAATGTAGTTACCATATTATGTTCCAACTGTTCAATTAAACCCATCATGTTACAGTTCTAAAAAGGTTCATTTTAAAAATCAAGATTCTTTTTTTATGTAATATGTTGATTAAAATGTACTACTAGAAAGGTCTTAAGTGTTTTATAATGGAAATGGAATATATATAAATATGGGTAACAGGCAAGTCACTAGTTTGAGATGAGAACTATAATTCTCATGGTAAAATTCTAGCATGCATGTACCTGTATAGCATGCTCTGCTAATCAGAAGGCTCATAAAAGTAACTATATTAAGCAGAGGTTTGACAGTTTATTACAAACCTAAGGGGAAAAATCCAGACTTCGTATTTTTGATATTTTGTGCATTTATATATTATTATAGACATGAAGACTTGTGAAATTTCATTTTAGTTAGTCATTTCCCTTAAGGGCTCAAATCATTGTACTGTGTTCCATTTTTGTTACAGCTGCCTCAGTTCTAATTGGTCTAGACTCTCTCCCTATTTTTTTTTGTTTTTCTTTTAAAACAGTTAAAATGAGTGTTTTTCGAATCTCTAGTTCTCATTTTTGTGTTGTATAACACTTCTCTCTTTTTAAGAGTAGATATTCTTCAACATTTTTCTTAACCTTTGCTTCCTGTAAACAATTGTCAGTGTCAGTTCTTCCATTTAGAATATCCAACTTTACATTTACAAAATGTAGTTTCATCTGCGTCTGTATCTGCCATCCCATCGCTTCACTATATGAACAGTGATTAAGTGCATGTCTCTTGCATTTTAGAAAAAACACCCGAATGTTCATCTGTAGGTTTCCTCAAAGTTTAAACGAACACCTAGCATTTCATTTATACATACCAGTTTCTTAAACAACACAAAATACTTGTTCCCCGCCCCCACCCCGGGAAACTGTTTAAGAGCCAACTAAATTATGAAATACAAAGTTATTTGTTTTTAATGTGACTATATGTTCCTGAGCAAATGCAGACTGTTGTAGTTGTCTGTGCACAATGTAATATAAGGCTAAAGAGTGCTATCTAGAAGATAATTTTAAAGATAACTCATTATAAAACCATTTTCCCCTAATCTGCATAAATGAGAACTGATTTTAACAAAACTGTTTATATAATATTTACAAGAACATCTAAAGCTAATGTTGGAGAAGGGGGAAGCAGGAATAAATTCAGTTGGATTGTTTTGACTTTTTGGTGTACGAATTTATGGCAAACAATGTAGTATGTGTCTTTTTCATTTCTTCTTTAAAGAAATACTTAGAAAATGTAATTTAATGTTAGAAATCCTGTACTTGAAAGAAGCCTCAATTATCAGTGGTTCTATGAAACAAAGTTAAAAACAAACATGGAAAGTGTAAAAAAGATTTGTGTTTGAGTAGCTTGCGACTGATTGTGTCCTCATTAAGTGCGAAAATTCTTTGATACTGTCACCTTACATTTTGTTAAATAACTATTGCTTTTGAAAAGCCTATAGTGTGTGGTTTAGGAGTTAGTTAATAGTGTCTACATTTTTTTAAGTTTTATATATAAAGTATTTATATATTATAAGAAATTGCAGTAGGGCCATTTTCGATTAGTCAGTGTTTTCAGGCCTTGAAATAAATCTTGACCAAGTGAAAAAAAAAAAAAAAATGCTTTTTCAATGGAGTATTGCCCAGAAAGCTGTAAAGTACAGAAAACTCTGTAGTCTTTAGATAAAACAAGGAGAATACAGAAGGTTTTCAAATATCAAGAAATCATTCTCTTGCTCCTATTTGATATTTTCTAATGCTTTTCCTCAAAGGTACAAATGACTGTTTCAGAGTACGACCCTTTTAGATCAAAACAATTATTCTCAATAACACAGTTCTAAACCAACTATGCCAAAATATTTCTTTCTCCAGAAAACCCAAGCACATTCAAGTTAAATCATGTATGCTATTTGGCTTCAAGGACATTAACTATGGAAATAAAAAACACTCTCTCCACTTCTACCAAAGAATAACAAATATGACAAAAGACCCCATTTGCTTTTTTTCCAGAAATTAAATTTTAACTAGATTACCATTACCATATGTTACAGAGGAGAAGACTTTATTACTCACCAGATGTTACTCCTACTGTGGAAGGAAGAGTCGCACACACTTTCACTGCCTCTGTGATTTGTAGGACAGCAATGCTGCCATCAGCCAGACAAACTGCCACCATGGAGGAAACAGTAGGGTTCCACTTCATATCGATCACCATGCCTCCTGCATCTTTCAGGAGCTTATGATACGCAAATGGGCGTTTCTGCTGTTTGGCCTTTTAAAACAAATGCCCAGAAGCAAACATATATTAGTAAATTAATAAGTACAGAGACATTTAATAGTCAAAGAAAATTACTGAATCTGCAAGTTTTCTGGAATTACAGTTCACTTTTCTCCATGACCATGAAAAAAAAAGGTAGCTCTGCACAACAGTCTATTTGTTACAGACAATTTTAACACAACTTTGAAAACGGCAATCAATTGTTATAGCATACTCAGAGGGACTCGCAACAAAGGAACACACAAATGCAAAATAATCCATAAAGAGCAGACACTAAATAAAAATCTGGGTTCTGCTTCTTAATAGTGTTGGGCCCTTGAATTTTAGAGAGCTCTCATCTTAAAATATTGTACCTATTTTAACTGGTATGCAGAAACCACCAAAGGCTTCAAAATTCCAAAAGAGCTTCACTGAAGCATTTGTTGTGGAAGGCTAATGAAAGATTAATGATATAAAAGGTACCCCAAACAAACAAACACACAAGAACCCCAAATACTTAAACTCCTTGGGCTTGTTCCTCTACTTATGAAATGACGACGACAGTACCTACTGCATAAGGCCATGAGGGGTAGGCATGAATGAGAACAAGGCACGTAAAGCACTAGTACAGGGCCTGGCACACAGTCAGTATAAACACTCAATATTATTGACTATTATCATTACTAAACGGCCTGGAATGGAAGAACACTACATTAGGAGGCCAGAGATCCAGGATGTAGGAACTTCTGACATTAACTACTAACTCTATGGCCTTGGGCAAGTCACCTAAGGGTCCCTGGGCTCTGGCTGTCTCATATATAAATGAGAAATGATAACATCTTGGGGCAGGTGGTATTATGAAATAATTTCTTGAAGTCACTTCTATCTCCAAAGATCTATGATTCTATAATTAAGGACCTTTTAAAAACCCATATTTTAATCTAGAAAAAGAATTCAAAGGTCAACCAAGAACTTCTAGGTTATGATTCAGTACCAGGAAATCTTCTTAGGTCCCTACAGTTTGCCAGCAGCTTACCTCATTTGAGAAAGTGCGAACATCAAAAAAAGCAATAATGGAACCATATTCACTGGACATCATGCACACGGAAAGTGTGAGGTTATCACAGCTCAGGGCCAGGTGATGTATCGGGAATTTCATAGGAACTAGCAAGCTTTGAACTTTATCAACTATGAAAACATAAAAAAACACAGAGCAGAAAATGGAATGTTCTAAGCATAAGCCACAAACTCTCTATTCAGGTCTATGTGAAACAATTTTTGCATCTACATAAAAATATGCACACACCCTGATAACAAGTTGTGCAGATAAACCGTAGCTTTCTTACAGATGTATAATGTTGCATTAAGTATCATAGGGACTCTTCCTCATCTGACCTGAGAAAACTAACTGTGGCTGTGGCCCTTATTGAAAACAGTGCCCTGTACCGTCTTTTTGCAACAATGCTCCAGATAGCACACATTCCCATTTGCTTTGGATGGCGCTGTTGTGACAACTAAAAAGCCACGCAATGAAACTCTTCTCCCAGGGAGCCGGAACCCAAGTTCAACTGAGCATATGGTGCAACAGTAAGCTGTTCTTCCCTCTGAGCTCAGAGCGACAGCTCACCAAAAGAGAAATACAAAGGACCAAAGAGAACACCCAGGAGGGCTTCCAGAAGCCTACCTAGAACTTCCTCTTCTTTGGGGTCAATCTCAGGACTAATAGCAGTTTTCCTACTAGAATGATTTCTTGTAAATCAAATGACATTAGCACTTCACTCCTCTATCATGCAACATAAACCAAGGAACTTACCTATCTTATTGGGATCATCTCCAGGTTTATTCTGAATAAGAAGATTTTTAGCAGGAAAAATCTGCAACCCACTGGCTCCACCAGCGAAGACCAGGCCATACTTGTTGGACACGGCAAGCAGATTCGAGCGTTCCTTGGGCAACTCCACAGGGGAGTCAAAGATTCTCACCTTCTTCAGTGCTCTAAACTGAAAATCCTGTGGTGCGGGGTCAAAACAAGATCAATTCAGGGAAAACAGGAAATTAAATCACATGTGTCATTATATTTCAGTACACCCAATTCCAGCACAACAAAATATACATTACCCTGAGGGTAAGGGCTGTGTGGCTCAGTCATTTTTAAGCTTCCTGTGATATCATGGCACCCGGTATAGTGCTTATTAGTATTTACTGAATAAATTAAATTAAAAAAAATTCTTTCATGACGCCTTCCTTGACTAACCCACATAACACTGATCTTTTCCTTTTCTGAATTCCTAGCTTATTTATTGTCTGAACCACCACACAAGCTGCATTTTTTTATTTACAATCTTGTCCTATTTCATGGTATGTCTTATGATCCAGAGCAGTGCTTAATAAATTGTTGTTACATATTGAAAGCATCACTCAACTACCCTGTAAGCTCAAACTACCAGTGCAGTACTCAACAAAGACACATGGAAATAATGACCACTGAACGGTAACCAAATCCCAAGAACTGGCTTACCTGCATCAGATACTAAACAAAACTCCCACCACTGAAGAGGTCAATCTCTTGGTGTTCAAGACCTATAAACATACCTAGATGCTATGAGGACATCTAAAATCAAGTCCAAACCCCTTAACACAGGCTGTAAGGCCAACACGGCTTCATTTGTGTCCATTTATGGTGTTTCATACAGGATCCCTAACACACCCCACATACTAATTTCCTTGGATTCGATGTTTAATACATATTTGCTAAAAGATTAACTGAAATACTCTTCTTAATTCCAACTGAGTATGGTGATCAGAAATCCACACGGCTTTCCAGGTCAGACCATAAAATTTTCAACCTTTTTTGTTAATTCTCATCCTGATAATCCCGAGTATCCTACTTGGGTCTTGTAATCAGAAACTCAAAGGGAGGCCATCATTTTCTAAGTCTGTGGTTCTAAAACCTTTTTATCCTTCTGCTACAGCACATGAAATATGCCACACTCTCATTGGGTTGCTCACCCTTGGCAGTGATTCTCAAGAAGAACGAGAGCATCACTATTCTAAACATGGTATGGATTACTACTCCCTAATGCATTTCAGTGATTTGTTGTTCAAATGCCTAAAATATTCCTACAACTTATTTCCTTTCGGGGGTTTACAACCATCATTTGGATCACCTGGTCCTCTCAAGTTTCCTGACTTCAGGCTGATTTCCAGTACCGAAACAGCCCTCCGATACTAGTTAACTAAAGCTCTTGTAGGATAAGTGATGAACCCTGGCTCTGCATTAGGCAAGCGTGGACCGCCTTACTAGTACAGCGAGAGAGGAGAGAGGGTCTTAAAAACAATAACAACAATCTGGTTTTCAGCCCGCTTGTCAAATGCGGCTTTGGGTAAGTTACTTTCCGAGCCTCAATTTGCTCCTCTACATTAACAAGTACTTCGTAGGGCTGCTGTGATAATTACCAGTGCCTGGAACAGTAAACGCTCAATAAACAGTAGTTAGTACCACTACTCGGATCACCACATTAAAGTAGCTAGGATAACTCAAGAGGGTCGCACAAGACCAACAGGGGACGCGGAAACCGCATTCCGTGGGGCTTTCACGCCAACTCCACGGCAGAGCGCTCCAGGACGCGGTAATGCGAACTCTGAAAGCGGCAAATTGTTCAAGCAGGAGGCGCTGGGGGCGGGGGGGGGGGGGCGGGCGGGTCAGCGGACATCCGAGCTTCCCGGGTCAGCGGGGCTCCAAGGCAACACCAGAACTAAGGAAGGGAGGGAGGCCCCGACCTTCATCTCCCGCTCGGGGATCACGGCATCCATTTCGTCTCCCATCGCGCCGCCCTCAACTGGTCAAAGCAGCTACCGCAGCTGCCCGCGTCCTTGCAGACACAGCCCAAACGGCTGGCAGGCCGACTTCCTTCCCTCAGCTCTAGCGGCGCGCAGACATGACGCACTTCCGGCGCGCTTTGATGACATCACGCATTTCCGGCCGAGGGAGGTGGAGGGACCATCTAAAGTCGCGAGCCCTTCTGGCCGCCGCCTCCCATTGGCCGGCTCTGAGAGAGTAGGGGGCGTGGCCCGGGGTCCGTGCGCCTGCGCCCGGGGGCGTCCGGGTGCAGCCACCGCGTTTTCAGGTGGAACGCGCTTGCTTCCTGTTGGTTTCTCATACTGGGAAGTGCAAGGGCGCGTCCTCCACGTTCGTTTCCTTGAGACTTCGCAGTAGTCTTTGGATGTAGGTGGTTATTAATAGTTCCGACTTCAGAGGAGTTGGGAACTTGACAAATATTTCCAAGGGGTAGCTTCTGAGAAAGGCTTTAGAGGAGTGTGGAGGAAAAGGGTTCTCGCCACGGAGACCCTTACGTGTCTGAAGGCTGAAAGGGGATATTAAAGGGCCCCAGCGATCAGCTTTGTTTACTCGTTGGAGTAACAAGCCTGGAAACTGCGCAAAACACTGCGCAAAGACATCTTAGTCACCTAAGGGTTATCATTGCCATTTAATTGATGAGGCAACTGGAAGCACAGAGAAGTTAAGAAAATTCCCCAATGCCCCTCAGTCAGAAAGTGGTGAAGGCTGGATTAGAATTCAGCCTTGCTGATTGCTGGCTATTACACAGTCCTACGTAGAGATTTTTGTGGTGGAATTATATTATAAATGCTCTAGGACAGAGATTCTTAACTTGGAGCCCATGGGTCAGCTCCAGGAGGGGGGGCTGTATTCTGCCACTTACTGTTTGGTTTTCAGCAAACTGCTTATCTGCTCCAAGCCTGCTTCTCATTTATCAAACTAGTATTATATAATAGAACCTTACTCATGGGGTTGCTGTGAGGAGTAAAGGCACACAGGACACATTCAGTCGTGTCACTATATCAGCTAGCTCTTCTGAATTTGCTGACCCCGGAACCACCCCCAAAATACACCAGTCAAGGCGTTGATAAGTTTGTCTGTTTTATTTCCAGTCCAGTACCACACACACTCAACACGCACACGCACACACATACCGCATCCACTTGAACTTGCCCGACACACTCCTTCCTTTTGAATGGCAGGGACAGAGCCATACTCGGCAGTCCCCAAGCTGCTGGTTACATTAGTTAGATTTGGTCTTTCAGAAAGAAGACAGTTGAACTTCTAGAAGCTGAGCCCTTAGCCAGAGAAGTAAGAGTCCTAGAGCTAATAGCCACAACCTGAAATACGTGCAGACCACCCCCCCCCCTTTCCAGGGATCACTCTTGAGACCCTCTCCCTCTGGAAGTTGAATTCCAAATGATGAAGGAGCTGGTAGAGTTTCCCAGGACACTCCCCATCCAATGAGAGAACTCTTTCCTGCCCTTTCTAGAAGCTGGGGACACACCCACTTGCTCTCCTCCCTTAAGAAGTTTTCCTGCAGTCTTGTAAAGTGTGTATCCCGCTGAAATAAGCCTGGTTGGTTCTGTCCTCCTGTCTGAGTGAGGTACAGATACACTGACTATGATGGGTAGTCAAGGAAGGCATTACCTTGCTCAAAGGTCTCAGCCTGTCCCAGAAAGGAGAGGCAGTGGGAAGGGGTGGAGACAGGCAGTTGCTCACCTAAGGATCTCAGGGGGAAAAAAAAAGGCAGGGGAGGGAGTGGGGGTGAGATTTTACATTTACAGGGTGGAATATTTTGTTGGGGTTTAAACTTCAACTAGGCTTATGCATCTGAAGTACCTTCTTAGGCTGAAGATCAGCCTGTCATGGCCAAATAGTCTTGTTCCTGAACTGGTCGAGACCAGTGGATTAACCCAATCTGGCCGTTTCCCCATCCCTTACCTGCTCCACTCCCTCCAGCTGCTGTAAAGTCAGCTCCTTGGGCCCTTGATTACGGGTGAGAGGAGCCACAGGGAGCTCCCACGGGCTCCAGCGCCCCCCATAGCTCTCCGCTTCAGGTTTGCGAAGGCTTCTCCAAGACCCTTGCCCAGTGCTGGGCCCAGTTAGGCCCCTAGGATTGCCATGCAGTCACCTCATATCCTCCTCTTTCCTAACATTCATCGCCTGGGTCTGACTTCCCCACTAGACTCTAAATTCCATGAGTCTGTCCATTTCACTACTGGGTTCTTAGCTCTTGGCCCATAACAGGTGGTTAATAAACATGTTCAATGGATGAGTACATCTAAGTCCTGAGTGGGCAGGGGAAGGGACTCCAGAATACAGGTAGGGTCAAGGCTGGGGTCCCTGCTGATGCTACCTCGGAGGCACTGGGAAGGGTGAATCCTGGCCCAGGGCCTTGCCCAAGGGTTGACCTAAGAGACTGCCCCTCTCTGCCCCTTCCCTTGTTTTCATCACTGACTGAGGCAGCCCAGAGCAGAGATGAGGCATGGGCAGGGCATCTGAACACCTGGGCCCCAGTCCAGATCTTCCATCTCCAGATTAACCCCTGACTTTGGGCAAGGCACTTAATCCCTGTGGGTCACCACAGTTTTCTCACCTGTGAACTGAGAGGCCTGGCCCAGCTAACCTACAGGGTGGATCAGGGCTCTAAAACCCTAGTCCATAATAAAAAAACACAGGTGATCCCAATCTAATCCCCAAGCTCAAGGTTTTGAGTGATTTGGAAACAGAATGATGAATTAGAGAGACATGGGACACGGCACATGTCAGGACAGCGTGGGGGGACTTAAAGCTTATAATAGGTTGTAAATAAATACCTGTTGAATGACGGAGTGAGTGAATGAATGAATGAATGAATGGTGTAAGGAAGGTGTGAAGGCAAATGGGGAAGCAGAGTCAGGTTTCAAGCAGATTGGGATCAGAAAGGCAACCTATTTCTCAGCTCCTGGCTTAACAGTGGTGCTGCCTCTCATTGCCATGAACGTTTAAGTCCTCATCCTCCTATCCTGTTGCCCTCAACATCCTCCCTAAAAGGTGGGACTAGACTGAGCTGAATCCCCTCCCCCAAGGTCCCTGGATCCCCTCTGCCTCTGAAGCCCAGCAAGGGTCAGGGGGAGCTGCACCCTTCCTCTGAGCTGCCTGTAAAGGTGTGGCCAGGGGGCAAGGCTAGAGGATTCCTCTGGAACCTTCTTGAAGGGCTCAAATTCCCAAGTCCCTCTCCTTCTCTCCTTCTGTCACCTCACTAAGGATAAGACGAAGTGTGGACTGAGAGGGGACCAGCTGAGGAGGTGGGACATTGCGTGGCCACATCCTGGCCCACCCAAGAGCACTGGAACCACAGAGCTGTCCGAGGATACCCTAATGAGGCCCTGCAGCCTTATCCCGACTCCAGGGTCTTCTGAAAGGGGTTGAGGGCCTCACCAGGGCCAGGCCAGGGTACCAGGACTTAGCTCAAGTGACTTGGAAGGACGAACAGTACCACCTTCAAGTGCGGGAATCACAGGCTTCTAGTCTCCCTGTCCTGGCCCTGCCCCCTCTGGTTTTTGGTTTAATGTCAGCCCTTCTGCACAGGGAGGGGAGACGCAGGGAAAAAGAGAAGGAGGAGATCTGGACTCCCCAACCCAGAGCCCCTTTAAGGCAGATAACTTGTGCTATACAAAGAGATCTCTGACTCTGCTGATGACAAAACGAACGCACAACGACCAAACAGAACAAATAAGACACATCGCAATGAGTCAAGAAGGGCAGTGAGATCAGGAGGGAGGAATAGGAGTGGGGAGGGCGGGGAAGGTCCAGGCAGGGGTCCTCAGGGCAGGCTGGCAATGTCTCTCTCTGGAGGGGGGCCAACTGGCTTGGGGCTGCTCTCGTTGGCTTTTCCTTCAAACATCATGACTCTGGTTCAGGAACGGAGGAAAAAAAAGAAAACACAAAACAGGATTAAGACTCCTTTCCTCGTCCAGGGAAAGATCATCCCAGCCCTCACGTCTGCAGGGTCCTCCACAGAATGCCCTTGCATCCACTCTCCAGCGAGATTTTCCCAGAAGCCCATGCGGCAACTCCACGGAGGGGGCTGCTAGTCCCATTGTACAGAGGAGAAAACGGAGACACAAAGGGGCAATGAGACTCGTCAGAGTCCCACAGGCAGCCCGAGGCAGGACGACACTCACTCGAGACCTCGGACTTCTAGGTCCTGCGCCTTCCCCTGAGCACACTGCCTGGAGGAAGCAGAGCTCGGCTGGGCCGTGGCTCTGCTCAAAACCCCTTCAGATCTTCAAAAACCTCCACTACTCTGACAGTAAAATCTGGGCAGCAGGAGAGGATGGGGGTTCAAAGTATAGCCTCTAGAGGGAAACTGCCTGGATCTGAATCCCAGCCCTATTCCTTCCCAGCTGGTGACTCCTGCAAGACACTCAACCCCACCGATGCTCAATGTTTCCAACTGAAAGTGAGGATGCCAAAAGCGCTTGCATCCTGGAGCTGTTGCAAGTGACAGTGCCCTTCTCCCTCTGTACTCCCTCCCCGGGTGGGCTCCTTCAGTCCCCGGCTTTAAATCCCATCCAAAGTGTGATAGTCGGGCTTCCCTGGTGGCGCAGGGGTTAAGAACCCGCCTGCTAATGCAGGGGACACGGGTTCGAGCCCTGGTCCGGGAAGATCCCACATGCCGCGGAGCAGCTAAGCCCGTGCGCCACAACGACTGAGGCTGCGCTCTAGAGCCCGCGAGCCACAACTACTGAGCCCACGTGCCACAAGTACTGAAGCCCACACGCCTAGAACCTGTGCTCTGAAACAAGAGAAGCCACCGCAATGAGAAGCCCGCGCACCGCAACGAAGAGTAGCCCCCGCTCACCGCAACTAGAGAAAGCCCACGTGCGGCAACGAAGGCCCAACGCAGCCAATAAATAAATTAATTAAAAAATAAAATTAAAAAACAACAACAACCAAGTGTGATAGTCCACAACGGCTTACCTCTGAGCTCCAGATCTGCACAGCCAGCTCCCTCCTCAACCTCTCCCCTTGCGTGTCTAGGGGCTCTTCCAATTCAATACATCAAAACTGAGCTCAATTCCCACCTTCCCCCCCTGCTCTTTTCCCAAAGCAAACAGCACCATCACTCAGTTAACTCAGACCCCAGACCTTACAACCATCAGACTCCTTGTTTTCCTTTAAACCTGGAAACAACCCTTCTAGCTCTGCCTCCAAAATCACTCCCAACTCTGACAGCCCCGCCTCCACTACAGCCTCTCCAGGCGGAGAGACTCATTTCTGACTTGCACAAGTGCACGAGCCTCCTACCGGCCTGCCTGCTGCCACTCTTGTCCCCACTGCAGTCGGAGGGGGCCTTTTAAAAGTCAGCTCCTAGCTTAGAGTACTCCAATGGCATCCCTCCGCGGTAGTTCAAAATGCTAAATCAACCGTGGTCTACAAAGCCCCGCATCACCTGGTCCTTGCCCATCTCTGCAGACTCATCCTTCACTCACTGCACTCCAGGCACACTGGCCTCTGCTATTCCTTGAGCATAAAAGCACAGTTCTGCCACAGGGCCTCTGCACTTGCCGCTTCCTCTGCCTGGAATGCTTTCCCCTAGATATTCATTCACATGGCTCATTTCTTCACATCTCCCTTGCGCAGAAGGTCAAATGTCACCTTCTCAATGAGATCCTCTCTGCCCACTATCCCGCCCCTCTCTATTCCTCTTGCCCACTTTATTTTTCTTTGTATTGCACTATTGCAATCTGGTGTTTTGGTCTTTTGTTTGTTTTTGTCTGTCTCTTTCCATTAGAATGTAAGCAATTCATGTGTCCCCAGCACCGAGCATAATTCCTGGCACATAGGTGGTGCTTAATATTTGCTGAATGAATGAATGATAAATCTAAGGAGTCAACATGCGGACTAGATGTATCAGATTGGAAGTGCCCAATACATAGTAAATGTCCACTGAATCTTAAGTGTGGTTTTTAATAGGATCACCACTCTTATTGCTACCACCTGGCCTCTCAGGTGCAGCATGATCTGACCTGAACGGTTTTCCCACCGCACCTCCTGCCCATCCCTCCCTACAATAAACACTCCGACCAGACCAGCCTGAACCGTGGGCTTACCAGCAGGTCACCCCGCTTCCCCCTTTGTAAAATGAGACAGGTATATTTTACATTGGTACATTTGAAGAAGTTAATCTTACAGATACACACCACTATATATAAAATAGACAAACAACAAGGATTTACTGTGTAGCACAGGGAACTACATTCAGTATCTTGTAATAAGCTATAATGGAAAAGAATCTGAAAAAAACGTGCATATGTATAACTGAATCACTTTGCTGTACACCTGAAACTAACACAATATCGTAAATCAACTATACTTCAATTTTTTTAAGAAAAAGTTAATCTTATCTCATAAAAGCCAAGTAAGTGTCCCTTACAGCTTGAACACATACCATGGGACTCTCCAAGGAATTTCTCTGCTGCTCTCCAGTGGGGAAGTACCCGCAAAGTGTGATTTTGGCCACCATACACTCGGTGTTTGCCATCAGCCAGGTACTGGGCTAGACTCTTCATATGTATTATCTCATGAACCCTCAGGACAACACTTCATGCAAGATATTTATGACCATCTCTGTCTTGTAGGTGAAGGAAAGTAATTTGCCCAAGGTCGTTTCAGTAGCAAGAAACAGCATCAAAGTTTGAACGATACCTCCCTTTAGAGCCGGTTTTTGACTCTGTTATGCTCACAACAACCCCATGGGGTGGTGGAGTCACCCTGCAAACAAGGAAGCTGAGGCTCAGAGGTTTCAGCAGTGCATTTATCATCGTCGTCACCATCACAGCCGGCCACTTACCAAGCACTGATTCTACCAGAGGTTCTGCTACAGGCTCATTTTGCCTGCAAGGTACATATTAACGTGACCATTTGAGAAATAAGAAAATCACGTTCATCGAAATGAAGCATCTTGCCCAGCAGATCACATAGTGAATTACCTCCTGGCTAGGGACCGGCTGAGGTGCCCGAGCCAGGAGCCACTCCACACACTATGACTCTGTCTCCAGAGGTCCCAGGAGAGGTGGGAGGTACTCACAGCTTGAGGACCGCCGACCGTTTCCCCAGCATCATGTTCACAAAGTCTCGGTAGGAGATGGTGTCGCTGACCCCGCCCGTCACCTCCGAGATCATCTTCTTCATCTCCAGGTGGGTCTTGGGGACCCCAAGCTTCTCCATCATCCTCTTTAAAGACATCAGGTCTGCCGGAGGAAAAGCAGAGCCGTTAAGTGGAGACAGGGGGCCGGGCTGAGTGGGGAAGCTCCCCTCTGGCACCCCCGTGCCCAGAACAAGCCCGGCAGGAGAGCCCATCCCTGGAGACTGCAGTCAACAGCTTTTCTCCTCCAGGGAGAATGAGCCCATCACATCTTCCCTGCTCTCTGCGGAGGCAGTACGGACTAGTGGTTAGGGCCCTGGGCTTCTAAAGTCAGACAGACTTGGGTTGGAACCCAGCTCTGCTATTCTTGGCTGTGGGACCTGGGGCAAACTACTTAACCTCTCTGAGCCCCTACTCCTATCAGTGGTAAAATGGGTTGATGGGATCATCTGGAGTGAGGATGCACCAGAAGCACCTGGCACACAGCAGGTGCCCAGGAACAAAGGCTCTCTTCTTCATTCTGTTGTTCTCTCTGCTGCTGCCTGAGGTTCAGGTGACCGTGAGCCTGCTGTTCCAGCTACCCGGGAAGTCACGGCCCAGTGAGGTGGGGTCAGGGAGTCGGCCTGACCCAGGCATCAGGAGTTACTTTCCAGGGCGCGGTGGCAGCTTCTCCCCACCTGCCACTCCCACCCTGCGGTCCTGGGCTCCACCTCGCTGGAAGGGAGAGGATGCCAAGAATATCCCGCAGAGCAGGAAAGCCAACAAAAGAACAAAATTCAAGAAAAACAAGGGAGGCACCAAAGTCACTACACTCTGAGGAGTTGCTGCCTCTGACCTCCTGGCTCCCAAGATCTGAGGCAATTTCCTTCAGATTGTTCCATGAACAATGGGTCAGGTCAGCAAAGGACAGCGGGAGTGCGGGTGGGGCAGGGGGCCAATTTTAGGGTCAGGGGAGTAGTGGGCCAGCTCACCGGAGAGGCAGGGCTGGCACGACTGGTGCCAGACCCTTAGGTGCCAGGATGTCCAGGACATTTCAAAGAAAGTTGGGCAATGTTCTACAGGAAGAAGTGAAAGGTCTCCTACACGCTGCTGGCCAGACTCTAAATTGGCAAGACCTTTCTGGAAGGCAATTTGGCAAGATGCTTCAAAAGCCTTTGACCCAGAAGGTCTAATTCCTGAGATTTACTCTAAAGAATTAATCAGCAATGTGGACAATGATTGATGTACAAAGACGTTCTTCACAGGATCATCAATAAGAGTTAAAACCAGACATCACTGAAATGGGTGATACTAAGGCATTGGCTGAATAAATTATAGTCTGTCCCCAAATGGAATATCATGAAGCCATTAATTATATTTTTTTAAAAAAAGAATTATATGTCAAAATACTAACAATATATTGTAAAAAATTTTTAAAGGAGGTTCTAAAATGGTATCGACCAGTGTTTGTGATTAGAACAAAGAATGGAAGGATATAAACCAAAATCTTTATCACAGTTATTTCTGGGAGGTGGGATTGTGGTGATGTATTTTTGTCTTTGTGCTTTGCTGTGATTTCCAAAACGTTTTATGATGACAATGTATTCATTTGATAAACCCTCCCTTTTTTTTTTAAGAAAAAAAGGGATAAAAATATTCAAAAAGGAGAAAAATGTGAGAAGACAGAGGAGGGGGAGAAACGCTGGAGGGAGAACCCACTCGGAAACCACAGGCTGGGATCTGGGACCTGGCTGCCACTTAATGACCACATGCCCCAAGCAAGTCCTTTCACCTTTCTGAGCCTCAGTTTCCTCATCTGTACGATGGGAACAATTAAAGCAGCCTTGACCGTGTCACAACACTACTGGTGAAGGTCAAGGTATGGTCATGAACATAAGTGCCATGGAAAAGGTGTTTGTCACCCCTAGCGCCTGGACGGCAGGACACAATAAAGGTCTGCTGGAAGAGAGGACCAATGTCCATGGAAGCCCCTTGTCAACTGCAGGACAGTGTTCAAATGGAAGGACAGGCTTGGAGACAAAGGAAATGCCAGCCCCCTGAGCCAGGGCGGCAACAGCCTGAACATCTCCAGCCCTGGCCTGGGTGGCACCTCTATCCTGAGTCCCGGGAGCACCTGGGGTGGGAGGCTGGGGTGTGGGCAGGGAGCTGGGGTCGGGGGGAGGGAAGCAGTGGGGAGAGGAGTTTGGGGGGCAGGGGATCCAGGGTGAAAGGCAGACAAGTTCAAGGCCAGCTTGGCTGGCCTGGCCCATCGGGGAAGCTTCAGTCGGTGCTTGTCACCCTCAAAATAGAGCCCCAGGCCGCTCAGCCATGCAGGTGAGTCAGTGGGGTTCTCTGGACGCCCACACCCCCTACCCACGGAGCACTCTCCCCCACCCCACCCCCCGGCTCACCCAAGGCCTCACTCACCAATCTCGCCCTCATTGTTCAGGTCAAACTCCATGTACTTCTCTGGAAATCAGAGAGCAAAAACTGGCATTAACTGGGAAGCAGGGTTGCCCCCTGCAGGGTCCCAGTGACTCCCTTGAGGGCAGTTGGCTGGGTCCCCAGGGTGCCCACACCATCCTCCTCACCCCACGTCGGGGTCTTGACACAAGTCCCGTCATTCCTCTGGGGAAAACCATTGTCTCTGGGAAAAGGGCTTGCCCACCTGCATCACTTGCTCACAGGCACCATGGAGAAAGGTGCCCGGGGGCCACTCTGACCCTGTACCAAGAAGGACAGTGGCTTCCTCCCAGGTCCCCAGTGTGGGCTGGCTGCATCCGAATCGGCTGTAAAGTGACTGGAATAAATTCCCGGCCCTGGAGATGCAGATCCGCAGGATTTGGGAAGCAGATTTGGGAGGCAGAAATTGGTGTGTTTTCAGAGTATCTCAGGTGATTCAGATGGGCAGCTGGGTGTGAGAATCCCCAATTTAAGAAGTCCCTGTAGTTCTGAACTTTTGGTGGGGGGGTCATGGCTACCACTGAGAATCTGATGCTCTCTCTGGAGAAATGCCCGCGGACCTGCCCTTGACTACAAAGTGGCACATACAGTGCCCGGGGCGCAGAGACCCTCCCCGCAAACCTCACCTACAGACTTTGAGTTAAACCTCCCTGATCAAGGGGTCAGAGCAACGAGCTTGGTGTCTCCTGACAAGGCAGTGGGTGCAAACAAGTCGTGTGGCCTTGGGTAGCCACAGGGTCTATTCCACACCAGCAGCCAGCACGAGAAAGCCAAGGTCCTCCTCCCTGTGACCCTTGAGCCCAGGCTTGCCACCCCTCTGCCTGGTATGTTCCTCCCAGGCATTCTCAGCGCCCCTCCTCATGCCTTCAGGGCCCCCCAGCCTTTTTAACTGGGCACTGTCAGTTGCCCCTGCAAAGCACCTGCTACCATCTGACACACTTTCTACTTCCTTGCTCTCTCTTCACCACCCCTCCCCCACTAGGACACGGGCTCCTTTGGCCAGGGGCCGTCTTGTGTGTTCTCCGTTGTGTACCCAGGCCCCAAATGGCCTGGTGCCTAGTAAGGCTCATTTGGAGATCAAATGAGTGAATGATTTGAAACCTCCGTAGTCCCTTTGCTTCCAAGGTAACCTCCTGTGGTCCCAGGATGGACCCTTATCCTACAGCCCAATGAGGACGAGGAGAATGGTCGTTAGACCCCTGAGACCTCTGTCCCTCCTCTCAGAGTCACCTCTGAAGAGTGACCCTATCGGTGTCCACAGAGAAGGGAATGGACCGGCTGCTCCTTCTTTGCACTGGGAGGGGGAGGGGCAGAGGGATGGGGGAGGGGAACCAGCCCGGGGTGGGCGTGTCTTTGTTCTAGTTCTTTTTTCTTTTCTTTTCTTTTCTTCTCTTCTCTTTTTCTTTCTTTCTCTTTCTTTCTTTGTTTCTTCTAGTTCTTTTCTTTCCTTCCGTCTTTCTTTCTTTCCCTCTCTCTCTCTTTCTTTCTTTCTCTTCCTTCCTTCCTCCCTCCCTCCCTTCCTATGTAAAAAGCACCATTGTGTAACGGTCACAGGCAGGGGCTTTGGAGTGAGACCAATATGGGTACAAGCCCCAACTCTGCCATAGGTGAGCTGTGTGACCCCAGGCAAATGACCCCACCTCTCTGAGCCTGAGTTTCTTCCTCTGTAAACTAAAGCTCGCACCATCTCCCTCCTGGCTGCATTGGGATGAGGCAGGAAGATCGCAACCCTGAACACAAGGTCAGCGCTCAACAGATGCTTAGCCATTGGTGTCCTGCCTAAGGATGGCTACGTGATACGCGGTCTGAGGAGCACTGGCAGGTTCCTTGCCCGGGAGCAGGGAGGATGTCAACGCTGCCAAGGCTCTGGGGCGGCAGGGGGGACGCAGCCTGGAGGATGTGGGATGTGGTCCCCCAGCGCGCCCAGGGCTCCCGCAGCGCCAGTGCATCTCTCGGACAGGAAAGGTGGGTCTGTCCCACTCCTTATGTGCACAGCTCCTCTCCTTTCGAGCCGCTGGCTGAGAACCAAGCGCCAGGGCCCGGAACAGAAGGACCTTTATGCCGCCCCCTCCCCGCGCGGACTCCCGGGCCCTGTTTTCTTTTCATCCTGTGCTGCCGAGATTCAATGGGCAGAAACTCTGCCCCCTGCCCCACTGTGGTGACACAAACGTCCATTCTCTGCAGGGGCTCCCAAGATGCTCCACCGCGCAGGGGGAGAGACAAGGGCTGCTACAAAGAGCTGATTGTGTGCTGGGGCCCCAGGAGCGAGCAGGGCCTGGGCAGGGGCGGGCAGGAGCCAACCTGAGCCCTGCTGGGCAGCAGAAGGGAGGGAAGGGCAAGGCAGGCCGGGGCCCGCAGGCGAGGGGCGAGGGGGCTGTGCTCCCGGGCTGGGCACCCCGTCTCACAGCCCCCCTCGGGAAGAGGGGTATTGTGGATGCAACACGGGTGCAGCCTGGCCCTGTGGGTGAGGATTTGTATAAGGGATGGAGGGGCCCACCCAGCTCTCCTGGGGGAGTGGGCAGCCAGCCCCAGCTCACCTTTAAAGGCTGCAAGTTTTTCCGGCAGGTTCTCTTCATCACTGTACTTCTGGTCACAGAGGAACTCCTACAGAGGAGAGAGGACATCACTGAGCAAGGGGTCAGCAGGCAGAACTCACCAACACACAGGCCCACTGCCCGTTGCCTCCTCTCCCGCCAGGTGGCTGGGCTTGGCCGTGCAGGGCAGTGTTAGCCCTGGCCTCCTGTCAACCCCCAGAGGCAGATTGGTACAATCCACCCCGTGGGTAGGAAGTTTGCTCAGCAGCTGGGGGTGGGGCCCAGAGGTTCCGCTGTAGAAGACTAAACACCTTCAGTCAACCTCTGAATTACGGGTGCAGGGACCTGGGCTTCCCCCCAGGGCACCCCGGCTCCAAGATCCATGAAGCCATGAGCAACCAAAGACAAGTGACTTGGCTCTGGCATTAACTTCTTAGGTATGTGACCCTGAGCAAACTGATCCCTCTTTGAATCTCTATTGCTTTATCTGCCAAATGGGTATAACTATCATAGCTTCTTCTTGCATGAGAATCCAAGGAGAGTGTATATATGAATCTTAGCAGCTCAATAAACAGCAACTGCTATATTATTATTATTATTAGTCTCTCTCTAGTCAGAAAATAACTGTCCATTGCTTGAGAGGTCACTTACCCTCTCACCTGTGTCCTCACCTGTAAAACAGGGCCCACCTTCCCCTCAGATGCTTGGAGAGACTCAAATGAGTCTTTTCAGAACCAGATGGAGCTGGGAGGAGATGGGAAGGGACTAAAAACAGCCCCCAGAATGAAGCACTTACCCACATGGTCGCTCCGGATCTCCCAGTGGGCCCAAGAGGTAGCAACCATTATTACTCCCATTTTACAGATGAGGAAACTGAGGCTCACAGAGCCAGAACTTCAAGTCAGCTCTGTCTGACTTTAGAGCCTGCATCTATCTTTAACCCTGACAATTAAAGATGGGCAGTGAGCAGGTATTCATCCGGCTTTAAAACAAAAAACTGACAATTAGCACTTGCTAGGCTGGGCGCAGTGGCCAGGTATCTTACTTGCCTTGTTGCTAATCTTTAAGCGTCCCTAGAACCTGCATTCAGATGAGGAAACAGAGGGTGTGTTCCCATCCTGGCACCAGAGTCCACAAATCCCCTCTACTTCCCTGGACCTTGCTTTCCTCATTGAGTCAACTGGACATGGCCGTGACTCCTTCATTCCTTCAACAGTTTTTGAGGGACCACAGTATACACTGCTCTGTTCTAGGCATCCAGGGAGTGGGTGAGACCAAGGTGAATAAGACAAGGTCCTTATCCTAAAGGATAATTTTAGGATAAATTTAAATTTTATCCTAAAATTACAGGAAGCCCCTGTTTAAAATGATGTTAGGGACTTCCCTGGAGGTCCAGTGGTTAAGGCTGCACACTTCCTCTGCAGGGGACATGGGTTCGTTCCCTGGTCAGGGAACTAAGATCCTGCATGCCACGTGGCACAGCCAAAAAATAAATAAATAAATAAATAAATAAATAAATAAAATAAAATAAAACAAAACAAAATGATGTTAAATGTTATCTAGGTCTAACTAGTACACAGTTTGAAGGCCCCTTCTGCCCCTCCCTAATCCAATTTCTTTTCCTTCCCAGAGGTAATCATTATGCTGAACTTGGGGTATCTACCATTCTCTTGAATGTTTTTCCTATTATGACTAGGCCAACTACTATTGTAAAAAGACATCTTATAAGTTAATTTTGAGGGGTTTAAAAAAATTCTAATTCTAAATTTTGGAACATTCCATACAAATATGTACTTGTAGTTCAATAAATGATCTCTATAAATGAAATAATGAATAAATAAATGAAAAAAAATTTATCTGGGTCAATCACTCAATATGTTTCTAAATTCCTGCCGTCATTTCCCACTAAATGATGACCAAGTCTGTACTTACATATCTCCTAGGACAGGGAACTCACTACCTCTCCAGTCACTGTAAATGGAATGTAGAATGGGAGAATGACAAGAACCTAAGTGAGGATAAAGCCCTCTGGGTTTGGATCCTCAGCCTCCTCCTTACTAGCTGTCAAATGGGCTCACGGGTACCCACCTCCTCAGGCACCTACCCCTCAATCGAGACAACCCGCTGCGGGCAGTTAGCACCTGGCTCGAGCGTCCGTGCTCAGTAAACAATAGGTACAATTCCGTGTGGGGTAGAATCTGATCCCTTCCAGGGTTCAAGTTCCTCCACACTAACTCAGCACCCTTTGACTGAGTGGAAGGAACCCCCCGCCAATGTGGCTTCCCTCGCTGGGTCAGGGGGCCTCTGATAGCCCCCTTGCTTTTGGCAGGCACTATGTTATCCCATTCAATCCTCACAGCCACTGTTATTTGATTTTACAGGTGAGAACAGGAGGACCAGAGAGCTAATAACATGTCCAGGGTCCCCAGGCCCTGGGGAAGCTCAGGGTTGGTTTGGAACCTGTGTCCATCAGACTCCAGGGCACATGCCTCCAGCAGTTGAGCAAGTGGAGGGCAGCTCCAGGGCCCATGGGGTCCAGCTGGCTCGGCCACAGCCTCACTCAGAGCCTCATTACCGTGTGCCATGCACAGCCCTGCCTGCACTTAGCTCCACGGAGCTGGAACCTTCCCCTGCAGCCTGGGAGGCTGCCCTCCTGTCGGCTGGCTCTGTCTGTCCTTCCCTTCCTCTTGGCTTCCTCTCACAGGTCTTCTCCACTGAGGCCCCCACCCCCATTCTCTGACCAAAAGTAGGACAATTAACTCTTGTCTGTGACCCTGAGCAACCCAGGCACCTCCTGGGGTCACAGATCCCATATCTGTCCAATGGAGGTACAAATTGGCCAATGGTTCCCAGACTCTGGGGTAAAGCAGAAAGAAATATTTCCAAAAAAAAAAAAAAAAAAAGGTGGGGGAAGGTGCTAATATTGGGCTTCCAAGATTTTATTTTGCCAAGTAAAGACTTTAAATAATGACCATGGACTGTTGCCACGAGTTCAGAAAAGGATATTTCGTAAAAGTAGGAACTTCACAATCTCCGAATTTTTAAGTGGAACCCATTTAGCCTACGTTCAACTCACCACATTGTCCCTATGTTCTCTTCACTTCACCACATTAGGAACTGGAAAGCCTTCCTGGGGAGGCACAAGAACACAGGTAAGGCTCAACATCTGGGAACCTCTGGGGAAAGACCTGGGGGGGGGGGTCCTCCAAATTCTCAGGCTCTGGTTGACCAGAAATCCCGCACCAGCCTGGAACCTGGAGCCTGTCTGTAATATACACTGATCAGCTCTAGGGATCCAGACAGACTGGGTCCGAGGGGTAGGACACGGTCCTGGGTCTTGGAGACAAATCAGACACAGACAAAGACAGACAAGAGCTCAGCCTAAACCGCGGGGTGCTTAAGAGCCACACCCCTCCTTGGACCTGACCCTGGGACCATGCTCTCGGCAGCCCCAGGGCTTCCAGGATTATTGTCTTTTCGCTGATGAAGCCGGTTTTCTCCTTAGCACAATCACCATCTAACATGGTATTTCATTTTTGTCCCCAACTCCCCAGCCCTCTCCACCAGGGTGGGTGCCTCAGCCACCCTGACCTCCCTTCTACGCCTCTCCCGTGCCAGGCGTGCTACCACCATGGGACCTTTGCTCCAGCTGTGTCCCCTGCCTGGAGCACACATGTCTGCATGTCACCTCCTTCAAGTCTTTACTCAACTGTCACCATCTCAATGAGGCCAGCCCCATCCACTCTGCCCACTGGAGTCCCCTCCTCCACTTCCAATCCACCTTAAGATAACACGTTTTATTCCATGATGAGTCATCTCCTAACACAATTTACAGTGTAATTGCTTATTAAGGGTGTTGTCCATTATCTGTCTCCCCCTGCTGGGTTCTACATAGTAGGTGCTCAATAAATATTTGCAGGGAGGGTCAATGAATTGAGACTCAGAAAGGATGAACAACTTGCTCATCAAGACAGCACAGCTCACAGGCGGCTGAGCTGGGATTAAGCTCCACGGCAGAGGCTGCTTGGGTTCCCTCCCTGCAGAGAGCTGGGGAGTAGAAGTGACCCAAGAAAGTGGGTGTTGGAAGGATGCTGAGAGGAGGCAGGTCTTTGGTCACAGGACACATCCAGGAGGATGTGTTTACTGTCTCTGCCCCCACGGATGCCTAGCACCCGGCAGTGCCCAGCGTACAGTAGGTGCTCAATAAACATTACTGAATGAATGGAGAAGACTGCCGTTCAGCCCAGAATGACTTTCTCCACTCTCAGCCCTGCAATGGAAAGGCAGCTTTGCAAATGCATGCGTATGTGTATGACAGAGGCTGGAGAGGCCTCAGAGATTGGAATCACATATTTCCTTAGAGCCAACAGTGACAAATGCTTGAGCCACAGAGTGACCGGGGGTGGGAGAAGCAGCTGACCCGTTCACGTGTGGGTCGGCAGCCCTCGCTGACCCAGGGCTTGGGGCAGCTGTGTGGACCAGGAGGCCAGGGAGGCAGGAAGGCGGGTGGCAGGAACAGGAGTTCCACTGGCTGGGCTGCCGGCTCCCACCCCACCTCCGAGCTTTGGATTCCTGGTTCCTGCTCATGCACAGCCCATAGCTTCCTCCCTCCAGGGGTCCTCCCCCCATATCCTAGCTCAGCCTCGGGGCACAGCCATGCCCACTGGGCGGGTACCTTGTACCCACCCCACTCCAGCCCCCAGCCCCGCCCCGCCCTGCCCTAACTCTGGGCCCCCAGGCAGAGGAGATGGAGCTAGAAGTCACTCCAGATGTTTGGAAGAAAAACAAAAACAGAAACAAAAGGAGGGCAAACTGGAGCCAGAATGCCTAGGTCCGAGCATACTTAGTGCTGTGTGAAAATGACTTCATTTACCTGTGCCTCAGTATCCTCATCTGTAGGAAAGATAAAAATATTAACCACATAGGCTTGTCCTGAGAATTACAGTATGTAAGTAAACGTATCTAAAGTGCTTAACACAGTGCCTGGCACTTAGTAAATGTTAAATAAATGTTAGCCATTTATTATTATTATCGGCTAACATCTACATACATTCAGTCCACTTACAACCCACAGCTCATCATCCAGACCATCATCGACTATTAAATAGATTAGGAAGGAAACCCCTCCCCTAACTTAGGCTGGTTATGGTCGCTCTTTCTCCTTTTTGGGTATTCCCATTTGACAGATGGGACAACTGAGGCCCAGAGAGGTTGCTCAACTTACTCAAGATCACAACGTTTTCACAATTCCAGGCCTATCTCCCTTCACCATCCCAGCTCCCTCCCTGCCCCAAACATGGCCTGGCCACAGGTTTCTGGGCAAAGAAAGTCAATACTGGGAGTTACCTTTCCTCTTGGGCAGCTACAGAAAGATGTTATTCCAGAGGCCAGGGAACCACTTTATAGCCCTCTAGGGGCATGGGGGTGTGTGCAGATGGTTTATTCTAGCCCCATCCCCTCTCCCACTCCAACCCACTGTCCCAAAAGACAAGTTTTTCAGGCTGTAGAAACTGCTGTCAGGGCCTCCAGGTATGAGGGATGCAGGGGTCCCCTGGGCTCTGAGAGTGGCAAGTCTAGAGGCCTCGGTGGCCTGGTCAGTCCCTGGCAAAGAACCAGGAAATGCAAGCAGGGAGGAGCCTGGGGTTGAAAACAGGAAGCTCTGAACCAGGCAGTCACTTCTCAAGCCAGTGTCCACAGGCCAGGCCCAGGGAGGCGGCAGAGCTGTTCCAACATCCACCCAGACACAGAACCCAGAAGGGACTCAGAGCATCCAGCTTGTTCTCTTTGTTCAACAGCTGGGGAAACTGAGGCCCAGAGGGCAAGGTCTTGATTAAACCATCCTTCCTCTAGGCAAGTACAGGGCGTGCAAGGTAGAGGGACAGGGCAGGGAGGTTGACTTGGGTTGCCGGGGTTCAAATCCCAGCTCCAGCACTTACTAGCTCTGTGGCCCTGGGCAACCTGCGTTACCACTCTGGGCCTTAGTTTCCTCATCTGCAAAATGGAATCATAAAGATAGAACCTCCTCACTGGGTTGGTGCAAAGATTAAATGAGCGAACTGCAAAGAAAGAGCCTGGCTCCTAGTATACTTACTAACGGTTAGCAATTATCATCGTGCGTTTGGATCGCCCAAACTCAAGCCACACCAAGAGACAAATGTGAGCAGGGGAAGGGCAGAGAAGAGACCCACCCACAACTTTCTTTGTCCCCTACTGTGCCACGAAGTCCTCCTGGTGAGTCTTGACCCTCTGGTCATTCCTCCTCAAGGGCAAACTTTGCTTTGTCCTTGGATACCTGGCTGAACTGGCCGTGACTGGCCATCCACGGAGGACAGAGTGCACCCATCTCAGCCCTGAGGGACGGTGCCTGCCGCTGCGCGGGCTCACTGCTGCTTCTCTTGGCCATCTACAACCTCCGATGCACATCAGAGACTCCTCCCACCCCCTGAGAGCCCCATCCAAGTGCTCATGACCAGGAGGGGCTATTTCCCCAACCAGCAGAGGTTGGCAGCCCCTGCTGTGTCCTGGCCTCCAGACCTTTGCCACCTGCCCATCGCCCACCCTGACTTAACTCTCTTTCTGGGCTGGTACCTCTAGCACCTGCTCCTGGATGCTTGCTCCTGGCCCTCCAGGCTTGCCTTTACGAATTAGCCGCAGCAGAATTTTAGGGCTGGCAGATAGCACCATCTTGGAGGCCATCCAAGGGGCTGGTGGCTGAAGCCTTGGGAGAAAACCCCAAGGACAAGCGGCACGATGCCCGGCCGTGCGGCCTGGCTTCTGATGCAGCCCACAGGCTCTTAAAGGGCCAGGACCAGGCCATAGATGCCCGGCCTGGTGCCTGGCGTATAGCGGGAGCCTGTAACCTGCACCCTCAAGGACAGCAGGCTCACATTCCGCCCGGCAGCTCTGGGGCCTCATCCGGACTCTGCGTCCTCGCCAATAGATGGGGCAGCTGGAGAAAAACACCCCCACTGACTACACAAATGAAGCAGACCCTGCAGAAATTCCATCTCCAGCTTCCTGCGACACGGCCACACCGAGGTCGAGACTGGTTGGACCTGCGGGGACACTGAACCCTCAGAGGCTCACGTGGCTCCTTATCACCATCTCCTTTATAATATATTAAGGAAGAACAAGAGAGACGGGTGCCCGGCGATGCCAGCTGGGCACATTCACCTGGGCAGGGTGGCACTGCCAGTACACAGGAAAAGAGACACACTTGTGCAGTGCCTGGGTCAGGTCTCAGAGGTCCCCCACTGCTGGGGGAGGGGCTGGGGACAAGCCTCACCCCAGGCAGAGATACCCAGCCTGCCGTACCCAGTTCTTTCCAGCACAGGTGCCACGTGGGTTCTGAAATAACCATCAGGCACTGAAATGCTACAGGGAATGCTGAGTGCCCTTCATTCGACCCAGGATGGCTGAGAGGGCAGGACAGTAGCCAGAGATCCTTATCCACATAAGCAAGAGAGGCCTGTGTCACAGCGAGGCCACAGCCACCTGGTGGACAGGGGCCAGGGCGGGCCAGGCGCAGCGTCTGGAGACAGAATCCCGGCTGTGTCACTTCCTGGCTGGGTGACTTTGGGCGGGTGACTTCACCTGGCTGAGCCTCTGTTTCCTCATCTGTAAAATGGGAGGCTTAGTAATCCTTGTCTCATGGGGATGTTTACAGACTCTTGCTGGGCATCTATCTAATCAAGTGTTCCATTGAGAGGAGTCAGTGAGATGATTTATGTCAAGTGCCAGGCCCGGAGCAAAGGCACCACCCATGCTATTTTGTTAAAGATCCTGGCCTCTGGCCGGTGCAAGCCACAGCTCTCACCATCCTCCAGGTTCCTCCTGCTCCATCCCAAGGCTAAGGGCACTCTGAGGGGCACCCACCCGGCCCCACAGCTTCCCTCTGTCCCTGTAGGAAGCTGGAGGGAATTTGTCCCGTTGCCATGTAAGGCCGGCTCTGGCTGGCCCAGGGTCACCTGCCATGCCATCAGGGCGCGGGGAATGTCAGCTATGTGGGGGAGTAGGAGGCGCGCGCTGGTCCGGCCCGCTCCAGTGGTGCAGAGCGTGCGCAGGCACACGCGCGAGCGTGCGCGCGCACACACGCACAGCACGGAGGTGGGGTGGGCACACACAGAGGAGCCCCAATCTAGCTCAGAAATGGAGAGAAGAGGCTGGGTTCAATTGTGGCTGTTTAAACCCAGGCAATCTACTCAGGCCCTCTGACTCTCGTCTCCTGCAAAATGGGAACAGACACTCTCAGGGCTGGAGTGAGCATCCGACGAGATAATGTCTGAAGCATGCCTGGCACACTGCCTGGCACACGCCAAGTGCTCCGAAAATGAGAGCAAAATCTAGAGCGAAACCCCAAAAGAGTGCATTTTCATACAGTTCCACCAGGACCTTTAGGTCCACCCAAGTCCCCTTCTATTTTGACTCCTGAATCCCTTATAAGAACAATAGCCAAGACTGAGCTACCCCGCTGCCCTCTGGAAGCTGGCCCATCCCAGCGGGGAGGAAGGCCCCAGAGGAACTGTTGGCCCAGAGAAGCCTCCAGAGCTCACAGCCAGGCTGGGCTCTGCCCCAGGCAGCAGCCACAGCGGTGCCCAAGCACATATAGTGAGTCATGAAGCCCCATCCATCACGCTTTCTGGCTTCCACGGGACCACTGGGGCAGCTGTTCAGCCCAGCCCCCCAGAAGGCCCCCTCCAGTGGGGCAGTGAAGCTGCACCCCAAAGGCAGGCAACCTGGACTGCCAATGTGGTTCCCTCCAGAATCCATCCACCCAAGGGAGCTTCCACCATGGCCATGGCCGTGGGTGAAACCGACTCAGACCCTCAAACACAGCGACTCCCTGAAGAGTCTGCAAGGAGCTTCAGTCTGTTCATCTCCTCTGATCGTTGTAGGGACTTAGAGCAGAGCAGGGGTCTCTGCTCCCATTTCAGGCAGGGGAAGATAAGGTTCTGCCAGACAAAGGGGTCCGGTCCAGACTGAGCAGCCAGTCTACCTCAGACCTTGCCCCTGGGTTTCCACTCCCGCACCTTTAAGTCCCAAACAAACCAATGATAGCGATCAAGACAGCAGCCAGCGCTCCTGTGTAGTTTACATAGATTATCTCAGCTGCAAAATCACAACAAACCTACTACCATCATCTCAAGTGGCTTGCCAAGGTCCCAGAGCACCCCCTCTGCCCGTGACTCTAAACTATGGTGGGGCCACCCTCACCTGCTGTGGTGGGAAGCAGCTCAAGCTTCTGGTTTGTTCCTGGAGCCTCCTTCCTCCGGGAGCCCAGAGCCTGGGTCCCAGCAACCTGACAGTAGCCCGGGCTCACACGGTGGATCTCAGAATAGCATCCAGTCAGGGAAAGGTCGCTAGACTGGAAGCTCTGCCACTGGCTTCGGTGTGGCCCTGGCCAGCTGCTTGCCCTCTCTGGGCGTTGGGGTCCCGAGGTGGTTGGACACAGCCCCCTCTTGTTCACCTTCCCCAATCTCAGCGCTGTCCAGACCAGCCCCTGAGAGCCACAGCCCCTCCCCTTCCTGAGCCAAGCCAGTACACCTCCCAAAACAGCCCTGTGGCCTCACCTCCACACCCCACCTAATCCCCCCATCCCCCCAAGGGCAGGGTTGGCATGGAAAGTCCCACACACTCTCAGCTCCTCTGGTCTGTCCAACTACAATCTCCTCTCCCCCATCTCCAGCTGTCTCTGGCTCGGGGTCCTCTGGCTGTGGGTGGATTCAACTGGCTTGGAACCCAGCCGGCTGAGTGGCCCAGGGGGCTGTATGAGGTCAGGGTTCCAGGCTCCTGTCCAGAGGGCAAAAGCAGCCAAGACCAAGGCTGAGCTGGCTGCAGAGTCAACTGTGGGGGAGCCCAGCAGCCTGGACCCCTGAGAGCCCCAGCCACACGTCCAGGCTCTCTTTCAGCTGTGCTCAAGATGGCACTAAGAGGCCAGATGAGGATGGCGATGAGGAGGCCAGAGTTTACCTGGAGGGACCCTGGGGTCCCCAGAACCCTCCATGGGATTCCTGCGGCCAGTGGAATGAAACCAGGTAGGCTGCCTAGCTCTAGGCAGTCCAAGGAAATCAAGGAGGGAATAAAGACGGCAAGCCCCTGGCGAGAGTTATGCTACAACCGTGCTGCAGCCCGTGGACCCACCTCCACATGGATGCCACCAGGACCCTGCTGACCCTCACCAGCTTTCCACTTTGGGACTCTGAGCTGGGTGCCCAGGAGCCTGGGGGAGCCTGCAGGGGAAACGTCCAGCCTTGTTTCAGTGGGCATGATTCTGCAACCAGTGAGAAGGAAACCTGGAGACATCCTCCTCATGAAGTAATCCTAGTACCATCCATGGAGGTCTTCTCTTGTGCCAGATGCTGGACCAATCACATTACATGCCTTCCCTCATGGAGCTCTTACGGTGACCCTGGCTCTGTGATGAGAGGTCCTTGCTGGGGACCACAGCGCTGGTACCTAATGGAGACCAGATCTGAGCCCAGGTCTTGCTGTGCTGCCTTTGAGTTTCGGCCAATCCAGGCAGGCCCTAACAGTTTTCCTTATCTTCTAGAATTTAAATGGTGTTTAAGCAAAGGTCTAAAACGTCCCATTGTGTGCCTGGCAACAGCCGGAAGGATTTCTTTTTAGAAATCCACTAGGATCAGGATGAAAAGCACCAAGTCTCTAAGGCAACCTTTCCTAAAAGCCTGAGTGAGAAGGTGTGTGTGTGTGTGTGTGTGTGTGTGTGTGTGTGTGTGTGTGTGTGTGTGTGTGTGTGTGTGTGTGTGTTGGGGCGGGGGATCGGGGGGGGGGGCGGGGGGGAGGCAGGAGGCCAACCTTTTTTGGGTGGAGAGAGCACGGGCCTGTGAATCTGGAGCCCAGGGTTCTAACTGCAGCCTGACCCAGACTTGCTGTGCAATCTAGGTTCAGCCACCTCGCCTCTCTGAGCCTCTCTTCCTTCCCTCGCTGTAAAAGTGGGAATTACTCAAGACATCAGGGGTCCCTTCCAGCGCCAAGTCCCTGCAGCTGGTCCCAGGCCGGCTCCTGGGGAGCCCGGGGCCGGTGGGCCGGGCTGGCATCAGAGCTCCTGGGAGGGCCCTACCTCCCTAGTCTATGAGTAACAACTTGCAACCCGAGACCAGAGGGCGGTGGACAGGGTGGAGGGGGACCTACCTGGAGGCACAGGGAAGGGGCTGGAGGAAAGAAATCGGGGGAAGCCCGGGTGAAGGAGAGGAAGGGGGCTTGATTTTGCGGCAGGCACAGCCGCGCAGACGGAGGTGGGACCCGCGGAGCGCTGGGAGCTTTAGGGCCGACTCGCCAGCTGCCCTCGGAGGCGGCGGGGCTGGAAAAGAGAAGGCGGCGGCGCGCGCTTACCCGGTTGATCTCGGCCAGCCTCCTCTCCTGCCGGGCTTTGAGCAAACCGAACGCTTTCCC
Organism: Balaenoptera physalus; assembly: GCF_965194825.1. Taxonomy (NCBI): domain Eukaryota; kingdom Metazoa; phylum Chordata; class Mammalia; order Artiodactyla; family Balaenopteridae; genus Balaenoptera; species Balaenoptera physalus. The sequence continues at coordinate 5,419,614 of NC_138886.1, forward strand.
TCCTGGAGGAGACAAAGAGGCGGCCGGGGAAGCGGGGGTCTCCCCCGGGCCGCGCGCCCTCGGCCCGCGCCCGCTTCCCGCGCGCGGCAGACCCCACCGACCGCCCCGTGCGCACAGGTGGCGGGCGGGGGACACCGGGTGTGGGCAGGGGCGCGGGACAGCGTGGGGACAGCGTGGGGACAGCGGCGGCTACCTTGGAACCTGTTGCTGAGCGCGACCGACATGGTGAGCACCGGGCTTCCGCCGGCTCGGGGCTTCGCGACCGCGGCGAGGACGAGGAGGAGGGGCGGGCGCCTGGTCCGAGCTCGCGCGGCGTGTGGCGGCGGGACCGCGGGGCGGAGGGATGGCGCGGGCGGCCGGACACTCCCCTCCCTCCCACCCCTCCCGGCCCGCCTCCCCTCTCCTCCCCTCCCCGCCGCCCGGCATCAAAGCGGCTATTATGCTGGACGCCGAGCCCGCCGCCGGCCCCTCTGCTGGAGGACGCGGAAAATGCACGGCGCGGGGGCCGCCCGTGAGCACCTCCCTCTCCGCTCCTGCAGGAACCTCGACCAGTCCCTTCCCGCTCCGGGCCGCGGTTTCCCCTTAGACCGTGGACGACCTTAGTACGCGCTTCGTGGGATGGCTGTAAGGATCAAATGCGGGTCCCAGCTGCCGGGAGCTGTAACGTGCCTTTGGCCTTTTGCGCAGCACGCACTTTTGGAAGGGAGGCCTAGGTTCCCAAACTTTACTCTGAACTCTTGAAAGATGAACAAACTTTTAGTTTGTTGAGAAATTGCATAATGACAAAGTGCCTCTAGGGTATCAGTGACACCTGAAATCAATTAGAACGAATTAGTGTTTCGTTAATAAAACCTTTTTCTTGAGCACTCACTGGGCGCCAGGCACTTTGCCAGATCAACCCAGGATATATGTGTTACATCATTTAATTCTCAAACCTCTATGAACTAGGACTCGGCATTTCCATTTTACAGAAAAGTCAGAAAGGTGAAGCCTGGAGTACAGGTCCACCAGAATGATAAACCAAGCCTCTAACTCCTGGAATAGTGGGGCTCGGGAACTGGGGACTTGTCCAAATCAGGACATTTCTGAGAATGAGAGGCGGCACTCCTAACAATTATGCTGGGGTCGCAGGCACAGATGGGGACTCTCTTGGGCAAACAGCACACCTGGTCACCAGTAATGTGTACCTACTCACCCACCCCCCCACCAACCCACCCACAGGTACACTGAGTGGGTCCCTGGGGATTGGATCCAGGAAGTCCCCTTCCCACAGACTTGCCTCCATCCTGACCCCTAGGATTGGGATCCTGGGACCAGCTGCTTCTCTTTTTTTTCTGTAGCTGCCCCTGGGGAGGGAAGTGGCCAGGCTGTCCCAAGGGAGAAGGCTACACAGAATGGGACGGCCCAAGGTGGGTTAACGCCAGGGCAGCAGTTTAGAGGGGCAGGCCCCACCTCCCCAGCACAGCCAGTCACTCTCCATAGGCCCATTCATCCCTACCTAGGTTTTGGATATGACCAAGCTGTGTGACCTTGGGCAAGGCACTTGACCTGTCTGAGCCTCAGTCTCCTGGTCTGCAGAATGGAGGAAACAATGCTTTTCACCCAGCAGGGGCTGTTATAAATTTTATTACCATCAGGGTGGTTTAAGCAGGTAGGAGTTATAACCCTTGGTTGCTGGGAGATGTCCCGTCTGGAGGTCAGAGAAGACAGCTGACATAGAATGGGACCCTCATAATGCACTTCCTGGTTCAGGCTCAGAGAGCCTGTTGCCCTGGTTGGTTGGGCTGGTTGGCCCCAGTCACTGGTTCTGCAGGGCGCAGGCCACCCCATCTCCCACTGCTCAGCTGCTGGGCTAGCCAGATGTGCAGCAGCTGCCACATTCCACCCAGCCACAGCCCCACCTCTGGGGCCAGAGAGTGGCTCTCTACACCCGAAGCATGACTGGGCTGCATGAGTCACGAGATGTCAGGTCTGAGGTACGTCACCGCGGAACAGAGAGGAAGCCTGTTCTCCACCCGCTGGGGATGCTGAGACTGGGCCTTGCTGAGCCCCCCACGGCTTGAGCAGAGAAAGGTTTAAGGCCAAGAGCAGGCATCAGAGCAGCTGTGCGCCTCTGTCAGCAGAGAAGCTGGGTAGCAGGGAAGAGGGTTTGGGGGCATCAGACCCCGCCCCAGAGGTCTGCAGGGCACCCCCATCTGCTTGACACCACTTACACCAGACATCAATCATCAAACTCACAGTAGAGCAGCAACCTCCTGTTTTGGCCTCCCCACCCCCTGTCCTCCCTCCCAAACCTACCAGCTCACTCCCCGGGTCACTGACGTGCATCACGTCACCCCCATAGCCCTGGCCTCGGTTTTCAGTTTCTCCATGGAGGAGCGCACCTCTTCTCTGAATGCTCTCCCCCAGTGAGTTTGCGGGGGTGGGGAAGGCACAGCCCAGCTCTCATTATATGGCCTTGGACCCAGAGACCCTTGATTTTCTGAAGAGGAGTAGGGGGGGGACCCGGCCTAAGCTGGGTTGGTCCCTCCTGGGAAGCTGGAATCAGGTCAGTTTTCCAGCTTGTCTCTGCCAAGCTTTTGACCTGATGACAAGTAAACATGGGGGCCATGGTGGGTCCAGGTGGGGGCAGTGGGGACATTCTCTTCCATCAAGCACAAGAAAAGCAAAGAAAGCTGCTCTGCAGAGAGAAGAAAACAAAGTAAACGCGGAGGGAGCAGACGCAGAGACCAAGGGGAGGGGCGGGAGGGAAGGGAGAGGCAAGCCCCCGGTCCCTGACCATCTCTGAGCTTTGGCAGCCCTTCCTACCCCAGGATTCCAGGAGACTCTCCCAAGTCCTCGCAACAAACTCCCCTTTTCTGCTTAAACCAACCCGGGAGGGGGGCAGGCCTCGTGGTCAAGAGCCCTGACTGGGCATGCGCCATAATCCCGCCTGCAACCTGAGTTCCTGGAGTGACCCATGCGGGCCAGGCCCCTACCCTGCAAACGCTGGGCTGTTGCCCACCCTCTTGCCTGGAATGCTCCCCGCTGTCTCCCCACCCTCTGAGGCCTGGCCCAAAGCCCTCCTCCCCCTCTCCTCACTGGTGTCCCTCCCTGAGCCTTTCTGCGCTGCTGGACACTGGTTTTGAGTTCCTTTCCTGCCTCGGTGTCTCCAGCCTGAGCCAGAGGTCAGCTGAAGACCTCTCTGTACCCCACCCCTCCAACTCCCCCAGGCCCTAGACTTTGCCTAATAAGCCCCCCGGAGCAGAGAGGAGAGGGCAGATGCCTGGGGTTGCAGGACCCCAGCAGAGTCCCCCCAGTGGGAAGACACTGGCAAAGCCGATGGGCTCAGCTTTGTCACCTTCCTTCTACCTCATGGGGGCCGACAGGGATCACTGATCCTTCTGCCACTGACTCACTGTGGGGGGGGCATGTGCACCCACAGCCAGGTGGTGAGTCTGCACCCATAGCCGGGGCTCCTGCTGCCGACCAGCACCGGAGGACCAAAGGCACACCACCAGCGAGTAAAGGGGTCCTTTATTGCCACATTAAACAGAGTTAGTTAAACAGAAATGGTCTGGGCTGCTGCCTGTCACCCCTGCTGGGGGGGCAGGAAGAACGCTGGGAAGGGGCTGGGCCCCCCGAGGCACCCATCCTCCCAGTGCCAAGGCCCCGCAGTCTGCTGGAAGAGGGCCCGGGAAAGGGGAGGAGTGCCAGGAGGAGAGGCCGGGAACCCTGGGCAGGGCCTAGCCACAGGGGGAGACCCTAGAGTGACAGGCTAGAAAGGCAGCCAGGCCTCCACGCCCAGCAGGGCCTCCCGTGTGGCAGGTGGGGCCACAGGGCTGCAGCGCCAGTTTGGGAAGTGTCGATCGGTCGAAGGCCAGCCAGGGTTGGCAGGGTCACAAAGGGAAGATCCAAGCGACCTGTCTGAGCCCCCTGACCCAGGCCCCCTCAGGTCACAAGGCCATGGCCCAAAAGGGGCACCGGGCCTAGGGCAGGTGATTCCTTCAGTGAGTCTGACCCAGCCCCAGGATCTTGAGAAGGAAGTATTCCACAAAGCCAAGGATACCCCTGCATGGGTGGGCCACGGCCCGGCCGGCCAAGCAGGCTGCACCATGGCCCCAGGAGCCCTGGGCCTCAGGTTCCTTTGCTGAGAACCCCCCAGAATCTTGTGTCTTTTGACCTGCCTGGTCCCTCAGCTATGCAGAGCTACTGGGCGTTCGTGGCGGGTGACACATTGGTCAGGGGGCTGCAGGACAGAGGGCAGGGCTGGGACTGGGCGCTCTGGCTCTTGCTGAACCCGCCCTGGATCTCTGTGGATGACCCCCCCCCGACCCTGCCCGGTCCCAGCCTCCCAGGTGCCAACCCTGCCTGAGTATGTCAGTGTCACAGGGCATTTAACATAACATAACGTAACATAAACACCCCCAGCATCCAGAGGGGGCGCACCACACATGGATGGACTTGCACACGTGTGCACTGCACACACGGGCACATGTCTGAATGTACCTGTGCATGTGTATGTGCGTATGGGGTGGGAGGGCACGCTGATGGGGGTGTGCACACCGTAGCCGCCTGGGTGAGCTCTGAATGCACACTCACTCCTGCCGGTGGGGAGGGGGTGTGGGCACAGACTCGGGAGGGTACGCGGCGGCAGGATCTGGGGAGTGTGCCTGCATGGGGCACCTGGGCGTGCATGCCCTGGGCCGGGGGCACCGTGGGTCCGGGCAGCCCTCACTGCCAGCTGGCACAGCTCTCGGGCAGGCTATGCAAAATGGCCTCCAGATTCTGCTTGTCAGCACGGATCTCAGCAAGGTTGCTCTCGAAGCTCTGGATCTGCAGCCCCTGCTGCTCCGACTCCTGCTGCAAGAGCCTCAGTTTCCCTTGCAGCACCCCTGGTGGGCCCAGTTGCAGCCTCAGGCGCTCCAGTGCCCGCTGGGTCTCATTCAGGGCCCGGGCAGGGGCTCCGAGGGTGTCCAGTGACCCTGTGGAGGGGCACGGACAGCCTCAGGGTGGGCTGCCTCCCCTGCAGGTCCCAGAAGCCCTCCCCAGCCCAAACCCTCCAGGCTCCCGAGTGCCCACGATCTACCAGGAAGGCAAGGGACCAAGAGGGCAGCGTGGTGAGGCAGGTGAGGGCCTGGCCTGGGCACCCCACCGGGCTTATGTGCAGACCCTGGAACTTTCCCCCTGGGTGGCACCGGGCAACGGTTAATTTTTGTTGTTGGTATTACTATTACTGTTAAAAAATGAAGGCCTTGGGTGAGTCCTGAGCCCCAGTTTCCTCATCTGTAAAGCAGTGTGTGCGTGAGGGGTCCCCATAATGCCTGCTGCTTCCACACACCGTTTCAATTCGCTGAGAGCCCACACGTACAGATCGCACTTGTGAGCCAGGATGCGGGGACATCAGGGTGAAAAGAAAGGTTTCTGGCATCAGAATGAGGGTGGGTGAGGCAGACGGGGCAGGAGGGGCTGCAGGCCTAGGAAGCAGGCAGCAGGGGTCTAGTCCTGGCCCCGCACACATTAGGACTTCCCAGAGGAGCCTCTCCAAGTGTAAACCGAGGGGGTGGGGCCGGGTGCTCACATACGAACTTGGTGATGGTGGCACGGAATCCACGGGCTGTCTCCCCCACCTGGCCTTTGTCACCTTGTCATTAAGGTGGCATTCAGTGGAAAGACAGCTGAGCCAGGTGAGAGAGTGCTGGAGTCACAGCAACAAATCCTAAATGGCTTCGAATCCCACAGGACCCCCCTGGGCCCCAGGGCTCCCCATCATGGCCCTGAGTTTCCTGGGCAGTGAAGGCTGGTTTGGAGGACAGGCGGCTGCAAGGGCTGAGCTCGGGGCAGGAAGAAGCAGAGCGAAGCTGAGCCCTGCTGCCGGGCAGGCCCTGCTCCCAGCCAAGACTCGGAGAGGTCCCACCATCCACGGGAAAGTCCAAACAGCCTGGCCTTTGAGGAGGTTACAGCCTCCACTCTATCTGCCCAGCTGGGCCTCCTGGGGCGGGGACAGGGTCTAGGTGTGTGTGGTCACTCCTGCACCCCCGAGTCAAGCATAGTGCCAATGTGAATGAATAAATGACAACCACACGGCCAGAGTGGTTTACCCACATAGAGCGTTTGTTTCATGCTGGGCGTCGTGTCCAGTGCGCTGAGTTCTTGCGGGTATAGACCTGTGGCTACGAGCGGGCACTCTGAATCGGTCAGACCTGAGTGTGAGCCACAACCTCCCCACTGACCGGCTGTGGGACCCTGGGCACATCACTTAAATTCTCTGTGCCTTAGTTGTTTCCTCATCTGCAAAATAGCAAGAGCATAAGGACCCTTGCCTCGAAAGTTAAAATGAGATCATGCGTGTGAACAGCTTAGTGGAGGCCTGGCATCCAGCCAAAATGCAGAACATGGTGATTCTCCCTTGTCTTATCGATCATGATGACTGAAACGCATGCTGTCACATGGATGAACCTTGAGGACGTTACAGTAAGCGAAATAAGCCAGGCACAAAAGTACACACACTATATGATGCCACTTAGGCGAGGTGCCTACAGTCCCAAATTCACAGAGACAGAAAGTAGAACAGGGGTTGCCAGGGGCTGGGGGGAGGGGGGATTGGGGAGTTTGCGTCTAATGGGGACGGGTTTCATGTTGGGATGATGGATGGTGGCGACGGCTGCACAATCAGGTGAAGGTTGTGCCTAATGCCATTGACCTGTACGCTGAAAGATGGTTAAAATGGCCAATGTTATGTTTTGTGTATTTTACCCCAACTTTTAAAACTGCTTGTTGTTCATTTCAGCCTAACTGCTCTGAGACTGTCCCCTCGCCCCTGCTCTGAGGGCTCCGCGTCTTGGGGGCTGTCCCTTTCACGATGTACCGTCTCATCACACACTGCACAGTGTGGAAAGCACTCTCTAAACTACCCCACTGTTACTCCCATTTCCCAGGTGGGGGAACTGAGGCTCAGAGAGGTGGAGTGACTTTCCCAAGGTCTCACAGCCAAGGAAGGGAAAGTGCCAGACTTGAATCCCAGTCTCTCTGATTCCAAACCAGCGCCTGATCCTCGATGCCAGACTTGCTTCTGTGACGTTGTCTCTCCTTCTCTGAAACCCTCCACCACTGAGGGCGGACCTAGTCACCTGGCACCTACAGGTGTTCTGTGGGCGGTGAGTGCTCTGTGTCTCTCCTCTCCTCCTGACTAGCAGCCCCTGGGGGCACGGAGTGAGCATGCTTCTGGAAACCATCCCTGCCTCGCCCCCGGGGGGCCTGGAGCAGTTACAAATGCTTGTCATTGACCACAAGGCTCGGGATGGGGGGAGCCATAGACAGGAGGGCTAGGGGGCAAGCTTCCCCAGGACGGGGCCTCCCAGGAAGATGCCGGGGATGCATCGGGGACCCAGGGGGCCGGGGCCCGGCCTTGGGGTCTCCTTACCCAGCCTGGCAAGCAGCTCTGACAAGGCTTTGATGTCCTTCTCCAGAGAGGTGCGTGATTCCCGGATCTGCTGCTGCATCTCGCTCAGCCCGGCACCCACCTTTTGGGCGGGGGTGGGGGGGGAGAAGAAAAGCTTGAGCGGCTCCTGGCTGGCTCCCGGGACCAGCGGGAGAAGCAGTGCTGGGGTCTCAGCACACGTACCCGATCAGCTGCTTCTAGCTGCTGTCTGCGTGCTTCTGAGGCTAGCACCTGCTGGGAGGCCTGTCGGAGCATCGACTGCGTCTGGCTGGAGAGCCGGCCAGCCCGGCGGTGCTCTTGCTTCCCCTCCCTCAGCAAGGCCTTGGCGAGCTACGGGGTGGGCGGCAGCAGCAGGGAGGGGAGTGTGAGCGGAGAAACTCCTTTTAGAGGTAAAGGGTGACCGCCCCGCCAAGCGGTCATAGATTCATGCACCAGATCATTCATTCATTCATTCATTCAACAGCTGTGTACCAGATGCCGGCAAAGTGCAGATGGCTGGACACTACCCATCTCCCCCGAGAGGAGAAATTCCAATAATTTACAGATGGGGAAACAGAGGTGCAGAGAGGAGGAGCTGGCCAAAATCTAAATGGCAGGACCAGAAACCAAGCCTGGGGACTCCTTCAATCCAGCACTTTCTCTAGGAAGCTGTAGAGGCAGCTTACTTGGGCCCTGAGTGACGGTGCAGGGAAGATGCATATCGATTCAAAGTTGGCCCTAATTAAACAAGAAAAGTCTAGAAGTTTAGGGAGTAGAGCCAAACAGACCGAGGTGTGAGTCCTGGTTATGTTAAGTTACTGAACTGGGCTGGGCATCAGGGTCCTCACGTGTCCCATGGGGACAGCAGTGACATCTCTTTCATGCGGAATCAACAGGGTCACCCGCGTGAAGCTCCAGAGCTCAGAGCCTGGGACCCCTTAGTAAGTGCAGAGTATTCAGCATTGCATACAGAAGGGGCATTTACCCTACAGAAGGGCACCTCTTCTATGACAGTCCTCCCACAGGCCCAGAAGGCAGGGATGCCCCTGGAGTCACATCCGTGGCCCTGACCTTGGCACTGTCCTTGGCCAACAGCTCGGCTTCCCTGCCCTTCTTCTTGGCACTGGAGGAGATAGATGCCGCATTTCCCAGCATCCTCTCCACCTGCTTGGTCTTCTTTTTGGAGTCTGCAAGGAGCCTGTCCTGGACGATGGCTGCCTTCCTCCTCAGTGTGGCCTGGTCCTTGGGCCGAGGGAACCTTGGCTTCATTCCTGTAAACCCGGCCGAGGCTGTGTCAGGAGGGCTGGGCTCATGCCTGGAGAGCCCATCGGGTGGTCACTGCCAGATGTCTGACCAACCCCAGACCCTTGGACAACGTGAGCAGAAGTATGAGATGCATGAGATCTGTGTGTAAGCTTCTCAGGCTCACCCAGGGAAAACAAATGAGTGAGACATACTGCCCTGTGAGTGTAAAGATTCATGTTATATTATGATACTTACTAAAGTCACAGAATTACATGGTGGCCAATGCCTGGGCCAGTGGTAGAGATGGGAGCTATAGCACAGTACACAGAAAGATCCATTAAGTTCTTTGTTTTTACATACCACGCATTTCTAAATAGGCTTTGAGGCAGCTTATCGTGATGAACAGACCAAAAACTGGACCATTAAAATGATAAACCAAAGGCCATATGTAACTAGGGGGACGGTGAAGAGTGAGAAGTGCCAGAAAATTAGGATAATGACGGTGCAGGTACCAAATGCACTATTTACCTTTTAGCCTCCTAGCAGCCAAGACAAAAAGAGAAATTCTATGATTCACATAGGTTTTTATTATCTAATAAGAAGTAGTTTCCTTCTACATAGAAAGAGAGACTTTTTCATTTCCTTTCAGATAAAATTCTAAGGGAAATTTATCCTAAGGAGTACTAATTATAGTAGACAAAGTCAAAATTTAAAAAGAATCAAGGGGACTTCCCTGGTGATCCAGTGGTTAAGAATCCACCTTCCAGTGTAGGGGACGTGGGTTCGATCCCTGGGCGGGGACCTAAGATCCCACATGCCGCGGGGCAACTAAGCCCACGCATCGCAACGAAAGATCCCGTGTGCTGCAACCAAGACCCGATGCAGCCAATAAATAAATAAATAAATAATTTTTAAAAAAAGAATCAAGCCTTCTAATATCCAGGGACATAATACTACATAATCATTCTATGAAGATAATCCAAAAGTTAGATCTACTTTGCTTCCTGTACACAGAATTGGCATTTCTTAAAGTGCACTCTGGGGGGACTCCCCTGGTGGCACAGTGGTTAAGAATCTGCCTGCCAATGCAGGGGACACAGATTCGAGCCCTGGTCCAGGAAGATCCCACATGCCGCAGAGCAACTAAGCCCGTGCGCCACAACTACTGAGCCTGAGCTCTAGAGCCCGCGAGCCACAACTACTGAGCCCACAAGCCACAACTACTGAGCCCGCATGCCACAACTATTGAAGCCCTCGCGCCTAGAGCCCGTGCTCTGAAACAAGAGAAGCCACTGCAATGAGAAGCCGCGCACCGCAACAAAGGGAAGCCCCCGCTCGCCACGACTAGGGAAAAGCCCGCGTGCAGCAACGAAGACCCAACACAGCCAAAAAAAAAAAAAAAAAAAGTGCACACTGGGGAGCCCTAATTCTACAGGGTGTTGATAAATGCTAGGGGAAATTAAGTTTACATAAAGTGAACCCAGTTTCTCTATTGAAGGACTTCTCAGAGCCTTTAATAATCTCAGGTGTGCACTGCAAAGGCCTCAGGGGGATCTACAGCACGTGACATTTCCTAAACTTATTTGAACACAAATCCTCTCTTGGCAGAGCAACTACAGGCTAGGGGCTGTTCCACATTTCATTCAGTAATATTTCCTTTCTTGGTCTACCCAACTGTAAAATGGGGGCACTTGGCCTCATTTTCCTACAGCTCAAAAGAGACCTGGACTGCCATCAACCCATCAACCCACGTTCTAAAGAGAAACGCTGCATCCCTTCCCATAGCCCCACTGGACGTTGGACCAGGGCAGCCATATTTGTACCAGGTAACCAGACCCCCCAGCCAGAGTGGCCTAGATCAGGGATGGACAGCTGATGGCATCAGATTCTCTTCCCATCTGGTCCTGAGGGGCTCTGCGTGTGGTCTGATGATGGATGGCCACGTAGGCAAGAACCTGGTGAGTGGTATGTGGGATGGGGAGGGACAAGCAACCACAGGAGAGGGAGGTCCTTAGAGGCAGAGGGAATGGTCTCCTTGGCTTATGCCCACATGACTGGACTTCTGTCCCCTGCAGCCAAGCCTGCCCTGGCTGAGGCATGAGTCCCGGTGTCTGTCATGGGCATCTGTGCATCCATGAGCCTGGGGCTAAGCAGGGCACACATACCTTCTAGGTCAGCCAGCAGAGTCCTGGCTCCTGTGACAGTCACCATGGCAGCCTGGACAGATGAGGAAGCCCGGGTCAGGGCAGCTCTGGCTTCCCGGTGCAGCTGGAGAGAGAAGAGAGAGGCTGGTCAGGTGGTGCTGGAGGTGTGCTGGGCAGAGAGGGGTCAGGTGGGCACCAAACCCACATGTACAAGGTCCCAAAACATCACCAAAACTCTGACACTGAATTATGCTGTTTACCAGGAACATCTGATTTGTTTTATTATACCAATATTAAACCTTGAATATCTCTCCCAAGAAGTTACCTGTCTCACAAAAGCTCAGAGGAAAACTGGAACCTAAGGACTAAAAGAAAGATGGACAACTGAAAATTTCTTGTTAGAATGCTGCTGCATCTCAGCCAGAGGATGTGAAGTAGTGAATCTGTTTATTATACAACTTTTAGTCATAGAAAATTAGTTTCTTCCCCATTGCCACTAAAAAAGGCTGGATACTTAAAGAATATGGGTTTGATGGATGAATAGAAACACAAAATGTGGTGTATCCACATAATGGAATATTATTCAGCCATGAAAAGGAACGAAGTGCTGATATATACTACGATGTGGATGAACCTGGAAAATATTATGGTAAGTGAAAGCAGCCAGACACAAAAGGTCACGTACAGCACGATTCCATTTATATGAAATGTCTGAAATAGGTAAATCCAGAGAGACAGAAAGCAGATGGGCAGTCGCCAGGGGCTGCGGGGAGGGAGGAATGAAGAGTGACTGCTTAATGGGTATAAGCAGTCACCCTTTGGGGTGATGAATGTTTTGGAACTAGACAGAGGTGGTGCTTGCACAACATTGGGAATGTGCTAAATGCCACTGTGTTGTACACTTTCAAATGGGTAATTTTATGTGATGTGAATTTCAATCCATCAATCAATCAATCATGCAGGGTTTAAGAAAATTTTTTTAGTAAAGTCTTTATTGAATTTGTTACAATACTGCTTCTGTCTTATGCTTTGGTTTTTTTGGCTGCGAGGCATGTGGGATTTTACCTCCTCGATCAGGGATGGAACCTGCATGCCCTGCATTGGAAAGAGAAGTCTTAACTACCGGACCACCAGGGAAGTCTCAATCATGTGGGTCTGAAGAGCCACCAGATGCTTCCCTGGGAGCCCTTGTGTCTTAAGTCTTACTCCAAATGCCTAGCAGGATGGGAGAGGAAGGTGGGAGGCACTGTGTTGGGGCACTGCACACTGGGGTCTGGTCCTGACTCTGCTGTGGCCTCATCTGTGCCCCAGACCAGGGTGATGGACTAAATCAATGGGTACCACCCCAGGGGGCCCTGACACAGCACAGCTCTCCCAGTATGTGACAGGCACCAGGCCCAGCTGTTCGGATGCAGGCAACAGTTTTCTGCCTTGTTTCTTGTCTTTAAAAGGAAAATAAAGATGGATACAGGGGACTTCCCTGGCGGTCCAGCGGTTAAGACTCTGCACTTCCACTGTACGGGGCACGGGTTTGATCCTTGGTCGGGGAACTAAGATCTTCCGTGCCCCACCCCCCCAAAAAAAAGTTGGCTACGGTATAAGCCACTTCTGGGATTTGAATAAGGTCTGTAGATTAGCTCATTGTATTATATCATGTTGATTTCCTTATTTTGATCCTTGTAAGGTGGCTGGGTAAAACATTAACAGAAGGAGAATCTGTGTGAAGGGTATATGGGACTTCTTTGTGTTTTCTTCACAACCTCTATCTAAGTCTAGATGAAAAGATGAAAAGTTAAAAAAAAAACAACAGTTGAAGGGGTGCTTATACTTTAATAGGTTGGAAACCACTGGCTGGGGCTCAGTTCACCCCATAATTCTTGAATTCCCTGATTATTTAGCCTTGCCTCCCCTCCTGGGCTGTAAATGCCAAACCGTGGGGTTTAGCACTAGAGCAACGTATGTGCTCGCTAAAATATCTGGCAAGTGAACTAATGAATGCAAGAATAAGTGATTGAGACCCATCCCAGCTGTAATTAACACTGAGTAAGGGTGGTGGGCGTGGCTCTGTCTGTCTGTCCATCCTGCCTCCTCTCACACCTTTACTCCTTCTCGGGAAATCAGGACCTCCTGCATTGGCACGAGCGGAGGTTCTCTAGAATTTGGGGGAAGGCACTGGAGGGGTAGAAAGAACTACTTCTGGTCTTTGCCCTTCCCTCCCCCTGCAATCCCTGAGCCCAGATCATGCCTGGGGCAGCCCCAACCTTCTCCAGGTGCTGCCTCAAAGGACAAGAGCCCACCTGCGTAAGGGGCTCCGTCTTGTGCAGCACGGCCTGGGCGGTGGCCTGGAGGGCCCGGGCAGCCTCGGTGACCATGCGCTCTCTCGATGTGACCGTCTTCTCCAGGGCCTGCACCTTCAGGCCCAGGGTCCTGGCCTGGGACTTCTGAGGCTGCCGGGAGATGGAGGGCTTAGACAAGGCCTGATGGGAAGGTCCCAGGGGCAGGTCCTCTACTGGGTGGGAGAAGCCCAGGGGCAGGGACCGTGGGGGGCAAGGTTGCACGTGGACCCTAAGAAGCAGAGGGGCCAGGGCGAGAGAAGCCAGACTGGGGAAGCTGTCACTTGAGGTTTGATTCCAGCCCCAGCACTTTCTAGAAGCGCAGACTCAGGCAACCCAGCTGACCTCCCTGACCTGCGTTTCTTTCCCCAGGCTCACAATCCCTTAGCTGAAACCTTGGGGCCAGACGTACTTCTGAATTCAGAATTTCCTGTGGGGACTGCTTATTACCTAACGCCCTCAGCAGTATCTGGGGCAGTGCTCAGGGCCAAACATGTCACTACCTACATTTTCCTTCTTCACACACAGCGGGAGGATCAAACACCCTGAGTAAACGGCCTGGGAGCAGTCAGTCCTGGGCAGGCTGGGCCCCAGATGCATTTCTATAAGTTTAGTCTTTTTTTTTAAAGTTTAGCTCCCAAGTTTTGGAATTTCAGGATTACTGAGAAGACTTGATGAGCTGATTTATCCAGAGGTGAGGAGCATAGGGTGACGGGCACATAGGGGATGAGGGCATTACTCACGAATCCCCTCCCGCCCCTCATGGATGCAGCCCTGAAATAACCAAATGGGTGAGCTCCAGCCGACAGACGGACAAAGTAACCGAGGCACAGGGATGGGAAGTCCTTTGCCAAGGTCACAGAGCTAGAGTGGTGGAGCTGGGATTTGGCCCCATCTCCGTCTGGTGTCATTGCCAATGCCACTATGATGAAGGAGAGGCCTTGGCCTTGATATTATTATTATAATCAACAACAAAGATTGGCTGAGATCTTTTAATCAACTGCCAGAGAGTTAGAAATAAGCCACGTCCTCTGCCTCTGCCTGGGCCGCACTGGTTTCCCAGCTGCCACATTCTCCCTCACAACCACCGCATGCAGAGCTCCAAGGACAGCTGAGCTGACCGGTGCTGCAAGGGCAGCCGGTGAGGCCAGACGCTGGGCTGCATCTGCGCCGACTTGCTGCACGGCGGCCAGCACCCTCTCAGCTTCAGGCAGCACCTCTGCCACGGCCGTGCCCAGCGCCCTCTGGGCTGCGTGTACCTCCTGGTACCTGGGAGGAGACAGAGGCAGGATGGCCCAGGAACAGGATGTAGGCCTTCCCTCCCCATTGCTGTGCCGGCCCCCCCATTGGAGTCCCCAGTTGAAGGGGCTCTGGCAACTTCCCGGGCAGAACCGCCGTCTGCGGAGTTGGTACCCAGCAGCTGGCCTCGGAAACTGGCCGCTGCTCGGCAGCTGTCTAATGAATGGGAAAGGCAGCCGAGGGACTGCATTCTTGTTTCCTCATTCACTTAATTCAATCACGCTTTTCTGAAGGAGCTCCCGCTTGGTTTCCACTTGAGAATCACATGTTTTGCAAATGTTTGGCTCCTCTGGATGAATCATGAAGAGGAAAATGCCTGGTGTTGTTGGAGGGATAGCGGCCCAGGCCCTGATGCCCTTGAGTGACCTTGGGCATGTTGCTCTCCAGGTAAATGGAGACCTCTGGGCTGCTTGACTGTTCTGGGGCCCTTTTTCCCTGAAATGCTGTAATCAATCAACTAGGACAGCTTTCCTGTCCAGCTGTCCACACCCTGCCCCACCCAGCTGCCCCTACCATGGGTACTGCTGGACCCGCCCTCCCCCCACCCCGCCAGGGTGCCTCCCATCCCTCACCCCTTTACAGAGAGCCAGCCCCCCTGTCCCTGGGAGTGGGCCATGTGATCCACCCAGCCATACCGATTGGCTCAGGACTGGCCACCTAACCCAAGCTGGGCCAATCAGATTCTCTCATCTAGGAAATCCACTTGGGCTCAGTGAGACGTTGGTGGGTCTCCGCTGACCCTCTGAATGAGCTGGATACAAGGGGGCCACCCACAGCAGAGAAGCAGAGGCCACGAAGAAAGCTGGTGCCTGAGAGGAGCTCCCCAGGGGTCTGGGGAGGGGCAGGGGAGCTGCAGGGGGCCGAGGATGAGCTGATCTGGGCCCTCCTTGTTTAGGTTCTCATTCCTTCTCTCCAGAGGCTGAGCTGCAGCCCGGCATGAGTGGGTTCCTCTAACGCACCACCAAGCAGGCCCAAGACCCTAGGCATCGCACCCCGCCCCAAAGAACATCAGGACTCAAGGGAAGGAAGCCAGTTCCAGAACCAGCGACCTCTGACCAGGCCCTGCCAGCTTCAGGAAGCCAACCCAAGCTCCTACCCATACCTGGGAGGTCTCCTCACCTGTCCTCTAGCTCCTGCTGGGCCTCCAGGGCTGTTCTCCCCTCCACCAGACTCCAGAGAAGCGCATAACTGCTGTTGGAGGTGAGCAGGGCCCTCCGAGCAGTGGTCTCAATCCTGGTGGTGGTGTCCCTGTGACTGTGTGACAATACCCGCCCGACCATCACCAGGAGCTGACACAGAAGGGGGCCTGGGCCCAATCCCCACCCCCCGCCACCGCATGGGCCTCTTGCTGTCCCAAAGAGAGTACAGCCACGGGTGCCAGGCTCCTCTCCTTCCTCTGCCTGACACACAGTGAAGACTGATGGGAAGGGGACCCAGGCCCCTGTTCCTGTTATATAGGGTTTATGCCTGTTGTCCTGGCATAATAAATAATAGGGCCTTTTATCACACATAAAATCTCAGCTTGGACAATAAATTATATGGTTATCCTAATAAAGAGAGCATAGAAAAGACAGCCTGGGTTTGAATCTGGCTCTATCACTTCTAACCCCGTGTCCTTAAGCAAGTCACTTTACTTCTCTGAGTCTCTTTTCTCATCTGTAAAATGGGTCTACAGTCCCTAAAGTACAGCTAAAGGGACAAATTGCTTCAGAGCTTGTGTCTTTAGGATCTTAAGCTGCTTCTTAAAAGCAGTGGATGAAACAACCCAAATGTCCATCAATGGATGACTGGATAAACAAAATGTGGCATATTCGTACAATGGAATATTATTTGGTTGTAAAAAAGAATGAAGTACTGATATATGGTACAATATGCATGAACCTTGAAAATATTATGCTGTATGAAAGAAGCCAGATACAAAAGACCATGTGTACGATTCCATTTATATGAAATGTCCAGATTGGCAAATCTATAGAGACGGAACGTAGATCAGTGGTTACCAGGGGCTGAGGAGGGTGAGGAGGAATGGGGAGTGATGCCTAATGGGTACTTGTTTCTGGGGTAAGGAAAATGTTCTAAAACTGATTGCGGAGATGGTTGCACAATTCTGTACATATTCTGTGCAATTCTGTGAATATACTGAAAACCACTGAATTGTACTTTAACTGGTTGACTTGCATGGCATGTGGATTATATCTCAGTAAAGCTGTTATAAAAAAAAGCCAGTGAAGGCTCTCAGATGCCTTCAGTCGACCAATGTCGGCAGACCCCCACCCCGACCCCCACATCTCATGCCATCCTTGCACACCTCTCCTTCCCACGGCAATGACACTTCAGCTCTGTACTCAAGTGATTCCACCTCCCGGGGTGGGGATACCTATGGGGCTGGCCCTGACCCTGGAAGCCCCCAGCAGAAGGGCTGGGCTCCCTTCATGGTTGTGTGGCCAGGACCTCACCATGCTCCCGGGGCATAGGGGCTCACCTCCTGGCGAGGGCACGGGCCTCTGTGGCCAGGTGGCTCCAGTTGGTGGGCTGGCCAAGCCCTTCCTGAGGAATCGCCTTTAGAGAAGAGAGAGAAATAGGAGGAAACTGACAGTCCATCCCTGAAGGGCAGGGCCTACATCTGGCTAAATTGTTGGGCAGACCTGGGCCATGCCACTTATTTCATAAACGCTCAGAGCCAGCCACAAAGTCAGCATCCAGTGGGCAGAGCCCTAGAGCTTGGAAATAACAGTAACGACGCCTACCACTTGCTGGGCATTCACTCTGTACTTGGAATACGACTCGTTCTTTGCAAATATTATCTCACTGAATCGGCAGAGGAGGCACTGTGTGACTGCTATTTTGCAGATGAGAAAACTGAGCCTCCCAAAGCAGGGGGCGGGGCATGCCCCAGGCTCAGTAGAGGGGAGGAGTTGGGGAGGGGTCCCCTGGGGTACCAGAGATGCAAGGATGGTGGCTGCATGCAGAATCTCCTCTTCTGAGGACTCCAGCACCGCATCTAGGTCTGCCAGCTGGACGCAGGTCTTCTCAGCTCTGGCCTGGGCACAGCGGGCATTCCTGCTCAGTGCCTGCAGCTGCTCCCGGGCAGCCTTCACAGCACCCTCAAGGCCTGTCACCTCCTCCAGGAAGTCTTCCTGGGCCCCTGCAGAAAGCCCAGAGTCCAGGAGTCACAGAGCAGTCGAGATTTCACAATAAAGCCTGCACCTTCAAGGGGCCCCATCTGTGTCCTCTACTCCTCCTGGGCACAGCTTGACTCCATCACCAGGCCTGAGCACTGGTTCCAAAGGAAAGGCCTCCCCGTTTTACAGATGCGAAGGCTGAGGCCCAGAGATGGCAAATCACGACCCGAGGTTCCCCAAACAGGAAGTCAGCCACAGAGGAAGGGCTGGAAGGAATCCAGGCCTTCTAGATCCACAGCGAACAATTCCTGAACCTGAGACAGCAGTAAAACCCGCCTTGAGTCAGCTCTGTAATTCGTAGTGTGGCTTAGTGTGGGCGTTTTAATGCACAGCATCTGATAGCTCCCTATTTTGTTAGTCTTGCTCACCTATGGCTGCTACAGGAGTACAGGTGCTTGTGAACATGAAATTTAACAAAATAAGCAATTCACGCTTGATGCTCCTAAATTTCAGTGTCCCAGGGACAAATTCCACGTGGACTTAATGACAATCTTTTTTCTTATTTAGCCATTTATTTTCTATGCTGGGGATACAGCAGTGAGCAAAACGGCCAACAGTCAAAGACAGCAGGAACTTTACCTGTTCAGCACCTGGGACAGCGCCCCAATGATTATTTGTTGAGTGACTGACTCAATGAATAAACCCAACCCTGTCCTGACTGAGCTTATGGGTACAGTCTAGGTGGCACAGGGGGCATGAGGACCAAGGCTATAGTCAGAGGCTGATATTAATAAAGCTACAAAATACAACTGGGTGAGAGATATTGAAAGAGAGGTCCGTGGGATGACGGGACTGCATAGCAGGAGGAACTCACTTAGTTGGGGAGGTCAGACAGGCTCTCCTAGCAAGTGAGTTCTCCTAGGGGTGAACCCGACTGAGGTCAGACTGAAGGGCTCCAAAGGGGGCATCTGACCAGCCAGCCCCCTCCGCTTGCCTCCCAGTCTCCCACTCTGCTCTCCCACTGTACCTTGCCGCAGGGGGTGGCCCTGGTAGACATCCCCCTGTGGGGCCTCTCCCTGTAGAATGTCCAGTGGTCCCCTGCCACAGTTTGACCCCTGCAGCCACCCTTCCATCAGGGTCAGTCTGGCCTTCAGCTTGGCAGCCTGGAGGGGTCAGGGAAGGAACGGTGTGTGAGGCTGGTGGCCTAAAGTCCTGCTTGGAAACCTCTGCCTGGCCTGCCCGCCCCGAGCATTGCCTTCTCCAATCCTACCCTGGGCCCCAAAGCTAAGGACACACCGGACCTCTGACCAACTGTGCCCACCCTGTCCTCGGAGCTGTCCCTTCCCTTCTCATACCCACAGCACCTGCTGGCATTCAGCCGACCACACCTCTGCCCTACTGAGGGAGGGATGGGAAGGGAAGCCCCAGGACGATTTCTGTCTGTTTTGCTATGTTCCCAGGACTTGGCACAGAGCAGGCATGTGACCCTTGCAGGCTGAGTGAGTGTGCTTTGCAACGTCTCCTAGCCCCATTCTTTCAATCATATGAACAAGACATGCATTTATGGAGCACTTGCTAGGAGCCAGGTATGAGCGACCGCTGGCCATGCACCAGCTCACGTTCACCTTGTAACCACCCTAAGGGGCAGGGGATACAGGTCCCGAGCCCACGCCTCGATTCCAAAGTCCAAAATGCTCTGAAAACCTGCAAAGCTTTCCATTCCTTATTGGGTGGCAAAAATCAGGTTGAAAAAACCCTGCACTCATCTAGAAAAAAACTGCTCTGAACAAGGCTACTTATGATCTTTATTTACCCCCTTGGTGTGACTATTCACCTGTTTTCCTGCAGACGTATCACTGGGTTTGATTAGGGGGCTGGCCCAGGCACCGCTGGGAGTGGTACCTAATATTCAGCACACACCATCCTATCTTTCTACAGAACCATCACTGGTTTCAGGTAAGGGGCTGCAGGCCTGAACTATTTCATTTTGGAGTAGGAGGAGAGACACACTGAAACTTACCAAGGCTGTCACCTGCCTGGGCATGTGACAACTAACAGGGTTGGTGGGGTGGGTAGGGGAACCCCAGAGGTCATGCTCCTGACCCCTGCACGACACCACCTCCCTGCTTGAAATACTACTCGTGTCCCATAATGGGCATTGCCCTCCTCCTGACCCTCTTTCAAAGGGCCTTCTGTGGTCTCGTCCCCATTGAACTTGAGAAAGTGTGAGACCTCGGCCTGGGTGGTCGGGAAGGACATGCCGCAGGAGCCACCTTTCTCCTGTCCGTTCAGGAGCCAGGGAAGGGCAGAGGTGGGGCTGGGCCAGGTGGCTGGGTGGTCACAAGAAGGAGGTGGCCGGTGGTCCCCGAAGGCCTGAGAGCTGTGGGTAAGTGGGCATTTCCCGGTGCCCAGCACAGAGCTGGTGCTCACTGGGGGCATGAAATGAACAGAAGGTGCAGCGGCCCTGGGCAGGGCCTGAATGGGGAGGGCTCACCTCCTTCTTCACCAGGGCGTAGCAGGACGGGCACTCCTGGCAGTGTGTGCCGCCGGCGGTGAGGAAGAAGTTGTCCTGGCAGAGGTCACACTTGTAGCCCACAAAGCCGGGCTTGCACACACACGTGCTGTTCTCATGACATTGGGCCGAGGCGGCGCCCAGCGGGGAGCACCTGCAGGCTGGGGGGGGCCGGGGCAGATGGCGCTGGGTGCCCTGATGGCCACCCCACACTGGAACCCCCAGGTCCCCTGCACCCTTGCACCTGGCTGCTCCAGACCCCGTGGGCAGCTCAAGTACATTCCTGGGTCCTTCCTGGGAGACTGATTCAGAAGGTTGGAGGTGATGACTGAGGGCCTGAGTTATTTCAGTGCCCCTGGGATCTGAGGACCAGTCAGGTTTAGGACTGCCACACAGTCTAACCGTACAAATGGGGCCCAGAGAGGTGACCTGATGGCCCCAGGCACACAGGAATTTAGCAGTGGAGTCTAGGACTAGATTCTTGGCCTCCTATGCTGTCTTCTGCTCTGCTCACTCACTCCATGTTCCCACAGCTGCTCTAAGAAAACCTGCCCCGTATCTGATCTCTCTCCTGCTGCATGGCCATCTTCCCCACTGGTCCTCTTTCCTAGAAGCCTCATTCTCTAGGCAGCCTGGGAAGGACCTGGCTTCCTTACCCCGGCAGCCCTTGATGGAGAAGCCGAAGAAACCCAGCTGGCATCTGTCACAGGCCTGGCCCTCGACGCCTGGACGGCAGGGGCACTGCCCGGTCTCGGGGTGGCACTGGTCCTCCTGGGAGCCCAGCGGGTGGCACTTGCAGCTACGATAAGGGAAGAGACCCAGGTCTGAGTCCAGCTCTGGGCCACTCCCAGCCCCACCTCTGCCGGCTAGGGCTGGTGATCACGCCCTCTGTTGACAAGGCCCCATCTCTGTGTCTGCACATGTCAAACAGCTTCCCTCAAGCTGTGCCCCAGAAAGCACAGTCTCATAAAATGCTCCCCCCCCCAACAAAAAGGTATGGGGACATATATACATTTGGACTATACCCTTCAGTTGGAAAGTCATAATGCAATTAGCATATTAAAGGCCTGAGAAGTCTGGTCAGGAAGAAACCTGTTTGCTTCACTGGGCATTTCCCTGGAGTTCTCCACTGCTCCGTAAAGATGGTATCTAAGCTGCTGCTGTGGCCCAAAAGGTCACAGAGTGACGGAGTTACCGAGAAGGGAATCAGACACCAAACCAGCCCCTGCCCACCTGGACATCCCTTAGGGCTGCTCTTGGCCCGCATCCTGGGTTGGCAGGGCCATGAATCTGACCCCCAAGGGACCGTCCCTTTGTCCCCCTTCAGTGCAGGGCACAGTGTACCTGGCAGTGGGCCTGGGATGACATATGCCAAGCCAGGCCCCTCTCTGGAGGCTCCCTGGCGACTTCTTCCCTCCTGGAGAAACACCCAGGGGAAGGGCACCCACAGCCTCGCCCCACCCACCTCTGGCAGCCCCTGCCAGGCTGGAGGTCGTAGAAGCCAGGGCTGCAGTGGCCACAGTCCCGTCCGGTCACGTGAGGCAGGCAGGCGCACTGGCCGGTCACTGGGTCACAGGGTCTCTGCTCACTGACTGAGCCCTTCTGGTTGCAGCTGCAGGCTGGGGGTGGGAGCAGGAAAGCGTGTTGGGGAGCCATGCTGATCATCTGTTCAACCTTTGGGGACCCAGGAGAGGCAGAGAAGATGGGGAGCCCACAGAGATGACTCACATTCAGCTCAGACTCCTAAGCAGTCTCTGAAAAAAGGTTCTAGGGCTGGGCTCAAGTCTCAGCCCATTTTCTATGTCCTTGGAGAGACAGCCCAGAATAGTCGTGGTGGCAGATGGCCCTTCTGAGCCTGCCCTGAGTCCCCACAGGCTGGAGAGAAGGCCAGAAACTTGGTTGGGGGTTAAGGGCAGACCTCTGTTCCCACTGTTTTGGGTCACTTGTCTCTGCTCTCCTGGGCCCCATAAAACAAGAGGCTGACAGGTGCTGCAAGGAGCAGGGGCTCAGGAGCAAGTGAGTTTGGGGCAAATGCTGAGCTTCTCCCTGCAGCACTTCTGGAAGCCTCCCACGAGCTCATGCACGCTGTGGCCCTCTGAGAGGGCACAGAGGGCTGAGCATCTCGGTGGGGAGGCACGGCCTGACAGGAAGCCCAGGGGCAGGACAAACATGATGAGTGGCACAGGCCATCTGGGACAGTCTTGCATGCCAACTGTGGAGCGTGAGATAAGCGCTGAATTATCCGGGCAAGAAAAAAAAAAAATCACAGGGTCAGAGTTGATCAGATCCCAAGGCTGAAAGACCTCGGAGAAGAGCAAACCCTTACACTTTCTTGACAAGGCAACAGGGAAGGTGAGTAACCTGCCTAAGGTTGCACAGCCTTGCAGAGCAGCCAGCTGGATCTGGTGGAGAAGGGGCCCACCACACCCCACCCTGTGGGTCTGGGAGGGGGGCACTCACACATGCATTTGTCTGCGGGCCGAGGGGACAGGGCGCTCCCGTAGAAGCCTTCCTGACAGCTCTCACAGTGGGCACCTGTCGTGTTGTGTAGGCATCTCAGGCAGCGGCCAGACAGGGGGTCACAGTTGCCCACTGCGTTGGGGTCGATGTTCCCACTGCACTGACACAGCTGGCAGGGCTGGGGGGCCCCAGAGAGCCCCAGTGGGTCCCCAAAAAAGCCATCATCGCAGATCTCACAGCGCCACCCTGGGAAAGGAGAAACCTTGTGTGATTGAGGAACCCAGCCCGCTGGGTCCATGAGGGATGAGGCCGGGCACGAACCAAAGTGAGCTCCCTCAAGTCTCCTTGTGGAGCAGAGCAGGGGCTCTGGGGTCAGTCTGACCTGGGACCAGGGCCCAGCTGGGCCATTAGCAGGCTGTGTGGTCTTAAGCAAGTCACTGTGCCTCTCTGAACTTGGGCTCCTTGTCTGCAGAGTGGGGACAGTAATGGCAGCTACCTCAAAGGACTGTTGAGAAGGTTTGGTGTGATCACTTGTGCAAAGCACTTAGCACAGATCCTGGCACATGGCTGGTGCTCAGCAGTAGTGGCTGTTGTCACCCATTCACCATCATCACCCTCCTCGTCATCATGTCATCACCCACATTCTCCTCATCATCACCAGTCTCTTCATCAGCGCCTTGACCATCATCTTCATCATTATCGTCATCACTGCCTTTGTCGACGTCATCTTCATCTTGACCATCTTTGTCATCGTTATCATCCATCATCTTCATCATTATCTTCATCATCATCACCTTCATCATCATCTTCATCACCATCTTGATCTTCATCATTAGCATCACCTTGATTATCTTCATCATCTTCATCATCGTCTTCCTTGTCTCCATCTTCAACAGCACTCTCACCCTCTTCTTCACCCTTCTGTCCCTCATCCTCTCCCCCGTCTCCCTCCCTCAGCTGTGGTTGCTTTTTCGTTTGTGGTTTCTGAGCCCTTTGCCTTTTCTGCTTCTCATGGTTTCTGAACTCCATTTGGACTGTTTATTTCATACTCCCACCTTGCTTCCTGGGTTTGATCTGGGGCTGCTGCTTTATCTTCCAGCCCCAGGGTTACTGTGAGTCTCAGAAAAGAAGCTGTGTGAGGAGGCCTTTGGAGGGTCATGGCCTGGGAGATTCACTCTGAACGCAGGTGGGGCATAAAAGAACACACTTGTACCATGTGCTTCATGCAGTGGCAGATCATTCTTGGTAAATACACCTTCCTCTCTGTGTATATCTGCATGAAACAGATGACTGGGGGCACTCTGGGGGTGGCAGGATGATGGGCATCTTAAGTTGTCTTCTTGCGTGTATGCACATTCATGTTCCTCTTTACACTTTTACAAACAGTTTACATTGTTACAATGAGTATTACTAACTTTATAATTTAAAAAATAGCTACTGTCGTGGTGAAAAATAGTTGTGGGCTCCCTGCGTCCTCAAAGTTCATTGGTCCAGTTGAAATCAAGTTAATGCGACTAAAGGCGGGCAACCTTGAACACGGAGAGGAGGAATACTAAGGAAGAGATGAAAAAAAAAGAGAGAAAAGGAAGGAAAAGAAAAATCTGAATGGAGTTCAAGGTAGAGGCTAGTGTCTGGCTTTGAGACTCTGAAATAGAAATGAAGTAAGAGGGGGAAACTCAATGATTAGGACTCCACGCTCTCACTTCAGAGGGCCTGGGTTCAATCCCTGGTCAGGGAACTAAGATCCCACAAGCTGCGCAGCGCGGCCAAAAAAAAAAAGTAAGATGGGCCAGGGGGAGATTGAAGCTGGTGATGAAGAATGTGGTCTCCATAGTTAACCTGACATCCACCTGGGACCAAGTGAGGACGGCTCCCAGGTAGGAGGCAGCTGCAAGGGTTCAGGATGGTAGACAAGTGAGGCAGGCAGGGATCAGGACTTGACCCTGGTCAGTCCCGGCTCAGACTGTCTGGGTGAGTTCTCTGCTCAGACTGTCTGGGTGAGGGCTTTGGCGGGACCTGAAAGATGCTGGTGTGGTAAAGGCAGGAACTGGTACAAAGCCCCAGGGCCTAACGTCGACCCCAGGCAGCCTTCCCAGAGTTCCCTCTGTGGACAGCAGTGCCTTGCTCCCCCGAAACCCTCCCTTGGGTAACTTCTCTATGTGTCCCCCCTCTCACTGAGTGGGATCCCCTCGTGTTGCAGACCAGAGGAAGCCAGAGGCAGGGAGCCAGAAGATATGGGGAAGTTTATGGAAACAGAGGGGCATCATGATGGCAGGGGGCAGGGTCCTGTGGTGGGACCTCACTCCCTCAGTTCTTGGGACCCCTGCTCTGGGGCATCTCCCCAGCCCTGCTAGCCGTCAGGGAGCTGCTTTCAGAGTGGTCCCAACAAAGCAGGCATCTGACAGGACCGAGGTAATGGGCTGTCCTGATGCAGCCACAGGTACTAGATGTAGAACCAGATGTCTGGGAACCCTGGAACATTATGCCAAGTGAAACAAGCCAGACACAGGGCTTCCCTGGTGGCGCAGTGGTTAAGAATCACCTGCCAATGCAGGGGACACAGGTTCGAGCCCCGGTCCAGGAAGATCCCACATGCTGAGGAGCAACTAAGCCCGTGTACCATAGCTATTGAGCTTGCGCTCTATAGCCCGCGAGCCACAACTACTGAGACTGCATGCCACAACTACTGAAGCCCACACGCCTAGAGCCCGTGCTCCGCAACAGGAGAAGCCACTGCAATGAGAAGCCCACGCACCGCAATGAAAAGTAGCCCCTGCTCGCCACAATTAGAGAAAGGCCGCGTGCAGCAACAAAGACCCAACGCAGCAAGAAAGGAAGGAAGGAAGGAAGGAAGGAAGGAAGAAACAAAGAAGCTAGACACAAAAGGACAAACACCGTCTGAGTCCACTTACATGAGGTACCCAGAATAGTCAAATTCAGAGACAGAAACTAGAATGGTGGATGGCAGGGGCTGTGAGGAGGGAGAACTATTAAACAATAATTTAATGGGTGTGAAGTTTCTATTTAGGATGATTAAAAAAAATTCCGTGGATGGATGGTGATGATGGTTGCACAACATTGTGAATGTACTTAAGGCCAGTGAATTGTACACTTAAAAGTGGTTAAAATGGCAAATTTTGTGTTATGTGTATTTTGCCAAAATTAAAAAAAATCAATAATGGCATGTACCGAAAAACCATTGAACTGTACACTTTAAATGGGTGAATCATAGGGCATGTGAATAATATCTCAATAAAGCTGTTTTTTTAAAAAAAAATCAGCTGCCTAGGATGACTCTGAGTCCTGGAGCGGGAATGAGAAACAGGCAGAGGGCTGGGGATGGGGACACTTCTGCTTCAGACATTTATCTGGTGACAGTTTAAAATTTTATGTATTTATTTATTTATTTATTTGATGCACCATGTGGCTTGCAGGATCTTAGTTCCCTGACCAGGGATCGAACCCAGGCCCACAGCAGTGAAAGCCCCGCGTCCTAACCACTGGATTGTCAGGGAATTCCCATGACGACATTTTTTAAAGCTGCAAGTTCAATCAGAAGTTTTCCACCTTAGCTATGTAAAAGAATCAGCCAGGAAACTTGATAGGAATATGGATTCCTGAGCTCTGTCTTAAGCTACTAAACCAGGCTCTGCGGGGCCAGGACCGGACATGAGGATTTCCAAAATCCCACGTGGTATCTTCAGTGGCCCAAGTTCTGACAGGAACCCATTCAGCCCAGGGCCCTGGCTATGAGGCTATGAGACTCAGTGTCCCCAGAGGTCAGGCCTGTCACCCCTAAGCGGGGCCCTCCGTCACCTGTCACACACCAGACCCAGGACTCACTCCTGGAGGCCGGGCAGAGGCAGGGCCCCAGGGCATGAGCCACTCACCTCTCTGGCCCGGGGGGCAGTGGGTACACACCACCTCTCTGCTCTCTGGGATGGTCACGCAGGCCGACTGTCCAGGGCACGGACAGGGCTGGCAGTCATCGGCTTGGCCTGTGAAGGGGTTGCCGTAGAAACCTGGCAAGCAGTGCTCACAGGACGGGCCCTCGGTGTGGTGGCCGCATAGGCAGATCCCTGAGGGGCAAGACAAGCACCTGGTCACCACTGCCTGAGCCCAGACGGTCCAGAGACAGCAGGCAGGCTCCTGGCCGTGGGGGCCACAGAGCACGTAGCGGGCAGAAAAGGGGTGGGGACACTTCCAAGGTGGAGGCAGCATAGCCCAGGGATGAAGCGTCCACCCCGGGTTCACATCCGCCACTTACTGACCGTGTGAACCTGGGCACCCCTGTGCCTCAACGTCCTCACCTGCAAAATGGGCGTAACTGGCTCTGACCTCAAAAGGTTTTCATCAGGATTCAATGAGGCCATGCAGTCAAAGTGCCCTGCACAGTCTCTCGCACACAATTATTATTACCGTCGTCATTATTATTTTGTATTCCAAAACCTGTAACCGAACCAGCTGACGATACAGCTAGCATTTGCTGTCACGGTTTTCCTTTTCCTCTTCCTCTGAGTCCTCTTTTTCTTTTTAATTGAAGCCTCCGTGTCCTCTTAACTTCAGGGACAGTGACACAGACCCAGGATTCTGGCCTTGACATGAGGCTCCCGTTTAGGGGGTCTATGGGTTTCCAGAGGTTTCCTGGTCTCATAGAACAGAACCCCCGTCTCTGCCCACTGGTTTCTAATGAAGGGGATTCTGCAAACCCCCTTCTCCAGCCCCACAGCATCTGGAGTCTTCTCAGAGCCACTGCCAGGGACTAAGGGAGGAGCCTGGCCGAGAAGGGGTTAAGCAAGACCAGCACTTCCCAGTAGCACCCAGCAGGGACTGAGGGGAACAGGAGAGGAGGGGACGCAGGGCGGACAGGCAGAGCAGGGGTGGCATCCAGGGGGAGCTGTCACACCTGCCCTGCTTTCCACTGGTCCCTGTCTCAGCCCAGCACCCACACGCTCACTACCACTCCTCCCATCCAGGGTGGACGGCAGTGGCTGCTGTGCCCATTTTACAGATGAGGACTTGCCCAAATGGAGCTGGAGGTCACGCCAAGGCAAGGGGCTCCGAGGGATGACAAACTAGTCCCATCTCATGTGACAACTCTCCTGGAGCCCTGCATAGAAGGACTATGAGGTCTCATCTGGCTCGATTAGTGATGCCTGCCATGGGCACAAGAAGCGGGGAGGCCCCTCATGTCGCCGGTGCATGCCCACCCTGGCTGGCCTGTTCATTCCCAGGTTACTGTGCTTTGTCAGCTGAGAAAAGGCATTCCCTTTCCGGAGACCCCAGCAGCTCCAGGAGAGCAGCAGGGCGCTGACCCTCCCACCTCCTGTGCGAGGGACCAGCGTCCAGCCCCTGTCAGGCGTCTCCTGCCCAGTGACTGTGGGCGAGGTCTTTCCCCAGGTTTCCTCTGCTACAAGTGGGGATGAATAGCTGGTACTGAACTTGTGGGAGGAGTAGCTCTGCCACCTATTGGCCGTGCAGCCTCCCTGCACCTTAGGTCCTTCACCGGTAAGACGGGACAGGAATGGTCCCGGCACCGCCAGGGGGTTTTGCAGGATTCAATGACATAGCATATAAAAAGGTGCCTAGCACTTGGAGGGACTCGAGGACACCATTTTATCGGTACTGTTTTTTGTGATCACTTACATGCTCATAGCTGACCCCGTGCAGGTCAGTACTCATCTCGCTGTTCTGTGTGCCCAGGTGGCCTTGCGGGGGTGGGGGGGATGCAGGGAGACTCACCTGTGTTGGGGTCACAGGTGCCATGCTGGTTACAGGTGCAGGGAACACAGCTGGCATAGGGACCCCCCAGTGGTGTCTCCCTCTTGTATCCCAGAGCACAGGACTCACAGAACTGGCCCGTGTAGCCCCTGGGACATGAGCAAGTCTCCACCCAGGAGGCTGGGGGGGAGACCCCCCGCCGGGCCGACGTGAGCCGGACCTCAGTCAGGAACACTGGGCCTGCAGATCGAGGAGAGAGAGAACGAGAGAGTTCCATGCACATGTTTCTCCCCCAAACCTTCCTATTCACATATGTAAAAGGCAAAGGGTTATTGGCTCACGTATACAAAGGCAGTCCATGGATCACTTACAATGTTTAAAAAACAGACCAAGGGCAAAGGAAAAAATAGGTAATTTTCAGAAGGACAAATAGATATGGCTGGGAATTTTACAGAAGGACATTCACTCTCACTGGTTATTAAAGACGTGTACATTTAAAGACTGCTATCATTCACGACCCTCAGATTGGTGAGCATTTTACAGATCAGTGACAGTGGAGGATGTGGGTGTGGGGAACTCAGGCACAGAACTGTGGGAATACAAATCAGGAGGTCCTGCTCCTAGCAACAGGGGAGTAGCTCCTATCAGACCAAGCTTCCCACAGAAAACAACTAGAAACGTGGGACAAAATATAAAAACTATCTGTAAACGCTGGCGGAAAACCAGAGCAGGTAAATAGGGGAGGAGAGTGGACACTGTCATCAGAATATAGATTGGCACAGCCTTGCTGAAGCAAAATTTGATAGCATGTGTCAAAATGTAAAATGTACACTCTTTGACCTAACGTTTCCGTTTTGAGGAATTTGTCCTAAAGACACACTTGCACGAGGATAAAAGACCTTTATACGAAGCTGTTCCCTGCAGCGCTGCTGGCAGCGGTGAAAAGCTGGAAACCACTTCAATACCTATGAATAGGGGGATGGGTAAAACTTTATGGAGCACCTCTACCACGGAGTGATACGCGGTGGACATAGAGAGCCAGCCTTTTCTATGTGTAAGGCAAGTAACAACCTCCAGGATGCACCGTTAGCTGAAAAAAGCAAGTGGCAGATCATTATACTGTGGGATCACATTTCTGTATTAAAAAAATACCAATGTAAGTACATGCACACAGAAAGGTCTGGAGTGATACACCCCAGAACGTTACCAGTGGGCAGAGGAGGTTTGGGGGGTGGGGTGAGATGAGTATCAATACACCCACGTGCGTCTCCAGTTCACACCCAGCACGGGCCTGGCCTAAGTAGATGCTTTGTAAACATCTGTTAACTGACGGCTGAGTGAGTGACAGAAGGAAGTTCTGGAAGCTGCTGGAAAGAGTAAAAATGAAATTCCTGCAAGGGGTGTCTTGGGAGCAGGGAGTACTGGCAAGGATGATGGGGATGAAGGCAATTAAACCACAGCCCCAAAGAGGAGGAAGGTCTGGGGCTGGAGGGGGCTGGGTTACAACCCCCAAGCCTTGGACTCAAACGGGCCCCAGGAAAAGCTGGCCATCTAAGCCAGGGGTTCTCAAAAGGAGCAAATCACCCTCCTAGAAGCAGTGACTGTTTGGAATTCATATGGTTATTTAAAAATATCATTTAC
Organism: Balaenoptera physalus; assembly: GCF_965194825.1. Classification (NCBI taxonomy): domain Eukaryota; kingdom Metazoa; phylum Chordata; class Mammalia; order Artiodactyla; family Balaenopteridae; genus Balaenoptera; species Balaenoptera physalus. The sequence continues at coordinate 5,449,490 of NC_138886.1, forward strand.
TTTCCTTTTATTTATTCTGTGTACTACAGTTAGTATACTGTTTTTTAAAAATTGTATCTAGGTTATAATATCTGTGAATTTCATTTCCAGATAGTAAAAGTGGTGCTGTATACGAAAGATCTGTTCTAAAAAGGGGCATGGAGGATCCCTGGTCTAGGCACATACAGGTACGGGATGGGGAGGAGAGAAAGTACATTAAGGAAAAAGGGAGGAACCAGGAACAGTCAGAGGACCGTCAGGGCAATCACCCAGTGACCAGGATGGGAGGTGGTGAGAAGTCCCGGTTGAAGCTGTGATGACTTAGCTGGTTGGTTGAGAGGGTTTAGAAACCAGGCTTTCTCTAGGTGCAACACCTCCGATCACCAGCAGGGGGAAGCGATCCCCTGCGGCCAGCACCAACCTAGGGCCCTCTAGGTTCCAACCTCCTGGCAGTGGCGGACTCCGCCGTGGTGCGACCACGCCAGGTTCTTGGCTGCCTTGTGGCCAAGCACCCGTCCCTTAGAGCTGCCCATCCTCAGGCCCCTCACCTGTCCAGCCCCTGCCTCTGTTCTCAGCACCCACTCCTGCTGCCCTTACTGGTTATATGAACTTGGGCAAGTGTCCCAACCTCTCTGAGCCTCAGACTCCTTCGTGGTAAAGTGGGGACGGTGACCACCTGCTGTGAGGACTCAACAAGGCTATGCACGAAAGAGCCCGGGGGCCTGGCTGGTTTTGGGGCCGGGGGTGCCCCTATCATGACTAACCGGAAGGGCTGGCGCTGTGGCCACTGGCTTGGATGTGCAGAGCACTCAGATTGGTGAGCAGCCGCTGGAAGTGGAAGGGGGGCAGCGGAGGGTCCACGTCCTCGGAGGTCTCTTGCAACCTGGCAGGGGGAGGGGGTCAAAGCAGAACCTGAGGCCCGGGGCAGGTGGTGCCAGGAAGGCTCCAGCAGGAGTGGGGAGGGCGGGAGCCCCCAGACCCCGGGGAACCAAGTGTGCCTGGACCTCAGGGACCACCCCGACTGCTCGACCCCATCTCTCAGGACAGAGCAAGACACTTACAGGAACTTGAGCTGGACCTCCCCCGGCTGCCTGGCGTCCAGGGGGTTGGGCGAGCTGGAATGCCGCAGAGTCAAGGTCAGACCCGCCCCTTCCAGCCTCAGCCTCGCAGGGATGGGGGAGCTCCTGGGGGCGACCCGGAATGTCAGTGTGAGGGGCTGCCCATAGCTGAACCGCTGGTCTCCCAGGAACTTCTCTGAAGACAAGAGAGGGCAGCTTTGACGGTCTTCACTTAATTAGCTGGATTTTACATGTCTACACTGATTTTATTGGCAATTAAACCTTCAAAAGATAAAACTACAAAATCAAAGGGTTCCTGCACAGAAGAAGCTGAGAGTGGCCCACGCATACCTCCGCAGACAGGGCTGGCTTCCTGGGCATGTGACCCTGGCAGTTATCTGGGGCCCCACGCCTGGCTTAATGCTCTGCTGTCACTATCTTGACGCTCTTAAGACTTTTATCTTGGACCTTGGGTTTTGTAAGTGAAGTGCCATGGGACAAGGGAGTCTGTACAGGAGCAGAGGAGAAACTCACAGTATGCAAGGCAGTGGCACCTGCCTGCCCGTTCACGCAGCGCTCATGACGCCCAACACCCCGTGAGCTCAGAATCCCTAGGGACCCGCATCCATGGCATTTATTGAGGCTCAAAGCGAGTACCAGGCAAGTGTGCTACACGTGTGACTAAGTAGGGGCACTGACAGCCCCCAAGGGCCACACTTTCCATGGGAATCAGAACTTGCTTCCAGTGGAAAGAAGGCAGATGCACAAAGGACCAAGGGGCCCTATCATAGCCTGTCTTACTTTGTCATTTCTCTGTATTAGCCAAGTGCTTAGGCGGAAAATCATGACACAGAAGGAAAGGGACCAAAAGACACCCCATCCTTCCTCCCTTCAGGCCTTCTGTACTCACGAGAGTGCGTAAAAAGAAGTGATATAAAAACGGTTGAGTTCGCCCACCACCTGCCCTGCCCACTGCAGTGTGCCCAGTACACCCAGCAGAGAACCCAGCAAACACTTTTTGAGTGAGTAACTCCTTAAATCCGTTGACAAAGCAGCGAGGGAACAGAGCGTGTTTTCTGCTCTCGGGCTTCTGAACTTGGAACACCTGCCCCAGGAGGGGACCCGAGGACCCCACGTCCTTTGCTTCCTGGCTGCAGGGCGCATGGGTGCTGCATCCACACAGCTGCTCAGATGTCTGAGTGCCACCTCTCTAGTCCCTCTTGCAGAGAGAGGGAAAGGGCAGGACTGGGTGAAGGGAGCCAGTGGACCCCAGATCTGGCCACAGTGGAGCTAAGAATGGGCTCCAGGCTCCTGGTCTGATACAGTTTCCAGGAGACCAAAGCTGCCCTAGTTGGTGGGGAGTGGTTCAGAATAATCTAGAACTTCTTGCTTCTACAGGAATACCATGGCCCCGGGCATGGGGGTGCGGTGGCCTGGCGGGGTGAGACGCTGATGGGAAACGCGCAGGGATTGTCTGGGGTGCGACAGTGGCCTGAGGGAGCCCTGGGTGGCAAGGCTGTGATGAGGAAGCAGAGGCTGAGGGGCACGTGGTCGGCAGGAAAATGGCCCCCAAATGTGTCCAGGTCCTGATCCCTGGAATCTGTGAATATGTTGTGCTGCATGGCGGGGGCAATTAAGGTTGCGGTGGAATTAAGGTTGTTAATCAGCCGGACCTTAAAGTAGAGAGATTATTTTAGATTATCCAGCTGGGCTCAATGTAATCACAAGGGTCCTTCAAAGATGGGAGAGGAAGGCAGGAGAGGTGGTGTCAGGAAGATGCAACATGAGAAAGATTTGACCGGCTTTGAAGGAGGAGGAAGGGCCACGAGCAGAGGGATGCAGGCCGCCTGGAGAAGCTGGAAAAGGCCAGGGAACGGATTCTCCCCCAGAGCCTCCCCCAGAAGGAGCACGGCCCAGCCGACACCGCGATTTCAGCCCAGCAAGCCCCGTTTTCGACTTCCGACCTCTAGAACACTAAAGAGAATACATCTGCGTTGCTTTTAGCCACTACGTTGGTGGTAATCGGTGACAGCAGCCGCAGGAAATGAACACGGGCAGCCCTGCCCCTGCCTGTGGAGGCAGGTACCTGGTGCTGTGAGCTCTTCCTTGTTCTCTGGGTCCAGGAGAAGCCCCCTCGGGCTCCATTGTGCAGGATGCTCTGGGCCCCCCATGCTTCTGGTCCGCCAGCCCTCGGCTCCTGGACAGCAAACACACACACGCCCCTGTGAGGCCCTGGAGGGTGGCCTCTGCCCCCTCCCACTTCACACCCTTTCCCGGGTCCCAAGGGCGACCCCCAGAGGCCTGAGTGCAGCCTGAAACACCAGGACCCAGGGAGGGGAGAGACTGTTCTAGAGACAGGCCGGGGGCGGGGGATGAGAGCCGGCTGGTGCTAGCAAACGCTCCGTGCCCAGAGCCAGGCAGCTCGGATCCCCATTCCAGATCAGGACGGGGGTCTTGGGGTGGGAGGTGGCTCCAGAAGGAGCTAGGAGGCTCAGAGACCCGGCTCTGTTGGGGCACAGTCAGACCTCTGGGCCTGCCCTGCCCCTTCCGTAGGCGTCTTTTTTTTTTTTTTAATATATATTTATTTATTTGGCTGCGCCGGGTCTTAACTGTGGCACACCGGATCTTTAGTTGCAGCATGTAGGCTCTTAGCTTCAGCATGCAGGATCTAGTTCCCTGACTAGGGATCGAACCTGGGCCCCCTGCATTGGGAGCATGGAGTCTTAACCACTGGACCACCAGGGAAGTCCCCTTCACTGGGCTTTGAGCACATGATGAGGACATGAGGACAGCCCGGAGACCCCATTGTGGGCCGTCTCTAACGAGACTGGACTTGACCTCGTCTTCAGGTCTTTAGAGGATTTCCTCGCCCGTGACCTCACCACCCCGTCCTTCCAGGTGTGTGTGCCACGAGCCCCACTGCACCCAGGGAGGCCACCTGGTTCGGAAGTGGCCAGGTCAGGGTGGGACCCCAGTCCCAGTTCAGTCCACCCTCCCTCTGGTGATGGCAGTACACCAGGCACAGTCGGGCACAGAGCAAGTGACCTCCAGAGGGCGCTCTCCAGGGGGGCAGCTGGAGAATAGGGTGGAGGCCCAACACCTGGGGCACCCAAGGGGTGAGGAGGGAGGGATGAAGAAACAGAAAGAGGTCAGAAAGGGGAAGTCTGGGGCTCTTCCGTGCTAGACTAGGCTCTGCCCCTTTGCTGGCTGTGTGACCCTGGGCAACTTACTTAACCTCTCTGAAGCCAGCTAGTGCCTCATCTGCAAAATGGGGGCAATGAGGTACTGTGGTCCCGGTAGCAGTTCTCAAGTTGGTTTGAATATCCTGGGAGATCCGTAAGGCTCTTTCAGGGGGCCCATGGCGTCAAACTATCTTCTAAATAACATTAAAATGTTATTTGCGTTTTTCATTCTCTTTCTCACGGTGAGAATTTTCCAGAAGCTACAGGATGTGTGATATCACAACAGACTAAATGGCAGAAGCCGTGGTAAAAATCAGCTGACTTCTATTAAGTCAGACCTTAAAGAGAGGTGCAAAAATGTAAAACGGGCAGCACTCTTCTCAAAGTTTTTTGTCTTTTAAAAAGAGGGTTATTTTTCACAGGCAGAAGTTATATTTTGTTATAAGTTCACTACGGTCATCTGTAAATGAATTAATACACAGATATTTAAAAACTACTGTTTTAATTTCTAACACAGAAAATATCCGTATAAACAACCCACATAAACAAAAGGACTTTGAGGTTCTCTCTAATTTTCAAGAGCATGAAGGGATCCAGAGATCAAAAAGTTTGAGAACTGCTGGCTGAGGGTGTTAGTGAGATCACGTGAGATGCTGAGACTGAAGTGCCAAACCCAGGGCTTGGCTCCAAGTGAGGAGGATCGTGATGTTATTCTAGGATCTATAAAATGAGTCCCTTCTGACGCTGACATCCTGGACTACAGCCCAAGTGACCACAATGCAGTCCCCATTCCAAGCCCCGCTCGGTCCTGCTTTCTGCGTGGTGTCCAGCAGAGGGCGCACTGCTCCCCCTGCATCTGGGGCGCCCCAGAGCCAGCCCTGAGGTTCTAGCTCCCTGGGGTAGATGCGGGGGTGGGGAGACTCAGTGGGCATGGCAGGGACCCACTCAGGCCATGATTTAATGCAGAATTCAGAGCTCCACTGCTTTCCTGCTCCAAAGATCCACCTGGAGCTGGGGACCCAGGTCCCCACAGCACCCCTGGACCTAGAGAGAAGACCTGCACAGCAGTGAAGAGCAAAACTCAGGAGCTGATGAACCCAAGGTGCCAACAACTAAGTTACGTGACCTTCCTTTTCTGGGCCTCAGTTGCCTCATCTGTAAAATGGGGATGAGAATATCTACCTGCCAGGGAATCCAGGAGGTTCCATGGGCATAACGAGCTCCGCATGGTGCCTAGCATACAGCAGCTGCTCAATAAATGGAGGCCAGGGGATCGAGCCCGGATCCCCAGCACTAGGATACACCAAGGGGGCCAAGGAGCAACTGGAAATTCCTCCACAGTCTCCAAAGGCTGCCAGGTGCCCACCCCCCACCCCTGGCAGCGGCCAGGAGGGAGCCAAGGGGTGCAGGTAGGTGCTGGGGGTACTGAAGGACCCAGAGGGGCACGGCCGGTGTGTAGGCCTGTGGGAGACGCCCGGGCTGGGGCCCGAGGCTGCCCCCTCCTTTCCACACTCACCCATACCACCATCGCAGGATCTCCCCAGAGCAGGACCCAGGACCGCCCGTCCCAGCTGGGCTGGGAAGCAGACCCCTCGGAGGTGGCTGCAGGGGGGGGGCACTTCTTACCCCGGCGGAAGTCGGAGAGGATGTGGTACTCCCGGAAGTGGGGAGCGGCCGCACACACCCTGGAGTGGCCGTAGCAGAAGCAGCTGCTGCAGCCGGCTGGGCTGTGGGACTGCAGGCTAAATGTGCCAGGGCGACATCTGCAATGGAGGTGGACATGCCCACGGGGGCCAGATGAATTGGCTACATTCGGGGGATCCCAGCTAGACTAACCAGAGCCCAGAATCACTGGGGAAAGTTGTTTTAATTTCAGATTTACAGAAGAGTTGCAAAGATTGTAGACACGAGTTCCCATGGCCTCTTCACCCAGCTTTTCCTAATGTTAACATCTGCCATTACCAGGGTACGTTTACCAAAGCCAAGAAATTAACACTGATTAACGTTATTTCCTAAACCCCAGACTTTATTAGGATTTCTCCCCCTTTTCCACGAACATCTGTTTTCTGTTCCAGGATCCCATCCAGGACATGGCATTACATTTAGTGGTGTCCTTAATCTCATCTGTAACAGCTTCTCGGTCTTTCCTGGACACTTTTGACAGTACTGGTCAGATATTTTGTAGAATGTCCACTGTTTGGGTTTGTCTGGTGTTTTTCAAGATTAGACTGGGGCTGTGGGTTTGGGGAAGAAATAGAGGTGAAGTGCCCTTCTTCTCACATCATATCAGGGTAAATGATACCTGTGTGATGTCACTGGTAATGTATGACATCACTGGTCATGTATGATGTCACTGGTAAAGTTAACCTTCACCATTTAGTTAAGGCGCTGCCTGCCGGGTTTCTTTTCTTTTCTTTCTTTTTTTTTTTAAATATTAATTTATTTGGCTGCGCCAGGTCTTAGTTGCAGCACACAGGATCTTCGTTGCCATGTGCGGGATCTTTAGTTGCTGCACGCGAACTCTTAGTTGTGGCATGTGGGATTGAGTTCCCTGACTAGGGATCGAACCCGGGCCCCTTGCATTGGGAGTGCGGAGTCTTAACCACTGGACCACCAGGGAAGTCCCTGCCAGGTTTCTCCACTGCAAAACTGCCATATTCTAGTCGTCAAAAGCAAGCCACTAAATCTAGCCCAGGGTCAAGGGGAAGGGAATTAAGCTCCACCTCTGGGAGGGCGTGAGTAATCAAAGAATCGTGGACCTATGGTGAAAGCACCACAGTAATTAGTAAATATTTTGAGGGAGATATTTGGGGGCTATGCAAATATCCTGTTTTTCCCTCAAGTTCTGCCCACGAATTTCAGCATTCATCAGCGGCTCTGGCCTACAGCGATCGTTACTCTGATGTTGTAACAGTGCTTTAATATTTCCCTCATTCCTTCTCCATGTATAATGTGGAATTCTTCTGCCAGGAAGATTTGTCCCTTCATCCCCCTGTATTTATTTATTCACTCATCTATTTATATCAGTGTGGACTCGTGGATGTTTATTTTATACTTTGCATTATAATCCGATATTGTTGTTATTTATTTTGTTCCAGCTCTGGGAACTCTTTCAGGTTGGCGCTCATGTCCTTTTGACACAGGCCCCCATCCTGGTTTGGGGTTTTCTGGGTTTGTCTTTGTCTGGTTTTGTTTTTAAGCACTTCCCTGTTTTCTACAAGATGCTTCGGGCTCATCCTGTGTTTTCCCCGCCCCAGCCCCAGAATCAGCCATTTCTCCCAGGAGCCCTGCAGAGGCCTTTTACAAACACATATTCCTGGTTTGCACCATGGGGGCTCCATTCGGGCCGAGCCAGGCGGAGGAATCCAATTCATAAGAAGCTGCCAATTACCCCAAAGCTGGGCCAGCTCCAACGAACACACCTCACCAGCCCTCCCATCTCACAAACAGGTAAAGTGAGGCTCAGAGGCGGACCTCCTCAAGGTACGAGGCAGTGGCGTAGAGCTGGTGGGATCTAGTCCCCCAACTCCACTCTGTCTCTTCAGCTTGAGGGGTCTTGGGGGAAGGAAGACCCAGCAGGGAGTCGACCTCCCACCCCAGGGCCCACAGGCCCCGCGTGGACAAGGTGAGAGTCAAGGCCGGGCTTCTTCCTGAACCAGTAGAGGCCCAACATAGTCTGGCAAGAGTCGAGTCCACAATATACTGCCGTGTCAGGTTCCCCACACATGGCCCATGGCCAGAGGATCAAAGAGGCCCTGGCACACCCCACGCTGGCTGCAAAGGCTTCAGAGGTTGGAGATGAAGCCAGGAAGAGGGGACAGAGTGTGCCCAAGGACGTAAACCCACATTTGTCTGCCAGCCCATTGCTGGGGCTAGGAGGCCCCCTAAACACATGAAGGAGGAAGTACAGGGAAAAGTCCTTCTGCCTCATTGAGCCTTAGAAGCTCCATTTGTACCATGATAGGATGGCAAGGATGGCAAACAAGCTTGAATCTCAGCTCAATTGGTGGGAACTTCTTGGAGCAGGGCGTAGAGAAGGATTCTGAGGTTACAGTAGAGCTCATGGTAAACTGCTGTGGTCCATTGGTGATGTCTGCCCTGGGTGTGAGATGGGAGGGTTGTGGTAGCGCTCTATTAGTGATGTCTGCCCTGAGTGTGAGATGGGAGGGTTGTGGTACGAGTACCATGTATCTGCTCTCCCTGGATTAGATGGTCTCTCCTATCCTTTCTAGCTCTTTCTTTTCAGGATTCTGAGCTAGGGGAAAAAAGATGTATTTTCACAGCTTATGAACTCTCAGTGGTGGTGGGTCAAAGTATCAATGGTATTGTAAAGTCTTTAGATAACTTCCTGGGTGTCAGATCCATGGTGTTCCAGGAAGGGTGCCAGGTGGTGGGGTTGCCCAAGTCTGGGAGGAAGATGGCCCCTGCTCCTCCCACCACCACTGAGGTCACTTCCAGCAGGCTTGTTATTGGGTCGGTTCACCCACCTGTCACACAGGTTGCCTTCCACATTCTCTTTGCAGGGGCAGCGGCCACTGCGGGGATCACAGGTGCCCAGGCTGCCAGCGGGATTGCAGGCACAGGGTCTGCCAAAGAGAGAGGACAAGAGGAAAGCGTCCAACGAGCAACTCCAGAGTGGGAATAGCCCACGCTCCTTGGAAGGAATCTCTCTATCCTTCCCCACGCCCGAGAGGAACAGGAAGCAGGCTGACCCAAGAGCCTGCCCCCTGGCTCTACTGTTCCCACTGAGTGAAGGAAGTGACCCATCCGCTCACCTGAACAGTGATCTATCTGCCCACCCACCTGCTTATCCATCCATCCGTTCATCCTTCCATCCACTGATCCATTTATTCACCCTTCTATCCTTCTATCCATCCCACCCACACACCTATTCACTCACCCATCCATGCATTTTCCATCCACCCACCCATCCATCTACCCATCCATCCATCCATCCCCCATCTCATAAGACATGGTCCCTGTCCTCACAGAGCCTAAGTCCAGTGAGGATGGACAGGCAAACAGGTAGATGCTGTACTTTGATACAAGCTATGGGAGAGAATGTACAAGAAGAGGCTGTGGCAGCACCAGTGAGGTGTCTGGAGTGGGAACGAGGTGGGGAGTTGTACCTTGGCTGAAAATTAAAGAATGAGTAGGACTTTGTTCAGACACAGGCCGGGGAGAGGCAGGGTGTTGAGGGAGAAGAGAATGCTCTAGGGTAGGAGAAGTGGCAGGTACAGAGGCCCAGAGGCCATAGAGACCCTGGGGAAGCATCCAGGTCCCCACCTAATGGCCAGTTTTATGCCTGAACCACTGAGTATTCTGAGAGAGATCTGAGACTCCCCAAACCTCCCCAATGGCATTTCCACTGCCTTTCAAATATACAAGGAGACTGGTGCAATGAACCAAAGCCAAGGTCATTTAATAGTACTTCTGAATTTATAAGGGCTTTATTTTTTTTGGTCATTGTGTATTTTCTCAATCAAGTGACAGTAAAGTGTTAGACCCTCTTCTGAGGTCCAGACCCCAGTAGCCCCTGCCCATCTCTGTCCCCCTGGATGCCGCACAAGCACTGCAGACTCAGCCTCTCCCCACCCTGTGCTCCCCTTGCCATGAATGGCCTCCCTTCGCCCAGGTGCCTGAAGCAGAACCCCAGGGGGTCAGCCTTCATCCCTTCTTCCTCTTCCGCTCCCAGGTAACCACCTGCTGCCAACTCTGCCTTCCGAGGGGCTTGGGACTCTCCCTCCTGCTTCCCATCATTCAGTCCAAATCCGCCGCCGTGCGCCCTTGCTGGGTCATCTACAACTGTCCCCACCGCCCTCACCTGCAGCCGCCCTCACTGAGCGAGTGGAACCCGGGCAGGCAGCGGTCACACTTCCAGCCTGTCACCATGGGCTTGCAGGTGCAGGTGCCGGAGTCATTGCACTGGAGGTGCAGGGAGCCTGGGGAGGAAGGGCACAGGGCAGCAGGAGCCCGTGGCGGTGGGCGAGGGTGGGGGCCGGGGCAGTGCGGCCCACTCACCTGCTGGGTGGCAGTCGCAGGGCTGGCATGGCGTCCGTGGCTTCCAGCGATAGAAGTTCTCCCGGCAGCGCTCACAGTGTGGCCCGGCTGTGTGGTCACGGCAGCGGAGGCAACGCCCACCATGGCCCGAGCTGCGGAAGAGCTCCCGGTCAAACGTGCACTCCTCAGAGTGGCCGCTGCAGTTGCAAGCTGTGGGCAGGAGGCGGGGGAGGGTGTGTGAGAGAGGCCGTGGCACATGGTAGGAGGGGAGTATGGGCCAATCAGCTTCCTTGTGGTGAGTAAGCAGGCAGCTGGAGGAAGGGCAAGGATGGAGTTCAGGCCTGGCTTGATCAAGGATCTGGAGACCAGTCAATTGATCTTCCGAAACAGGACACTCTCGAGAACAAAGGGGGCACCATTAATAAATATACCAACACACAGGACCCTCCCAGGCAAGCCAGGACGTAGAGTCACCTGGTCATGGATCACAGACTGGCTACCTTCTCGAGTGGCAGCGTGGCTCCCTCCAAGATCTCCTGTGGATCCTCTGAGCCATCAGAGTATGTGAATCTGATCCCCAGTGACCATGAGGTCACTCAGAAGCATGGAAAATACAAGTCACCTTTCATTCACTCATAAATACATTTTTTAAAAACATCTTTATTGGAGTATAATTGCTTTACAATGGTGTGTTAGTTTCTGCTTTATAACAAAGTGAATCAGTTATACATATACATATATCCCCGTATCTCCGCCCTCTTGCATCTCCCTGCCACCCTCCCTATCCCACCGCTCTAGGTGGTCACAAAGCACCAAGCTGATCTCTCTGTGCTATGTGGCTGCTTCCCACTAGCTAATCTATTTTACATTTGGTAGTATATATTAGTTCATGCCACTCTCTCACTTCGTCCCAGCTTACTCTTCCTACATTTTTAAAAAGTATGTACCAAAGGGACTTCCCTGGTGGCAGAGTGGTTAGGAATCCACCTGCCAATGCAGGGGACATGGGTTCGAGCCCTGGTCCGGGAAGATCCCATATGCCGCGGAGCAACTAAGCCCGTGCGCCACAACTACTGAGCCTGCGCTCTAGAGCTCGCGAGCCACAACTGCTGAGCCCACGTGCCACAACTACTGAAGCCTGCACACCTAGAGCCCGTGCTCCACAACAAGAGAAGCCACTGCAATGAGAAGCCCTCGCGCAGCAAGGAAGACCCAGTGCAGCCAAAAATAAATAAATAAATAAACAAAGTACATTCATGTTAAAAAAAAAAAAGTATGTACCAAAGATCGGTTCCGTCTTGGCTCCCGTGGTGAGCCCAGCATGGTGTGGGCCAGTGCCCGCATACATGGTCCCACTGTTTGAGGGAGGTCAGAGGCAGCAAGCAGGTGAAAATCCTGCAGGCGAAGGGCTGTGATGGGAGAAGCAGGGAGGCTCTGGGAGGTGAAAAGAGGGCCCTACAGCTGCCTTCCTGGAGGAAGTCACAGCTAAGTGGGACCTGAAGGGTGAGCAGGAAGGAAGTGTCCAGGCAAAGGAGGGGAGGAGAGGGAAGGGAGAGTCCCAGGCAGGAGGTGAGAGGATAGTTGTGCCACAGGCAGAGAAGCAAGGTTCACCCAGTGTGGCATGGGAGGGTGGCATGTCATGTGATGGGCAGGGCAGAGGGTGGGGACGTTGTGCACTGTGATGGGACAGGGAGGGGCACAGGGGCAGTTCTGAGGTCAAGAGGTCAGCCAGGGCTTGATCCAGGGAGGCTGGGCAGCCGCGGTCAGTGGACTTCACCTTGGAGCAAGGGGCTCCGTGGATGAATATAATCGCATCTGCACTTGAAAGTGCCTTCAGCTGGGCGGCAGGCGGGGGATGGGGGGTGGGAGAGCAGGGAGGTGGGGGCTTCAGATGCTCAGAGGAGGGGTGACCGGCCGGACCACAGTGTTGACCGTGTAGAAGGACACAGTCAGATGGGTTGGGGGATGTGAATGAGGCTCAGGGGCTGCCTGGACTGGGGAGCACAAGGGGTCAGGCATGAAACGCAGGTTCCAGGCTGGGAGGACAGAGATGTGACCTCAGGGGTGAGGACCTGACAGGAGAAGCAATCTGGCCTTTTGTGTCCCCACCATGGAGAGAGCCCCAGACTCAGAACGGCTGAGCCAGCCAGCTTCCTTGGCCCTGAGAGGACTTCCTGGTGGAGGCAGGCCAGCAAGGGCAGCAGGAACTCATTAGGGCCACAGTGGCCCCGGGAAGCTCCTGCAGACAGCACCCTGTTCCATGGAACAAGCCGTCCTCTCCCCACCCCAGCTCTACATGCCAGCAGCCCAAGCCCAGGAGCACAGTGGGTCCAGAGGCTGAGCCGTCAGGAGCGCCTGCCCATGAAGACACGCCTCCTGCCAGCAGCAGAGCTAGGCGGAGTCTGGTGCCCAGTGACAACCAGCCACACATGGGAGCCCGGAGCAAGCCAGATGACTGTCGGAGGGCAGGGCTTGGGGACAGAGGGAAGCTGGAGGGGCACGCCAGGCTGGGAGGAGCCCCCCACCCCGGGCGCGGCCCCCGTCCCTGGAAAAAGTATGATGGCAACGTCCTCTCCGGCGTGTCTGTGAGGTTAGGCAGTGCCAGCCACATCGCATGGGGGCCGGGGCAGCGAAGGGCTGCCTGGGGGCCTGCAGGAGAGGCTGGGCGGGCAGGTCAGCACCCCCAGGACCTGGGGTGGCCTGGCTTTGATCGGCAGCTGCGGTTGGAGCAGTTGACACAAAGGAACAAGTTGGGGGTCCTTCTCAGCCCTCCTGCCACGCATGCCTCTACCTGGGGAGCCTGGGTCTGGGGAGCTGCCTGAGGGGGTGAGGACGGAGGGTCACGTGCCCCCTCCAGCTCTCCCTCGGTTCCTCCTCATCCCTGCACAGGTTTTAGAGTCCCAAGCTGCGGCCAGGCCCACCCAGGAGCAGCCCCGCCGCCAGGGATGGGGAGTTCGTCTCCTGGCCTGCACCCCCGGCCTCCGGCCACCAAAGGCCCAGGACACTCACGCAGACACTCGCTGGCCGCCTCGGCCGTGCCCCGGGCCCACGGGCGGTCCCGGAAGAAGGGCAGGCAGCGCTCACAGTCTGGGCCCGTGGTGTTGTGCTGGCATCGGCAGACCAGCCGGCCCTCCTCGTTGGGGCCACACTCGCTGGCGTGCCCGTTGCACTTGCACCTGGGAAAAGAACACGGGGGTGGGGGGTGTCCGGAAGCTGGGAGAGGTGCCGGCGGAGAAGGGGTTAATCACCAGGTAGCCCCTGCCTTCGGGTGAGCTCCTGATTCTACGGCTCAGCTATGGAGCTTTACTGAACTCCTACTATGTGCCCGGGGCAACAGTTACAGAACCGACCGCGCTGGGCTGTTCTGAGCTCTGCACACGTCTAAACCCATAGCATCTTCACAAGCCCGCTATGATCCCCATTTAACAGACGGAGGAACCGAGGCACAGAGAGGCTGCCCGAGGCCACCAGTTAGTAATGGTAAAGTTCTCGATGCTGCCACTGAAGGCACCACACCCAGGGGCCGAGGGGGACCCAGGAAGAAGTCATCTCAGTCTCCTGGCTAGAGGGTGGGCCAGCTCTCAGGGCAGTGGGTGGGAGGTGGAGGCAGCCCGGGAGGCCACCTCATGCCCCCTCCTTCGTGTCTAAAGGGATGAGAGGGAGATTGCGCCTTACACAGGACATCCCCCAACTCATCTCAAGACCCCAGTGAGCCTGTGCCTTTGAGGGCAGCCCTGGGCCTGCCCCACTCCCCCTCCCGCAGAGTCAGACAGGCGGAATCAGGCAGGAACAAAGGTGCTCAGGGGGCCACACAGCGTGCTCGGCTGAGCCTGACCCGGTGGCGTCATCGCCCCCATCCCGGGTGGCCAGACTGAGCCACACAGAGGATGGCCATGGCTCCTAGCTCCCAGCCTTCCTGTGTAGCAGCCCCCAACCGAGCAATCAGCTCACATCTTCTCTCTGGAGTTTCACCACTGCAGCAGGACGGACCACAGCTATCCACGTTTCACGGATGAGGAAACTGAGGCTCAGACCATGAAGGGACGAATGCTACATGGCAGAGCTAGAATCTGAAGCCCGTTCTCTCCTACTCCACGCAGACCCTGAGCTCCTAGACACTCCCCTACGGCCACTTGGTGTCTCCTCATAAGCTATGTTCCACGCTCTGTCCTAAGTGGATGTTGAAGAACTTCTGACCACTGCCAGTACCCATGGTACTGGGGACACAGGGCTTGGGAAGGGCACAGAGCACTGTTTCCTCGCCAGGCCTCCCTGGGAGCTCAGGGTAGGCAGGTAATGCCCAGCACTTCTGGCAGGGGTGAGGCGGGCACCAGGCAGTCTTGGGAGACAGCGGTCACCCGTCTCGGGACAAGGGACCACCCATGGCCCCAAGGGGATGTTGCAAACACGCCCTCCTCCACGAAGCCCTCTGATCCCAAGGGAAAGAGTGAAATTCCTGTAGGCCACTGTGGGACACAGGCTGCCGGGCCACTGCCCCCCAGCCAGCTGCTGGCCTGAGGGTGGTCCGGCTCTGGCAGCTGGGGCCCAGATGTTCTCTGTCCCGAAGCCCCCTGATGGCAGACACTGCAGCTCACCGCCATTCACCATCCTTGGAGAGGCCCCGCTCCCGGGCGGTTTGACCTGAATCGAGTGTGGGAGTGGCGGGGGAGGAGGAGGAGCAGAGGGGCCCTCACAGACACCCCCCATTTCCCCTTCACACCCGAGCGCCAGCCTCCAGAGGGTGCAGACACCCTGAGTGTAGGCAGCTGGGCCCGTGTTCCCTTCCCAGACGTCTTCACCTCTCTGAACGCCACCTAAACATCCTCGAAGTTTGGAAGCCCCTCACCCCCTACCCCCATGGGCCACCACTCCCACGTGGAGCTGACTTCCCACCCTAAACAGCTTTCGGATCCACACCTCTCCCATCCTACCACCATCTCTGCCCAGCCAGCTTCTTCTCTCTCCTCTTATCTGCCCCCTTGCGATGTCAGGGGTTGGGGTGTCTCAGAAATCCGACCCTGTCACTACCCTGGCCATATCCTCAGCAACTTCCCACTGACTGCATAAACTTGGTCCATGGCCCCGACAATCTTCCAGCCGTCTGCACGCCCCCTGTTCCAGCTGCAGGGCTGTTGCCTCGTTCCTCAAGCCTGGGTCTCGTACATGCTGGCTCTTCTACCTGGGATGCTTGCCCCTCACCTCTCCAGCCTCGCCGGGTTCCCATCTGCAGGGTGGTCTCCCTGACCTCCCGCAGGGTCCCCATCTGCAGGGTGGTCTCCCTGACCTCCCGCAGGGTCCCCATCTGCAGGGTGGTCTCCCTGACCTCCCGCAGGGTCCCCATCTGCAGGGTGGTCTCCCTGACAGCCAGCACACCCTGCCCTGGCTTCCTATCCTTGTTAATCTGGGGCGTGCGACATGATTACTGGGGACTGATCTGGTTACTGTCTGCCTGGGGCAGGAACACATCTGTCTCCTCTCTCCTTTCCAAGAAGGAGCCTGATGAGGGAGCGTTTATACTAAAGACGTCATTTGTGCCTGGAGGGCCCAGTACCAGGTGGCCACGTGTGTACAGGATGGCCCCTGCTTCTTGGAGAGGTGAGATGCTTAAACTACAATGTGCACTGATCGAAGCTAGAGGAGTATATAGGCCAGGGCCAGGGGTCCCGACAGAACAGCCCGACGCCCCTCACATGAGAAGGGGGCAGAAGTGCGGTGCCTCCTTCCTCGGTGACCTTTCTGGGTCACTGGCCGTGGGGCTTTGGAGTGGCCTGAACCGTTCGTACTGTTTGGAGATGCCTCAAAGCCTTATTAAACACGCTTGGGTCCCCAGGAAGCCCTACTCTACCCAAGTTTACCGGAAGATTTGGGGAAGAATGGGGTTGATGGGCTCCATCAGTTATAAGCTCATGAGTGCTGATGAAAGAAGCAAAGCTCTGAAAGCCTGAGGTCCTGTGCCTGCTTACAGCCACTGTTAACCAGCTTCATTTGGAGCCCACGTCCCACAGGACGGTGGTCCGACTGGAAATTTAAGCAGGTTCTACGTGTTAGACGAGAGCGTGGAACATTGCCCCACATGGGCACATGTGGCGTGAATGAATGTACTGTCAGATGCAAAAAAAAAAAAAAAAAAAGGAAGAAAGAAAAGAAAGGGGGACGGACCACCAGGCAGAGGGAACCACAGGTGCAAAGGGCTGGTGTGTCCCGCTGACGGCAGCGGAAACACAGCTGACGTGGGAAAAGCAGCAGGAACGGGGCTGGGAGGCGGGAGGCAGGTGGGTCACGAAGGCCTCGAATGCCGGGCCCAGGAACCAGGCTCCTGCTCCTTTGCCCCCCTGGAGCACCAGAAGTGGTTTCTTTACCCTCCACGGTAGCCACCGGGTGACCCCACGTGGCAGCCATCCTGTACAGCGTCCCGGCCGCTGCCCTGCTTCCCGCCTACCTGCCACCCACAGAGAAGTCCGACACGGCGTAGTAGTAGGACTGCAGCACCTTGGGGTCCTTGAAGATGTCATCCCCGAACGTGTTGAGCCGGTCTAGGGAGATGAGGAGCTCGGTGCTGGTGACCCAGTCCTGGGGGACAAGGTGGAAGGGAAAGGGCGCCATCAGCAGGCTCCTGAATGTTTGCTCCCACCCTGCTCTGCTGGAGGGTCCAGCCGTCTCCCTGGGGCATCTTCTGGGACACAGGGACAGGCCAAACACTGACAAGTTCCGAGAACACTGCAGAAATAAGAAGCCTGTGCTTTTGGGTCACACCAACCTGGATGCCCGGCCCCTTCCTAACTGTGCAACTTTGGGGAATTTGCTCAGTGTCTCAGAGCCTCCATTTCCCCATCTGTGAAATAGGACAAGGAATAATGTCAGCTCCAGGAGGGTGCTGGAGGAGGATGGCCAATGTCAGCAGCGGGGCACGGAGGCTGGCACATGGTCAAGGTGCTGGAGCAGCCCATCTAAAACCGTGTCACGCAGGTTACCTGACTGCTCAGCGGGACTGCACCCCCATTCTAGAGGGCAGCCATGGGAAGATGCGTCCCAGCGCCGTGGCGTGGGGTGGACCCTGGGTTTATAGGCTTCTCACGTTCTAAGAATCAGGCTCCCACAGACAAGGCACCTGCCCCAGGTGACATCTGTCCCCCCAGAACACAGCCCCAAGAGGACAAGGACTCAGGGCCCCTGGTTCTCGCTGCATCCCCAGCCCGGGCTCTGCCTGGCACACAGCAGGCACTCGATAAATACCTGCTGATGGCGGAATGAGAGGCTTCCCCGTGGAAGAGCTGGTGGGGAAGTGGGGGAGAGCCCACGTGAAAGCTGACATTTTCATCTGCCTGCTGTTATAATCAGAGGTAGCTCCAGCTGAATGTTAATCAGCATTTTAATTCAGCCCAGCAGCTGCTGGTTTAGCAATCAGGCCCATCAGGACAGAAAATGAACTGGCATAAAGTCTGACTTCTCACCCCAGCATGACTCAGGCCAGCGTGCCTCTCTGATCCCCCTGGGCTCAGCAACTCTCGAGCCCGTGGCCTGGGGACCGGGGCCTCTGCCTGAGGATGCTTCAGCCAGGGAGGGGTCCAGAACCAGAAAGCTTCAGAGGGGACCTCAGCACTCAGCTGAGTTTGTAAACCTCCGGGGAGTCACTCCCTGAACCACTTCCCAAATGTCAGTGTACATTCAGGGATCAGGTTAAAATGCAGCTTCTGATCAGAGGTGGGGCCTGAGACTCTGTATTTCCACACGTGCCCAGGTGGTACTGACGCTGCTGGTCGGTCCCTGAAGCAACTGAGGAGCAAGGGGCTGAGGCCCGGGGTGGGAACCCAGCAGAGCACAACCGATGGTCTAAGAGTCTTTTCTTTCTGCAGAAAAAGTGCCCCTAGAGAACCCAAGCCAGCTGATGTCCAAGCTGGAAGGTGCAGCAGCTGACGCTTATTGTGTGGTTATGGCTCAGGTCCTCACAATAACCCCACCGGGAGGTGTTATTCTTACCCATGTTTTACAGAGGAGAAGACTAAGGATCAGCGAGGGTAAGTACTCTGCTTCCTAGTTGCACGGCTGGCACCCGTAGAGCTGGAATTCGGATCTATCTGACCCCGGGGTCCCAGCTTTAGCTACTAGGTAGCCTGCCTTCCTGCATCTACCCCGACGCCCTCATCATACTAATGGAGCCCAGAGGGCAATGACCTGCCCAAGGTCTCGGACCGCAGTGACCCCTCTTTGGGTTCCTGCATCTGCTTTGCAGCCTATGACCTGCTCCATCAGTCTTGAAGACGATGGTGACGGGAACAGCATCAGAATCTCCCTGAGACACCAGGAAGGGAGCTGGGAGCGAGAAGGGGAATTTGTTCCCTTAGCCCAAATTCTACGGGTCACTCGCTGACGCCTTAGAGGTAACTTTGGAGGCAAACCGGAGCCCCAGTATACAGAGGCAAGGACCTTGTGCAACTTACAATGGCCCAGCTAAAACTACAAGTGGGCTCTCGGGTTGACTCTGGACAGACTTGGGAGCCAGAACGCAGCGTTAACGAGAAGCGGGAGGCAGGAGCTTCGTCTCCAGCAGCAGCGGTTCTGCTCCAGCCAGCACCCCAGAGAGGGTCAGCCTTCTCCCCAAGGTCCTTGGCCCCCATGGAGGACAGAGGGACCCAAGACACAGCAGCCGCATGGACACATCCTTCGTTACCCCACACCCCAAATGCTCCACGTCCTCAGAGGAAGCGCCACCCTGGGGGTGCCCAGAGGGGAGAGAAGGGGAGGGGGGGCTTGGCTTTTTTTGTCCTTCTCTGACCTTCTCTGTCCTTCTTCTGCCTGGGGGCTGCAGGGGTCTCATTTCTGAAAAGCCTGTTTTTCCGTTAGGGACAGCATCCAGGACATAAGGGGCAACAAGTCAGGGGGCCCCTCTGTCAAGATAGCACAGATGCAGGCAGAGCAGGGGCCCGGCCCTTGTGCTTGTCTTCAGATGACCTTGGCCGATGTTTTCTAATCTACAGAGCTTGGAGCCCCGTGGAGAAGAAATTGTCATTTTCAACAGAATCATGTGATGATCAAAAGTGAACGTTTTTAATGGGATAAGCAGGGCCTGGGCGTCTGGAGATGAGACTTTGTGCCGGAAAGGATTAACCTTGCCTGAGAGAGTTCTGACCTTTGTCCCCCACTCCTGGGGGGTCACCTGCAAGTCCTCAGAATGTCCTGCTTGATAAGAGTAACTTTGTTCACCCGGGGTCCTGGGCCACCCCAGACGGTCAATGCTGACAATGTGATTTATGGGGAGGCCTTGGGCCGCACAGAATCAGCCTGCTCTCTGGAGGGGCTGGAGATCAAGGTCAGCCATAGGCAGTCTGCCATGTGCATGTGGCTGACCCCCAATAAAAACCCTGGACTCCAACGCACGGCTGAGCTTCCCTGGTTGGCAATGCACTTGTCACATCTGTTGCTGGGAGAAATCAGCACTGTCCCCAAGACTCCACTAGGAGAGGACACCCAGAACCCCCATGCCTGGTCTCTCCTGGACCCGTCCCACGTGCCCGTTCCCGTCCCACATGCCCGTTCCCGTCCCACGTGCCCGTCCCCGTCCCACGCGCCCGGTCCCGTCCCACGCGCCCGGTCCCGTCCCACGCGCCCGTCCCCGTCCCACGCGCCCGGTCCCGTCCCACGTGCCCGTCCCCGTCCCACGTGCCCGGTCCCGTCCCACGTGCCCATTTCCGTCCCACGTGCCCGTTCCCGTCCCACGTGCCCGTCCCCGTCCCACGTGCCCGGTCCCGTCCCACGTGCCCATTTCCGTCCCACGTGCCCGGTCCCGTCCCACGTGCCCGGTCCCGTCCCACGTGCCCGTCCCCGTCCCACGTGCCCGTTCCCGTCCCACGTGCCTGTCCCCGTCCCACGTGCCCGTCCCCGTCCCACACGCCTGTTCCCTTTGCTGGTTTCAGTCTGGATCCTTTCACTGTAATAAATCGTCACCGTGAGTACAGCGGCTTTTCTGAGTTCTGTACAAAGTCCTTCCAGTGAATCACGGAAGCTGAGGGTGGTCTTGGGGACCTCAAGCCAGCTGACACCGTGTTTTCTTGTGCTGGGCAGCCTGGGTGGGGCACAACCTCTTTCTGGGCCTCAGTGTCCCCTCCAGAAACAAACGGGATTCTAATCCCAGCCCCCTCATTATCCCAGACAGGCAAAGGAAATGCTCTGAATACGTCGAGGGAAGAAGATAGCAGTTTTTCTCGGCAGAGGCCTGTCGGAACGCAGGGAAGTGGACTCGAGTGCCGTCCAATGCCCCGAAACATCCAACAGACCCACCACATCCATAGATGAACCGTCACTGACGCACAGAAATGTGGACACGCGCGGGTGCTTATACTGGTAGGGCCACAAACCTGAGTAGACCCAGGTGGGCAGGATGGGGGCCCCGTACGGGTGCACACAGCCACAAGCCTGCCACGCTCTCTGCCATGAGGATGAGATGCGTGAGCTACCACGAGCTCTTATCTTCAAAGAGTGAATGAGCATCTCTTCTAGGACACGCACTGTGCCGGTCACTTTATAGTTGGCTGTCCAACGTGGCAGCTGCTGGCCCCATGTGGCTGTTTAAACTTCATTAAAATGAAATAAAAATGAAAATGCAATTCCTCAGTCGTGCTAGTCACATTTCATGTGTTCTACAGACACACGTGGCTCGTGGCTACCATCCCGGAGGGTGCTGCCAGGGACCATTTCTGCCGCTGCAGGAAGTTCTGTTGGCTAGCTCTGCCTGACAGCACAGATCCCAGGACTCTACGACTCCAAACTCACGTTCTTTTCGCGTTTTCCCTCTTATCCCCGTCACAGCCCTTGGAGACACACAGGGCAGGCAACGCCATCCATCACAGAGGGAGGAAGCGGGGCTCCCAGCAGGGAGTTCTAGCAGAAGCTCCAGCTACGAGTCAGGACCCTCAGGGTCTGCGCTGGGCCCTTCCACCAACCCACGTGTGCCCTTGGGAAGTCCTTTCCCCACTCCGGGCCTCAGTTTCCACACCTGCCTAAGGAAGGGGTCAGCTGAGTTTGTAGCTGTCACAGGGCACCCTCTTCCCTCTATTTCATTATCAGTCACCCACAAAAGATTCAGATGCAACAAAAGCTTCTGCTGTTTCAAATCTGAAAACCGTGGGATCTCTCACAGTCCCCTGTGTCCTCCTGCCCTTTTAGACTTCCCAATGGTCCCCTGGACCCGAATGTCCAGCCCAGCCCCTGCCCCAATCCCGCCCCCGCCCAGCCCCACTCCTCTCTGACCTGCAACACGGGGCTCTCCTCAAAGTTGTAGGCACTGGGCCGGCCCTCCAGGGTGGAGAAGGCCACGTTGCCCCCGCTCAGCGGGGAGATGTCGCTGAACTCGGAGGTGCAGAAGGCCACGCGCTCGTCCTCGCCGGGGCGCAGGTACTGGCTCTCGGGCTGGCCGTAGGTCGTCTGGCAGGAGGCGCTGTAGTACTGGTAGGGCTCCCAGGGACCGCCGGCCCGGCTGCGCTTGTAGATGGCGAAGCTCTCAGGGCGGCTGGTGTGGAACTTCAGCCGCACGTAGGTGATCTCGTAAGCTTTCCCTGCAGTGGGAAGACGTGGACCCATTTTACAGAAGGGAAGTGAGCGTCAGAATCCTGGTCCAGGGAGAGCAGAACGGCTGTGCTGCATATACTCTCTTGGACGGACCGCTAGAGGCTGCCTGGAGCACTGTGCTGGGTGTGCCGGGATTAATGAGTGACGCCTGTCAAGGACACAGGAGAGGACAATGCTGGCATGCCCCCCAAGTACTTGCCATCCCTTAACTAGGCCCGTTTGTCTCCCTGCACAGGAATCTGCAGTCTAACACCCCTGACAGGCAGCCATCTCTTTTTGCTCAACTATCTCCAGCAATGGGATGTTGCCACATCCTGAAGAAGCCTGCTCTACCATTAGAAAGTTATTTCTTTCACTACGCTCCAACAAAGCCAAACCTTCCACCTGTGCCTTTTGGTCTCATTCCCTCCCCGTGATTTTAGACCCCTGGAGTCTGGAGATATGCCTGTTTCAACGCCCCCTCAATCCTAACACAATCCCCCCTGAACCCCTCTCTTTCTCCTGCTTCCATCTAACTTCTGTTTGATCCAAAGTTCTTAAGAGAAGTCTATATCTGTTGGCCCCATGGTCTCATCTCCCAATTCAACCCTCAGTCCACTGCAATTCAGCTTCTCTGGGCCACTCAATAGAAACTGCTCTTGCAAAGCCTCCTCACCAACAGCCCCTTGTGGTCACAGCCAGGGGACCACGCCTTGCCTTACTTCCTGGGCCACGGGTCATCCGTGTTACTTGGAAGCCCCCTCCCCCAGGCCTCCGTGCAGTCCACACTCCTGGCTCTTGCTCCTGGGCTGCTCCTCCCAGCCCACCCTGGGTCCCCTCCTTGGCCCCCTCTGCTCAATGCCCCCTCTCCCAGTGGCCTCTCCATCTGCTTTAGTCCTGGTCCCCTCCCCCACCCTGCTGACATCAAGATGTGGGCTCTTCAGGCCCCACCCTGCCCTCCTCTCTGCCCAGCTGCCACCTTTGTGCCGCAGGAGCGCTCACAGTGGCCCCAGATCCACCACAATCACTCAGAGCTGGGAGGCCGGGATGGGAAGGGAATGTGGCTGGGGAGCAGGGCGGGTGGGGAGGACAGCCGCCTACATCCTCACCTGCCCCGACAGGTGTCAGCAAGCAATGCCTAAGAACAGAAAAACCCATGGACTAAGGAACGAATGAATGACCGACAGAGGGAGCCCTCCCATAAATTCTACTATTAGCAGTCGACTCACATTCCCCAGAGCAGCAGAGAACTTCTCTACACCCCTTTCCCACATCTGCTTTCTTCCCTCTGGCTGTTCTGCCCTGGTCCCAGATACCCCAGGGGGCCTTTCCCGCTGCTGCCACCTCTGTCACTGTCCACAGTCTTCCTTACGCACTGAGGAGAAGTCACTTCAATCCTCTGTTTAAACATCTTGGCCCAATGTGAGAGCTAAATCTATAAAACTCTTAGAAGAAAATATAGGAGTAAATCTTCATGACCTGGGTTAGGCAAAGCCTTCTTAGATGTGACACCAAAAGCACAACTGACAAAGGAAAAAAACAGATGAATTGAACTTCATCAAAATCAAAAAATTTGCGCTTCTAAAGACACCATTGAGAAAAATGAAAAGCCAACCCACAGAATAGGAGAAAATATTTGCAAAGCATTGTATCTGGTAAGGCATTTATCTAGAATATTTAAAGAATTCTTACAACTCAAAAATAAAAAGACAGATAACCCGGGAATTCCCTGGAGGTCCAGTGGTTAAGACTCCGTGCTTTCACTGCAGAGGGCACGGGTTCGATCCCTGGTTGGGGAACTAAGATCTTGCAAGCTGTGCAGCGCAGCCAAAAAAAAAAAAAAAAAGATAACCCAATTTAAAAATGGAAAACAGAAAAAAGGATCTACATAGGCATTTCTCCAAAAAAGATATATCAATGGTCAATGAGCACATGAGAAGATGCCCAACATCATTAGCCAGACCAAAACCAAAATGAGATACCACTTCACTCCCTTAGGATGGATATAATAAAAGAGACAGACAAAAATAAGTGTTGGCAAGGAGGTGGAGAAACCGGAAGCCTCGTACACAGCTGGTGAAGATGTAAAATGGTGCAGTTGCTTTGCAAAGCAGTCTGGTGGTTTCTCAAAATGTGAAACATAGAGTTACCACATGACTCAGCAATCTCACTCCTAGGCATGTACCCAAGCAAAATGAAAACACATGTCCTCACAAAAACTTATACACCAATGTTCAGAGCAGCAGTACTCATAAAATCCAAAGAATGGAAACAATTCAAATGTTCGTCAACAGATAAATGAATAAATAAAATGTGGTATATCATACAAAGGAATATTATTTGGCAAGAAAAAAGGAATAAAGTACTGACACATGCTACAATGTGGATAAACCTTGAAAATATTGTGATAAATAAAAGAAGCTAATCCCAAAGACTATATAATGTATGATTTCACCTATATTAAATGTCCTGAATAGGCAAATCCAGAAAGACAGAAAGTAGGTTAGTGGTTTTCAGGGCCTGGGGTGTTGGGTGAATACTTGGCAGGGGGAGGTGACTGCTAACGGGCACAGGGTTTCTTTGGAGGTGACAAAAATGTTCAAAAATGAATTGTGGTGATGGGTAGACAATTCTATGAATAATACTAAAAATCACTGAATTGTATGCTTGAATTGGGTGAATTGTACAGTAAATTATATCTCCATAAAGCCGTTACATACGTTTTTAAAAATTGGTTCTCACATCCATTAGGATGGCTATTATTTTTTTAAAAACCAGATAACACGGACTTCCCTGGTGGTCCAGTGGTTAAGACTCCACGCTCCCAATGCAGGGGACTCGGGTTCAATCCGTGGTCGAGGAACTAGATCCCACATGCGTGCCGCAACTAAGACACGGCACAGCCAACATAAATAAATAAATAAAAATAAATATTTAAAAAAATCAGATAACAATAACAAGCATTGGTGAGGATGTGGAAAAGTTGGAACCCTTGTGCACTGTTAGTAGGAGTGTAAAATGGTGCATTTGCTTTGGAAAACTGTTTGGCGGTTCCACAAAAAATTAAAAATAGACTTACCATATGATCCAGCAATTCCACTACTGAGTATAGACCCCAGAGTATTGAAAGCAGGGTCTTGAAGAAATATTTGGACACACATGTTCATAGCAGCATTACACACAATAGCCAAGATGTAGAAGCAACCCATGTGTCCATCAACAGATGATGAATAAACAAAATGTGGTCCAAGGACTTCCCTGGTGGTGCAGTGGTTAGGAATCCGCCTGCCAATGCAGGGGACACAGGTTTGAGCCCTGGTCCAGGAAGATCCCACATGCCGCGGAGCAACTAAGCCCATGTGCCACAACTACTGAGCCTGCACTCTAGAGCCCACGCTCTAGAGCCCGTGAACCACAACTACTGAGCCCTCGTGCCACAACTACTGAAGCCTGCGCACTTAGACCCCGTGTTCCGCAACAAAGAGAAGCCACCCCAATGAGAAGCCCGTGCACCGCAACGAAGAGTAGCCCCCGCTCGCCACAACTAAAGAAAGCCCGCGCGCAGCAACGAAGACCCAATGCAGCCAAAAATAAATTAATTAAAAAACAAAATGTGGTCCATCCACCCAGTGAAATAGTATTCAGCCTTAAAAAGTAAGGAAATTCTGACACATGTTACAACATGGATGAACCCTGAGGACATTATGTGAAGCAAATTAAGCCAGTCATCAAAAGACAAATACTATATGATTCCACTTATATGGAGCCCCTAGAGGAGTCGAATTTATAGAGACAGAAAGTAGAATGGTGGGTGAGGGGAGAGAGCAATAGTATTTAATGGGGACAGAGTTTCAGTTTAGGAAGATGAAAAAATTCTGTGGGTGGATGGTGGTGAATATACAACAATAATACAACAATGTGAATATACTTAATACCAGTGAACTGTACACTTAAAAATGGTTAAGGTAATAAATTTTATGTTATGTGTATTTTACCACAATAAAAGAAAAAGCTGGGGCAAAAGTATACATATTGGCCCCTTGGGAATGCAGTGTGGTGACACAGATGAAGGGCCATAAAAATGTTCCTGGCCTTTGGTGAAAAAAAAAAAAAAATCCCACTTCTGGGAATTCAAACAAGACATGGAACCTAAATCAAGAAGTTCATCAAGGAATTTTTTTATAATAGGGAAAAAACTGGAACCATAAAGATTCAATAAATTGTAGGGCAAAAACTCACAGGATGATTGAAACCACTGAGACAGTTGACAATGAGTTTACAGTACATGGGAAAGTGAAAATGTTGAATGAAAAAAAGACAAACGATCTTACGTTTAGAATCATCAGATGATATTTAAAAATCCCTAAAGAACAAGCAGAAAAGAAAGACATCGAACGCATAAGCATGACTGTCCTCAGGGCAGAGGACTCAGTGACTTTTCTTCCCTTTTCAAGTGTTCTACATATTCCCAATTTTTTCTCACAAAGTTTGTTCTAATTTAAAAACTGGAGAAAACACAAATTAAAAAAAAAATTTAAAAAGCAACCGCCTTGCCATGTTCTGTTTTAAGATGTTTTTCAAAGTTACATTGCAGCACAGCCTGGCACTGTCACTCCAAGTCCCTTAAAAGAAAGCATGTGTCGCCAACGGAGCCAGTGTCTGAAGCGGCCGCTTCTGTTCTGAGCAGGCGTCAGACCTCGGAACCAGGTGAGGACTTGCCCCGGGTGTGCGTTCACGAAAGGATGCTGTGTGCAGGTCGCCGTGGGTCCACAGGCCCAGGTTCCTCTATAAACATCTAGCAGCCAGACACCTCTCAGGAGGGGAGCTTGGAGCCACTTAAAAGGTAGCTGGCAGCTAGAAGCGTGATTGGAAAAAGGCAGCCACCGGGATTTCATGCAAATGAACAACATCACACACTAGGAAACATCGCGGCTTTTCCCTTTCCTTGCCAAGCCAGGAGGTGAGAGAAGATGCAGGAACATCACAGAGGCGCGGCAGGGACTTTCTGTTACAAGAGTTAATTAGAAGGGCTAAGAAAGCAACTTAATCCCTGCTTTGCGATGAAAAGGTTTCTGCCAAAGGCAACCCGAAGGCTGGGGAAGGAACTGGCCCTGAGATCTAAACAGTGACAAGAATTAAATTTGCAGCCTCAACCCAGACCCTTGCAAGCTCCAGGGGCCTATGAGGCTTCAGGGTGATTGAGACAGCTGTGCTCCCATCAAAAAAGCTGGGCCAAAACGTCTTCCCCACCTGTTAACTGCGGAGCGACACTGCTTGGGGCCACATGGATCTCAACTCCCAGCCACCCAATATGCTGTTCCCTCTGCCTGGAACGCTGTTCCCTCCGCTCCTCACCTGGCTGGCTCCTGTGCATCCCTGCTCATCCCACTGGTTTAGCAGACTGATCAAATGCCCCAGCCTGAGTCCTGCGTCGAACACCTTTCTCCCGCCTTCCCTGATAGCTACTCATCCCTGGAGCTGTGGGTTAGGGTGCGTCACTGGTGCTCCCCAGCTGCCCTGAGCCTCTTCACCCTGTTCTGTAAAGACCTGCTCATCCCTCCCACTAGTCTGTGCCCTCCTTGGGACGGGGCAGTGAATCCTTAGAGCTGAGCACAGTGCCTGGTACACAGTAGGTGCTCCATAAATGCTTGCCAGATGAAGCATGATTTGTACCTTCAAGGAGGTTATAATCCAGTGAACAAGTTGAGACAGGCAGGCCTGACAACATGACTGAGGCTGTCCCAGTGTTCTGCCAATCACGACCCCCGAATGAGTCTGTTTAACAACAGCCAGCATTTAGTGAGCACCTACTATGTGCCAGGCACCTTGTTAAGTGCTCTATGTACGCTCTATCTCAGAGACCCCCCCCAAACAGTTCCATAACCGTGCACATCTTACTAACAAGGAACCCGAGGTTCAGGCAGGAGAAAGGGTCTCGCACAAGGTCACGTAGAAAACAGCCAAGTCTCTACTCAACTACAGGCTTGTCTGCCCCCAAGTTGCCGAACCAGCCACCCCTCCATTCAATGCTCAGAGAGAAAGGGCTGCCCAGGAAGGAGGTGCCAGTGCCCATGAAAACTGCAGAGGTTGCCCAAGCCAGCACCAGGAGCACCAAGCAATGTCCTCTCCAGCCAGCTGGGACATAAAGCCCGACAGGAATGACACCAGGGCGGTCATAAAAGCAGGCTGGCCCACATCCGGCACTGACGGAGCAGAATGAGCTACGAAGGAGAGGCTTATTTTGGAAAAAGGGAAACAAAACAAAGCCCTTTAATTGGAGCCATCTGGGGAGCAGTGGCCTGGGGATGGGGCTGGAGGGGACAGGGTGGGGAGCTGAGCGGAAGTGCGTGGCCGAGGCTGCCCTGCCCACCGTGGGCATGAGAACCAGGTGGGGAGAGCCGCTCCCAGCCTGCAGGAGGCATCTCAGCAGGGCTCCTCCGCCCTAGCATCTGGCCATCCACTGTTCTCGTCTTCCTCTCCCACCCTAGCTCTTGGCAATTTGGGGCTCGCTGAATCCCTGTGAAGAGCTGGGGAATCCCTGTGACCACAGTGCCAGACACCATGAGAGCCTGGCTGAATCAGAGCTAGGCCCACGACAGTTCCCTCACCTTTGGGCCAAGAGTCTAAACCCCAAATATGGATCAAGATTGTCAAGCCTATTGTCTAACCTGGGGAGAGTGAACAGATTTCGTCTGATTGATTATTGCCTAGGGCTTTGTGTTAAGAAGGATTCTGAGGTCCAGTCTGAATGGAGCCATGACCGAAATGTACAAACTACAAGTCTGCAAAGAGAGGTGTCAGGGCATTTAAGACCATCGCAATAAATCAGGGAACAGATGAGGGGCTGAGTGGGAATGATGGAGAGGAAGGCAAAGACAAGGAACATTCCAGACAGTGATCTAGTGATCTGGCGAATGCTGAAGTCAAAGGATGAGGAGGGAAGAATTGCAGCGGATTCCTGAGTTCCTTGCTTTGGTGCATGGAGCGACGAGGGGGAAGGAAGAAGGATGCCTTTACTTTTTAGTTTTAAATATATATATAACATAAAATTTACCATCTTAATCATTTCTAAGCATATGGATCACTGGTATTAAGCACATTCACACTGTTGTGCAGCCGTGGCCACCATCCATCTTCAGAACTTTTTCATCTTCCCAAACTGAAACTCCACACCCATTAAACACGAACTTCCCATTCTTTCCTCCCCCAGTCCCTGGCAACCACCATTCATTCTACTTTCTGTCTCTATGAATGTGACTCGTTTAGGGACTCATATGAGTGGAATCATAGAGTGTTTGTCCTTCTGTGTCTGGC
This sequence comes from Balaenoptera physalus, assembly GCF_965194825.1. NCBI lineage: Eukaryota > Metazoa > Chordata > Mammalia > Artiodactyla > Balaenopteridae > Balaenoptera > Balaenoptera physalus. Next base: position 5,478,564 of record NC_138886.1, read on the forward strand.
TTATTTCACTGAGCATAATGTCTTCGAGGTTCATCCACGTAGCAGCATGTGTCAGAATCTCCTTCCTTTTTAAGGCTGAAAAATATTCCATTGTATGGCTTTGTATGCCACATTTTGCTTATTCATTCATCAGTGGACACTTGGGTTGCTTGCATTCTTCAGTTATTGTGAATAATGCTGCTATGAATATGGTTTACACGGTGCACCTTTACTTTTGGACCCTAAGTTTGGGGCCCTTGTGTGACATTCAAGGGTCGACTTTCAGGAGGATGCTTGAATGACCTGGTCAAGGGCTCAGGTGGGAGACTGGGCTGGAGGTGCAGGTGGAGCCCCAAACGACGACCATGATCCCAACAGGCAAAGCCAGGGGATGAGATGGGGAGAGGGCACAGCTGGTGGCAGGGTTGGTGGGGAGATGAGAGAGAGCAGGGGAAGGGAGGCGGGTGAAGCGGCTGGAGCCCTGGGGTGCCCAGGTGCGGGGCAGGGCCAGGAGGAAGGGTGGGACCACAGCTTAGGAGTCTGGGATGTATCTGGAAGGCTGGGGAGTTATTCATTCATGCATTCATCCACTCATTCCTTGTTTCCAGGGAGGAAATACAGTGTAGCCATGATGTGCTGGGGTTCACATCCCCGCTCCACTGCTTAGCAGCTCTGTTGCCTTGGGCAAAATACCTAACCTCCCTCCAGTGAAATGGGCAGGTATCTTGAACACAGTGACTCCATTTCCCCATTTGCAAAATGGCCATCACAATAAAAGGATTTCATGAGTAAACGCCTGCAAAGCACTTACAACAGTCCCCGGCACATGCACGACTAAATGCTGTCATTCCATCCATCCACCCAACCAACAGCACCACTGTGCAGGGGGCCCTGCGCTGGGCGCTGGGGTGCAGCTGTGAAAACAGGCATCCCCTCTGTATCCTGGAGCCGGTGACGGACACAGACAAACCAAAACCTCACGCTCATGATCTAGACTGTGACAGGGGAAGGGTGAGGGGCTGCAAGAACACGCAGGCAGGCTCTCCGCCCAATCCTGGGGGCTGAGGGTTTCCTGCAGGAGGTGACCTCAAAGCCTAGTGGGGCAGATAGTGGCTTGTCCGCTGTTGCATCCCCAGGGCTTGGTACAGGGACTGGCACGCAGTAGGCACCAGGCTGTTTTGTTTATGAATGAGATACGGGTTATCCAGGAGAAGGCGGGAACAGGAAGTTATGCCGGGCAGATGCAACAGCAAAGGCAAAGACCAGGAGGAGAGAGGCAGTCTCGGCCCATCCTCAGCCCTGCTGAAGGGCAGCTGGTGCAGCCAGAGTGGGAGCGGAGGGAGGCGAGATCTGGAGGCTGCCTGCATCCTTTCTGGGCTTTGGGACTTCCCACTCCTGCAACTGCTGGGTCCATCCTGAGCCCAGAGGGGGGCGAGGCAGTCAGGACCAGCTGGGCCCACGGCCATGGGGGGCTGCTTCTGTGGTAGAGGCTAATCAGGGCTGCTGCCTTGACCCCTGACCTGACTGGGGCCCAGCATTCCAGCCAGAACCCCCAGGGAGAAGGAAGGAGGACTTGGCGCCCCGGCACTGGCCTCGTCCAATGCAAACACGGCCACCCACTCGACAGGAAGACGCAGTGGAGCCAAAGCTCAGGAGACCCAGCCGGCGTCGGGCTCCACAGGGGCCGGCAGGTCCTTCTGACGTCCAGCTCCCACTGGGCCAGGCCCCGCTGTCCTCTTGTCCCCTCCGCTCTGGCCATCCAGGCCGTGCAGGTCCAAGAACACACAGAGCGGCCTCCTGGCTCCCCTTGACCTGGAATGCCCTCCACTCTTTTGTCAACTCCCACCACCCTTCAGATCTCCGAGAGGCCCGCTCACCCCGGGTGTGTCCCCTGAGCATAAATCGTCATCCACATCGTTCCCAGGGCCCAGCTTGTCTTCTGGCTCCATGAAGATGGAGCAGATGCTGAACGGATGCAGGGGAACTGGACCTGCACACGGGCGGCCCCCAGACGGGATCTGAGGCTGGAGGGCGGGGGGCAGGAGCCCACCCACCATTCCTCCTGAAACCTTCCCCTCGCTCAGGGGCTCAGAACTCACCTGCTCAGGGACTTAAGGGTCTTTCCAGTAGGTTCTCAGGAATCCAAGAAAGTGTACAAGCAAGAAGGGAGACTCCCCTGAGCCCAGCCAAAAGCTGAGGCTCCGATGGGCATAACCTGGACGTTTATCATCCCCAAATGCAGCGCGCTGCATGGAGGGTCCCAGGGTCTGCGGTGGGACCCTAGGCGCTGATTTCATCCTCAGAGCCTCAGTTTCCCTGTCTATAAAAGAACAAACGGGGACTTCCCTGGCGGCCCAGTGGTTAAGACTCCACGCTCCCAACGCAGGGGACACGGGTTCAATCCCTGGTTGGGGAACTAAGATTCCACGTGCCGCACGGCGTGGCCAAAGAAAAGGAACAAACGGTGCTGGGATGGGGTGCTGACTTAGTGGGGTCCCTAGCACGTGGTGAGGGCCCCCTGAATACTGTGTTACCCCTGATGACCGTCCACCTCCCACACACCCACTACTAGGCTCCAGCCTGCTCACCTCCCATGGCCTCCGTGGAGGGCTGGGAGCCACCAGACCCCGCTGCTGCCTTTCATCCCAGACAGGAAGCCTCAGCTTAGCGACAGGACTCGTGGATTTGGAACAGATGTCTGCGAGCTCGCAGGGGGCTGGGAAAGCAGCGACCTCCATCCAGGGCTGACCGGCCGCCTGTCCCTCCCCCGCCCTCACCCCACTCCCTCCAGGAGACCGGGGCCAGAGCCGCTGCCCACTCCTCCCTCCAACGAGGTCAAGGAGAGAGGGGGCAGAGCCAGCAGAGGTGGCCTGAGGGCTAGGAGAGCCTTCCCTGCCCACCTTGACTGAGGATCCATCAGGCCCCCACTGGGAATACCCTGAGATCCCAGACCTCTTCTTCCCCTGATATTATGCAATCTGTGGCTCAGAGTGGAGAAAACCAAATTTGAATGGAACCAAACGTGGGCCACGTCTGGGGCTGCTGTGGGTCCCCAGAACCCCTCCTGCATAAATGGGACCAGGGTCAGGATGTCTTTTGGGAGCCAGGTGGGCGAACATTTCTCAATCCCTTTGGAAGAGGCCACCCCAAGGGGAACCTCAGCCTGAGCCGCTCTCAGCAGAGTCCTGTTGGTCACACACAAGGACTGTCCCAGTTCCTGTAAGCACTTGGCCGACCTGAGCTCACAGGACCTGCACGCTGCCCGAGAAGTGGCAACTCTCACCCCATCTGACAGGGAGGAAACCGGGGCACGGGGAGGGGGTGGTGTTTGCCCAGTGAGTGGCTGTGCTGGGCCTGAGTGCAAAGCCTCTTCGGTGGCCTGGGGCAGGCAAAAGAGAGCCCTGAGCTGGGCCCGGGGCACAGGACAGAGGAGGTGACATTGTCCCTCCCTTATTCATTCACTGTGCAGACCCTTCCAGAGCCCCTCCCACGTGCCTGGTGCTGCACAACACGACGGGAAGAACAATGGTGTGTGTGTGTGTGTGTGTGTGTGTGTGTGTGTGTGTGTGTGTGTGGCGCAGGGCCTGGCACACACCAAGTGTAAACGGGAACTGCCCCAAATCAAAACACGTAGACCCTCTCCCGCCCGCTCCCGCCTCATCTGTGCCTGGCCTGAGCCCCTCGTCTGCCCCGGGTTCCACCCACACAAGCAACACATCAGCCAATCCTGCGTCCACTGTCATGGAACAGACTGTCTCCCACAGACCCTATCCTATCCCAGATTCCTTCCCCTGTGGCCTTGGGGTCCTGCCAGGCCAGTCCAGCCAGCTCCCCCAACCTCTCTCCCCCCACTGGTTTCCTGTCGCACGTCTGGGTAGAGACCCTGTCCCATCCCATCCGTCCCATCCCATCGACAAGCCCCACCTGGAGAGCCCGACAGGTCAATGGGTGGTAACAAGGCCTCAGAGCAACCGAGCTTCTTGGGGTGGCGGTGGGTACCAGCCTGATCTTCTGAGAAGGCTCGGTGTCCCCCCTACCACTTCAGTGCCATTCCCCAGCCCTCCCCAAGGCACTGTCACCCAGAGCTAGGAAGAGCCGACTCCACCGATGGGTGGAATTCATGTCAAGGAGTTTATGCTCTGATCTTGGATACACACGGATGTCAGTATGATTTAGCAGCTGTGTGTCTTTGGGCAAAAGACTTAACCTCTCTGAACCTCAATTTTCTCATCTGAAAAATAGGGATACATTCCCATAATTCCTTATCAAAACTGTTTGGCTCCGGATGTAGTTTAGAATTCAGAACTCTTCAGACTTTAGAGAGATGATGCAGTCCTTATGCCATGGATTGTGTTAACACCTCCAGCTGGGTCTGGGGCTAACAGCCATGTTCAAACATCTCAGGAACAGAATGTATGACTATTCACTCGAGGATCAACAAGGTCTATAGGTAGCCTCAGGTCAGGTTTAGCAGCCGAAATGAGTTATAAAAATACTTTGAGGGGCTTCCCCACTGGTCCAGCGGTTAAGACTCCATGCTCCCAGGGCAGGGGGCCTGGGTTCGATCCCTGGTCAGGGAACTAGATCCCGCATGCATGCCTCAACTAAGAGCCCTTGTGCCACAGCTAAGACTCACCGCAGCCAAATAAATAAATAAATAAATATTTTTTAAAAAATACTTTGAGTTTTCAGAGCTTTGGGAGATTTTGAACCCACAGATAAGGGAGTGTGGACCAATGGAAACACTCCCTCCCTGAAAGGGCTACGGAGCCGGGGGTCGGGGGGAGGTGGTTATTCCCATTCCCTGAAATGGGGGAGGTGCCAGGAGTGAAGTGCTGGGTCCAGACTCAGGATTGTGATTCCCGGGGACCTAAGGGCTCTTGTACCTTGGCATGGGGTTGGGTGGAGGGAGGCTTGGGCACAACAGAGAGGCCATGCCATCCGGTCCAGTTACCCAACAGCCGGGTGAAACTTGGCTCCTGCCCTGAGGGCAGCCTTCCCGGTGATGAACACGCTGGCTCTATCCCCAAGATCACTCCCAGGGACGGCACACAGCCTCAGGGATTCACTGAACCCCAGAAGTCAACCAGATGCCCCAAGATTAGGAGCCCCTGCCCCAGAGAGCCGACTAGTTCACCCCCTAGTGGGTCACCTCCCTTCTTTGCCCACAACAGCTCTGGGTCTAGGATGGACAATCATTACAGGGCATGGTCCTCGCACCCAGATCCACTCTCTGTAAAGGGCTCCCAGGAGGCTTCCCACCCCTCCCAGCCCCAAGAGACACCCATCAGTCTATCCTTCCAGATAGTGGGGGGCACAGATCCCTTTCCTGAGGCCCCCCCCATATCTGGATCCCACAGCTAACCCAGGGCGCGCAGCCTCGAGTCCCCGATGGTGGGCACAGGGGACGAGGTGATGGCGGTGCCCTGAGCCCGCGCTTACCCAGGTTGAGAGTGATGTTGACCGAGGTGGGGTACTGCACCCCGAAGGCCATGGACGGGCTCTGCCACCAGGTGCTGTCGTCCTGGCTGTGGAAGTCGGTGAGGTAGGAGGCGTTGTGGTGGCGATCGGGGTCGGCGGCGTCGCAGCGCTGGCACTGCGTCCCCGCTCCCTGAGCGCCCACGTGCGGGCAGAAGTCCTCGGGCGGGCGGCCGCACGTGTGGGAGGCCTCGGCTAGCCGGCCGAACGCCGCGTTCTCGAACACGGGCAGGCAGCGCTGCGGGCGCCCCGCGCCGTCGTAACACGCGCCCATGCCCGCGCCGGCCGCCCGCGGCGCCAGGAGCGCCAGGCCCAGCAGGAGCGCGGCCACCGCCGCCATGGTCAAGGGCACCGACGCCCTTGCGATCAGGCAGTGCGCGCCCGGCTCTGCGCGCCCGCCTCGGCTCCGGCTCCGGTGTGCGCGGACCGCGCGCGGGGCCCCAGGACGCGCCTCCTCCGGCGGGCGGGACCCATGGCGGGAGGGAGGGACAGACGGCGGGCAGCGCCCCCCAGCCTCCCGACCGCTCCGTCCCTGGGCGCTCACCCCCACCTGGTGGTCGTGCCCGGGAGTGCCCGGCTTGGGAGTCAGCCCCAGCTGCCTTGCCCTTGCTCTGCTGGGGGACCCTGGCTCTTTGAGCCTCGGTGTCCTCGTCTGTAAAACGGGATTGGTAATGATGCAGGTTCATTACCGTGCTTGTGAGGTTTCAGTGGCTGTTCATGACATGGAAACCGCTCACTAGTGCCTTTCAAGTCCTGTAATAAAAGGGGGCATCAGGGTCTTTACCTGGTCTTTCCCGTTGCACGTCTCCTCCCAGCAATAAAGTCACCCTAGGGGTAGTTCCTTAAGTTTCCACTGTTCCGTTAACTCTGAAAAGTGCTTCTGCTGCTGGCTATTCTCTGCTCTCAAGGCAGAGATTCTGACATTTGTGACCAAGGATACCTGGTCTCATCACAAACATCACCTCAGAGAGAGACCTTCCCTCCCCCACCCGCAGGAGATGCCCCCTTATATGCTCCATTCATTAAAATTAGTAAATCAAAGGAGAAAGCCAGATGCTCATCTCAATAGATGCTAGAGAAAACACTTGATAAAACTTAGCAGCCCTTCCCAGAAAAACTCTAAGGAAAACAGTAATAAACTTCCTAAACATGCTCAGGACTATTTTTCAGCTGCAGCCTTTGCAGCTAAGTGCTTCCCATCAGATGTTCTTGCTTGAGACTGGGAAAGTAAAAGTGGGCAGAGGCCATCCTCTGCCCTTCTGGTGATTTTTTCTGGTGGCAAGTGAGGTCACAGAGGAGGAGCCTTTCTGCAACAGCGTGCTTCCCATTCTCCAGCTCTGTGGGGGTTGAGAGGGCTTTGTGTGGTGGTAGCAGCAGCTGTGGCATCTTGACTCCTATTTCTGCCCCCTGGATTGCAGTTACAGAGTGAGCTCCCAGAGCCTCAGGTGGTGGCAGCTTCCCGGGTGGGTCAGTTCTGCAATGTCCTGGATGTCAGCACTTCCAGTGTCCTTCCATCCATCCCCTGAGCGCTTACCTCTCTGCATTCAGTCCTTCCTGTTGCAAACACCTAAGCACTTGCCAAGTGCTTGGCGCCAAGCCCAGCATGGTGAGGGTGGAGAGGGTGGGCAATAAATTGCTACCATTACAATGAAGACAAGATCCTGCTCTCTATGAGCCCTCGGTCTGACTGGAGAGGGAGACAGGGCACTAAGAAACAGCCTGATGACATTCCAAGGCTTGTTCTTGCCTGTTTTATAAGACTGGATTGTGACCACGTGTTTTCCAGTCGTTTGTTCCTTAGCAAACATGTACTGTTGCCCACTGTGTACCCTGCACTGTGTTGGGGACACAGAGGTGAATTAGACACCCCCCACCCCACCCCCTAGTGAGGGAGAGACACCATATCCATTGATGTCCATGAAGAGGCTGATAGGATGTAACGGAAGGTGGTGCATGGGGGGCTTGGGGTGTAGGGAGGGTGGGGCGGCTAGTTCTGCCTGCAGGTGGAGGGTGCTTCCTAGAAGAGGTGATAAATAGACCAAGTTGTAAAGTCTGAGTAGGGGAAAGGGCATCTCAGGCAGGAGGCACAGCATGTGCAAAGGCTCAGAGGTCTGAATGGGTAGGGCAAACCTGTTGTGTGTTTGCAGCTCTGGGTGGGGAGTTGGTCCTGGGGGTGAGGCTGGAGCAGGGTGCAGAGGCCAGATGATGTGGGGTGCTGGGCACCATGGTGATGAGCAGGGGCTTCGTCCTGTAGAGGATCTGTGGCTGTTGAGGGTTGTGAGTTCTTGGCGGGCAGGGACCTTGTGTGCCTCGCCCCCTGTCCCCAGGACCTGAGCTGAGCATAGTTCAGGGAATGTTGGGGAACAAGCAGGAACCACATGGCTGGCAAAGGCTGATCCTACAGAGGCAGGGCCGGAGATGACGGCTCCTTTAAGAGGCGCCAGCCTGGTGCTCCCTGACCTTGCCCAGCTCCTGTCAATGGCTCTTGAGGGGACCACACCACACTAAGGGGCCAGGATGAGGCGCTAAGTTTAGTTTGGGCAATCAGGGGAGGCTTCTTGGAAGAGATGACAGCACAGTGGAGACCTGAAAGATGGGATGAGAGGCAGGGTGGAGAGGGAGGGCTCACACTGATGGGAGCTGACAGGGACCCCTCAGCTGTCACCCTCAGAGAACATCTTCTCCCTGGAGTTAACAAGTTCAGACAGGCCCAGGGACATGGTTGGCCTCGGGACATGCCACCCCTCAGTGGCATGAGACAGCAACTGTCTCAACCCTCCTCTGTCCCCAGCCTGAGCAGGGCCTGGGCCTGGGATTGAGTCAACCCTGGATAGCCCTTCAAATCCAAGGGGCCCAGATGGATAAATGATGCACCCCCTTGTGGGTGGTGCAGAGGCCAGAGGCTGGGCTCCAAAGGAGGTAACAATGGCTGTTGGGACTTCCTTGGTGGCGCAGTGGTTAAGAATCTGCCTGCCAATGCCAGGGACACGGCTTCGATCCCTGGTCCAGGAAGATCCCACATGCTGCAGAGCAACTAAGCCCGTGCGCCACAACTACTGAGTCTGTACTCTAGATCCCGTGAGCCACAACTACTGAGCCCACGTGCCACAATTGCTGAAGTCCGCACGCCTAGAGCCCGTGCTGTGAAACAAGAGAAGCCACCGCAATGAGAAGCCCGTGCACCGCAACGAAGAGTATCCCCCGCTCGCCGCAACTAGAGAAAGCCCGCGTGCAGCAACAAAGACCCAACGCTGCCAAAAATAAATAAATTTCTAAAAAAAAAAAAAAAAAGGCTGTCCACTCATCATTCATTCACTCGCTGGACAGACATTTACTTAGTCCACATGCCATGCCCTGGGCTGGGCACAGGGGACAGAGTGATGAATTGGTGAAACTGTCCCTGCACTTGGGGGCCCCCAATAATAACTGGTGATTATAACACAGAGTGATCAGAGCACTGGGGAAGAGAGAGTAAAGAGAAGGTGCTTACCCCAGTCTGGAGAAGTCAGGGAAGGCTTCCTGGAAGAGGTGAGGTCTCAGCTGAGACCCAGAGAGGAGGAGATAGCCAGTAAAGGGGATGGGAATGAGCATTCCAGGAGAGGAAACAGCATGTGAAAGGCTTGGAGACAAAACCAAAGAACTGAAGGAAGCCCAGGGTAGCTGGAGATGGGAGTTTGGGAAGAAGCAGGTTGGGGCTGGTGGGGTGGGCAAGGGCCAGCCCCACATGTCCTGATGAAGAGCCAGACTCCACGTGGGGACTGCCAGAGAGCAGCCTCCCTTCTCCAACCTCTCCCAGGGGTCCAGGTTCCCCGCTCCCCAGTGAGAGGCTCCTGCCCTAGATCCAGCCTCTGGCCCCTGCTAGGTCCCCTCCCACTTCCTCTGGACACTCAGGGTCCAACACAGCAATCCTTGGGCCTGGCACTCCTTGGGCCTGGCACTCCCTGGGGAAACCCCATGGCCAAGTCCACACAGACATGTCTCTGCTGTGCTTGACACTGCCCACATGCAGCCAAAGTCACCCACAATACAGGTCAGCCAGGAACACAAGGCCATGGAGCCCACCCTGTGGGTAGATCACAGAGCCCAGCTGCTCCTCAGTGGGTTTTCTTGTTTGTCTGCACCGCTTCCCCAACTAGGGGCCCCTGGAGGGTAGTCAGGAGGGGTGTGACTCATCCCCTGGGTGGGCAGCAAAGTGGGTGCTTGCAGAATGCCTAGTGAATGGATGAAGGATGATGAATGTTAAATGGATGGTAAGTGAATGAAAAGTACATGAAGAATGAAAGCATCTGAATGAATGGATGGATGGAGGGATGGATGGATGGATGCATGGATGGTGAACGAATGGATGTAAGTGTGATCGATGATGATGGTGATGATGGTGGTGATGGTGATGATGATGATGATGATGATGATGGTGATGATGGTGGTGATGGTGATGATGGTGATGATGATAGTAATGTTGATGGTGATGATGATGGTGATGATGATGATGAAGATGATGATGGTGATGATGATGGTGATTATGATGATGGTGATGATGATAGTAATGCTGATGGTGGTGATGATGATGATGATGATGGTGATGATGGTGGTGATGATGGTGATGATGATGATGATGATGGTGATGGTAATGATGGTGGTGATGATGATGGTGATGATAAAGATGAAGTGATGATGATGGTGATGATGATGGTGATGATGATGGTGATTATGATGGTGATGAATGAATGCATGCATGTGGGAAGTGAGGGCTTCTGCTCCCTGGGTTCTCCTCACACAGCCTCTGCCCCCAGTTCTGGGGCCCTTGCCCTCTCAGCAGAAAGCACAACCTGATAGCCCCCTCCCCATTTCTCCCACTGCACCTGCCACCCTCTCCTTTTGGCCACTCAGCTCCAGCCACACGGGCCTCCTTCCCAAACACACAGAGCGCATTCCCACCTCAAGGCTTTTGCACGTGCTGTGCCTTATGCCTGGAGCACTGTTCCTGCAGAGTTCTGTGTCCCTCCCTGGCCCAGGGTCCCGATATGGAGAGTCCGACCCAGACCTTCCTTGACCTTCCCCTGTGCTTCCTACTCCTGCACTGTGCAGTGTTTTCCTTCCTAACCTGTGACACATACACATACTCGCTTGTTTGTCTGTGGTCTGTCTCCCCCATCAGACTGGGAGCTTCCTGAGGGCGGCAACTGTGCTTGCCCCCCTTTCTCTGCCCAGCAGGGACACTTGTGGGATGAATCCATGGGGCACAAAGCAGCAGATGAGGACACAGAGCCCCCAGTGGAGTGACCAGCTTCACGCAGACACTGGTCTGCGCCAGCAATCCCCACCACAGGGAAGCTGCCCTTAAACAGTAATTTCATTTCCAAGCTCTTTCTGCTGAGGACAAGGAAACGGCAATTATAAGTCAGCAGCAGAACCTAGCAAGGGAAGGGAAGGCACAGATAAGCCACACCTGCACTCCAGCTGCCCCAGGGATTCTTAACCCTTGCCGTGAGCACCGCTGGAACCAGGATGCGACCCCCAGGCCTGAGTTGGGCCCCTGTCTGTCCCCAGGGCCTGGCAAGACCCTGCAGAGGCTCCCATTGCTCTCGGGTAAGGGGGTCTCTGAGACCTCAGCTCCTAAGACCCCAGAACTCCTACATCATCGGCCAGTACCTTCCGACCGTCAGGCTCTCCAGGTCCCCTCCAACCCCAGGACTCTGGCACCTGCCGGTGCCTCTGCCTGAGACGCTCCTCTGCTCTTCTCACCAGCCTGACGCTTGCTCCTCCTCTAGGGCTCAGACCTCAGGACAATGGCACTTCCTCAGGCTGCCCCGCCCCCTGACTTCATGCACCTCTAAATCCATCATTATTTTCATGTCCCTCTTTCCCACCAGAGGACAAGAATCCTGTGGCTTCCCGCTCTGTCCCTGACGTGCACGCAAGGCAGGGTGTACACTAGGTGGTCCATAAATAGTACAGAGTGAATGAATGAGTGAAGGAAAGCAGACTGGATGGAGGGAGGGAAGGAAGGAGAAAGAAATCTGGCAGTGAGGCCCAGGCTCCAGTTGGGCTCTTCTTTGGGGGTGAGGCTGCCTGTAAATGGGGGTGAAGGCCAAGGGCAGGGAAGGAGCTCGCAAGCCCATGACCCACGACTGGGAAGTGATCTACAAATGCACCTCACCCTTCACGTGGCTTTATTTTGAAAACGTGAACCTTACAGATGTCAGGGAGAGGCTGGGATTCTCAGCCTGGGACCACAAGGAGCCACTAGCATTCCTGGTGCCAGCTTAATGGGGCTCTGCAGAGGCTGTGGGAAATTTATGCCGCCTGCTGGGGCCGGTCCAAGGCCAAGGCAGGAGCAGGGGCATCTAGAAAATAAAACGGTAAAGCTGTCAAATCTGTGCCTCCCCCAGGAGGGTGGGGCACCTGGAGGACAGGGAGGTGGGCAGAGGGTAGCTCCCACAGGTGGGGGTAGCCATGGGGACCGGGGGGTTAGAGGCCCCGCTTTGCTGCACCCTTGGATGCTGACCGCTCACCCTCCCCGCCTCGGACAGGGCCTGTCCCTGACCACCTGACACGCAAACCATCAGGCTCCCCCTCACGGGGATCCTACTAGGGGGCAGGTATCGGCCCCACGCTTCGGAAGGGGAGACTGTGGCTCAGGAAGCAAAGTAACTTGCCCAGCGTTACCTGGCTGGGAGGGGTCAGGTGGGGTTTGAACTCAGTTCTCTTGGATTCTCTAGCAGCCTCCGTGCCTGCCCTCCCCCACCTTTCCCGATTTCCAGAACAAACCACGTGTAGGGCAGCCCCCAGCATCTGTGTCAGATTAGAAGTCCCTCCGAGAGCATCCTGGGTACTCTGCCTGGGCCACGGAGCACTTGCACATGCGCTGTTCCTGCCGCTGGATCACCTCCCCACCGCACCCCCTTCCTTTCCAAAACTGTGGTCGATTGTCCGTCCTGCTCCCCAGCAGGGAAGTTTATCTCTTCAATGGAGATCATCTTTGCAAATCGCCCTTCCCGCACTGCTGTGTCAGGGATGTGCTGGAGCTGTCAGGCTTCCTTTTGGATGTGTGTGCGTGCGTGCGTGTGCACGTGTGTGTGTGTGCATTCACGTGTGTGTGCATGCATGAGCACACATGTGTGTTTTGTGAGTGTGAGCCGTGTGTGTGTGAGATCGATGTGGGGTATGGGCGGGTGTGTGTGGTGTGTGTCTGTGTGTGAGTGTGGTATGTGCTTGTGTGGGTGTGACTGTGGTGTGTGTGCTGGGACCTGGGCTGGGGGTGGGCACAGACACGGTCTGAAGGCTGTGGAGCCCTGAGACACGTGGGGTCCAGCAGGCAGGCTCCGTGGGAGGTGGAGGAGGAAGAGTGGCGGGAACTGATGGGGGGTGAGGGACGCATCCCTTGGAGCCTGAAGTTAGCGGTGGTTGTCATAGACCCTGTGGCCTGGCCCGGCTGGGGGCGTGCAGGGCTCCAAGCCTACTGCTGGGATGGAGAGACACAGAGGACGGGAGCACCTCGCGGAGGGGGGCTTGAGGCCAGAGGCTGGCCCCTGGAGGACAGTCCCAGAGGGGCACAGGGGGGGCGCTGCAGGCTACTCAAATCATGGGGTGCAGGAGTCCACATGATATGGGGGGCCACAGAGCGGCTGTGGAGGGCAGCCTTGAAGCCAGCCTCAGGGTTCTCCAGCTGTGTCCTCAGCAAGGGGCAGGGAACCAGCCACTGAGCCCTTCTGTCACCCCCAGAACAGGGCTGGCTGAGGGCAGGGGTGAAGTCTGCCCACTCCCGACGCCCCTCAACCAGTCAGTGCCCGGGCAACGTTTGTGTGGACTGAACGCCCAGCCCTGTGCCCCGAGCGTGCACAGGGCCTCCCCGCATCTTGGAAGCAGCCCCGGGATAAAGGCCGCTGCCCCCTCCTCAGATGAGGAAGCAAGGGTCAGGCAGGGTGACTTACCCAGGCCCCCAGGGCTCAGAGGTGCCGCTGCTTGGTTTTCAAGATGTGGTTTGTCTCCCAAGCAGAAGCACAGCCTGGCCACTTGGCCTGGGCTCCCCATGGGAGAGCGGGCAGGGGGCACATGTCACGAGTCTTCAGTGTTCTCCACCCACAGAAGAGCTGGGACACCTGGACCTCAGGGGTCCCTGCAAGCGGGTGGCACAGGTTTCGGTCCTGAGTAGGGACGCCTCGGCCCGGTGGCAGGAAGGAGGCGGGCAGGGCAGCCTGCCAGCAGACACCCCTAAATAACAGGGAGTGACCGGCACGACTGCTCCCCGTCCCAGCCGGGGGACAGGCTCAGGCTTCATAAAGCGTGATAGATGGGCCTAATATGGGACTGGAGACGGCGGGCTGGCAGCCCCAGCCCGGCCTGCCGGCTGCCATTTACCCATATATTTATTTATTTATGCATTCTCCTCCATGGCAAAAGCCCAAAGACAATAAAAGAAATTGAATTGCATATCAGATGGGACATCAGAGGGAGATACAGCCATAAATCGCGTCGTATTTATTCCATAAATATCAGCACCTCCCGAATAGCCAGTGCCCGTTATGAAGTTATAATCAGGAATCTGGTCCCGCGATACTCACCACCAGCCCCTCTCCCATTAGACAAATGGGCTGAGTCCCCAAAATAAATAAGCACTTCCTCAGGCCACCTGCCCTCTTTAAAACAGGCATATGGTCACCCGGGCTGCCTTCACCCAGAGTAAGGGGCGGGGTCCTCGGGAAAGGGCAGGCGGTAGCTGGAATTACAAGGTGCCCGGGCCCCGATGCAGTGAGCCCATGGAGGGTAGTAAGTTTCTGCAGGCTCTTTGCTTCCACCTGCACACCTACCGCCCTGGCACCTGGTTGGAACCTGGATTCTTTCTCTATCATCCTATGACAGTTTTTTTTCCCCAAGATGTAATTCACATTCAGTGAAATGCACACATAAGTACATAGCTTGATGAAATTTTACATGAGTATGTAAAAACACCACCAAGATCAAGACAAAGAACGTTTGTCACTGGGGAAAGTTCCCTCATGCTCCCTCCCTGTCATTAACACCTTTCCAAAGGAAGCTGCACTTCTGTTGCTGTAGGTCACTTTGCAGGTTCTAGAACTTCAGAAGAATGCAGTCATATAATATGCACTCTTTTGTGTCTGTTTTCTAATTTATTTGACATTAGTGCATGGGAGATGCATCCATGTCACTGTTTGTATCAGGGGTTCCTCCTTTTTCATTGCTGTGTAGTACTTCATTGTGTGGATTGGATACACAATTGTTTCATCCATTCTCCTGTGGATGGAAAATTGAGCTGTTTCTAATTTGGGGTTATCGTGAATAAAGCTGCTTGTATGTGTCTTTTTGTGAATATAAGCACTCATTTCTCTCGGGTATATGGCTGCGAGTGGAATTGTTGTGTTGTAGGGTAGAGGTACATTTAACTTTACCGGAAACTGCCAAGAACGTCTTCAAAGCGGCCGTAACATTATGTGCCCACAGCGACATATGAGAGTTCTGGTTGCTCCAGGTGCATGTCAACACTTGGTTATATCTGTCTTTAACTTTAGCCACTCTGGTGGCTGTGTACTAGATCTCTTTGTGGTTTTAATTCGTATTTCCCACCAACTCTTACCTAGATGACTTCACTGACCTCCCACCTGGGGTCCCTGGGCTGACTTCCTGTCCCCTGCAGTCCATCCAGCACCCAGTAGCCAGAGGGACCCTGTTGTCAGGTCAAGACCCTCCTCTGCTCAGAACCCTCCCGTAGCTCCCAGCTCACTGAAAGTAAAAGCTGAGGTCCTGATGGGTCCTGCTGTGCTCGGGCCTTCCCCCACCATTGTCATCTGTCCCCACTTCTCTGGTGCCAGCTCTCCAAGGGCAGCACCTATGTTTTGTTCCCTGTTGCATCCCCATAGCCTAGGTCAGCGCCTGGCACAGAGCAGAGGCTCAATCAATACTGGCTGAACAGTTGAAACGAGTCAGTGGCAGGTAACACGGCATTTAGCAGAGCCCCTGTTCTGAGTGAACATGAAACTCATAACGTAGAAGTAAGCATTTTAAAGCACACAGTCCAGTGGCACGTACCGCATTCACACTGTTGTGCAACCACCATCCCTGTCTTGTTCCAAATGACAGCAGTTTTGACGTGGCCTCCTCAACTTCTGATGTGACCTTAACAGTCTCCCCTCTTTATTTTTTTAAACAACTAAATGTCTGTGAGTTTCCAGCTCCCAGCCCTGAGTCTTGCTGTGTCCTGGAGCTCTCTCCTACGGTGTTTACAGATGGTCCAAACGTCCCACTTTGAAGGCTGGCTGACCGGGGGCTCCCATCCCCGTGCCCAGAATGTCCCGCTCCACGTGGCCTTCCCAGGGGCCTGATGCAGAGACCTCCCGCCACCCACCAACACACACACCTTTGGCCACTCTGCCTGGGCCCACAGGTCCCCTAGAGGTGGGACAGTCCTGGGCAAACCTGGGCTCTGCTGTCCCACACCCCTGCCCGCCTCCCTCACACCCCCGGCCTCCCTCTTCGACCCGCAGGAATCTTTCCTTTCCTTTGGCTGATAGCTGGGGGAGGGGAGGACGACCCAATTTATTTGGCAACAAATAAAGAGCCGCCATGATTAAGAGCAGGGGAGAAAGTTTAAAGGAGGAAAAATACCTTGGGTAATGCCATCTCCTGCGTCTTTATATTCTGAAGCGGATCGTTCTGGATGCGGGCAGAAGGCCTGATTTAATATCCTCATGGAAAATACTGCACCTGATCCAATTACCACGGGAATTTTGATACAGTCAGCAGTCAAGTTGAAAGATTCAGAGGCACTCACCGTGGGAATAAACACAGAGACTGAATTACCCGGACGTCCCTGGGGGGTGTTAAGCGGTTCAGGTCGCTGTGAGGGCACCTCAGGCCAGGCTGGGGGGCTCGACGGAAGCCAGTTTGCTGTAGCCGGCCCTGCAGGCTGCCCTCCACGCTGTACTCCAGGCCAGCAGAAGGCCCTCGGCTTGGGGTCCTGGTGTGGCAGGCCAGGGGGTCCACACACGTGCCAGGGCCCAAGCGGGCCCTGGAGGTCCTCCTTGATGTCCAGTCCCTCCGCCACTCCAGCCTTTCCAAACCCTGTCCAGGCTGCCAACTGAACCAACCTCAATGCACCCAGCTGGCTCAGTTTTCCAGCCACTAGGCTGGCCCAGGCTCCAGCTCCCTCACCTGGACGCCAAAGGCAGCCCCTCTCTGGTCTCCCTGTCTTGTCTTGCTGCCCTCCCATGATGGACAGTTTACAAACATAAGTCTAACCATGTCTCTTCCGTGCTCAGAACCCTTCAATCACCTCCAGCTGTTCTCAGGAGAAAGTCCAAAGGCAGGAAACACCTCCAGGGCGCTGCCCATCCCGGTCCCTTTACCCGCTCTAGCCTGCCCCCCAT
This sequence comes from Balaenoptera physalus, assembly GCF_965194825.1. NCBI lineage: Eukaryota > Metazoa > Chordata > Mammalia > Artiodactyla > Balaenopteridae > Balaenoptera > Balaenoptera physalus. The sequence goes on from NC_138886.1 coordinate 5,495,405, forward strand.
CTCCCTCCCTTGCACCCACCCGGCCTCCCCTGTCCCCAGACCAGTCCAGGTCTCCCTGCTGCGTGCACTCTGAGCCCCTGTCCTCTGCCTGCAAAACATTGGCCATGGCAATAATTATTACAAAACCATTTGAGGGCTGTATGTGGAAATCCATCTCCCCTCACTGGATTTGGGCTACACAGAGGTTGGAAGGGCCAGAAGCTGCTGAGTCTCTGTCCCATGCTGGCCATGCAGCTTTGAGCAAGGCTCTAGACTCTCTGAGCCTCAGTTGACTATCTGCACAATGGGACAATAATGTCTACTTCCCAGAGGTGGGAGAATGGAGGAGATGAAGATGATGAAGAGCCAAAGTCCTGCCACCAGGCTCTTCAGAGCCACGTCCCAGCTTTGCCGCCCACAGCTCTGCGTCTCAGCCTCCTCATCTGTGAAATGGGTTGCTATGGCTGTCTCATGAGTTAATACCCCTGGTGTTAATAACACCATAGCCGTGTTAGCTTTTGTTACCTTGTTGGGTACCTTGAACACTTCCTAGTTACGACTGGAGCTCCTTCCCCCTTGAACAGGAGGGTCAACTAAAGGCCTCGGGGCAGCCCCACCATTAGAGACCAAGGCCAGGAGCAAAGGGCCAAGTGTTTCCCGCTGAAGCCAGACATTAGCCTGTTAACCACAAACCCATGAGTACAGCCAGGCCTGTCACCTCCAGAGCTCACCTTTGGGAAGGGACATGGCAGGTGGGGTACACGGGAGGGATAAGTTTTGAACGGGGGCAGGAATGTAGGCTTGTGATTGGTTTGCTTCCTGGGTGACTTTTGTGAGACAATGACTTTGACTTTAAACATTCAGATTTGATTCATGAATGTGCCATATTAAAAAATGCTGTTCTGGGACTTCCCTGACAGTTCAGTGGTTAGGACATGGCGCTTTCACTGCCGAGGGCCTGGGTTCAATCCCTGGTTGGGGAACTAAGATCTTGTAAGTCACGTGGTGTGGCCAAAAAAAAAACCAAACACAAAAATGCTGTTCTTTCTTAAGTTTTTAAGTTCACCTTACATCTTACTATTCTATTTCTATTTCTATATTTATAAATGTAGCACAACTGAACAATCTCTTTTAAGGGCCATTTGATTGCTCTTTGGTCCCGTTTACAAAACTAGTTAATCAAACTCCTTTAAGCATTTGAAACTGCATAAATAAATTGAATATATCAAGTTTTCTTTTAAGTACTTCAATGATCTGACTGAGAAGGCAGCCTCTCTGCAAAATTAAGTACATTCTTTGCACATCTAATACATGGAATTTGTAAATGTGGTAAACTCCAGCACTGTTTACAAACTTCCTAAGAGTATAACCTGAAATCCCAAGTCTAAATCAAGTACTCAATTTCATATTTTAAATTCGAATTGCAAGGCTTGACTAGTGCTTTAATCAGCAAATCCTAAAACTTACAAATGCTTAAGCCACCCAACCTGCACACACTAAAGACAAAGATATTAATGTTGTTTTGATTCTCTTAAAAGTGCCTTTTTTTTTCCCCCCCTGTGGCTGCATTGTGCAGCATGCGGGATCTTTGTTCCCCGACCAGGGATCGAACCAGTGTCCCCTGCAGTGGAAGTGTGGAGCCTTAACCACTGGATGGCCAGGGAAGTCACAAAGGTGTCTATTCTTAATTCTAAAGCTTCTTGAGGCTGAAATATGCTAACCCAGCATGGAAAGATCAGGTTCCCGGGGCTTCCTGGCTGGTGGGGATGTGACCCTGGGCCCTTCCTTCTCCTCTCTGCTCAGCCCAGCCTGAAGCCCCCCATCCCGTCCTCCCCCTCCCCAGTAGATTGGAGTCAGCTAATCAGTTTACTGATTCCTCTGTCCTGAGCTCTTCATATCCCTCCTCTCAGTTAGGGCTGCTGCCATGGAGGACTCCTAATGACAGGTGATTGGATTCTGTGTGTCTCTCAGGGATTCTGTCACAGTTCTGAGGTCACCGCAAGGACAGGAGGTAGGTAGAAAGCCTGGCCACCACCCAGGAAGAGGCCCAGAGTAGGAGGAGGGGGTGGTCATGAGGAGACTGGGGCTCTCCGAGGGCTGTGGACCCTCATGGAGACTCCAGTGTCCCCACCGTTAATTGCAGGCCCTGCATCCCCTGCTGCTGAAGCCATGGCAACTTGGGGCGGCTTGAAGAAGGCAGGCTCTGGGGAAGACCTTGGGCTTCGAATCACAGCAGCCTGGCAGGATTGCACCGCCTCCCCCTCCCTGCTGAGTGCTGTGGGCAGTAGCTCACTCTCTGAGCCCCACCCGTTAACACAAACCAACCGCAAACAGGGTCTAACGCTTCCTCCTGGACATCGCTGCTGCAGCACTGAACAGGGGCTGGTGCCCCGCAGGCTCTGCGTAAACATCAGTCCCCTTCCCTTCCAGAGGGTGGGGTGGGGACAGAAACAGACCTGGCATCCCCACTAGTCCCTTTCATCGACTGAGCGCTTCCTAGGTGCCAGGTTCATGGGAGGGACTGTCCACACTGTCTCTTGTTTGATGTCTCAACAACCCCATGAAGGCTGTAACTGGTGTCTGGTCAGTCCTGGGGCTCAGAGAAGTTAAGTAACTTGCCCAACGTCACACAGCTTAGAAACAGCGGAGCTGAGGTTCGCACTCAGGCAGGTCTGACGCCTCGGGCCCCTCGTCTTGGCCCCTGTGCTGTCCTTCCCCAGGGCTCTGGACCTCCAAATTCGGGCCTGGGCCGAACGAGGCAGCAAGCAGCAGGAGGAGGCAGCCATGACCGAGCTCTTTCCACAGTGGAGAGGATTTCGTTCCATCAACTCGTCACCCCCTCCTCAATTATCTTGCCACCGGGAACCTGAGAGAATCAAATCTGCTGCAAAGGCAGCGTCTCACAGATGAAAGCTGCAGCTTGCAAGCCAGGCTGACAGCCCCGTGGCAGCGGTGCCCACCGTCCCAGCCTCTCCTGGCGGGACCCGCTGGAGGGTGGGCACTGCGGGTGTGGGTGGGGTCACCCCTCCAGCCTCTCCTCCCTGCCCGCCAGCGGTGGGCAGGGAAGGTTGTCTTGGTAACTCGGGCTGAGTTGATGTTAGTCATCTTCTTGGGATGTTTTTCCCTGTGATGAAAGGTGCAGCGAGGGGCGTGGGGCAGGGGGAGGGGTGGGGGGAGAGGCAGAAGGAGGCTGACGCCCTCCTTCCACGGGGCTGCTGACTTAATAAGAATAAAGGCAGGGGCTTCCCTGGTGGCGCAGTGGTTGAGAATCTGCCTGCTAATGCAGGGGACACGGGTTCGAGCCCTGGTCTGGGAAGATCCCACATGCCGCGGAGCAACTAGGCCCGTGAGCCACAGCTACTGAGCCTGCGCGTCTGGAGCCTGTGCTCCACAACTGGAGAGGCCGCAACGGTGGGAGGCCCGCGCACCGCGATGAAGAGTGGCCCCCGCTTGCCGCAACTAGAGAAAGCCCTTGCACGGAAACGAAGACCCAACACAGCCAAAAAAAAAAAATATATATATATATATATATATATATATAAATTAATTGAAAAAAAAAAAAGAATAAAGGCAGCTCTGATGGTGCAGGAAACACCAACTGCAGGTTTGAGATGTGGCCTGGGGGCCGGGGAAGCCAGGCCCAGGTGTGAGGAAAGTCCTCAGGTCCCAAATACCCGCCAGGCGGGGACAGAGCCTTGGAGGGACCCGTGTGAGTCGTGGCTCCTGAGAGGTGGGCATGGCTGGCCGGTGGCTAGAGTCCAGCTCTGGTTGGCCCTGAGTCCCCTCTTTTCACAGGCCGGGCGGCCTTCTCCTCATCAGAACTGGGGGAGTCGTAGCATCTCTCCCCGGGGTTGGGGGGTGGGGGCTGAGTGAGAGAGCACAGTGAGGCCCTTAGTGGGGCGGCCCCATCCAACGGCCAGCTCTGCCCTCATCGTGGATGTGGGGGGGTGGCCTCGCCCCAGCCTGACCTTTTCTTTCTTTTTTTTTTTTGGCCGCATCATGCGGCACATGGGATCTTCGTTCCCCAACCAGGGATTGAATCCGCGCCCCCTGCATTGGAAGCGAGGAGTCTTAACCACTGGATCGCCAGGGAAGTCCCTCCTTTTCTTTTTTTGAACCAGTTTGCAGAACTGCAAAATCATCTCCCTTGGACTTGGAAGAGAGGCTCACCATGGCCTGCTCTGGGGCAAGGGCACGTTCCTGCCTTGATCCCTTATTCACTTATGTCCCTCTTTACAGACATGGCCATAAGCCCCGGGAGACGATATGACTTGCCCGGGGCTCCCCAGCCAGTTGAGTCTTCTCTGGCCGAGGTGGGTGGCCCAGGGTGGGGATGAGGTCCAGGTGGCCCCCACCGATGGCTCTTTTTTCTGACAGCCCATCGGCTCTGCCGTCTGTGCAGAGACCCTCAAGTCCCCCCGCAATGAGGATGGCTTCACAGTAAAATGCCCACACTCTCTAACCCAGAGCCCCACATGGCCTAGACCACATCTCCAGGAAATGACCATGTCAGAGGCCAAACCTACTCTCGTAACTGACCACCCCCCAAGGCACCAGCGCATGGCCTGAGAGTTAGAGGGGCTGTTAAATCACAGAGCCAAGGATGAGAACTTCTCTGATGGGAAGGGGTGGGTGGGACGGGGCTCAGAGGGGCTACAGACGTTTTCTAAAGCTGCTTCTGCCCAACCACTGTGCATGTGACCCGGGACACCCTCCACTGCCCGAGGGGCAGTGTCTCGTTCCTGAGTATCCACACTGACAGGACGGCTATGCATTCCACAGCAATCAGAAGAGATTTCATTTAGTGAGCACTTACTGTGTGCCAGGCCCTACACTAAGGCCCGTCGTGCTAACTGCATGCAGCAGGGAATGTTACGTCTGTCCATTTTACAGGTGAGGTAAGTGAGGCTCAGAGAGGCAAAGTCACCTGCTGTCTTAGGCGAGGTCTTCCAGGAGCAGAACGGAGTCAAGGATTTCAGGGCAAGTGATTTTATGAAGGAAGTGCTCCCAGGAGAAGCCAGAAGCAGTGGGGGAAGCAGGACGGGGAGGGAGAGAAGGCAGACAAGGGTGTGATTTCAGGTGAGGCCCGGACTCAGCCTGATCCCGTGAGGAGCGCTGGAGCCGAGATGGTACCCTTGGCCTTTGCCTCATCTGAGGACCACGCTGGGCTTCTGTACCCACCCACCAGCCAGTGGCTGTAAACTGTCATCAGCAAAGCCAGAGAAGCTGGCAGATGGGCAACAGCACCAGTAAAGGGGACTCTGGGGACCCGGCCGAACACCAAAGTCTCTACCTTACTTGCTGTAAGTCACACATCTGGAAAGTGGCAGAGCCAGGATTCAAGCCCAGTCCAGCCAGGCGCTAAGCCCTGGGTTCTCACCCACTGTCCTGCATGGGCTCTCCTGGGGCTGGCATGTCCTCACGCGGAGGCCGGCGTCTCCTCTGTTCCCTGCTCTCTACTAGGAGGCCACGGGGCATATTGTAGGTGCCGAAGTGACACGCCTTCATTATCGCACGTACTGTATCATGTCTAATAAACGTCTCACCATGGAAAATATAGTTCAGGGCCTCATGTATCTTTTATGCAATGGGACTCTCGGCGGGGGTACTCTGGGGGAGCCTTGGATATATACCCATATGGCCCTGCACACTCGGAGAACTCCCCACGCGCAGAGGGACAATTAGACGCTCCTGAATTAGGGCCCCTCTCCTTGCCTGGCAAAGCGAACAAACAAACGAGTGGATTTAAAGAATACGATTCTGTAAATGATGTGACCATTGGCCCATGGGTATGGCCGGGTGACTGAGGTTCGGATCAAGCCGCCCGGTTGAGGGAGGAGGAAACAGAGGGGCAGGGACGGGGAGTCACTCCTGGAAGAGTCATTCCTGCCTATACGGGGCATCGGCTCCAGACAAGGCAGCTGCCATCCTCACAACGCCCTGGGAAGTGGAATCCATCACCCCGCTTCTGGGGGCTGTCACCTCTCGAAGTTAGATGCAGACATGTGGCTTGCTCTGGCAAAGGAAAGCTGACGGGGAGGTAGGGGGCCACTTCTGGGCCAGAGCAGGTACATGTGGGTGTGGGACCCCAGTCTCTGCTCTCCCTCCAAATGGTAGAGCTTCCATTCGCCTGGCTCCCAGAGCTTTTAAGCCAAGGCAATTCTGGGCTTGTTATCAGCCAGTCATGCTGATGGGGCATTTCACAAATAAGCAAACAGGCTCAGAGGCCAGAGGAGACTTGCCCGAGGTCATGCCCCTGGAAGTGGGGCGGCAGGACCCGGATCCAGTCCCTTCAGCACCCCCAGCCCAGCTCCTTTCTATCCCTGGGACAATCTGGGCTTGTTTCAGTCCCTCAAAACCCCACACACAGGCTGTTCCCACTGCCTGGAACACTTGTCCCTGCGATCTTAGCTCACTCTCACACCTCCTTCAGGCCGCATCTCAGACGTCTAAGAGGCCTCTGCAGTATCAAGCAGTAAATGTGAGGGTGAAGAAGCCCCAGAGCCCAGAGTCGGGGCCCAGGAACCGTGGTGCACACATGTGAGCGTGTGTGTGTGTGTGTGTGTGTGTGTGTGTGACCTCCATCTTCCCTAACACCCCTCCCCAGACGCTCTAGTCTCTGCCCAGGCCCTGTCCCCACTGCGTCAAGCCATGCTTGCTCCCAATCCACCTCCCCTACTTGAACAGAAGCTCCACGCGGGTGGGGACGTTGCCTTTTGACTGTGTGTCCTTAGAGTCTTGCCCAGTGCCTGGCACAAAGGACGCATTTAAATAGTCACTGAATGAATGAATGAATGAATGAATGAATGCCTTGTACTGGTTGACACCTCGAGTGGCCATGAGTCAATGAAGATATATTTGAATTTCTCTGCCTGTCCCAGCTGGGACACAGACCCAGCTGCCCCTGTCCTGGAGTCCACACCCAGGCCAAGACTGGCTCCCCCTCATGGACCAACCATGTCCTTCATAGGGCAACACCCTCGTGAACTCGACCTTCCTGCCCACAGTCCTGGCAGCGCCTGGTGCCCCTGTGCTCAGGGTCTGTGTTCTCTGAAGTTCATGTGCAGAATCCCTTGTGCCCCCCAGGAGCCAGACCTCCAGCCTTGAGCATGTGCCTCACGCTGGTTCTGGGTAGTAAAGACCTTGGCCTTTGGAGCCAGAGAGACCTCCCTTCCAGTCCCTCTTACTAGCTGTGTGACTTTGGACAAGTCACTGGACAACTCGGTGGAAGCCTCAGTCTTTTCCTCTGTAAAATGGGTATAAAATGGTATCACCTCCAAGGGCCATTATGAGGATTTGGGGAGCCAACTTCCAGAGTCTGAAGTTGTTACTATTATGACCGTGGCCACCCAGCCCTGCCCTTTGGACCTGCTCCCCCAGGCTGGTACTGCTGACCACGAGAGAGTCACAGGGTGTTAAAATGGACTGGCCCTCTGCGGAAACTACCTCTCCCACCGAGGGGCCTTGATGGTGGAGTGTTTCACATCTGGAAGAAACCACTCACCTGTCTGCATTCTCAAGGAAGACGAACCTGTCGAAGGTGTGACACCAACATCACTGGGGAGTGCTCCCACCCCGAGAGCCCGTGTGGCCTCACCTTGGGAGAAGGGCCACGTCCCACCAGGCTGGCAGCTATCAGGTGACGGCCTGAGGGATCATTAGGTGAACCTTCTCTCTTCTCTCTGAGCCCAGGCAGGGCTTGAGAGAGAAAGTCTTGGTCACGTTTCCAAACCTGTGATCCTCTGGCCGTGATCAACTGCAATGAACAGAAGTCCCTGCAATTTGGGCAGGAGTGAGTGAGAAACGTGGGCCGGTCCAGAATTTGAACTTATGACCCAAAGCAAAAGGTGGGAGCGGCCGGAATGGCCAGGGGTCGTGGCCTGGTGGACGTCGCTGTCCTGGCTCCTGCTGCCCCGTGGGAGCTCCCCGCGGTCTCCCACTTGCCTGGGACCAAGGCAGGGGAGTCCCCACCATGGGACCGTCGTGGGGCTGCCTCTGTGTCTCCCGCTCCCTGTCTCCTCCCGTGGGGGGCAGAGCTGGGAAGGGAGGGCTCACAGGTGACAGCACGGCTCAGGGAAAGGCTGTGTGGTCCCCAAGGAAGCCCCGGAGAGGCAGGTCCTCCTACACTGAGCTCTAGAAGCATTTCCACCCCTTCCTCAATGGGTACCCACTTGGGGCCAGTGGAGCCGGAGGAGGGGATACCACGGGGATGCACACAGACATGACTCTGGCCGCAGGTGCAGGAAGCAGAGAGAGCAGTCCTTGGCCACGGGCTGTGATGGAAGTTCAGGGGCCGGCACGGGCTGTCAGGGAAGACTGGACCCAAGGATCAACCAGAGTTACAGTCAGCTGCTGATGACGGGCAGGGAAGAGCGGTCTAGGCAGAAGGGCAGCTTGTGCAAAGGCCCTGAGGAAATAAAGACGCAGAGTGTCTGTGTGTAGTGTGTGTGTAGGGAAGGCTGGGTGACTGCTCCTGGTGGGGCGGAGGTGGGGGGAGGAGTGAGACACGGGGCTGGAGAGGTGGGCACAGCAGCCCCCCAGGCACGAGTCTGGGCTTTGTCCTGGAGGTGGGGCTGAGCCAGGAAGGGAGGGGATCGCCCCTCCTGTCCCACCGGGGAGGTGGCAGGGTCTGCACTGAAGGGTCCCAGCTGTGGCCACAGCTATGCCCCCGGCCTCCAGGCCTGATGGAGGGACTGTCATTTAAACAGCCTGGGGATACGCAGGGGGTAGAGGCTGGGGCTGGGGCCGATGGGAGGCTGCTGGAAGCAGGGGACCACCCCCCCAGCCCAGGGTGGGCAACTACGCTCTGGAAGAAAGCCGGGCTGTGTTAGCAGCCAGGAACTTGCTGCTCTGGGGCCTCAGTGAACCCCGGTGCCCGCAGACCTAGGTCAATTCCTCTTCCCCGCGGCACGCCGGGAGGGGGTCAGCCCTGGGTGGCCTGCAGGGGAGCCCCCAGCCGTGGTGCTGGGACCATTGCTTCTCCCTGCACACCACTCCCTTCTACAGCGACTCTTCCTGGAATGGCCCTGTCCTGCCACCGTCGCTGTCACTGTCACAGGCGATGGCTGCCCACAGCCTGGGAGCCGCAGGGGCTGGCAGAGACCTCAAGAAGGCTGGTCTGGCATCTGCACAAATGGGAAGTGGGAAGTGGACCCGGCACCCCCCCCGGCTGGGCCCCCAGCGGGCTGTGCTACCCGAGGCCCCAGCCCACCTGCAGGAATTTCAAAGGCAAATGTTCTGAGAGATAATGAGGCTTAATAAGCCAGGCTGATCGATATTCCACTGAAGGAGAGGGACAGAGGGAGGGGGAGAGACTGACCCAGAGAGACACGAGAGACCTAGGGAAACACAGATTAACAGAGACGAAAACAGAGAGAGATACTCATACACGGAGAGATAAGACACAGAGAGATACAGGCAGAAATCCACAGAGACAGAGGGATGGAGAGAGACAGACACAGATAAATACATAACACGGAGGCACACAGAGATACAGCACAGAGAAAGGGAGAGACTGAGACCCCCACCACGACACATACACCCAGAAACAGAGACAGGGACACAGGGGGACACCCAGAGAATGGGGGACACCGGAGATTCGGGGCGCTGGGGGGAGTAGAGCTATGGGGTCTGAGCCTCCTCAGGGGAGCTTGGGTGAAGCTGCTGAAGTCCTGGGCCCACTGTCATCCCAGCTATGGGGTTTTGTCCTTGGTCCTCAGGTGAGGGGCGTGTGTGTGGCCATCCCCCTGCCCCAGTGCTCAGGACACAGAACGATGGACCACCTGACAGCAGTGCCTGAGGTCAGAGGGATGGACGGGGCTGTGACCTCCCACCCCAGGCCAACTCACCACTCTCTTGCCTCAGTTTCTATATCTGCAAGATGGAGGGGAAGGCCCCACCTCTTGCCTCCCAGGGTGGTCTCGAGGGTTAAATGAGGTGAAGACGATGAGAACCACTAGTCCAGCAGCAGCTACCCTTTCCGGAAACTTCTGACATGCCAGGTCCATCTGGGGACCTGAGGACCATCAGAGTGAGGCACAGAGACCCTGTTTCCAGATGAGAACACGGAGGCCAACAAGAGAAGTGACGTGACCGAGGCCACAGAAGTACCTCCGCAGAGGTGAGATCGGGACACGGACCCTTCTTGTTCTTTCCATTTTTAAATCTGTTTCTACTACTCAAGTCCTAGGAACAGGTGGACCAAGCAACCCAAGTCCTTTGTTAAGAATGGGTGAACGAATAGCCAAGACATGGAAGCAACCTAAATGTTCATCGACAGAGGAATGGATAAAGAAGATGTGGTACATGTATACAACGGAATACTACTCAGCCATAAAAAAGAACAAAATAATGGCATTTGCAGCAACATGCATGAACCTAGAGATTGTCATACTAAGTGAAGTAAGTCAGACAAAGACAAATATCATATGATATCACTTATACATGGAATCTAAAAAAAAATGAAACAAATGAACTTATTTACAAAACAGAAACAGACTCACAGACATAGAAAACAAACTTACGGTTACCAAAGGGGAAAGGGGGTGAGGGAGGGATAAATTAGGAGTTTGGGATTAACATATACACACTACTATATATAAAATAGATAATCAATAAGGACCTACTGTATAGCACAGGGAACTCTACTCAATACTCTATAATAACCTATATAGGAAAAGAATCTGAAAAAGAATAGATATATGTGTATGTATAACTGAATCACTTTGCTGTACAACTGAAACTAACACAGCATTGTAAATTAACTATACTTCAAAAAAAAAAAAATAGGTAAATGGCCACCACCAGGGGCAGAGAACCATTCACTCATTCATTCACTCACTCATTCATTCACTTCTTGAACATGTGTGAGTTGTCTGGCTAGTGTAGATTACTGATAAACAGTTTTGGAAACTAGGTATCTCCCGTCCCTTCCACTGTTCCTCAGAGGCTGTTCTGAGTGTTCTTGACCACCCGCGGATTGCTGGACCTCAGACCTCCTTCTCCGAGCTCAGAAACCGCGTGGAGCCTCTTCTGTGCAATGTTACCTAGGCTGGTGCACCCTGAAGGAGGGAGGGGAGGGGAGGCTGGAGCTGGACATCCATCTTGGGGGGCCTGCCCGCCGCACCCCATCAGATCAGGCCTGGGCAGCAAAGTGCAGGCTGCCCTTGCAGCCACCACCGGGAGCGTCTGCTGGATGCCCACCCCGTGCCAGGCCCAGGTGCGGCCCCGTCTCAGCTTTGCCACTGGAGGAAGGAGAGCGCCTTCATGGCTTCATTTAAAATCTGGGAGAGGGAGGTGTCACATCTGAGGTCACACAGCTTGTGGTGGCAGAACTGGGACCCCAGCCCGTGCTCTGGGCCACCTTCCCGTCCGTCAGGCCAGGGCCCTTGCCCAGCAACACCTCCCGCCCGTGCCCCTAACCCACGTGTCCTCGCTCATGGCCTGCACAGGTGTGGCCACTTCGGGCTCATCTCTGGGGCTTGGTCCTGGGGTCCTGCCTCTGCGTGGAGCAAAAGGTCTTCGCCACCCTGGTCTACGAATCGTCACCATAACCCAGCTAAGCAGCGATTGGACTCTGCCCGCCCTTTCTCCGCAGAGTGCCAGCTCGATGGCACAGCCTTCCTGCCTTAGCGGGTGGCGTCCACGCTGCTCGGCCCCAAGGGCTCAATAGAACAGAGGGTTAGAGGGAAACTGCTCCCCTCACCGTCTTATTCCCCCCACCCATGAGCTTCCTCTCCAAACGTACGCTTCCTGAAGCCCCTCCCTTAGGTGGCTGCCACCCAACCCTGGCTGTACATCAGAGGTTCAGATTCCTGGGTCTCACACGGCACCGTCCAGTTCCACCAGCCCGGATATCTCCTGGTATTTGCTTACAGTGGTAAAATACACAAAACATAAAATGTACCGTTTTAACCATTTTAAAGTGTACAGTTCAATGGAATTCAATACTTCTACATTGCTGTGCAACCATCTCCACTATCTGGTTCCAGAACTTTGCTATCACCCCAGTGGAAACCCTATACCCATAAAGCAGTCAGTCTCCATTCTCTCCTCCTCCAACCCCTCCCCCCAGCCTCTAGCAACCACTTATTCTACTTTGTGTCTCTATGTATTTTTCTATTCTGGGTATTTCGTATAAATGGAATCATACAATATTCAGCCTTTTGTGTCTGGCTTCTTTTACTTGCCATGATGATTTTGAGGTTCATCCATGTTGTAACATGTATCAGAACGTCATTCCTTTTTATGGCTCAGTAATTTTCCATTGTATGGATGTACCATATTTTGTTCATCTGTTCATCCATTGATGGACATCTAGATTGCTTCCATCTTTTAGCTATTGTGAATAATACTGCTAAGAATGCGGGTGTACAAATACCTCTTTGAGACCCTGCTTTCAGTTCTTTTGGGAATATATTTTTCTTGGAATATACCCAGAAGTGGAATTGCTGATCATACAGTAATTCTATTTTTAATTTTTTAAGGAACCACCATTTTACATTTTTACCATCAGTGCACAGGAGTCCAATCTCTCCACATCCCCACTAACACTTGTTATTTTCTGTTTTATTTTGTTTTGTTTTCAGTAACAGCCATCCTAATAGTTGTGAAGTGGTATCTCCAGTTTTGATTTTCATTTCTCTGATGGACGCCTCTCATTTCTTTTTCTGGCTGTGGCTAAAACTTCTAATACTACATTGAACAGATGTGGTTAAAGCAGACAACCTTGCCTTGTTCGTTCACTGTGGTTTTGCCCCCAGAATTTTTTCAGGACCTGGGTGATTCTGATAGGCAGCCTGTGGTATAAACTCCTAGCTTGTTTTGGTCAGTGTTTTCCCACCTTATCTCTGATTCTCATGACAGTCTTTGGAAGCCCTGTTTGTGTACCCACTTTATACTAAGAAAACAGATGCCCAGAGGTGGGGCAGGCAGGGTAACAGGGCTCAGCTGGCACCTGTTCTGATCGGTGGAACAAAGATGAACAGGTTGCTGAATATTTCAAAGGTCACCAACCCTGGCCCATGTCTGCCTGATTCCAAAGCCCTTTGCTCCCCCGTCTCTAGGCACAATATGGTAGCCCAGGGGTTGACAAACTACAGCCCAGAGTCAAATTCAGCTCCAGCCTGTGAGCTAAGGGTGTTCATATTTTTAAAGGGTTGCCAGAAGAAATCAAAGATGTACATGCAAAGCCGAAAGCATTCACTGCCAGCCCTTTACAGGAAGAGTTTGCTGACCCCAGCTTTGCCCAGAGGAGAAACTCTTATGGAGGAGCCCCCCATCCTCAGGGCGGGGGTGGGTGCATGAGGTTTGGGGCACAATCCACACCCTTGGGTGACGTCTCCCAGCTGTGCCTTGTCCAAGGCCCAGGCGCTGGCCAAGGGGCTGGGCCTGGGTCCCCAGTGCCAGATGTCAACACTGGAAGATCAACCCTCCCTCATCCCAGGAGGTGACAAATGTGACACCTTTAATGGGACATTAAAGTTTCATGGAGACGATGCATATTTAATGGGGCTTAACAAAGCATTCTTAAAGACGGCCCAGATGGCCCCCCAGGGGCGGGGCCCTGCCCACGGCAGCCAGCCCGAGTGCTCCCTCATCTGTCTGCGGGGGACAACTTGGCATTCCAAGCTCCTGCTGGAGCCAAGTGCAGGCCCTTTCATTATTAATATTAATATTAATAATATTAATATTATGAGGATGTCTGAGGGGCTGCGTGGTCAGGGACGCAACTCAGGCTGCCTGGTCCCTTTCCAAGCAGCCCCCAGCCTGTGGGACAGATGCGGGAGGCCTGCCCCTCGTCCCTCCACTTCTCCCTCCATCCTCTGTCCCCCCACTAGTGTCAGGGGCCACTGCTGAGGGTGGAAGTTCAGCTGGAGGCATCCTTAGGAGAGGGGCACAGGGACGGCCCCCCGGGAGCTTTGCTTGTGATGGGTCCCAATCATTGACTCTGAGATCAGTGTCTGAGAATCAGAGGTCACAGATTCTCGGATTCACGGCATCTTGGAAGGGCTGCTACCGACTCTCTTGCATCTAAATGGCCCTGGCAGCCGTGAGTTCTGACAAAGCCACGTGAGCCACAGGACTCACTTTGCTACTCCCCACCATCCACACAACTCTGTGGCTGCAGCCTACACTCAGAGCCACCCAGATCCTGGGGGCTTCCCACGAGGAGGCCACCAGTCCTTACTGATGTCCCGCAGCGGCCACTTGACGAAGGAAGCTCCCCTCGGCCAAGCGGCAGGCGACCTGCCCAGGATGGCGACCTAGGATTCTCAAGCTGGGAGTCCCTGAGACTCGGCCCTGGGATCTTGCACCCATGATCACCCCGCTTGCAGCAATGATACACGACCTGCACCTGCAGTCCGGCACCTGGACCTCTAACCGCCTCTAACTGCAGCCTCTAACTTGCAGCATGGAATGCTTCAAGGGCTCCCCCAACCCACTGTGTCAGTAGGAAGCTTCAGATCTACCCACCAAGCCTGGTTCTCACCCGGGTTTCCTGTTGAAGTGAATAGCACCCTGTCATTGAAATGCCTGGGCCAGATGCCAGTCTGAGGGTCACTCATGACGCCTGCCTCTCCTTCACCTGTTTCTGACACTGTCCTTCCTAAGTCCCTGCCAACTCTGTCCTCCGCACTCCCTCTCCTCTCCCCAGGCTGGTCCAGGTGGCCAGCACCTCTTCTGGCCCCTGTGCAGCCCCTGGTTGGTCCCCAGTCCGTCTCCTCTCACCATCAGAGTGGACTTCCAGAAGCACCAGCTGATCACATCAAGCCCCTGGTTAAAACCATCAGCGAGTTCCCGGGTCTCTCCCCAGCAGGGCTTGCAGGGGACACAGAGTCTGGTCCCTTTGCCCTGCAGCCCCCATTACACACCCTTCCCCTCTCCTCCCCTCCCCCACAGTCCCCCCCAACCCCAGCACAGGGCCCTGGCTCCCTCCTCTCCTCACCTGTAACACCTGTTAGCCTTCCCATCTCATCTGCTCCTTGTCGCTTCCTCAGGGGACCCTTCCTGACCAGGTCAGACCCCCAAGCAAGTTCCCGCCCTGCTGGGGTCTCTCTCCCTCAGGACACATCACAGAGGGCACTTGATAGCTCTCGGGGGACACCACCCCCACCAGCTGACCCTCCCAATGCCCAAGGGGTGCCAGCTCCACTGTAAGATTCCTGGCATCACCCAGGAAGCTGGCTTCAGGCCGAGATGCGAGATGGGCCACCCCCTCCGTGCCAGTTATTCAATCTCTATTTATTAAGCACCTACTTTGGGCCAGGCCTGGTCCCCTGGGTCCCAGAGCAGCACCGCGTAGCCCCGAGCGTCCCAAGGTCCGCCCTCGGAAGGGCCCCTTCCTCGGAGCAGACACGCCAACTCCCACCTCCTTCAGTCACCTCCACCCGCTGACATCTTGGGCCCCGGCTCAGCTGGTTATAGACACGAACAGAGCTGACGGCCAGGCTGGCAAGGAGCCCAGGCTCCCTTGGAATCTGAGGAGCTCACCCATTGTCCTAGAATCCGAGGGCTTTCCAATGTGCAGAAGTTTGGGTGTTACGTCTGCAGAGCAGCCACCCAGGCCAGGGGTTAAAGACGTCTCACAATCTCAGGTTCTGTGGAGCGGCTTTGGGGGTGCTGAAGGCAGGAGGGGCTGAAGGAGGAAACTGGGAGACCAGGAGGGGGCCAGGGGCCTTCAGTACCCCGTGCCCCCCAACCCAGAACAACTCTGCTCTTAGACTGCGGGGTTCCTTAAAAGATCTCATTTAAACAGAGCGTTGCAGCTAAAATCGAATCCAGAGACCACATTTGAAGATGGGGAAAGTGTAGCTGGGCCTGGGGGAGGGGGCACTGGGTTGGGGGCTCCTCCTGGTCCCAGCCACATCCCAGGCTAGCAGGGACCCAGCAGCAGGGATGGGAGTTAGCAGGAGAAGGTGGGAGCAGGGGGGCTTGGCAACATCTGGAGTGGGTGTCAGTCTCTGGCTCTCACCCAGGAAGCAGCAGGTGTCCTGGCAGCCTCCCCAGCCCCCTCTGTGTTTCCACCCCCTCCCAGATACCCCACACCCATCCTCCAAGACGGCACAAAGCAATCAGCCGTCCTCACGTTTGGGAAGAATTACCAAATTCCTTTGCCATTTGTTATCTCTCTTTAAAAAAAAAATATTATCCCAAACATCCTGGGAGGCCCATGATTTCATGATTCTAAGATCCTCTGGTCCCCAGATTCAGTAGTTGGAAGATTCTAGGAGCTGGAGATTCCCATTCAGTGACTGGTCCCAGGGCCCCCAGCCCTGTGGACGGCAGAGCCCATCCTGGCCTCAGGCCACCTGTTCTCTCTGCCCTGGCCTGAGCCCTCCCAACCAGTCATGTGAGCTGAGAGACAATTCCAGGGCAAGATCCCAACTGCTGGCCTCTGGGGAGAGGAGGTCACCCTCACTCTGCTCTCCCATCAGGGTCCAGAGGAAGCCTCTCCCCCGGGCCACCATGCTTGAGGGAGCTGTGTGGAGCTGTCAGAGCCCATGACCACAGCCCTCTCCTCTCCTTCTTCTTGGCCTTTGAGGGCCCCCTACTCCCGTCACAGCCTGGGTGGGCAGTCCAGGCCCCGGCCCCAGGGAGGGCAGACCAACCACACCCCACCCTGATTCTCATACCCCTTTTCTTAGAGCCTGAGGTGAGAACTGACTTTTCCTTTCCTGGCAGAGACTCGGGGTGGACACCTGGGGGTCAGAACCACCTCTCAGCCCACTTTAGTCGGGGCAGTTTAGACCCGAGTTGCTCAGGACTAGGCAGAACTCTCCACGGAACCTTCTGGAATTGGATGCACACTCAAGTTCCATTTCACCTCTCATTCACCATCATCGTCCCTGGAACCAATCTCCCTCAGGGGCCTCTGGGGTGGGGTGACCAGGGTCTGGGGCAGGATCCTTGAGTTCCTGGCCAAATCGTATCCTGCAGAGTCTGTCTCACCCCCTTTTCCAGGTGCCTTTGGGGCTGGAGCCCTGGGGTAGCCATGTCCATGGTTTACCCCATCCTGGTCCTCTGTGAGCCCTCTTAGGTTTGATGTTGATAATTTATGGAAAAGGGGGCTGACTGGCGGGGGGGGGGGCGGAGGGAGGCCAGCAGGAAATCCGGGCTAAAGATAGGCCCTTGCTTCATAAGCAGGTGCCACTGGGCGGGCCTGAGCTGGGATGATCATCAAGGCATTAACACCGGGCCCTGTGAGCTGGGTAGAGAGCTCTCATGCTCAAGGGCCCATCAGATTCAGCCCAGGCCCTGGGGCTGTACCTGATGGTCCATGGGGAGAGTAGGGTTGGGGTGGAAGGGGGGTAATGAGGGCTTTTGTGTAAAAGTAATGGGGAGGTGTGGTGGTGATGGTGGTGATGATGGTGGTGGTGGTGATGGTGGTGATAGTGGTGATGATGGTGATAGTGGTGGTGGTGATGGTGATGATGGTGGTGATGGTGATGATGGTGGTGGTGGTGATGATGGTGGTGATAGTGGTGATGGTGGTGATGGTGGTGGTGATGGTGATGATGGTGGTGGTAGTGATGATGGTGGTGGTGGTGATGATGGTGATAGTGGTGGTGGTGATGGTAATGATGGTGGTGGTGGTGATGATGGTGATAGTGGTGGTGATGGTGGTGATGATGGTGGTGGTGGTGATGGTGGTGATAGTGGTGATGATGGTGGTGGTGGTGATGATGGTGGTGGTGGTGATGGTGGTGATAGTGGTGATGATGGTGGTGATGATGGTGGTGATGGTGGTGATGGTGGTGATGATGGTGATGGTGGTGATGGTGGTGATGGTGGTGGTGGTGGTGATGGTGGTGATAGTGGTGATGATGGTGATAGTGGTGGTGATGGTGGTGATAGTGGTGGTGGTGGTTGTGATAGTGGTGGTGGTGATGATGGTGATGATGCTGGTAGTTTTCTTGGTGGTGGTAGTGATAGTGGTGGTGCCGATGGTGGTGATGATGGTGATAGTGGTGGTGGTGATGATGGTGATGATGCTGATAGTTATCTTGGTGGTGGTGCTGATGGTGGTACTGATAGTGGTGCTGATGGTCGTGATGATGGTGATAGTAGTGATAATGATGTTGGTGGTGGTAATGGTTGTGATGGTGGTGGTGGTAGCAATGATAGTAACAACAGCAGCCAAAATTTATTGAGCCCTCGCTGTGTGCCAAGCCCTGTCCTAAGGAGTCAATGAGCCTTATCTCGCTGCATCTTCATGGCCACCCAAGGAGGTGTGGCTTCTTGTGTTATCATCCTATTTACAGATGATAAAATTGAGGCTCAGACTGGCAAAGTCACCTCCTCAAGATCAAGGTCAGTTGGTAAGTGGTGAGGTAGGGACAGGAAACCGTGTATGCCTGCCTACATAACACTGCATTAACCTCTCATATTTGGCCCCCGCTGCAGGGACAGAAGGTGGCCAGAAGGTGGCAGACCTGCTGGAGGAAACTGGCACACCCCTTGTCCCCTTCCCCCACCAGTCACCCTTCCCTGGGCCACCTCACATAACCGCCTGCCCCGATAGCATCTGAGTGTGTAACTCACTAACTCCTTCGCAGACTGACTTCACAGCCCTTGTCTTCTTTGACCTCCGCAGTGGTCCTAAGAGGTAGACCTGATTAGCAGATGGGGAAACTGGGGCCAGAGAGGGGATGTGACTGGACAGACGTCACGGAGCACAGCTGAGGAGGCAATTGGTCTAGAATGCAAAGTGCCTGACTCTCAGTCCAGGTTCTACCCAGCACCTCCCTGGGGCCATCAGCCTGGTCACGGGGACACCCAAAAGGGGGCAGCACAAGGTAGTGATGAGGGCACTGCCTGGCTGTGCAACCATAGGTGGGTGTCTCAACCTCTCTGAGCCTGGGTCAGGACTCAGCACAGGCCCTGGAACGGGACAAAATGTTGGTCCAAAATGTAGGAGAGGGCCCACGCTGGGCACGAGTGGTAGAAGCCCAGAGCCTTGGGATCCACGCAGGAGGCCACCCCGCTGCCCACCGCCCTGGATGGAATGTGCTCACCCTAGAGGAGAGGACCCAGTACATCCCAGTGGGTTGGAGTCCAGTTAAGGACAAGCCAAAACCCCCCTCCTATGGGTCTCAGAGGAGGAGCCTCGGAGGTGAAGAGCTTTCCTGAGCCTCACGTGACTGGCTGAGCTGTGGGTCCCACGGGCTGCTCGGAGGAGGAGGTCCTCACACGCACACAACCCGCCGTCACCAGGGCGGCAAGGCCTCTTGGCAGTGGGGACATCCAGGCTGGGCTGCAGCCCCCTCCGCAACACCCAAGCTGTTGATAATGGGGGAAATTGAAAAAAACAAAACCAGATGCTTCTTTGAACATTTTTGGCATTCATAAGGCTAAGAGTTTCATCCCAAACGCAGCTAACTTCCTCTCCCTTGCTGCCGCCTGTCTTCGGCTCTACGCTTCCCCCGCCCTCCAGGTGGGCAGCAGAAGGACGGGAGGGCCCGCTCCTCTCTCTGGATCCCCCTCTCCCCGCCTCCCCCTGCCTCCTCCCCCTTCCCCCCACTCCGTCTCCTGTATACTCAGCCCTCTATCAGGCTTCGGCCTCCCCCGGGAGCCACGTTCCTGGTTGCTAGATCTGGCCCTGCGCCTGGGCCTGCCCCCTCCTCCGCTCCTGGGATGCCCCGGCCTTTGCCAGGCCCTGGGGGCCTCCTGCAGAGGAAATGAGGCCCCAGCTGTGCTCCGGAGAAAGGTGACTGACGAGCTCACTCGGCAGCACAGCAGGGGAGGGGCTGGGTCTCTGGGGGGTTTCAGCTCATGGGCATGTTGGTCGGCTTCAAGGGAAGTTGTCCCACCTGCCAATTAGCAAAGGGGCAAAGACCTGGGCTCTGGGCCTTTCCTCGACACCCGCCCCGGGGTTAGTCAGGGAAGGAAGCCGGCGAGGGGGCTCTGCTGTGTGTGCTGAGGGCCCCTTTGGCCTCAGTTTCCCATCTGGACGCTGGGGAGAGGTTCAGGCTGGATGGCCTCTCACGGCCCTCTGACTCTGACGCTGTAGGATTCTAGAACAGCCGCCCCCTATAACCTCATCTCCATCACTAAGGGAAAATAAAAGGAAAAAAATCACACCCACCCCATCTAATCCTTTCCTGGCTTACACCACGCAGCTCAGCTCTCTTGCCGGCTCCTCTGGGGGATGATGGAAATGTGAATTTAAATAGAGTTATGTCGAAAGAACATTAGCCAGCATGGTCCCAGCAGGGAGAAGCCCTGCTGAGCCGCAGAGGCAGGCCCCGGTCTGCATGTTCACGAGGAGGCCAGCACCTTCGGATGATTACAATCAGGAGGCTTGATTAGCCTTCCTCCCGCCTGGCCCCCTTCCCAGGACTCTCCTTAATAGGTAGCTGCCTTCTTTTGGGGCGCTGGGGCCGGCTGCCGGGGACCAGCCGGGTGTAGATAATCTCCTGGTGGCACCGTGATGCCATCCACAACGAATGGGGACTCCAAACCAGCTCTCCAGGTGGCTCAGTGCCCCCTCCCGGCCAGGGACAGCCCCCAGCCTGGGACGGGATTCGCATGGCTGTCAGCTCTGAGCTGAGGGCTCAGCCATGGGGCTCTGGGCAGAACAGAGCTGGTGCCAGGAGCTGGGGGCATCTGGGAGGCCCCGGCTCCCGCCACACAGCCCTGAGCCACCCCTCCCCCTATGGCTCCCCCACTCCTTGCTCTTTCCCATCACTTGAGCACCCTGGAGGGAGGGGACAGTCTGCCTCGATAACTGCCGGGCACAGAGCAGACACTCGGGCTGTCCTTCCCCTGCCCTGGGCCAGGGGGTTTGTAACCTATAACTCAGCAGGGGCAGCTATGACAGGTGGGCAGGGCTGGCTGCGTGGGCTTGTGTTAGAGGTGCACTCCTTGGGGGGCCCAGCACCCCCAAGCTCAGGCCAAGGGGGCATGGCAGTCCCCAGGGGGAGAGGCAGGAGCTGGAGGCCCAGCGGAGTTATGCCTGAGCCAGGCTCTGGGTTGGCTACACAGGGGAGAGCAAGAGACCAGGTGAGCCCAGAGGGCAGAGATCCTCACGCCGTCAGAGCGAGGGGTCTCTGACTCCACGCGGGGCAGGGATCAGCAGGGGGAAAGGTCTCTACCTCCCACTGTCCTTCCTGACACTGTGGGGCCTGCGGTGGCTGAATGGTGCCTGCTTTGGGGTTAAGTTCCAGAAGCTGCCCTTACCCCCCAGAAGTGGCAGTCGTGGTAGTGGTGATGACAGCTATGTGTGGCTCCCAGGATGAATCAGATGCTTCTAGAAGGTCCACCTGGCCCAGGGCAGGCCCCAGCCCTCGCTCAGAGTTCTGGTTACTGCTGGAGTCTTCGGGGTGGGCTCTCAAGGCCCCAGGAGCAGGGGGCTCCAGTGCCGTGCCTGCAGGTCCTACCCCCAGCCCCCTGAGAAGGCTCCTGGCCAGGGCCCTTCTCCCAGCCCCAGGAGGCAGCAGTGCGAGGGGACCCAGCCCCGGTAGCTGTGTCCATGTGAGTGCTGGACTCAGCCTTGCGTCTCAGGTCTGACGTGGAGAGAAGTCCCCTTCCCCTTGCTGAGCTGAACTCAACCCCTCCCACCCGTCAGACACACTCTTGTGTCCAGAGTCTCAGTCTTTCCTGGGAATTGCTGCTGGTTCGAATGTTCTGGGTCAGTCCATACCATCCCCTCCAAACCCTCGACTTCTAGACACGTGCTAATGCCTCTGGGGCCCCACCATCCCACCTGGTGCTTTTGAATGAGTTAGAAAAAGGCACCCATTTCAGCTCCCACCACCTTTCTCGGCCAGGCGCCCTTGTGCAGGGCACAGCCTGAACAACTGTTCCAGGCGACTCTGCCTCATTTCTCCTCCTGAACCCCTAAAGCAGAAAGTCCTCTTGCATTAGTTGCATGCAGCTGGATCTCCCAGGTGCACCATTCTTTTAGGCTGCAAACAAATCCACTCTGGTTCCCAGTTTTGACTCAGCTGTTGGTGCCATCTGACATAGACTGGGTGCTGGGTGCTGGGTAATTGTAATAAGGCTGAGTGCTGGTAGTTATAATAAAACAACAGAGTCACCATGGACTGAGGGCCTGCAGGTGCCCAGCACCAGGCTCAGTGCTTGTCAGGCACATCTCCATGTGTTCTCAGCACCCTCGGGAGGCAGCTCTGGTGGTTTTAAAAAATTTCCATTCCTCTCTTAGGGCAAACCGAATTCCCTTGCCCTTGAATGTGGACTGTACATAGGTGCTCACTTCTAATGAACAAAATGTGGAGGAAATGATGGAGTGTGACTTCTAACCACGGGTCATAAAAGACACTGTGGCTTCTTTTGCTCTCTCTGATCCCCTGCTCCGGGGGAAGCCAGGGGCCATACTGTGAGGATGCTCAAGTCACCCTCTAGAGAGGGCCATGTGGCGAGGAACTGAGGCCTCCCGCCAAGCAGCCATGTGAGTGTTCCACCTTGGAAGTGGGTCCTCCAGCCCCAGTCAAGCCTTCAGATGATGCAGCCCCAGCCGGCATTTTCACTGCATCCTCCTGGGGGACGCTGAGCAAGAACCACCCAGCCAAGCTGCTCCTGAAGTCCTGACCCTCATAAACTGTGTGAGATAATAAATGTTTGTTGTTTCAAGCTGCTAAGTTGCGGGGTAATTTGTAATGCCACAGTCGATAACCAATACAGCAGGTATTTTTGTTCCCTGGTTGTTCAGACTAGAAAACCGAGCTCCAGGGTACCCTGGGGAGCAGGCCTGGCTTAAGCAAAGGTGCCCTGGCTGGAGCACCTGTCTCAGAAAGAAACGCGCTTGTCAGGAAAGGTGCACAGTGGGGATGAAACCAGTGATAGCCGTAGGGCTTTGGTTGCAGACCGAGGGGTTCAGGTCTGCATGTCCCCTTCCCTCCTGTCTCCCCACCCAGTGGTGGGGAGCTGCCCCTGTGGGCTCCAGAGTGGGGAGGCTGCTTCACAAGGAGCTGCTGGGGAACCGGAAGTGGATCCAGGCAGGCCAGGGGTCTTGTTCATTCATTCATTCGTTCATTCAATGATAACCAAGCCCCTACTGTGTGCCAGGAGCAGCTACCATCCCTCCATTAAGACCCTCCCCTCCTCTCCCATCCTTTCTGGGAGAAAGCTGCCTCATTGAGAGCCTCGGCCCTCCTCAGTGGGGACACAAGTCAGGACCTGGGATGTCGGGCTGGAGGTCAGGTGCAGACTTGGGCAGGTTGGGACCAGGTGGAGAGAGGCCAAGGCTGGACGCTTCCCAGTGATGCTTGGCTCAAGACAGTGTGGGAAAGAAGGTAAGAGATTCCAAAAGCAAGGCCAGAGCAGGGCAATGGGGATGAAGAGTGTTCAAGACAGTCCCGTCCTTTGACCCTATAATTCTCTTCCTGGAAATCCACCCTAAGGAAGTAATTAGCAAGGCCGACAGCAAGGGGGGCCAGGCCGGGGTGGGGGCCGGCTATGCATTGTTTACAACAACTAGAAAATAGAAGTAAATGTCCAAAAATAAGGGAGGCTTATAAACGCTGTGTCCCCGACCCCAACTCTGGAGTCCGATGACCCGGATATAAATCTCCAGTCTACAGCTGTGACCTCTCTGTGCCTCAACTTCCTCTTCTGTCAATGGGGAGAATAACGGGACTTAGCTACGGGCCCCTGTAAGGGTTTGATGAGTTAGCACCCGGAGTGGGCTAAGCTCAGCTCCTGAAAGAGAGATCATCTTCCGTACATATTAGCTAACAGCATCATTACACAGGCTTAACTCTAAAAGTGAGTTTTGGAATCTTTAAGAATCTTTAAGAACCTGGGACAATTCTCACGATCAGGTTATGCAATGGTATGTATGGTATCTCCATACGGTAAAACATGATGCGCGCCGGAAATAACCATCTCCACTTCAGCCTGAGGCGCTCCTCTGGGTTGAGGGTGAGACCTGGTTGCTGGGGCACAGACGCTGGGTCACTTCCATCAGCGCTTTGGCCACGGTCTGGCGCACAGTAGCAGTAAGTAATACAAGAATATAGTTACGCTAGAATTTGCTGAATGACTGAGAGGGAGCAGAGATACATGTAAAGCCTATACACGCAGCACCTGGTTGCCTTATGTTGGCTTCCCCAGAAGCAGAGATGTAAATACAAGAGGTTTATTTGGAGGTGATCCCAAGAAGCGCTGCCAAGGGAGTAGGAGGGTGAGGCAGGGAGGGAAGGCAGGCTGCAATGGGCGTGTTGTGTATCAGATTGTACTGTGTGGCACCTGGAGCACCGGCCCCCAGGGGGACTCTGGGAAGCGGGTAGACCATGCCCTTGCCGGAGAGTGAGGGAGCTGGGGTATTTACCCTTCACTCTCTGATTCCCCTCTGTCGTTCGCCAAGGGCTGCCCTTGGGGGAGAGGGTGCAGGTCTCCGCACATTCTGGAACCGTGCGTGGTGAGTGCCCACGTGGGCAGAGATCCAGCGGTGCCCGCTGCACTTGTATCTGGTAAACACTGAATAAATGCTGCTGCTATTTTCCCATCTCAACTCCACGGGCCTGCCCACAAAAACACCACCAAGATCTCCCCGTGTGTGTTTTATATCAGTACATACAAATAGATTCCCAAGACGTTGCTGGTCCCGTGGCCCATAGTGTCCGGTAAATACTTAGAAAAAAGACTGGAAGGAAGAACCCCAAATGGAAGTCAGGGTTGTCTCTGGGCACAACTGAAACAGGTGATTTTTACAACTGGAAAAACTGATGAAATCGAAGAAAGAACATAGACGGGACAGATTGTGGCAGGGGCGACCATGAGGAACCCAGGGTTGGGAAGACACTTAGGGGAGCATCTCTGGTTTAGATTCACAGTTAATTCCATGTTAGTAACACTAAGTGGTGTTGGCTGAGCACTCACTGTGCACCAGGTCCTGCGCTGAGCCCACAAGTGCACGGCTGCATTTCCTCCTCCCCCCTGCCCTGGGAAGGAGGAGCTGGCCCTGCCTCTGCTTGTGCATTAGTCAGCTCTGGCTGCAACAATGCTGTGTAATAACCACTCCCAACACTCGATGACTTACTGCAGCAGCATAACTTTTTCTGGTCTGTGGCTCTGCTGGGTTCAGGCCTGTGCCACATGTCTCTCAACCCCTGGGACCAGTGGCTTCCCAGGGCGTGTGCTTTTGAAGGTCATGAGACAAGTGCAGGACGGTATCTCTCAAGGTCTGGACTCAGAACATCACTCTGCACTTCTGCGCGCATTCCAGGAACCAAGGCAAGTCACACGGCCAAGTCCAATGTCAATGGGGTGGGAGGCACAGGAGAGTTACCAGGCAAGGGGCATGGCTGAGTGATTCCCCAAGAGGGAGCAATAATTCCATCTACTCCAGAGCCCACCACCCACTTGTGACCTCTTCTCGTCTCATGGCTCAGAGTTGATGACTCCAGCCTGGACCTCTCCCTGGAACCCCAGGCTTTGGTATTGATGCCCACTCCATGTCCCTCTGGGAGGTCTAACAGGCACCCCAAACTTAACATGGCAGGGACAGAACTCCTGATCAGAGAGCCCCAGCACGCCTCCCCTGGGCTTCCCCTGTCTTGGTAAGTGGCACCACCATCCATCCACCTGGGTCTCGGGCCCCAGACCTCAGCATCACCCTTGCTCTCTCCCTTTACATCATTTCCCACATCCACTCCATTGGCCAGGCCTACTGGCTCCATCTCTAAAACGTGTCCCACATCTGTCCACTTCTTTCCATATCCACTGCTAACTCCCCAGTCTGAGCTGCCTCCATCTCTTACTAAGAGGGCTGCAAGCAACCTCCTCAGTGGTCCCTGCCCTCCCACCCAGAGCCCCCTGAAGCCCAGCTTCAACATGGCGGCCAAAATGAACTCGCAAAAGCATCCATCAGCTCACACCGTGTCCCTGTTACAATCTTCTGATGGTTTCCCATTGCAACCAGTGTAAAATCCAAACTCATTCCCTGCCCTGCCATCATCCATCCCTCCTTCCCTCTCCAACCTCACCTCTGCCCCCTTGTCCACTGTGCTCCAACCACAAGGCCTTTGTCAGGTCTTAACATATGCAAATCTCGATCCTACCTCAGGGCCTTTGCACCTGCTGCCACGTCTGCCTGGAGAGCCCTCCCTCAGCCTCCCGTGGCTCCCTCTTGTCCTTCAAGCACCACCTCCTCCCCAACCACCCTGTATGACAGCACCCTGTTTTATTTTCCTAGAGCACACATCACCATTTGAAAGTATCTTATTTGTTCATTACAATTAAGCTCCACATAGTAGGTGCTCGATAAATATTTGTTGAAAGAACTCTTTGATGGGTTGGACATGGGAAGTGAGGCAAGAGGTGAGAGATAAAGTGCTCTCCCTGGAGCTCAGCTGGCCTGGTGCAGGGTGCTGGGGGTGTGTGTGGGGGGCTTTCAGATGGGTCTCCAGAAGGGGGCATGGATTGCACGGGAACCACAGCTCTTGAGCCCTGGGCCCCGCCAGAGGGCGGTCCAATCTCCACTGAGGCTTGGGACATTCTCACCCACAGGAGCTCTCAGGGGCTGGTCTACCTGCTGGGCTCTCTCTATCTGGTCTCACCTGGCACTCCAGGTGAGACCTGGAGCATGAGATGGGGGGCACCTGGAACCTCCCACTCCAAGGCCTTAGGCTCCAGGAAGGCAGGGAGTCAGAACCCAGCAGAAAGTCAGGGCCACACCCTCAGTGAACAGGCAGACTGAGAACAAATCCACCTGCAGGTGAAGGAGCCAGGAGAATAACAAGGAAAAAGTGTCTCCCACAAATGTATGGCCACAGGCTTGTTCTCATGGAGACATAGGCTCTGAATTTATTCTACCCCTCATGCTGCTAATGAGAGCAGCAAGTGCCAAAACCACGCTGGGAAGCAATTAGGCCATTGTTCCATGAGGGCACGGCCCTCGGCCCTTGATGCTGGTGGGTGCCGGGCAGTGTACCTGGAAAGTGGGGGAGTGGCAGAATGGGAAATAGAACGATGATCGACAGGCCCCTCCCCACGCTGACACATTTCTGAGGTGTGACCAGGACGCCAACTGTGGAGCACAGATGACAGCTGAGCTGCCCTCCCGGCCATGGCTGCAACACAAACCCTCTGGCAGGCGTGATAGGAAAGGACACCACCCGCACGAGCAGAGCGGCACATGGGGGCAGGCTGCCCGGCCACCCTGAGGCCCAGATGAATGGGGCAAGGCAGGTGGGATAGGCCTGCGGGGCAGGTGCTCAGGAGATATTTGTGGAATGACTGAGTGAGTGAGCAAGGGGGCTTCCAGCAGACACACCAGAGCCACCATCACCCACGTGGTACCCACAGGTACACTGGGAGAAAACCAGGTGTGAGATACAGGGCGCCTGCACCCCACATACTGCTAGTGGGGTGTCAGACGGTACGGCCACATTGGAAAGCAATTTGGCTGTTTCATATAAAGTTAAACTTACTCCCATCCCATCACCCAGCAATTGAAAGGAATGTGTACACGTGTGCACCAGCATGGGCGTACAAATGTTCACAGCCACACTGGGCTTGACAGCCCCAAATGGAAATGGCCCAAATGTCCATCACCAGGAAAGTGGTTAAGCCAATTATGCAGAACCATAAATAAAATACTATTGCAGTAAAAAGGAACAAACTACTGAAATACACAACGTGGATGAATTTCATCAGCCTAATGCTGAGCGAAGGAAGTCAGATCCAAAAGGGCACACACCATGTGGTTCCATTACATGAAATTTAAGAAAAGGCAGAATGAAGCTATGGTGATAGAAATCAGAGCATTGGTTACCTCGGGGGATGGGGGGTGGGCAGTGCGTTGGGGGAGGGACATGAGGGAACTTTCTAGGGTGATGGAAATGACAGGTGTGGTGGCCGAAATTCACCAAACGCTACCCTTGAGATCTGTGCATTTTATCATATATAAATTAGACTTTATTCTTGTAAGTTAAAAAAAGTAAATAGGCATGAGAGAAGAAGGGACTTTTCAACAATATGGTAGACTAGACGCCTACAACAAAAGAGCCTACAAAAGTTGGATATGATATCACAAATATTCTTTTAAATGTGTAGCTAAACTGAAAAAAAAAAAAAAGGAGATCAACAGTGGCCAGAAACGGTGGCAGGGAACCTGCATGGAGATGGGCAGAGACTAGGAAAAATTCCATCTTTGGGGGAAGGGAAGAGAACAAGGAAAAAGTTTCCACTTTTTTTTTTTTTTTTTTTTTTTTTTTAATTGGAGTATAGTTGCTTTACAGTGTGTGTAAAAGTTTCCACTTTAGGGGTTTCCCTGGTGGCGCAGTGGTAAAGAATCCGCCCGCCAATGCGGGAGACACAGGTTCGAGCCCTGGTCAGGGAAGATCCCACATGCCGCGGAGAAACTAAGCCCATGCGCCACAACTACTGAGCCTGCGCTCTAGAGCCCACTGAACCACAACTATTGAGCCCTCGCACCTAGAGCCCGTGCTCCGCAACAAGAGAAGCCACTGCAATGAGAAGCCTGTGCTCCACAAGGAAGAGTAGCCCCCGCTCGCCGCAACTAGAGAAAGCCCGTGTGCAGCAACGAAGACCCAATACAGTCAAAAATAAATTAAAAATAAATAAAATTTTTAAAAGAAATTTCCACTTTAGACTAAAAACCACAGGTCTGTTCTCATGAAGGTTTGGGGTTTCAATTCATTCTACATGCAGGGTGAGAACTTAAAGTAGCCCTGAGTTCAGAGCGTCCGCAGGTGCCCAGTGGAAACAAAAGCCGTTCTTCTAGGGAAGGACAAATTCTCAGCCCAGAACACACCGGATTCCCAAAACTAAAGCTCTAACAAAGAAGGAACACACAATCCAAAATTACAAAACACACGGGGAAACAATCACCATGAGTGAGAGTCGGCAGATATAGCGACCAACAGGATTAGCACTGCAGAAACTCGAGATGGTGAATCCAGTATCTTACAGTACACAGAATGTGAAAGAAGCAGAAAGCAAGGCATGCCATTTTTGAAAGTTTGGCCAGTTGTAAGTTGGGATTTTTGTTTGGTTGGTTGATTTTTGTTGGCTGCAAGATTTTTGTTTTCCATGCCCAGTTCCTTTCCTTCAACAACAAACATTGGTAACCCAAGCGTTCGCTGCATAGGGAATTCTGCAGCTGTGGGTTCTGGAGAAGTGGGCTCTGGGGCCAGATTGCAGAGCTCAAATTCAAGCTGTGATGTTTATCAGATGTATAACCTTGAGCAAGGTACTTGGCCTTCACGTACTTTAGTTGTTTCTTTATCTGTGAGATGGCATAAGAAGTGATAGCATCTGCCTCTTAGGTTCTTGTGAGGGTTTCAGTGAGAAAATCCAAGTCACCTGCATGGTGCCTGGCACAGTGGGCATTCAGTAAAACGGCACCTATCCTGATTCCTCTAAAATGAAAACTGAAACGGCTCTAGTTCAGGTCACCTGCTGGTCGAATTTCCTGCTTGGCCTGAATTCTGGACCTCTGTAGCATCCCTCCCCTGCCCTCCCATAGCCGGACCTTCCTTTCACCTTGCCTTGCGCTGACCTCGGCGGGGGCAGGGCCCACTCCCTCCATTTCCCCCAAAGCCTTGCGAACAAAGGCTGTTGGGCAGAGCAGACTCTTACCAAAGACCAGGGGGTAACAGATGGGATCTCCTGCAGCACAGCATGGAAACCACAAACCTCCCTCTCGTATTCATAACTGCGCTGGGGTTCCCAGGCCAGCCTTCCCCCGAGGCCCCCATCCAGCTGGGTGGGCTTCAACCTCTCCCTCTCTTGTTCCCTCTGCCTCCCTCACGGCCCCTCCCCTTCCAGCTGCTTCTGCCAAAACCACATTTCTCCCTGGGTTTCTTGCCTCCCTCCTGGGTCCTGCCCTCCCCTCCCTGGCCAAAGCTTGAGCCTCAGCTTTTCGCACCCAAATATTCCATCAGGATGTTCTGCTGAATAAAAAGCCAGAACTCTGCCTCCAGCTTTTAAAATAACAGTGTTCCCATCCTGCTCCATATTTCCAGAGCACTGATTATGTCTCAGACGACCTGTGGAAAGGCCTGGGGACACCAAGACCCATGGGGAGGTCCCATCTCGCCCATTCTGCCTGAGTTTTCCCTCTCCTGGGTTCCAGATGCAGCCTTGAGGGTCCGGCCTTGGCACGCATTTCTCTGGTTCCCTCCAAAGGACACGCCGCAGAGATGCCACACACAGAATCCCAGTGGACTCGGGGTGCAGACCCACCGGCCCGTGCACAGCGCATCAACGCCAAAAGCTCACACACTCACACACGCACGTTCACTCCATACTAATTCTCGCCTTTGATAGCGGCCTCTAGTCTGTCATCACCACTCAGGGTTGACAAAGCAAAATAAAAAATAGAAAGAAAGAAATCCGCCCTGTCACTTGGAATGCCCCTACCCCCGCCGGGCTTGGCAGTCCCCACTCCCGCCCCTGCCTTTGTATTATGGGTTTATGTCAAGGTATGTTGGATGCTAAATTAAATGTCAGCGCACTGTACGTTTCTGGCTCCAGCCGCAGAAAATGAGGAGCTGGCATTGGAGACCATCCAGTTGTTCCTCTCCCCGTGCCTAACCGTGAGGGGTGACAAGCCCATTGAATCACTGCACAGTAGCTTTCCATGCCACGGGAAGCCAAGATAAATTTATTTTTAATGATAAATGTGACTGTCAGAGGTAAGTTGAGACAGCTTTTCAGTGAGAGTTGAGTGCCCTCGGCAGCGTGGGGCAGAGGCCGGGTGGACGAAGGGCAGAGGCCGGGTGGACGAAGGCCAGAGGTCCCAACCTCCCTGCCAGCCGGTCCCTGGGGCCCCATGAGACAAGAGCATTCAACATTCAGCCCACTTTCACTGAGCTCCACGTTCACTGGTCTCAGGCCCAGCTCTAGCCGACCAAAAGGGTGGAGGCAGGGGAGAAAGGGAGATACACTCCAGCAGTGCAGAGCCCTGGGTTCAGATTCTGGCCCCATCAGTTGCTGTGTGATCTTGGCTGAGCTACTTAACCTCTCTGAGCTTCAGTTTCCTCATCTATAAAATGGGAATATTAATAACACCCATAGGCTTTTGGTGAGGATTACATGAAATAAGATATATTGCTAATGAATGGTACACAGAACATGAAAAGTGCTTCCTGAATAGTAGCTATTATTTACATCATTTTACTAAGAGCACTCTTACCCAAGTTATGTAACTTACCTTTTGGAGTCAGTTTTGTCATCCATAAAATGAGGATACCAATAGCTCTCATTTATGAGGGTGGCTGGGAGGATACCGTGTGCCTGGCACAGGGCTGAGTGTAGGGAAGATGGGCAATGGATCACAGCCAGTCAAACAGTAGTAACCTGAATGCTGTCACCCAGCGTCTCTGGACACTCTTTCTCATCTCCTTGATGAGAAGGCTCTCTTCCTTTCCACCTTTCTCATGTTGGCATGTCTCGCTGCCTGCCCTGTGCCCACTCCCTGCTAAGGGGGGTGCCCTGCGTCAGGATCCCACAGCCTTGCCCTCCTTCGGACTATGGTAGGCACCTGACCAAGGACAGCTGTCTTTGGCCAGCTAATGACCTATGATTGATATGTCCTGGCTCCAAAGGATGAGCAGACCGAATCACAGCCCATCTCTCTGAAATTTAAACTAAAAATCCCAGACGAGAGTTTTCTGTTGGCGGGGCCATCACACCTAGGTGGCCACAGGCAGGAAAGACAAGAACATGGGGAATCGGTGAGCCAGAGGGAGAAGGGTGAGTGGATGCACAGGGAGTGGGCAGTCGGGGCGCCGGAGCAGCCTGGGGGGTCCTGGGGTCCGGCTCCCCTGAAGTCCTGGCTGGTTCCTGGAATGCCCTGTCTTGGGCTGGCTGGAAAGCCCTGATCCCCCTCTATCCCGCGGAGCACATGTGGGCTGATCCCTGGGGCCCTGTGGACACCAACTTTGTCCAGAGGAAATCAGAGGGCGGGGCACTGTCCCCTCTGTGGGGTCAGCTGCACTTTTGCTCACTTAGATCTCCTTGGGCCGCTGAACAGGGCGGCCCCTCCCCTCCCCAAGACACCACCCCAAGCGTGTGAGGTGAACGCAGTGTGTCAGGCGCTGAGCAAACGCCTGCAGGCTCCTGGCAGAGCTGTGCCAGGGCTGACTGTTCTTCTGGGGGGGCTGAGCAGCTGCATCATCACAGAGGGGGTGAGGGGGGAAGACCACGCCAACACGCGCACTCACCACGGCCCCGCGGGCAGGAAAGTGAGGAATCTGTGGCCGAGCATGTGAGACAGCCTGACAGCAAACAGTGCCAGGAGGAGCCGCTAGGTGGCCCCCGCTTAGCTGTCCAACCGCCCTTCTGCAGGCCTGGGAGGCGATCCTCCAGCCAGCGTCCTCCGGTTGGCACCTGCCCGTGCAGGCTACTGTCGCTCTCCATCCTCTGCCTTTGCTTTTTGGCTTCACAAAATGCCTTCCCCCCAACATCCAGTTGTCCCCACCTTCACAACCTGGCTCACACCCGTCCTTCTCCAGGATGCCTTCCCTGCTCACCCAGAGCAGATACCCTGAAACTCTTTTGGCCCTTAGTATCCCTCCCAACACTTAGAATCTCAGTTCAGGGTCCCCTCAGGGTGGTCTTCTGTCTGTGCATAGACACGTCTGGAATTTACATGCTCTCCCCAAACTGGAATCGATTTGCAGTCCCATCATCATGCCTACAAACCTCACAATTCCCCCATTTAGAAGGGGGAGATTGTGAATTCTTATTCAGTGAGGAAACTGAGGCTTGGAGAAGACAGGAAATCTGCCCAAGTCATAGTGGGAAAGTTGCTCAGGTGTTTCAATGCACTATCTCTCAGAACTTCACAAGAGCCCTTCTGAAGAATGTGCTGTTAACCTTTTAGCATCCATGGGGAAACTGAGGCTCAGAGGCACAGCTGCTTGCCCCAGGCCATCTGGCCAGGGCCTTGTGCTTTCCACTACACCTCTCTGCCCAAGCCTGATGGCCCACGCCGTCACCTGCCAATCCCTTTAAGCCACAGGAAAGGCCTCCGGGGAGAGATGCCATCCAGAAAGAGCCATGGGGCCAGGACTCCAACCCGGGTCCCCTGACTCCCAGCTAGTGCTGTGGGACCCACTCCGGGTCGCTGGGCTGCCTCCCTTGGGGCAAAGGGGGTGGGGCAGCGGGTGAGGCCGGCAGGCAGCCCTGGAAGGAAGAGGAGGCTGGGGACAAACAGCTGGCAGGTTGTGAACCCAGCTTCTGTGGTTGAATGACAGTCTTCTTAGGTGGCAAGGGGCAGGGAGTGCCCCGGACCCCCACCCCCAGGTAGTCTGCTGCATCCGTGAGGGGCCGGGAGAGGGAAGAAGATGGGGCGACAGACTGGCAGCCGGCGGGAGAGAGACGAAGATGGTGCCAGGGAACAGCGTGGCGGACCAAGGCGCCCTGAGAGCCGGGAAACAGCTCTGGGGAGAAGCGGGGGGCAGGGACTAGGGGGGTCTATTCTGAAGCTGGGGGAGCAGAGGATAAGGGGCCGCAGAGAGGGACGGGGGTGGCAGTCGGTCAGGCTCCCGAGGCGGCCCGGGGAGGGGGCGGCCCGCCAGGAATGGGGCGTCGGGTCGTGTGGGCGCCTCCCGGTCAGAAGCCACAATAGCAGCTCGTTAACAGCGCAGATTAAGGACTTTGTCAATTACCTCTGAAGGCTGCACCGGGCGGATTAAATGCTTTTAAAAGTGCTGCCGATGGAAGGGGGCGACTAAGAAGCCCCCTCCCGGCACAAATCCCTCCTCTCCCGGGCAGAGGAGGAGGCGGGGGCTGAGGCAGCGCGGGGCGCGCCCGGGAAACGCGGGCGATCGGCCGGGAGCGCGGGCAGAGCGCGGAGCGGCTCGTACTCGAGACCGCGGCGCCGGCGGCTGCCGCGGCGGCGGGGACCCCCATTCAGCCCGCGGGCCGCCTGGGCTGGGAGGCGTCGGGCCGGCTCACCGTCCGCGAGCGCCGGGACACAGGTCTACCGACTGTGGCCGAAGCGCCCCCAGAGCCGGCCTCGCGGATCGGGGTCCGGAGGGGGCGGTCCCTGGTGGCTGGAGACTCCGGGACTGGGCGCACTGGCCCCGGGGTCCGGACTCAGACCTCGGAGACCGGCAGGGGGCGCACGCCGGCCGGCCCACACCCCAGGCCCAGCCCGCGTCTCAGGGTGAGCCCAGCGCCCTGAGGGGGCCAGGAGGAGCGCAGCGCCGCTCCCGAGACACGCCCGACGGCCCATCCCGGGCGCCCACGGGGCCCGCCCGGCGCCGCGCCCCCCGCGCACGGTGAGTTGGCGCGGGTCCGGCCCGGGAGGAAGTTTGCGAGGAGACGGCCCCAGGGGCTCTCGGGCCCCTCCGGAGCCGTCGAGGGCCGGGCTGCCCGCGGCTGTTTGCTGCCCTCCGGGCTGGGCCCTGGGTTCTGGGCCGGTCTGCCTCCTCTTTATTAGGCTTTGGGGAGGTGGAGTTTATCGCCGTCCGCAGTGTGTGCGTGTGTGTCAGAGGGAGACCGGAGGAGCAATAAAAGGCAAAGAGAGTACGAGACAAAAAAGACACGGAGATTGAGAAGGAGGAAAGGAGGAGGGAGGAGGGAGGAGGGAAGAGGGAGAGGAGCGCGCAGGGGGAGGCGCGGCAGCCGCGAGCGGGGACGGCGCGCAGCGCGAGCGGCGGGCAGGCGGCTGGCGGGCAGGCGGCTGGCGGCCGGCGGCTCTCGCGCTCCCGCTCCCGCTGTCGCCCGCACACACCCGCGCACACGCCGGCAGGCATACACACTCGCACACCCGCACACGCACGCCCGCTGGCCCGGGCCGCCCCGGCGCTGGGCACCGAGGCGGGAAGCCGGCGAGCAGAACGCGCCCCTCGTCCGAGCCCGCGCCCACGTCGGCGCCTTTGCGCTCCGCAGCGGCGCACCTCGCCCGGCGTCCCCGCCAGTCCTGCCGGAAGATGGTCAACGACCGGTGGAAGACCGTGGGCGGCGCTTCCCAACTTGAGGACCGGCCGCGCGACAAGCCGCAGGTACGCGCGGCCCGGATCGTGGGGACATGGGGCGGTGGGCGAGGCGGTGGCCGCTCTGGCCGGGGGGCTGGGCACCCGGGCGGGAGTTTGGGGCGTACCCCCGTGAGGCTCGACAGGCCCGGGTTGGGGCGGGCACCCTCCTCTCCTCCTCCTCCATAGGAGGCTTGAACTTGGGGTTCGGGCTGCGGATGGGGGCGGCACCCCTGCAGAAGCCCCGTTGTTCCACAACGGACTCAGGTGCCCATCTGCGCAGAGGCAGTAGGGGACCTA
Organism: Balaenoptera physalus; assembly: GCF_965194825.1. NCBI lineage: Eukaryota > Metazoa > Chordata > Mammalia > Artiodactyla > Balaenopteridae > Balaenoptera > Balaenoptera physalus. The sequence goes on from NC_138886.1 coordinate 5,530,600, forward strand.
TGGAGTTTACAGTGTCACCGGCCCTTAAGTGTGAGTCTCCGTTTCCTCACCTCTACAATGGGCATCTGAACCACTTACTAAGTATTCACCCTGGGCACCCCCTGTGCTAGGCTCCTGGCATACGCCCCCTCACCCCCATCTCCTCTGAATCCTCACACTTTAGCCAGCCTACCCCCCACCGCATACAGTAGAGAATCAATAAATATTTGCCTCATGTAAGAACACTGGATATTGCGATTCTCCAGCTTTAAGACAAGGAAAGTAAGACTCAGCGAGGGTTGCTTCTGCCAGAGGCTATGCAACTCTGCTGGGATTTGAACCTGGACCCTTGGGCTCCAGGTCTGTTCATTCCACCCTTCCTGCTGCCTCTTCAGGGGCAGTGGAGGGTGCCCAGGGCTGTGCCCTGGAAGGGGGTGAGGGCAGAGCTCCAGGGCTGGCCAGAGAGGGGGCTGGAGATGGAAAGCTGAGTAGAGGGGCAGCCCTGAGGCTGCCCCAGGCTGGGCTGCCAAGGGACTGGTGCAGGCAGGCGAGATGAGGAGTCCGCTCGGCAAGGAGAGGAAATAATGGAGCTGCCCGTTTTAAATTTCAAATTTCTCCCAGACAGATGTCATTGGGGAAGGAACAGTTCTTGTTTGCAGTGGCAGGAAGGGGGTGGCAGGGGCGGGCCTTGGCGGCCCCTCACTCTCAGGAGCGGCAGCCTGCGCGTTCTGTCTGGAGTGACACTGCCGTGGCATGCCTCCACACTCTGCAAAGCCCTTTCCCAACCGTCTGCACAATCTCACTTTCTGCAGCAGCCTGGGGGCTAGGCAGGGATGCACATGCCCACGTCACAGGGGGATGGTGGCTCAGAGAGGTCGAGGCATGCACCCAAGTCACACAGCATGTTAGCAGGAGAGCAAAGATTCAAAGGCAGGTCTGACCCCAAGCCTCTCCCAATGCCTTCCCGGGCTGGGCTATTCCTCTGTTAAATCAGGTGCACACCCAAGCCAGCCCCAGACAAAAAGTCCTCTCCTGCTGGGCTCTGACTTTCTCCCAGCTTACCAAGAGCAGTCTTACCTCCTCGACTTGTTCAAGCCATCTCCAACCTGGCCCACTCTCCCTTCCCGTTAGTTTCCTTACAGGGACTGGTTGCTTGTCATCTTGTCATTTGCCAGCCTCTGGTCCCACACCAGACTGCCCATTTCCAAACCTTTGCTGGCTCATCTTCCCCCAAACACACACACACACACACACACACACTTCACTCAGGAAAACCCTACATATACTTCAAAACCTACTCAGATGCCACCTCCTCCAGGAAGCCCTCCCTGATGCCTCGTGGCCCTGCCTTGAAGTCCCAGCAGCATTTAGCTTGTGCTGCTCAGCTGCCTTTATCTCTCCCTGCCATGTTCCCTAGCCTTGAGTCCCTATTCCATCAGGAGCTCCCAGTGGACATGCACTCCTTCTGGGCCCCCATCCTGGGGTCTCCCCCTGAGTCCAGTCTCCTGTCCTTCCATGCAGCTCAGGTTGGGAGCTGAGGGATATTTGCTGAATTGAACTGCATGAAGCCCTGCCTGGAGGAACTGTGGGAGAGGAGCCAGCAAGTGCTGATGTGTCTCAAGGGGAAGTGGCTTCTGGGGGATCTATTTGAAATGTGGCTTTAAGGCCTCCTGGGCAGGCCCCAGCCCCTCCGCTGCTTCCTGGAAAATATATTCCAGCTGACACCAGGCCAGAGCCCAGCTGTCTGCCCCTTGGCATTGGAGGCTGCTGAGGGCTTGTGGTCCTAGAGGCCTGGGCCAATATCAAGCTCCACTTCCCCACTCCACTCCTTTGGTGATCCAGCATATAGACAGGCTGTCCTATGCCAGCTCCAGGCTTGCCTGAAGCTTCAGATACGAGACAAGGCCTTTCCTGTGCCCACTGTTGGAAGAGAGAACCTCACCTGCCCTGGTTCCCTTGGGCCCGGCCTTCTCTCCTCCTTTGCTTCTCCAATAGTTTCATCTTGACTATTGACATGCTGCGTGACTCTGGGTAAGTTACCCCCCCTCTCTGAGTCTGGGCTTTACCATCTGCAAAATGGGAAGAGCAATCCCTGCTTCCTCCTCACTTCACAAGGGCTGTTAACGAGGGCCGAGTGAAATACCGGTGTGCTTTGCAAACTGTAAAGCACTGTGCATCCTTGAGGAGGGTCGTTCTCAAAGCAGCCTGTCCCTTTTTACAGGCTGTCAGTGTCCCGATCTCCCCTTTGCCCACCAGGGAAAGCAACTTGACCACCCAGTTCCCTCCAGAAGGGCCTGGCTGAGGTTCTTTAACAGGACACTTCCTCCAGAAAAGATGCCAATGCCACACTCTGAGTGCCAGCTGGGTTCATTTGCAGATCTCTCCTTTCTTAGTCAAACCACCCTGGGAGGTTGGCGGCAGAACGATCAACCCATTTGACAGATGAGGAAACTGAGGCTAAGAGAGCCACAGCCAGGACTTGAACCTGGGTCCTCCAGGGTGGCCGATGAGCTTTACTGGGAAGATGCAGGGAGAGAGGCTGGCTGCCCTTGGCTCAGCCCACTTAGGCACATTATGTAATTCCCAAGGAGAGCGCTCCAGCGCACAGTGTGTGGTCCCAGGTCATGCGTAGCACCCACTGCCATTGAAGGGCCTGCATCCAAGCGTTGCTGTTTCAGGGACAGCCTCGGGCCGGCTCTGTCCCAGGCCTGTCTGGCCTCAGCTCCTCATTTGCTGGGTGACGTTGGACAAGGTGCCAACTTCGTTAGAACTTCCCTTCTCCCCTTGCAGAATGAAGGTGCTCTCACAGCCTTAGGGCAGGAGATTACGGTGGAATATTTGCCAGGAGTTTGGAGTTGCTCAGATAAAAGGATCTAGAAATAGACATGATTCTCCTAGTCTTGGAGTTGGGGCAGGAAGTCACCCTGTAACCTTCTCCCCCTGTTGAGGGGAGGGGAGGGCTTTTTTCTGAGCAGTCCCTGAGTCAAGCCACTCCACAGGGAGGTCGACCTCTGAACTATCCCAGGCCATGTCTCCTGATATTTTCAAAACTTTGAAAAACATTCCAGAAAGGGAAAAAAAATTCTCATTGGGAAGTTCTTCTTGATGTCTAACCTAAACCCTGCTGCATTTAATTCACTCAGTGACTATTTATAGAGTCCCTACCTCATCTAGGAGATGTAGCTGTGAACCTGTGCCTCGGGAGCTTAGAGTCTCATGGGAGGAACAAACTCACATCGTGGGATTATTACAAACCACGATGGGCACTATAAAGAAAACAATACACGCCCCTGTTGTCTTGTTGCTTGGGGTTTGGGTTGAGGTCACTGTGCCTGGGTTGAGAGAGAAGGAGGGTGAATTAAGTGAAGAACAGGGGCTACAAGTCAAGGACTCCTTCCTTCTCCTTCTATTTCCTGGGCCCCTCCTCTGGCCACGGGCTGCCCCATGGAGCTCCCCCGCTAGCCCAGTGGTGTGGCTGTGATGGGGAGGCCAGGAGGCCAGGGGAGGCCAGGGGTGGGAGTGCAGAGACCACTTCCCCGGGGAGGTGATGCTTAAGCTGAACAGCATTTGCCAAATCTGTGCTCCAGGGACACCAAGGTGTGTTGGGGGAAATGACAGAAGCCAGGCAGGTGGAGAGAACCACCAGGCGGAGGCTGGAGGAGGGCAGCAATAGCTGAGGCTGGTATGTGGGAGGTGGGGTGGGACCTGCTCCTGGGCCTCCGCAGCCCTGGAGGGGTCTGAGCACGAGTGTCCTGGGCTCTTTGCTATCAGGAGCGTCCCTGGCCACCGGGTGGGGAATTGGTTGGCAGGGCCGGGCGGAGGCAGGGAGGCTAACGGGGAGATGGTTGTGGTGATGTAGAAGCAGATGACGGGGCTTGGACCAGGCCAGGGCTGGGGGCGCGGGGACAGAGGGGACCAGGGCATTAGAGGAGGTGGAGTGGACAGAGCCAGGGGCTGGCTGAGTGCGGGGGGTGAGAGAGGGGAGCCCGGGGAGGTTTTGGCGGGGGCGGCTGGTGAGGCTGGTGCCACCCCGGGTGGGAATCTCAGGAGGGCTCAGGTTTGGGGTGGAGCGAGCCTGGTTTGGGGCTCCGTGGGCTGGAGGCCTGGAGCTGTGGGGGGTGGGGAGGGTGAGCAAGACCCTCACAGGAAACATCTGGAGACCCTCCCTCATCTGAAACGGACCGGAGCTGAGTGCCGCCGTCTGGGGAGTGACAGAGCCTGGGGGGCTTGGAGCCTCCGGGAGGGGGTGGATGTGAGCGGCTCCCACACCCTTCTCTTTGTCCCCTAGAACACCTCTGGCCACTCCCCCCGGGGCCTTCCCGGTGGCCTGAGGCTTCAGATGGCCCTCAGCATAGGTCACATTAAGAGGCAGGACAGGGCTTCCCTGGTGGTGCAGTGGTTAGGAATCCGCCTGCCAAGGCAGGGGACACGGGTTCGAGCCCTGGTCCAAAATTAAATACATAAAAATAAATGAATTTATGTAAAAAAAAAAAAGAGGCAGGACAGGGCACTCTCCCTCAGGGCGCATAGAACAAGCCAGCGAGCCCTCTGCCCACGCCTTTGGGACCCCAGAATTTTGAGCAGAACATCCAGCTCCTCATTTCAAGGGGTCTCTGGGATCCCCCTTCTGCCAGGGTCAGGGGATCGGAGTCCAGCCCAGGTCAGGAGTCGTTTGCCTGGCCGTGGGCGCAGACGTGGGCTCCTGGGGAGAGGCGAGGAAGACTCCCCCAGGGGCTCTAGGCTGGGCGGGGGCTGGGCTGCCCGCCCCCTGCACGATCCGTGAGCCCACGTGCAGCTCTGAGTCCCTACTGGGCCCAGAGCACGCACCACGGCCCCCTTGGTTTTCCCAATCCAAAGCCGCACAGCGTGTTTCTGCCACGATGAACAGCTGTGCTGCCGGTGGCCGGGGTGCGCCTAGGAGACGGGGGGCTGGGAGCAGCCTAGCCTGGCCTCCCCCAGGGGGGGAGACTTTCTTCTTCCCACTTTGGTACAAGGAGTGTAGTCTCAGCCTACCCAGGGGCCCACGACCCAGCTCCCTTAAAAAACGAGGAAGAAAAGGGGGTGCGGGCTGGGCGGAGCACGGTGGCCGTGAGCCCCTTCCTCCAGAGCTCTCCTGTCCTCCGCCAGACCCCGTGGCCACCTCTGGAGGCTGGGGACTCAGAGGAGGCAGCTGGGACGGACGCCACCCCTCAACCGAGGCAGCTCTGGGGCTTCCTGCCCCCCACCTCCCCTGGCACGAGCCCATCTTGTCCTCCCCTTGGCTGGGACTTCCCGGGCAGCCTCGGACCGTGGGCCGGCACTGGGGGTCACACAGGGGACGAAGCCACATCCCTCCAGCCGGGAGCTCACACAGGTGTTTAATGCCAGCAGTGGGTCTCAGACCCTGGTTCCTCTTGGGATACCTTCCCGATCTCCAGGCATCTTGCCCCTGAGAGGCGGGGGCCCTGTGTGCCTCCTCCTGCCTCCCGCAGATCCCAGGGGTGTGGGCACCCACCCTGCCCCGGCCAAGGGCTGATGAGTAAGCGCCAGACCCCCGCACGCTCTGCTGGGCTGCTCACGCCCGAAGCCCCCCCTTATCATCTCGGGCAGATTTCTTTGCAAGGCACGTAAGCGGCAGCCTATAAAAGCGAACAGCACTTCATGTTTAAGGTGATCTCTGAAGACTAATTCTCCTCTGCTGAGTGGCCTGTTTCATCTCCAGGCTCGTCGTCTCCCTGCCCCTCAGGGGACACCTTGTAGCCTTCTCCAGCCCCTCCCCTCCTTTGCGCCCTCTGTCTTCCCGCCAGGGACCAAGGGCCTGGGTGGAAGCGGATGCCGAGAGGGCTGGGGTCCTGGGACACAGGAGGGACGAGGCTGGCCACTCTGCCTCGCCAGCTGGGGACCTTAATGCTCTTCAGTGGAGGACGTCGCTCAGAGCTGCTCGGGGCAAGGTGTCTCCCAGCGGACTCCGGGAGGGGCCTGACAGGGACTTACTTGCTGACACAGCGTTTGTCTCTCAAACCCCAGTCACACTTCTGGCAGAGGCAGGAATGGGGTCAGATGGCTTAGCAAGCAGCCTCGGCACAGATGGGCGATTCCAGAGTCACCCGGGCCTGGGTTCAAATGCTGGCTCTACCGCTTGCCTCCCGTGTGACCTTGGGCAAGGGTCTTCTCTCTCTGAGCCTCAGTTTTCCCATCTGCAAAATGAATCCAACCACAGCAGTGGGGTGTTGGAGGTTTCAGTGGCAGGAACACAGTACGCACTCAAGGATTAGCGGTGATAAGGCAGTGCCTGCCCCGTGTGGAACGTGTTGACCCGCAGTGACAGGGATGGGGCGGCCTGGAGGTGGCCTTCATTCTCTGCCAGGCCATCCCAGGTGGGCACAGGGCTCAGCGTGGAGGTCATGGCCTCTGCCCTGCCAAGCACCATAGGTCCCAGGGCCTTTGCTTCCTCCCCAAGCCAACCACGGAGAAATGACCTAGTCCATCTGCTTGTCCCTCCATCAAGCCAACAAACAGCCGCTCTGTGCCTTTTGTGGGGTGGAGGGGCTCATGGTCCAGGGCAGGTTTCCTGGACATGGGCGTTGCAGGCCCCCAAGTCCCAGATTTCCTTGTATCCACAGCTTTCATCAAATTCCCAAATTCCCAAGGGGATCCGTGCCCCGAAAGAGGGTAAGAATCATAGTTCACGGGACATGAGTTCCCTCAGGGCAGGGCTGGGATGATTTTCCCTGATTGTCCTCCTCAGGGACTGGCTTGGAGCCTGACTCATGGGGACACTGAGGAATAGTGAACGGGTGTTTGAGTGAATGAATGAAGTCAAAGGTGATGACTGTATTGGTAAATGCCACCGTGGGGGGAGAGAGGGCTGTGGGAACACAGAGGGAGAGCCCCACCCATACCGGGAGAAGGGCTGAGGAAACAGTCCAGGAAGGCTTCCTGGAAGAGGTGACATCCAGCTGAGCCCTGAAGGAAGAGATCAAGTTTAGGCCGGTGGAAGAGAAGCAGAGGAAGTGGATGCCTCGGGCTGAGGGAGCAGCCTGTGCAGAGCTGACGGAGGGGAGCTGACACCTTAGGGTCTGGCTGGAGTAAATCCCGTAGGTGTGGGGAACCCAGGATGGATGTGCCCCCGGGGCCTGGGCAGGGGTGGAGAGGGGAGGGGTGGAGTGTTGAATCCCATCACTGCAGTGCCAGGCTAAGGAATCCTCTCCCTCATCTTGCCAACAACACAGACCCCTGCCCTCATCCTCCTCTGGTGCCAAGTAGGAGATTCAGGAGTTACTTGTAGAATTTGAATTTATGGAAAAGAAGCTGTTTGCTCTACCATATTTTCTCATAGTAAAACGCAGGATGTAAGAGGCTATTTTATATATCACCAAGAAAGAAAGGAAAGTTGTCAATTACAATTGTAAGATTCCCCCCAAACGTCAGAGATGTTAAAATATGAAGGGAAAAAAATAAAACAGGGAAGGTACATCCTAGCATCAGTGACACAGAAATAGCACTTCGGGTGGAAAATAAAAAACCCAACACCTCCAGATGCTCTGTGCACATTGATCATGAGATAATAAAAGCCGCTAATATTTATTGCATAAACACAGCATGACAGGCATGGCTCCAAGTGCTTTAATATACTAACCCATTCAAAGATGCGTCTCGGATTCAGAAAGTTGAAAATGTGGGGAAATTCAGTGGTAGGAGATGCCTGGCCCTGGGAGGAGGCAGGAGGCTGAGGGTCCAGTCTGAGCTCTGCTTCTAATCTGCTGTGTGACTGTGGGCAAGCCCCTGGCCCTCTCTGGGCCTCAGTTTCCCCGTGTGTCAAATGCTCAGTGATGGCTTTGCAAGCTCCCTTTGGGCCAGGTGTGATTCGGTCCAGCGAGTCTGCATTTGCTATACATCATGGTGCCTCCTTTAATTACAAGCTGCATTGGGTTCCAGCTTCCTTTGTTCTTAGTCCCTACTGGGTCTGGGGGGTGGAGGGGGTGCTTTGTGAAGAGGTGGGGGGGAGGAGGAGGAAGGAGAGGAAAGGGGGAGGGGAGATGCTCAGGTGCCCACCCTCTGCCTGGGGACTCGTGGCAGCCTTGTGCGCCTGCAACGGCCTCAGGACTCGGGATGTGGGTGCTCTGGGTTGAAAGGGACCTTCAGTGACGGGCGCCCATGACCCCAAGGCGCTCATTCCGCTGAGACAGCGCAATGATTTGTAGCATCGCGGCTGTCACCGTTACAGCTCTCTCCCTGAGTTTGCACAGCGGGCACCGGCATATGGGGTGCACATGTCATTATTGCCCCCATTTTACAGATGAGGACAACAAGGCTCAGGGGCGTGAAGTCCCTCACCCAAGGTCACCCCGCAGGAAATGACAGCTTGGGGACCTGAGTCCAGCCCGTCTGGCTGCAGAGTGGGAGTCTCCACCTCCCGCCCTTACCAGACCCAGGAGGGCTCCACGTGGGGAGATGTGCCTACCCCAGGCAGGCCACATGGGCCAGGTCAGGGGCAGCGAGGGAAAGGTGCCTCTCTCTCCATCGGTCTCCCCAGCTCTGCCTCTGTTTCTCTTGTCATCCTCTCCATCTTTGTCTCCCTACAACTTTCGCTCTCTCCATCTTGCTATCTTTGGTGTGTTCCTCTCTCTGTCTCCCCTCTGGGACTCTGTTTCTCATCTCTGTGTGACTCCCTTCCCCCATCCCCAAGAAAGGGACCCTCTGAGCCTCGTCCAGGCCTCACAAAGGCCAGAGGCCCCGTCCTAGGGCTGCCTGGGCCCTCCTCACCGGGCAGAGCTGGAGGCCCCGGCCTGCCCCTGATGCTGCCCCCTCTTTCTCCCGTCTGTCCCTCTGTCTCTGTGTCCACGTGCCTCGGGCTGGCCCACAGCGGCCGAGCTGCACTTACGCGCTGTGCACTGTGCTGCTGTCCCTGGCCGTGCTGCTGGCCGTGGCCATCACCGGCGCCGTGCTCTTCCTGAACCACGCCCATGCGCCGGGCACGGCGCCCCCGCCCATCGTCAGCACCGGGCCAGCCGGTGCCAACAGCGCCCTGGTCACCGTGGACAGGGCCGACGGCTCGCGCCTCAACATCCTCATCGACCCGCGCTGCCCTGACCTCGCCGACGGCTTCGCCCGCCTGGAGGGCGCCCAGGCCTCCGTGCTGCAGGCGCTGAGCCAGCGCCAGCCTGAGCCGCGGCTGGCGGGGGAACAGGAGCGGGAGCTGCTGGATACCTTGGCTGACCAGCTCCCCCGGCTGCTGACCCGGGCCTCGGAGCTGCAGGCGGAGTGTGTGGGGCTGCGGAAGGGGCACAGCACGCTGGGCCAGGGGCTCAGTGCCCTGCAGAGCGAGCAGGGCCGCTTCATCCAGGTAAGGGTGGGCTCTGCGCCTCGGGGTCTGGGCAGGGGTTGGGGGAGGCGGGGGCGGGGCTGCCAGTGAAGCACAGTGAAGGCTCCACCAGGTACCAGCTGTGGGACCTTGGGCGTGTCAGGTGCCCTCCCTGGGCTGGGCCTCCTCACCTGTAACACAGGGAGAGCACAGTCCACACCTGATAGGATGCTGGAGCTCGTGGCTGTACAGGGCTCGGCTGGCGTATGGCATGTGAGAGGGGCTGTCTGCACATCAGCACCTCTTTTATTATGATGGTGGAGATTGTTTGTAAACTGAAGTTTCAGCCCATGGGGGACCGCCACTGAAAATCTTTTTTTGGGTCCACACCGGGTGTTAATAAGCACTGTGCAGCACAATAGCCCTAGGAGGTGGGGATCATTACCCCATTCTACGGAGTGACAGACTGAGGCTCGGGGGGGCGAAGTGCTTTGTTTAAACTCAAACAACTGAGAAGTGCCGGAAGCAGCAACTCCGATTTCATTGCCTCTAAAAGCTGCCAATTCCTCTTTAATGCATCTGTGCGGCTCAGCGAGCAGGGACTGACTTTCCCCATTAATTCGGGGCATGTTTATATGTACATTTTCAACTTTAATCATTTGCTGGTTTAAACTGAGGTCTTCCTTGCCCGTTAGCAAGAGCCAGCCGTGCCTGAGTTTCTCGAGCGTGTCTGCACTGTCACAGAAGGATGGGCAGTACTGATTCGACTTAACCAATGCACCCGGTGATCTTTGCTGCCCACACCCTGCAGGGTGGCCCCCTGCCCCTGCTCCCTGGGGCGGCCTGCATCCCTCTGCAGGGCTCCCCCAACAGGGCCTGTCTACTGGACCCTGCAATAGAGCCCAGGGAGAAACCCACCACCCTGCCCCGATGCTCCCTCCGCCCCTCTCAGAGCCTCTCCCCAAGGCCTCAGCCCCACTGAATCATCTGCTCAGTAGAGGAGAAACTGACAGGGCAACTAAAAGCTTTGCAGGGCCTCTGCTTCCAGACAAGTCGAGAATCATATTTTGTAAACTGCCGGTACTGTATATTTCTGTTTTCCTTCTTCGAACGAGCTATTATTATCTGGCAAGTGACAGATTCAGTGTGTAAAGACCCAGCATGCTTCCACGCTCGCTGGCTGCAGTCTGCCCGTGACCCTGTCTCCCCTCCTCATGGTCCCATAGCGTTCCTTTCCTGCCAGGCAGCCCGGGGGACCGCTCCTTCTGGGCCTCAGTTTCCCCATTTGTAACAAGCGGATGACGCCTCAAGCCCTCCTTCCTGGCAACACTGTGGGGGGCAGGTGAAGCGGTGGACACCAGAGGGCCCTGGAAAGTCAAAGCCATGGGGCATGGGTGGGAGTGCAGTCCCCAGGGCCCCACCTGTCCAGTGCAGACCCGTCACCCCTGCCTTCACAGCCTCGCTGGGGGGTCAGAAGAGACGGTGGGTGAAGGTGTTTTGTAACCTGGAAGGTGCCTTGCAGTGAGGTGGGCACCCAGGTACTGAGTACTGAGTGCCTGCGGTGGGCCCCACGCTGTGCTGGGTACTCCCCACGTTGTCACCGGTCCCCATAGCACTTGGGCCAGGGAGGCCAGGTTAGCCCCGTTTTGAGGCTTGGCTAATCACTCACCCGCAGCTGTGTAACTGGCCAGTGGGTGAGTTGGGGTTTTGAACATCAGGGCCTCCTTTAGTCAGCTCACTTGGGCTGAAGGCACAGAAATGGATGAAGAACAGGGCCTGGGGGCAGCGGGGGCACAGGTGTCTGCTGAAGCCACTCTGTCTCCTCCCACCTGAGCCCCTGCCCTCTGAGCACTGGGGCTGAGACAGCCTCAGATGGGGGCCAGAGTAGGGCAGGGGCTGCCATCCCACCAGGAGCCCACCTCCACCTTTGGGACGGCTGTGTGCCCACCAGAGCCCCTGCCACCCTGGCACTCCACCCACCCCAGTGCTCCACCCACCCAGCGCTCCACCAAACCCTGTGCTCCCCCCTTCCGGAGCCCCACCCACCTGGAGCTCCACCCACCACTGTGCTCCACCCACCCGGAGCTCCACCAAACCCTGTGCTCCACCCTCCCGGAGCCCCACCCCACCCGGAGCTCCACCTACCCTGGAGCTCCACCCCCCCGGCGCTCCACCCAGCCGGAGCTCCACCCACTGCTGTGCTCCGCCCTCCCGGAGCTCCACCGAACCCTGTGCTCCACCGAACCCTGTGCTCCACAGCTTCTCTCCGAGAGCCAAGGCCACATGGCTCACCTAGTGAACTCCGTCAGTGACGTCCTGGACGCCTTGCAGAGGAACCGAGGTCTGGGGCGGCCCCACGTCAAGGCTGACCTTCAGAGGGCGCCTGCCAGGGGATCGCGGCCCCGGGGCTGCGCCAATGGTGAGTGGGGGTGGGGGCTGCTTTCCTTGGGTGACCTGGGTACCCAGGTTCGTCCCCACATTGTCCCCACCCCCCCGCCCCACTAACAAGGAAACACTGCTGCTGTTTGCTGAGGACTTCCTGCTGCTGGGCAGCACTGAGCGCCCTACCCACACCCTCCTGTTGACCCCTCTCCCAGCCTGATGAGGCGGAGCTCATTGTACCCATTTTCCAGATGAGGAAAGTGAGGCTCAGAGAGGGTGCTCACTCACCAGATTCACCCAGGGAGAGGCAGAACCACGGTCTGACCCCAAGGCCAGTGCTCTGGAGCCCACTTGACATTGCTGGATGGCCGGACAAGACAGAGAGACCCGGGGACGGCGCGGGGGGCCGTGGTGGGGGGACACAGGTGCCAGGCCCAGTGCCCTGACGGCCTTCCCTGTCTCAGGCTCTCGGCCACGCGACTGTCTGGACGTCCTCCTGAGTGGACAGCAGGAGGACGGCGTTTACTCTGTCTTCCCCACACATGACCCCGCCGGCTTCCAGGTCTACTGTGACATGCGCACTGACGGTGGTGGCTGGACGGTGAGTCTCCTGGGTTGTGTGCCCAGCTCGGCCAGGCCCCGCTTCCTTTGGGCCCCGCAGATGGTCAGGGCGGACCCTGGGGTGACCCAGGGGGCTGTGCACGTGAACCCGGGGCGCTCTGAGAGGCTTCTCACCCAGACTTCCACCGTTGGCCTGGCCCTGCCCAGGTGCTCCCGGCCACGCAGACCTGCCCATAACCTCACCAGAGATCTCCACGTTCAGAGAAGCTTGCACGGGGCGAGTGGAGGTCATGTGCTGACCCTTGGGGGTCCATTCGGGTGGGGGTCTGACCACGGAGCCGCCTTCCACTCCCTGAGGCTGGAGCCTCCACCCCCTCCCCGAGCAGTTGTGCCGGGGGTGCTAGGGTTGGGTCCTGGAATGAACCGTTGCTAATGTGAGTTCAAGGGCTGACTTTTTCAGTTATTCGGTAGATGGTGCGTGTGCAGGAGATAAAAGGGGGAGCACAGCTGCTGCGGGCAGAGACCCTGGTGGTCTCCTGGCAAGGAGCTGTCATGATTTCCTTGCGCCTTCTGGTTCCTGCCTGGGAGGGAAGTGGGAGCAATGGAAAGGCAGGGGTGAGACAGCCGTAGGTGGCCCTGAGACCTCCCCAGTGCAAGGAGAAAGGGGTGGAGTGGCGGGGCAGAGGCCCTGGCTTGAAGACCTAGGGGTCTCCAGATCTGCCAGCTGGGAAGCCCCTTCTAGAGCAGGGTCGGCCCACTGGACTCCCACGGTCTCTGTCGCAATTGCTCAACTCTGCCTTCGCGGGGGGAACGGAGCCACAAAGCAAAAATGCCTGGGGGCTGCATGGTGGCACGCAAGGGTGAGGGCGACGTGGTTAACCATCTGAGCAGGAGGCGAGACGGGGAGGCCCGAGCGAGGCGCGTGGGCGGGGGGCAAGCAGATGCTCTCGGGGGGCAGAGCCTGCTGTTAGGAGCTGGTGGGAGAGCAGCTGAGAATCCCCCCGAGGACCCCGAGACAGACATACCTCTAAACCTCTCTTCAAGCTCCGGAGGAGAGAGTTTAAATGTACTGGATTCACATTCTGGGCCTAAAAGCGCTTTTGTTTTCCTAACTCGGAACATCTGAGTTATGGCCTTTGCGTCTGGGAACCCCTCAGCGGGCAGAACAGCTCCAATGCACCAGCCAGAGCCCAGAAATCAGAGTTAAGGGTTAGGACAGGCTAAATGAAACACCAAGACGCCGGCCTGGGCCGTGCGTCTTCCACTCCAGTGGACTTGAAGCCAATCTCCTGGGAAGTCAATCAGGATTGGGGCCGGGAGGCGGGTAATTCCTCGGGCCCGGGCTTCGCGGGCGATAGTGGAGTCGATGAGGTGCGCCGGCCTGCTCAGCCCTCCCTCTCAGACATCTGCATCAGCTGGCCTGGGAGAAAGGCCATTCTCAGCTGAGAAGTGCTTGCGAGGCCGATAGACGTTAATATCCATTTGGGCTTCCGTCAAAAGCAATCTTGTCCCGGATACCTCTGGGCGTCTGTCAGGCTTACCTCCCTGCCACACGGAATCGCTCGGAAACTCAATTGTTTGGGAGGGAGCTGGCCGCCGCCTTTCTGGACCCCAATACCATCCATCCTCATTAGGCCCCATGTCCAAACTGCCGGGCCTCAAGTGCCAACACCGGCGGACAGGACGCCTGGGGCCGGACACGTCAACCGGAGCCTGCTTCCCAGAGAGCCGGCCGGGCCTGGGCGAGGATGTGGCTCAACATCGCCGCCCCCTTAGGGACACTTTACAGTTTATATACCACGGCCCTGCCTGGCACTGTGCCAGCCCTCCTCCAACCCCTGGAGGCCAGCAGGGCAGCCTCAGAGAGGGCAAGAGATTTGTTCAAGGCCACCCAGCAAATAAGCAGCCCAGCCTCACGCAAGTCCGTGGAACTGACTGTCACACGGTGTCACTTGTCAATTCATGGACTCAACCACAGGACGCCAACCACAGGCCAGAAGATTCCGCAGCAAGCTGCCGGCCTGGCGGGGAGCTGGGTGAATCAGCTGACTTGTGTGAGGGCTGTGGAGCCCCTCACGCCACCTGGGGTTACCAGAGAAGCTTCTGCGCTGGGAGTTTGGAGCTCTGGTGGGGTGAGGCAAGAACGGTGTTCCAGGCAAAGGGAACACGTGCGGGGTCAGCAGGGAGGTGGCAGGGCTTGTTCTGGGACCACGGTGGCTCTGTTCTGCTGGTGTATGGCGCTCGTGGGGCCAGGGCCAGGTGGAGAGGCAGGCAGGGCCTGGGTCGAGTGGCTTCTGCAGGTGCAATAGGAATCGGGCTTTTACCTGGGGGGCAGAGTGGGCTCCTGCCACCCTCAGAATTTCCCCACGTAGGGAGTGACCCAGAAACATGGGGCTGAGGGGTGGAGGGGGCGCGTGAGTTCCTCGGGCCTTGAACCCTTGCTGAGGGCGTGGGAGTCGCCATGTGGGAATGAGGTCGGGGACAGATGGACACAGGCCTCAAGGTGGCCTTTCCGCTGATGTGGCCACTGGCCCTGGCTGAGCCCCAGCCCCTCTCTACACTCACCAACGACCCCAGTGACCCAGGCCACAGAGGGTCACGCTGATCAGCAAGGCCACTCCTGAACCTAAGACATACACCCAACCCCACCCCTGCCCCAGAAAAGAAGGGGGAAGGCAGGAAGGAAAGGCCGGCCCCTGCTGACCTGTGACCCTGGGCAAGGGGCCCAGCTTGGTCGCCAGGTCCTTTGGTAGGCCTCCTGGGTCTACCCCTCATGCTCCCTTTTTGGACCTGTCACAGGTGCAGCTAAGCAATCACTGCCCAGGTGTTGCCCATCTATGTCCCAGGCAGGCTTGCACTCCACAGGGCAGCGACTTGTCATCTGGTGGCCACTGTAGCTCAGGGGTCTGCACGGTTCTTGCACACCATCTGTGCTGCCTAAATACTTGCCAGACAGGTGACTGTTGGCATCTTCTGGCAGTGTAACTTGACCTTTCGGAGCCTCACTTTTCTCGTCTGTTAAATGGGTTGATGTAGTGCTCTTCATGGTGGGAACAGTCAGAATCCTCCACAGGGAGCTCACCTGTAGGGAAGGAGCAGGGGAAGGGGGAAGGGACAGCAGGGGTCCATGTGAGCCTTGGGGACTCCCTGCCAACAGAGGAATCTGGCTCCACCCTGCAGGATCTTACAGTCAAGCAGTGTTTTTAAAGGGGAAGAAGATTTGTAAAAACAGAGGCCAAATTTCCTCATTTGGAAGGTGATGCACGGGACGAAGCAGCCATTTCCAGTTCATCTCCCCGGCCCTGTGAGACTGGAAAGATCACATTCCCTCTTGGGGCATCCCCTTCCTCGTCCAGCCAGTGGGGTGGCCCTTGTATGTCACGTGGCCGTGTTTCAGGGCCTAGGGAACAGGGTGACCATGCCCAGGGCCCCATGTGTGTTTTATGGTTGGAAGGAGGGTCCAGCCCGGCAGCAGCAGACTGGGTCCCCTGCTGTCCTGCCCCTCGGCCCCCGAGGCACAGCCTTGTCCCCGAGGCACAGCCTTGTCCCCAACCAAGATCCACCTCTGCTGTGCGGCCAACTGGGCCTGACTGCCAAGCCCTCATCTTTGCATAATCACCAGCCGGGGTCACAGAAATCGGGTCCAGTTCAGCATCTCCTACCGCGGGGACCTGCGATAGGATTGATTCTGCTCTGCGCCCCCATGCAGATCCACAGCAAAGCCAGCTTTCCCCAGCGCCATGAGCCGAGTGGCCCGGACCTGCGTTCTCTGCCAGGCATTTTACTGCCTCGCGGGGTCGGCCGGCTCAGATAGGCCTCTAATTGGCTCCACTGCGAGAGAAACCCTCCCCTCCCACCGTGCCCCGTTCCCGCCCTACCTGAGCTCCCCAGGTGGGAGGAAAATCCTTCTCTCATCAAAGAAGCCGCCACCTGAGCAGAGCCCAGCCCAGCAGGGGTATCAGGCTCCGGAGAGATGAAAAGCTCCCCAGCCCCAGCCAGGATGCTTCGGGATGCACTGGGGATGCCGGGTAGCAGGACTTGGGCGTCCACCAGGGGTGCTGTCTCCTCCCTGTGTCCCACAGGCTGTGGTGGCAGGAGGACCTGCCGTGACATCAGTGCCCCAGGCTGTTGTCAGGCTCCGAACTGCTCTGGGGAGTCCTTGGAGCCCTGCACATGCTAACAATGACCACGGCGACTGGTGACAACACCCCTCTGGTCCTTGACCCATTAGGTCGGAGAAAACCTGCCTCTGTCCAGAGCAGTTTGGATTTCTCAAACTTTAAACGTAGACGGGGTGATGCACGTGGAGCTCGGCCCGGTGCCTCAGCATCTGATAAATGGCAGCTCTGAGCAGTGTTTGCCAGGAGCTGGCAGGCACCGACTGCCAAGCCTGGGAAACGTGGCAGGGAGCCAGGCCCAGGGGTACCATTTGCAGTCAAAAACAAGGAGTGGGCCCACTTCCTTCTGGGCTTGGCAGCTGGTTCTGAAGGGGAGGGAAGTTAGACCTACTGTGCTCCGTCCCCCACACCCCCACCGAGCGTACACCTTTTTCTTCATTGCATCTTTGGCGTGATCCTGCAGGGGTCACCAAGGCGTTGCTGGTGGGGCCGTTTTACAGAGAGGGAAACTAAGGCTCAGAAAGGTCCGTGACTTGTGCGAGGTCACACAGCCCAGGAGAGGCAGAGCCGGGATTTGAACTCAGCTCGGCCTTAGTCCAGAAAGTGTGCTCTTGCCGCAGGCCCAGGCAGCGGGGCTGGTGTGGGCGTGCTACCCAGAGGTGTCCAGAAAGGATTTGAGGGGTGACTGTCTCCCGGGAAGGCGGGCAGAGTCTCCCCAGGGGCCGCCTTTGAAGGGCTGCATTTGCTCGCCTGTCCAAGTTCTTTGCTCTTTAGAGACAAGAATCCGCCTCTGCCACAGCCCGCCACCCCTCCTCACGGAATCGCCTGCTCGGGAGGCCTGGGAAGCTGGTGGACGCCGCAGCTGCACAACCAGCACGATTCTGCCTGTAATTGGTTTCTGCAGCAGCTTCATCAGAGTTGAGGGAAAATCTCAGATGCTGCCTCGTGGGGACCCTTCTCAGGCGGCAGAGACACAGCCTCCCCATCTCGTAGCGTTTGGACCCACCCCGCCTCTATCTCTTGCGCCTCAGCTCCTCTGACCACCTGCCAAGACCCTGTTCAATCTGCAGTTCAGCTGAGCACCTCCTCCTCCAGGAAGCCCTCTAGGACCACCCTCCCAACCACCCCAGCAGGTGGCTCATCCCCCTCTGAGCTCCCAACAAATGTAACAACAATTGTTACCCTTATGGCATGCCCTGTGTCAACCAGCACATTTATCCTTGTGGGTTGGAGCTGTTATAATTCCCGTTTTACAGATGAGGAAACTGAAGCACCAGGATCAAAAGAACATGCCAGGTTGGGGGCTGCTCTGCCCTGAGACTGCTGGCTTGTGCATCCATCTCTCCTGGGGCTGTGAACTTTCTGAGGGCCAGAGTCCCCCATGAGTCCAGGCACACCATACGGGGTCTGGAGCAGCAAACCTGTCATTTTGCAGAGGAGAGAAGCCAAGACTTAGATGGTCATACTGCCTGTTGGCTGGAGTCTGGCTAAAACTTGAGTCTCCTGAGCGCCAGCCCAGGGCATTTTTTGGAGCCGGTCTGGCTCAACTATGATAAGGGCCACGGGGGCTCATGGGTGTAGGGGAGCAATGTCCACCCGCTCAGCCATGGGGTACCTCTCGGCTGCCCTCAGTCGTCTCTCCTCTTCTGGTCTCAGTGGGCCCCCACCTTGAGGCACCCCCATTCTGCAGAGGTCGCCCCACCTCTCCAAACCTTAGTCTTCTCATCTGCCAAATGAGAGCACGAACCGTTCCCTCCCGGGCTGTGGCGGGGAGGGCGGTGACTGTCCTTGAAGGCACTGGGGTGACCACAGAGCCGGGCCCCGACACTCGGGAAGACTCCACACTCTGGGCCGCGTCGCAGACAAGCAGCAGGTCGGACAGGGCCCGTCTGAGGAAGGGGCCCCGGCGGAGACCAGACCTGCAGAGCACGAGACAGGCCCCGGGAGCCCCGTCTGACACACACGGAAGAGTCAGCCGCTCTGCCGCTCCCCCTCCCTCCTGCCGCCCCAAGTGCGGCTGCTCCTTCCTTTGAAACCGCCCGGCACCATCTGCAGGACCGTGTGGGCCCAGCGCGCCCCTGGCAGAGCCTCGCTAAGCGGCACTTGGAAGACGCCGGGCAGCAGGCTGCTGGCTTCTGAGAATCCGCACCAAGAAAACGCACCCCGTCTGTCTTCCCACTCGTGGCACCTGCCCAAGAGGCCGCGGAAGCATTTCTACATCAATCACTTTGCAGCCGGAACCCTAGGGAGAAGGCCCCAGGAGCCAGACTGATGAATGTTTTTAGCCCTAACATTGTTAGTTTCCCTGCCTTTCCCCCACTTTTTGCCTAAGTGGGGACCCCTGTTCTGTGGGCGGGGTGGAGGAGGGGGGTCAATCCTTCACTCGTTCCCTCTTCTTATCTTCTTGTCTGGCTGATCCTTGCTCTGTAACTGAAGGCTTTCTCGTTGGTGACATCCTGCCATCCGGCGTCCCCTGAAGTCCAGCTGGTTTCCAGAAATCTGAAGCCACAGCTGCAGTTCACTCTGAGCCTCTGAATCAGAGGAAACGTACTCCTGGGAGCCTTGCAGGACCCGTGGATGACCCGTGTCCTGTGCCCACTTGGAACACGCTTCTGCTGCCCACGACGCACTGTGGTCGGCTCGAGGGCAAGGCCAGGGTTTCGTGTCTGAGATCCCAGCCAGTGCCCAGCATGCTCATTCACTCAGCGTTTGAACCAAGGAATCAGGGCAGCGCACGGCAAAGGCCGACAACATCAAACTGCGGTTGTGCTCCGTGGGCAGGTGGAGAAGTCAATTTAACGGGTTGTGATCAACATTATTTTTTAAATCAAATAGAGTGGAAAAGAATAGAACGGGATAGAAAATATTAGTGCCTCTTCATCTTAAAGGCAAACATCCTTTCGGGAAGCTTTTGTTTCAGATCCAAACAGCTGTGAGTGTGTGTGTCATGATGTAAACTGCATTTCCCTGGATCACGGTCCGAAAGTCTAAAAGCCACTTCTGCAGAGCCGCGGCGTGGATGTGTCTTCAAGGGGTGGTTCATGCTTCCTTACCACTCAGGGTAAAGCGCCCGCGTTAGCAAACGGTGCTGTGGCCTCTGAGCTGGTGCGGATTCGAGCCATCTCGTCGGGATGTCTGCCACTCCCAGCCGATTGCAGATGCTTTCCCAGGTGGAGGAGAAAGGCAGGGAGGCCCAGGTGGCCTTGAACGTGCACTCATCCCCTCTGATCATGCACCCGGACTGAGCCCCAGCAGGGGCCCTGCCTATTACTGGCGCCCAGCCCCGGAGGGCAGAGGGAAAGAGGGGCCGAGGACGGTGGCTTAGAGGTCAGCTCTTGGCTTGAGAGGCCTGGCAAGGAGGCAAGGGGGCAGGCTTGGGAAGCCCTGGCCAGTGACAGATGAGAGCATGGACGTGGGGGGTAGGACATTGGCCTCCGGGTGTCCAGCCTGGCCTCAGGCTGAGGGGTGAGGTGTGGGTCAGACTGTCCACTCACGGCCACCTGACTTCTGGCCAGTTTCCGAGCTTCTGTTGCCTGTAACAAGGAGGGGGGGTCAGGGGACACAGAACCAGCCTCCCAGGGTTGGGGTAAGGACATGCGTGTTGCCGGGCAGGGAAGACTTACCCCGAGCATCTGTTGTGGTCAGCTCTCAACCCCAGCCGGTCTTGGCCGCTCTGCCCGTCCGTCCCCATTTCTGGGGTTGGGGTCCTGCCCGTGCCTGGAAGCGTGGTAACCCCACTTCTACTTCATAATAGCGGGAACAGGAACAACAATAACGATGGCAGTACTACTACCAGCCACTCGGTAATTTATCCCTCGCTGAGGTCCCGGGAGGTGGGCTGATCAGTGGGCGAGGAGAGCGTGGCCCGGGGCGCGGGGCTGCGGAGGGAGGAATGGTTTTCCCAGACCACACCTTGGGAAATGCGGGGCCCAGGACCCGGCCCTTCCTCAGGGCCACCCTGGATTCCTTCCCAGATGCCAGCCCCGCTGGCCACACGCCACTGTCAGACCAGTCCTACTTCCTGCCTGGGTGGGGGTCCCCTGAGCCAGGCCTCTCCCCGTGTTCCTCTGCCCCGAGGGCCCTGACTCGGTCTCCCCACCCTGCTCCTGACATGGAGATGCTCAGTGGAACATTTGAGCGAATGAACGAGGCTTGGGGACGTGCCCTGGGACAGGAGGCTCGGGAATGAGGCTTGGGGACGTGCCCTGGGACAGGAGGCTCGGGAGGAGAAGGGCCCAAGTCTGGAAGGAGGGGCTGGGTGTGGCCTGGGGCAGGGGCCGAGGGAGGGGGAGGAGGGGTGGCCCTGGCCGGCCTGCATCCTGAGGCTGTGGGTCTCCTTGGCTGGTGTGGATTGAGCATCTACGGTGTGCCGGGCCCCGAGCTTACTCTCGGTGGGTCACCGATGGGGGAGGTGCCGCCGGGGTCCCCATCTTACAGATGTGGAAACTGAGGCTCAGAGAGGTGGGGTAACTGGCCGGTGCTGTAAGGGGCAGAGCCCAAGCTCTAGAGCCCAGGTTTGTAACCACTGCCCCCCCATCCCCCCTCCCCGGCCCCTCCAGCCCCCCTCTCCCCCGCCTCCTCCAGCAGAAACAGGCTCCGCTGTCTGATGCCTTCTCGGGGGAGCATCTGAGCTTCTGCCAGGATCAGGCCTTTCAAGGGGCGCGTGCTCAGGGTCCCGATCTGCAGCCATCAATACCACTCTCCGCGGGCTCTCAGATCTCTGAGCCTGATCCAATTTCCTTCCGAGCCGTCCCTTCTGAGGGCTTTCACGTGTCAGGGCTGGGCCAGGTTGCAGGTAGCGGAACAAGAAAAAAAGGTGTCGCCTCCCTCCTGCCACCTGAGGTCAGAGCTGCCCAAGCGCTGTGACAGATGGGTCCCCGCGGACAGATGCGGAGCTGCGGGCAGACGCAGCTCCGGGCGGCTGAAATCAGGCCGCTTAGGGATGAAACGGGCGGCTCGCTGGTGCCGCAGCCAGATCTCTAACACCTCCGACATGGGTGCGGATGGGGGTGCTGGGGGCGGATGCTGCCTCCCTCTGCAAATGAGCAAGAAAAAGGCTTGTTAGACAGAAAGAGTTGGGGGGCGGGGGGACGAGCTGGGAACAGGATTGTCAGCGGATCTTGTATAGACTCAAGGCAGCTCTGGCCTGGACCAGCGTGGTACTTATTTCAAAGCAATTTAACCGATGGGATTCCCGACTCCCAAATCAAGAATGTTATTAAAATGAAGAACAGAGGCAGCTGGGCTGCTTGTCAGTACCCGAGTCACACCCCCGCTGGTTGTGGACTCCTGGTCCTCCCCTGAGAGGTGGCCGGGGCTCTGCTTTCCCAAGCCCCCATTCATCCCCCGCCCAGGCTCTTTATACGGGGGGATGTGCAGTGCGTGACTGCAGCAGGGGCGTATCGAGAGACAGAGCTCTGGCGGCCAGGCCTGAGTGTGTGTGTGTGTGTGTGTGTGTGTGTGTGTGTGTGTGTGTGTGTGATCGGGTTTTAAAAACTTGAGAATGGGGTTTTGTTCAGTTTTGTTTTGACCTGGGAAAAGATATAGGGACCCTTGCTCACCCCCTTATTATTTGACCAGTGAGGAAACTGAAGCCCCAGCAGGGATGGGACCCGTCCAGGGTCCCACAGTGAGGCGGCAGAGGTGGGCCTGGAAGCCAGGCTTCCTCCACTGCACCCCAGCCCACCCCAGTTCCTTCTGGAGGGGACGTTTCAGGGCCTGGGGGCACTCGGTCAGTCCCCGCTTGGGCCACCACGAGACTCCCGAGTCCCTGCTCTGCTCCGGGGCCCGGTGGGAGCTGCTGAGGGAAATGGAGGCCCAGCCCCTGCTGTCTCCAAGCAGGCAGGCGAAGGGAGAGTGTGGGGCAGGGGGACGCACGTGGGGTCCTGGGAAGGTTGGAGCTAGCTCTCCATCCTCCTCCTCGCTTCGCAGGTGTTTCAGCGCCGGGAGGACGGCTCCGTGAACTTCTTCAGAGGCTGGGAGGCGTACCGGGATGGCTTCGGCAAGCTCACGGGCGAGCACTGGCTAGGTGAGACTCCTGATGCCTGGCCCGTGGGGTGGCCTGCCCTCTCCCTGTGCACCATACCCTGTCACATCCGAGCCCCCTCCTCACGTGGATGCCGTCCGGGTCTCCCTGGTGCTACGTGCAGAGGGGATCAGTGCGTCCAGTGTGAAGGAGCTCCACAAGCACGAAACCAAAGGCGGTGCACTCGCCAGGGGCGGGTGTCCCGCAGAGATGTGTGCTTTTCCTGCCGGGGACGCCCTGGGACCTGGTCACTGTCCTGGGTCAGGCAGCTGTGGCCAGTGCAAGGGCACTGTTCCAGGTGCTGGGGGGCCAGGACGACCCCAGCGCTGCCCTGTGCTTGGGGGGTCAGCACTGCCCGATGCTGTGCTCTGGACACCGAGGGCGCGTCTCCCAGAAGAGCGGCCAGTCGGTGCTCCCGGCCACAGCACCCACGGTCCCGGGGCTGGCACGTATTCCCTGCCTGGCACAAAGTAAGGGCTCAATGAGCTTATGTTAATATTATTATTATCACTATTATTTACTTACTATTTATCTTTAAATTCACTCAGTATTTTAAAATGTAGATATCTCACATAATTTCACTCTAAAGAATAACATCCATAAACATCGCAGGTCGGAGGTCATGTGTATATTTGGGAGGAAGCTGTGGCCTGAGGTCAGGTTGGGGTTTTTTTTGGTTTGTTTGAGATATAATTCACTATTTTAAAGGGCACAATTCAGTGGTTTTTATTATCATTATTTTTTTTCTCTTTTGGCCACGCTGCGCGGCATGTGGGATCTTAGTTCCGCAGCTAGGGATGAAACCCGCACCCCCTGCATTGGAAGCGCGGAGTCTTAACCACTCGACTGCCAGAGAAGTCCCACTGGTTTTTAGTATATTCACAGAATTGTGCAACCGTTACCACTATCTAATTCCAGAACATTTTCTCCACCCCCAAAAGAAACCCTGTGCCCCTTTAGCAGTCATCTCCCATTTATATTTTTAACATAAAATAAACACGTCATTGGAGCCACGTGCCCCCCACCCCGAGCATTGTTTGAATGACCTTGAACACCTCACGGCATACCTGTCCCCCTTCAGCTTTCTTGGGCACGGATTTCAGGAATCTTCCCCAGCCAGGCAGGAGGGGAGGAGGGGAGAGCAAGGTGGAGGCATGTGGCTGGCCGGGAGCACCGACCAGGGGGCGCCGGGTGCCAAGGTCTGGGCTCCAGGTGGGGGTCAGGAGGGTCCCAGGTAACCCAGGAGAAGGTGGGTCCCAGGGGCGGGATCCAGATGCGTGCCCACTCCCCTGCGCACAGAGGCACCTGCTTTGCACTGTCATTTGCTTAATGTCTTATCTCCCTCCCACCTGGAGTCCATGAGAGGGTCAGGACCCTCTCTGCCCTGACCTCCACTGTGTCCCCAGTGCCAGGCGAGCACCGGCCACAGGAAAGGCCAGACACCCCAAGATGGACCTCGTGACCTCAGCCCCTACGTACCGCACTCCTGCTGTGCGCTCAGCCCATTTTATATACATCAGCCCTGACACCGCATGCCCACCCAAGGGGGATGGAACTGCTGCGTCCTCTCCTTTTAGGGATGAAGATACTGAGGCTCAGAGAGGTGGCAAGTGACCAAGTCATAGGCTGGTGTGTATGTGTGTGTGTGTGTGTGTGTGCACGCGCACGAGTTGGGGTCGGGGAAGCCTGAGCAGGATTCACGCGCTGGAGTCCATCCAAGCTCTGAACCATACTCTGAACTGAGTGAATGAAAGCAGGGCAGGATAGGGGTCAGGGGACAGAAGCTTCCAGATGGGGAGTCCCGTCCCCCACACCCAGGTGGGTGTATAAAGATAGGGAGAGGTTGGCCAGGTGGGGCCCTGTTCCTGCAGCACCACCCACCCCCTTGGAGCAGCACTGGTGCCTCTGCCACTCCTGGCATCTTAATTGAAATCTGTCGGCAGCCACCGAGTGTGGGAGAAGCATTTAAGAGGGGCCTTGATTAGCTCCTGACAGACAGGGAGCCCTGACGAGAATGTCAACTTGAGCCCAGCCCTCGACTGCCCTGCGCTGTTCCCTGCCTCTGCTTTTCCACACTCTCCTGTCACCTTCTCATCGCGTGTTTTGTCTTTTCCTATTGAGTTATGGGCGCTCTTTATATATTAAGGTTATTGATTCTTTGTCAGATACACATGATACATAGTTACTCCTGGTCATTTGTCTTTCAGCTTTTTTTTTTTTTTTTTGGTAACATTATTTCTTATTTCCTAGACGTTTTCAATTTTTATGTAGTCAATTCTGCTAGTCTTTTCCCTCATATCTTCTGAGTTTTAGGCCCTGCTTTCCCCTCCTAGTTTTATATCAATAAAAATTTTAAAACTAGGAGTATTTTTAAAATGCGTTTTCAGTGTTAGGTGGTGGGTTCAGATCTTCAGTCCATCTGGGAGCTCACTGGGGTGATGATGGGCATCTCAGTATTCTTCCACCAGGGTCTTCCTCCCCACTGTCTGTGACCTGAACTCTGACAGAGGATGGGGTTGGATCTCGGCTCACCCCCGGGGTTCTGAGCGTCCTGGCAGATCAACAAGGGCTGGAGAAACCCAGAGAGTAAAGACCGAGGGAGGTAGAGGCAGGGAGGGAGGTGGCCTTCAGGGGAAGAAGGGTAGAGGCGAGGGGGACCAAATCCCAGAGGAACCCGGCCCTCCCTCAGGGCACCCTCGTGGGCACTGGGACCGCGCATGGAGCCCTGATTCGCCCGGAGGAGTGGGGTGCTGATGATGGGCACCAGCGACCACTCAGTGGTGGGGAAAGGAATCTTCCAGCATCCCCGCTGGGCTGCTCGCCCTCTTGCCCTATTCCTGGATCAGATTATTTCTCCTGGGCAAGAACTGAATGAGATATTTTAAATATCTTGGAGTATGTCAATCAACTTGTTAACAGTGGTTAATTCTAAATAACTGTTTGCAAAAGATGATGAGTTGGGAAGATACATGTTCACGTCATTCTTCACGTACTACTGGACTTTGTTCCTTTGTTTAAAGGCCATGCGTTATTTTCATGATGATGATGTAAAGCAGTGTCCATTTTGAAAACATAAATAAATAGAGTTCTAAAGTTGGGGGGGAAATACCTTAAAAAAAAAAGTACTGAATGCGAGCACAGAGTCTGGGCAAGTCTGCCTGGGTTCAGATCCCAGCTCTGCCACTTACCAGCTGTGTGACCTGGGCCAGTTCCTTAACCTCTCAGTGCCTCATTCTCCTCACCTATAAAACAGGGATAATAATCGCACCTGCCTCGTTGGATCCTGACAGAAGCAGCAAACACCTGGATAATGTGTGCAATGGGCCAGGCACTGTTCTAAGAGCTGTACAGGGACACTTTAATTAAACTGGACTCGTTCTAATCCCACTGGCTTCACTAACCCACGTGCGGCGCTCATAGCAGTGCCTAGACTTGTAAGTGCTGCCCAGGTAGGGGGGCAGCTGTTGTCAGTGTTGCCTATAGTCTGCCCTTTACAGCTCGGAAAGCCCTCTGGCCCTCCCTCCACAGGTGTGCAGCCTGGGGCCCAGAGGGGGACAGGAGCTTGCCGCGAGCCTCCAGCCCAGGGAGGAGCGAGAGAGGCAGGGAGACGAGGCCCTTATGCTCCCGAGGCCGGGTCCTCGGTGAGGAGTGCGGGTGGATGCTCTGAGGTTCCGGCGGGTCTGCTGCCTGTACAGCTGTTGCTCTTTTCATAGCTCCTTCCCCTTTGCCCTGGACCTGGACCCTGGACCAGACGCTTTCCTCTGGGCTGGGTGGGGAGGGGGCCGCACAGCCCTCACGCCCTAGGGGCGTGCACACGCTGACTCAGGCAGGAAAGGAAAGCGGGGGTGGGGGGGGGTGGAGCGGCTGATGAAATGTCACTCAGTGCTGATAACTTGCAAGGCATTTAATTAAATGCCCTCTTAATCAAGAGGTAATCAAACCGGCAGGGAAGCACCTTGAGTGTGAGTGTGGGAGAGGGCCTGGTGTGAGACCCCAAGGTGGGCGCAGGAGAACCGAGGAGGGGAGGACGGGGCGTGGGGTGGGGGAGGAAGGGGACAGGGGTGCTGAGGGGGCATCCAGAGCCAGGCCCCAGAGACGGCAGCGGGCATGGTCTTCTGCCTCTCATCCATGAAGCCAGCATTTATTGAGCACCTATTGTGCGCTGGACCCACCCTCACATGCTGGGGTTCTACAGTGAGCGGGACAGTCATCTTGCTCTCTCATGGAGCTTTCACACATGGGGGGAAGCCCGACAAGGAAATAGGCAGCCAGGACCAGAATGATAAACACCGATGGGGGCACCTGGGTTGGCAGAGGTCCTCAACCTCCACAGGAGGTCAGGCAGCCTTCCTGAGGAAGTGAGACCTGAAAATGAACAGAAGGTAGCCAGGTGAGGAGGAGTAGGGCCAAGTGTCCCAGGCAGAGGGAACAGCATGTGCAAAGGCTCAGAGGCCAGGGAAGTGCATGTGAGTACCAGATCCCGTCTGGCTGGAGCCCAGAGTGTCAGAGAAGATAAAGGTGCCATCACCCCCAATCCAGAAGAGTTTCCAGACTCTTCCTGATTCCTGCAGTCTTTCTACCAGCCTTCAGCTTAAAACATTTGGAAAGCACAGCCTGACTTAAAGCGAGCACAGAAAACATGAAACATGAAAAACTGTCAGTCCTGTTTCCTGCCAAACACAGGCCTGCAGGAAGAAGGAAGCAGCCCAGGACTGACAGCATACACTTGGTGGTGGTTGTCCCTTTCTGTCACCAGCCACGTGAGCTTAACTCTTGTCTCTCCTTGGTTCTCTCTGGGGAGGTCACTTCCTAGGCCCCCCCAACTTCTCCCACCGTTCTCTCCCGCATTCCAGGGCTCAAGAGGATCCACGCCCTGACCACACAGGCAGCCTACGAGTTACACGTGGACCTGGAGGACTTTGACAATGGCACAGCCTACGCCCACTATGGGAGCTTTGGCGTGGGCTTGTTCTCCGTGGACCCCGAGGAGGACGGGTACCCGCTCACAGTGGCCGACTACGCGGGCACTGCAGGTAGGGCTCCAGGGTACAGCGGGGATGGGGAAGGGCAAGGGTAGCCCAGCAGTCTCCCCAGCTGGGAGGACAAAGGAGGTCTTTCCAGGCCAGGGGCCAGGATCAAGGCTTCTCACCGCCACCTCCCAGTCCCCACGGGTCCTCACACCAGCCACGTGAAGCTTGCAGGGCCTCACCTGCAAAATCACCCATTTTGCAGATGAACAAAGTGAGCCCAGAGCCAGGAATCAGGACATCTGGAGTCTGGGCTCTGCTGAGCCTCTAGACCCCCTCTGGGCTGTGTCTCTCCTCTCAGGCCAAGGCAAGAAAACAAGGAAAGGGAGTGTGTGACAAAGCTAGGAGGAGGGAGAGGCTGCCTAGATGCAGGGACAGCCTTAGGGACCAGCAAGGCGGCACCGTGTGTGCCTGTGAGCTGCGTGGACACGGAGCGTGGCGGCGGGGCAGGTGTGCACGCACGTGTGTGCACCAGTGTGCATATGGGGGGGGGGCGCATGTCTGCATGTGTGCACACGCACATCCTGCACGCACGTCCAGGGGACTGCATCGCGTACCGGAAGCTGTGATGCACGCACGCCCCTGTGCCCCCGTGAGCGCACACCTGTGTGTGCGCCTGCGCAGGGGACTCCCTCCTGAAGCACAGCGGCATGAGGTTCACCACCAAGGACCGAGACAGTGACCACTCGGAGAACAACTGCGCAGCCTTCTACCGCGGCGCCTGGTGGTACCGCAACTGCCACACATCCAACCTTAACGGGCAGTACCTGCGCGGCGCACACGCCTCCTACGCCGACGGCGTCGAGTGGTCCTCCTGGACCGGCTGGCAGTACTCACTCAAGTTCTCCGAGATGAAGGTCCGGCCAGTCCGTGAGGACCGCTAGACGGGCGCGCTGTCCGTCCCCGCCCACCGCCCGTCCCCGCCCCCGCCCGTCCCCTCGCCATCCCCTGCTACCCCTGCCCGCCGTCCCCACGCCCACCCCCACCCCAAACTCCGCTCCTGCTCAGACGCCCCCGCCTGCCCGCACATGACTGACCCGCTCTCGCGATGGAGTGGGCCAGGCCAACCCCGACACTAAGCACTCCCTGAACAAGTGAGGCCACACATCACCTTCACATTGTCCCCATCCCCCATTTGCCCCGGCTGCTGCGGGCCGGGCAAATTTGACCACCCCAAATTCTGCCTGCCCAGACTTTGGCTCCTGGGCTGTTTGCCTTCCCTGGGCCAGGAATCTGCCACGTGCTCCTGGCAGCCCTTCCACTTTGCCAGCCCAGACACCTGGAGTGATGGGCACACAGAGGAGGGGCAGATGGCACCCCTGGAGCCCTTTTAGCAGACAGAGGGAAGGGTCAGATCTTTCTGGGTCAGGTCTGAGGCCAGCCTCCCTGGCCCTCCGGACGCCTCCTCGTTTCTCTGGTGCCTGGAAGTCCGGCCGCTCTCCCAAGGACTGGGGAGTGGCTGGTGCTAAGGGCTGCCTGTGCCCATGGGCTGGGTGGCCACATCCCGCCATGCCCCTCGGCCAGGCTGGGGTGCAGCTGCCTTCGGGAACTCACTCCCCAAGGTGACTGAGATCAGTTCCCTGGAGCCCTTCCCCCGCCCCCCACCCCGAACCACCCCGCTGTCTCTGCAGGCCTGGGACGTCCCCAGTCCCCTTGGCTGTTGTGCCCTCCCGCCTCCTGTCTTCCCGGGGCAGCTGGAGACCCGCCCCACCCCATTCCCCTGCCTGTGGAAGGCAGGGGCGGGGCCTGCACCGCTGGGCTGGGCTGGGCCGGGCTGGGCTGGGCCGGGCCGGGCCAGTGAAGACCTTTTGATTTCCTGGGCTGTGGCTGGGCTTGTACCACCCCACCTCCGATTTCCAGGCAAGGACCCTGGGACCCTAGGACCTCCTAGGAGCAGGCCTGGAGGGTGAAGGCTGGACCCAGATGGGTTTGGTGGCTGTTACCGGGTCAGCCAGGACACTGCTGTCTCAGTGGGGAGGTCGCCCCCTGCTGGTGACTGGGGGTGTTGCCACCTGGAGGCGGGGGCAGGGAAGGCCTCACCGGGCAAGTTGGGGGGCCTGAGGTGCCCGCCAGGCACTCAGAGACATTTCTCACTGAATCCTCTCAACGTCCAATGTACTGTTACTGCTCCCCCAACAAGAAGCACAGGTTCCCAAGGCCAGCGGCCAGGAAGAGCAGGGCTGCTTTTCCACGTTCCCGCCTGAGGGGGCCAGGAGGTCAGCCTGGAGAGCCGCCCAGAGGGTGGGCAGCCCAGCGACCCCTCCTCAGGCAGGGGGCCAGGGGTGCTTCCGATACAGGACACCTGAAGGCAGTCAAGTGGGGGAGTGCGGGGTTCAGCTCTCCCTTCCCCTCCCACCAAGCTTTGTGCTTCAATAATGATAATTCAGAGTCGGCCAGGGGCAGCAGGAAAGGCCCCGAGCGCCACTGACTCGCCACGTGACCTGGCCGGTCCCCTCTAGCCCCACCTGGCTGTCGGCGTTTGGCAAGGTTTGCTGGACAAGACCCCATCCCTGCGCTCCTGGCCCTCAGCTGGCATCAGAGACGGCCAAGGAACAGGTGATGACAGCTCAGCGTCACCAGGGCGGTGACGGGAGCACACAGGCGCGGGCGGGTAGGGGGCAGTGTGGCAGAGGTGTGTGTAAGAAGACCCCAGAGCCCCCC
Organism: Balaenoptera physalus; assembly: GCF_965194825.1. NCBI lineage: Eukaryota > Metazoa > Chordata > Mammalia > Artiodactyla > Balaenopteridae > Balaenoptera > Balaenoptera physalus. Next base: position 5,560,636 of record NC_138886.1, read on the forward strand.
TGCTGGCTCCTTTCCCATCCTCTAGAAACCAAGAGACAGCCCACCTGGGCCGCTGGGCCCCCAGCCACGAGGCAGAGGCTGGATGGGCCCTGCGCCCTCATCCCAGGGAGCCCCTTTTCCCCATCCCGCTCCAGGCTGGGGCGACCCTCTGCTGCCAGCCTCACAGCGCCAGCCACTGTTTAGAAAGTGCCAAGCGCTTTCTGATCTGTCATCAAACGCACTCCTGGTGAGCGTGATGTTAATGGATTCACAGATGCGTGGATTCACAGATGTGTGTGTGCATCAGGAAGCTCTGGGGCGCTCGTGCCAGGGCGTGGCCGAGGAACAGACGTGCCACCGCTTGGGCCTGGCGGGGGGCTGGGCGAGGGTGGCTTTCAGGAGCGTCTGGCCGACCTGCAGACACTGGTTCCTTCCCGCCGGAGAGCACCAGCCCCGGTCCCAGCCCAGGCCTGGCACCACTGGGGACACGGCCGGACCAAATGCTGGCTGAATGGGCACAAAGCCCGTCATGGTAAGGACAGCTGAGGCCAGCGCACCCCCTTTCCTGAAGGGCATCCCTTCACAGGCTGGTGCTGAGCACGAACCGTCCCTGGGCCAGGAGGCCGAGGTGAGCGAGGCAGGCCTGGGCCCTGGCCCGGAGGAGCTCACAGTGTGATTTCAGCGCAAATGGCCATCACTGGAGATGGGCGTGACCACAGAAGGAAGGGGGCCCTGGGAAGGCCGGGGGGAGCGACAGCTCTGCCGAGACCGAGGGATGACAGATGGGTGCAAAGGTCACCCAGGACCCATGGTCACTGCACCCGAAGCCTGACCCACGATGCCTGAGTTGATGGCTTGATGGTGGGGTGCCTGTGGCCCAGTTGTACCACGTGACCTGGCTGACCGCCCCCCCTCCTTCTCCCATGAGGAGAGAGCCAAGCAGGGAAGGGATGCTCTCCACACTGGGACCCTCAGGCAGCGCATTTATCCCCCCAAGCTTCCGAAAGTTCCTTTCCGCAGCACAGGTCGGTCCTGTGGGATCAACCAACGGCCTCCTTCCTTGCCCCGCAAACTTTGGATGCATCTCTGGGACGCCACCCAGCTGGCCACCCCAGCTCCCCGAGTCCAGGGGAGGGACGGACGCTGGGTTTCCACCCTGACGGCCTCAGCACGGTCAGCAGGAGATGAGGCCAGAGCTGTGGGCAGGTCTCAAACTGCATGTTGCCCCTGCAGCCGCATGTAAATAGGTTGTATAATGTTTGTCTTGGGGCAGAAGCGATATCCATATCCCAGGGCCCACCTCTTCCTGGGTCCCCCACGGCCACCCACCCTCATCCACGCAGGCCTCTGGCCTGGAAGGTGGGAGCCCCGTCACCCAGGATTCGGAGGATTTGTGAGGTTCATCAGCAGGAACTGCCAGCTGCCTCTGCTACAGCAGAAGGGGAGGGAGGAGGTGGTGGGACGGGGGCAGGGCTCGGACCTGTGGAGTTTAAGGAGCCACGTGCCGACCAGAGGACACATTAGAGGATGTACCGACAAGGACACGAGGCTTTGGTCCGAGTGGCTGGGGCCTCCCCAGGGCCTGTCTCCTCATCCGCTAGCAAGGAGAGGGCTGTCCCCAAACCCTGAGTGGCCACGCAGCTGGCAGGACCCGGCAAACCCAGAGGGCTGAAGTTGGACCTCGGCGGGACGGGGGGCACAGGGAGTGGGGAACCGGGCTCTGACCGGCTGTGCCCTCAGGCTGCCTGACTCCACACAAGACCTGCGGTGGGAAGAGGGGCGGGGCTCGGAGGGAGCTAGAGGCCAGCGCAGCTTGCGATGGACAAAGCAGGCACGGCCGCCAGTGCGGCCTGTGTGCACTTGTCGTGTGTGTGGTCCTGTTTCCAATAAAGTCTCGTGGTGACCGACTCGGGCCTCTGCCCCCCACCCTGCTCAGCGCCCCACAAGGTGGGTCAGACACCCCAGCGTTCCAAGACGCCTGCTGCACCATTTCCCCAGACTCCCCAGCGCCGTTATTTCTGCATGGGAAACAGTGTTCACCGGACAGCTTTGTGCCCCCAGGAGCTGCCCGAGACCCTCGGGCAGAGCCGGCTCCACAGCTGGCCGGCAGCCGCGGGGGTCGGCGTGGCTGGAGGGGAGGCCGCTCTACCTGTGCTTCCCATCACGGTCCCCAGGGTCACAGTCGGTCCCTGTGGGTCTCTCTTGTGGCCGGGGCTGGAGTCCTGAGGGGTTGAGACTCTTTATTAAGAAGAACAGTCCCTAATGGCTGTTTATTCATAAAACCAATTTGAAGCTTAAGGACAAAGCAATCTCCTGAGTTTATGTGATGAAATCCAGTATTTATCGAGTGCCTGTGTTGGAGACGTGGTGCAGGGCCAGGGGAAGTGAATGTGCCCCACGTCCCGCCTCAGGCCGACCTGTGAGGGGACCCGTGGCTGGAGCGTCTGCACCACCCGCCTCTGCAGACAGAGGTCTCTGCTGTGCGGCCCGAGGTCTCCCAGACCATCCTCAGCACTAACTACTCCCCTCCAGAAAGTGTTCTCACCAACAGGCGTGACCTCCGGCCCGCTGATGGCTCGTATCAGGCCCCCAGGGACGCCTGGGGGTGAGACCCCTGAGCCAGGCCATGGGGAGTCACTGAGGTGATGGCCACCCACCTCCCCACGGGCCACACCCACCCCCCAGGTGGGTCCCTCTCCTGCCGCCACCAAGCCAAGCTGCTCTGGCCCGGTTCACAGAATCTTTCCCAGATCTAGTGAAGTGTGCTTGCAAACCATCTTTTGGGCCAGGAGTTCTGGAGATCACCTGGCAGCCCCTGGAGTTGGGAAGCTTGGCACCAAATCTGGCATCAGACTTGGCTCCAGGTGCCCCTACTTGAGGGCTGGGGCCGAGGAGTCATACCCGCTCCCAGTCTTGCCCCCCACGCAACCCATGCCCAACACTCGGGACCTTCTATGGCCACTTCCCAGAGCCCCAGGCCCCCGTCCTGAAGGGAGCCAGGCCAGTGGTGGTTTTCACAGCAGAATTTTCTTGGGGCCCAATGTGTCAACGGCCAAGTGGAGCTTTCCTCCTGGAGAGGGTGTGGCCCTCGGGGCTCGACCTCACCTCTGCCCTCCCCACGCTCCACAGCTGTCCCTGAGGAATTCCACAGAGCGCAGCTTGGGAACCAAAACCTCTCATTTTACACCCGAGGGAACTGAGGCACAGAGAGGGCAAGCGACTGGCCCAAGGCCTCACAGCGAGTTGGTGACCCACTGCAGGCTGCACTCCATCGTTAACCAGCACCAACCAGCACTAACCAGGGAGATAAATGACACCGCACCTCCCATCTCACGTGCGCACATGCACACACGTGCACACACGTGCATGCACGCGCACGCCAGCCCCTCAGAGGCAGCCCTGGCTCTGCACCTGCTCCGGTTGGCCCATGGGTGCACCCTCTGCCCTCACCTGCTCTCAAAGCCCTCACCCTTGCCAAGGGACCCAGAGTGCACCCCACCCCATCCCGAGGGGTCCAAAGGCAGCCCACGCTCTCTGCCTGTTCTTGACCTCATCCCTGCCTCAGACGGGGCCGGAGAGGGGAGCGCAGGACAGGGCTCTGACTTGGGAGCCTCAGTCTCCCCACCCTCTCACCACGAGGGGTAAAGACTCTGGCCCCTCCCTTAGGGCGCTGGGGGCGGGGAAGGGTCTTCGAGGCCGTCTATTCCCGTGGGGGGTGATTTTCCGCCCCTCGGTCCTTCCACCCCCTCAACTCCACAGGCAAAGGTGACAGGCCAGCTGGATGGGGGCCCTGGAGACGGAATCCTCTGTGCTCAGTCCCCAGCCTGGCCCACGCGGCTACCCCCAGACAACTGCAGGGTGGCCGCAGCCTCACCAAGCACCTGCTTGCTCTCAGCGGAGGGAAGATCTAGGCCCGGCGAGAAGCAGAGGCTGGGGCAGCACTGGGCCCTCTCGGCATCTGCTGCTGGCCTCCCAGCAGCGGTGGGACAGGAGGAGGGGACAGGCAGCGGAGGGGCGCTCCTGGGTCTGTGGGCGGCTGGACCAGTCAGCAGGGCACCCATGGGCAGTGCTTCCCCGTCCTGGGCGCCGGCCCTGCCCCTTGGCTGGTGGCTGGAGAACACTCTGCAGAGCGCTCTGCCCAACCGGGACCCGCGCCCTGGCTTAGCCGCACAGCCCCCTGTGCCCGCAGCAGACCCCAGGGACGCTCTGCGATCACACAGGTGCAGGGGGAGGGATGCAGCAGACTTTGCTGTGAATAGTCGGGGAGTGGGCGCCCTGAGGCGTGAGCAAGATGCCCGGCCGTGGCCACGCCTGGACCAGCGTGAATCCCACAGGGACTTGGTGCTAACCCTCCAGCCCCAAAGCCCACCGTGGGGGTGCGGTGCAGGTGACAACTCGTGATGCGCCCCATCCTGGCCCGTAAGCTCACCTGGGGAGATGACACGCTGGTGTCCTCCGTGACCAGGACCCTCACCCAGCCCTTGACAAACCCCGCCCGGGGTTAACAGCCTCACCTCCATGACTCACGTCAGAGAGGCAGACGAGTTTTGAAAACACTCGCTGGTCCGTCTGTCCTTTCCCAAGTGGGCCGCAGGCACCGAGCCAGGCCCTGGGGCTGTGGTGATGGGAAAACTGAGCTTCCCTCCTAACGAGCAAACCTACCGTGGTTCGGGGGCCGTGGGCTTGAGAGAGGGGCTCGCCAAACCCCCTCCGCGCCCTCTCCCACTGCCCAGCTCAGCCTCTTGGCGCCAGATGCCCCTCATAAGGCTCCAGAGCAGGTGGGCTATGGCACCGAACACAACTTCACACCGAACCGGAGTGAAAGGCCAGGGCTGGCTTCACAGCCATCTGACCTCCTGAGCCCACGGGGCGGTGGTGCTGGCTGGGCGGCGGGTGCGTGAGCAGTGAGCCCAAGGCGGACCCCACGAAGGCAGGACTGTTAGGGTTCTGCAGGGTGGGCTCGGACGCCTCTTCCAAGGCTACTCAAGGGCCACGCCTGTGACTCATAGTTAACGACGCTGCCCCCCGCGCTCCTCCGTACAAGGCGGGCCTCTGGGCAAAGGGCAGCCCCGTCTGGCCCTCTCATCAGACCACATCCTGTTTGTGTTGGGTCTTTTATCAGTGTGGTCCACCCTGCGCCCTCCTTCACCACCAGGTCCCCAATGGAATCCCAGGGTCAGGAATGTGCAACAATCAGAGCGCACCACACACGTGCACCCAGGGGGCCTGTATAAGGCAGGGAGAACCTGGAGCCACACCTCCTGGACGGGAACCCAGAGCAGCTCTGCCCAGCCCGGCCCAGGGTCCAGCTGCCCTCCTGGGAGCAGGCCTACAGCATGGTGAGTACAGCCGCTCCACCCCCAGCAGGAACCCCACGCAGGCCCTCCTCCAGCTCAGGAGCTCGGCATGGGCAGTAGGAACCACGGCAACCCACGGGGCTGGGAAGGCCCAGAGAGGTGGAGACCAGCACCTCACCTTGCAGCCCAGAGCAGCGCAGAGATTGGCCACAGTTGCCCGCCAGGGCTTGGCCCCTGGTCTTCCATCTGTGCTGGGGCCCAATTTTCGGTGTTGAGTGTCCCAAGCTTCCACTAGGTTCTTGAAGAGGTCCATGGTCCCTCCCAAAGGGGAGAAGTGTCACTTCCTTCTGTGCATCAAGATGCCCCCCTTCTTGAGACCCAGAGGCCATCATTCCCAGGTGGATTCATCCACCAGGTGGAAATCCACCCGGTCCAAAAGCTGTCTGCATTGCTTTCTATGGGGAGGAAACACCTTGTGAAAAGCCCCCACTCCATCCAGGCCCCGCTGGAGAGGCTTCCCTGAAGCAGGTGAGAGGTTGCTCCAGCCTCAGGGGATGAGGGGAGCTTAGGAGGACTGGATTTGGGAAGAGGAGCCCTCACCCTTTTATAATTTACTTTTTTTAAGCTTTCTGGCTGAGTACACTTTGAAACGTCTTCAAGGGAGCCACTGCCGGAAAGAGCTCTGGGGGTCTGCGCTGTCTTCTCCAGAACCCACTCTCTTTATTCTAGCCTCGGCTCTACTCCTCAGAGGACCAGCCGGCACAGACTCACCGTGGTCGTTACCAAAAAGGCTTCCTTTGCGAGGGAACGAGCAATTACTGCCAAGGCAGGGGCATTTTGGGAAGCTCTATTTCTGTTTCAAATCCCCCATGGACCGCCATCCTTGGGGTAGAGTGGCAATTCCTGCATCAGGCCCAATTAGACCTGGGCTAGCATCCCAGCTCTGTCACTTACAAAACTGTGACAAGTTTGGGCAAGTCACCTGTTTTGAGACTGCTCCCTCCTCTGTAAAAGGGGATAAGGGACGCCCTCCTGTAGGAGGGACAGTATCAGGTACGGACGGAAAGCACTGCCCACAGGCCTGGCACACCAACAAGCCCCCTGGCCATTAGGATCAGGAAGCCCAGAGCCTCCACTTTCTAGCTGTGTGGCCTGGGCACAATCTCTTAGCCTTTCTGACAGAGCTCTTGCCTGAAAAAAATGGGAATAACCGTGCCTAAAATAAGGTTCATCGTGAAGATAAAGTGCAACCGTGCCCGTAGAGGTCTCGCTCACAGCCTGGCACACAGGTGGCGCTCAGCAGGTACTGGCGGCCACTCCTCTCCAGGGGGACGTCTGAGTTAGGCCTGCTTTCAGGAGCAACTCGTCTCCACGTCAGAGAGACATTAGCAGAGCGTCCCGGCTAAACAGCTTAACCAGACCCATTCATTATCAAGTTGAAAACTAAGAGGGATTGATGCTATTAACTTTCTAGCCCACGGCTCTGAGATGATATGGCCCAAGAGTCAGTAATTATAATACAGGAAGAACGAGCCCAAATTTGCTCGGCTCTCCCGGGGCTGTCTGTAAGCCATCCCAGCAGCAGTGGTGTTAGAGCGCTCAGTTGCCAAGGCCGTCAAAGATTGCAGGAGACGGAGAACCAGCCTAATTGGTGCGCTCGGCTCCTGAGCCTGCTAAGACAACAAAGGCCTGGTCCCCCGACAGGGTGACACTTCCTCTCGCTGCCTGCGAGCTGGGCTCAGCCGAGCCACCAGCTTACGCCTTTGATGGCTGCCTGGGCCCTGGGAAGTGTGCTGTGGCCCAGGAGTGCAGCATGTAACCCTCCTCTCTCTCCCCTGGACCAGATGATGAGCCCTTACTCGCTGCCCTACCTCCTCTTCCTGCCGCTGGGTGCCTGCTTTCCTGTGCTGGACACAGCAGAGCCCGTGGACGCTGTGGGTGGCATCGGAGGCGAAATGAGCTGGGCCGACCTGGCGGGGGGACGCCACTTCCCCTGGGTGGCCGAGAGCGCCACACCCACACGCCCTGCTCGGCATGGCCAAGGAGCTGCAGACGTTGGGCAGAGTGTGTGCCGGCTTCAAGTTGAGGCTCGGGAGGCAGCAGGACGATGGCAGTGAGGCCACCGGCTTCCTTCTGGGTGACGGCGAGGAAGCTGGTGGCCTGTTAGGGACCCTGGCAGAGGAGCTCAACAGCTACAGCAGGAAGGAAGGCGGCTTCAGCTTCCGCTTCGGCCGGGGGTGAAGGGGCCAGAGCACCGCAGAAAGGGCTCCTCCGTGACCACCCCCCCCCGCCGTTTCCATTCCCATCTTCTCCTCGAGCCTCAAAGACGCTGAGAAGGTGTGGGTGTTAGTATAATGAATTGTAACAGGAATTATAACAGCAGTGGGTTTGGTTAGGTGGGTGCTTAGTTTTGATTTCCAACTTTGCTGAAACAAAATTCTGGACGGTGTCATAAAGGAGGTGACCAAAAGCAAGTCCCAGTTAAGAAGAGAACACTGCTGCTGGTGGAGCTCCCTGGCGGACTTTGTGTTTCAGCCCCCTCCCCTGGGGGGCTGGCTCTGAGCAGTCCCCTGGCCCCGGTGGCATGGTGCCGAGGATGCCTGAGGATGCCGTTGGGCTGCGAATATGAATAGGCAGAGCTGGCCGTGCTGGCTCCGAGTTGAAGGTTGGTGGACTGAGCGATTACAGTGGGATAAAGTTTTGACCGCCTCCATCGGGACGTCTGTGGTTGACATCCAAAGTGCACCTGTGAGCGAGCACATTCCACTGGGCACAGAGTATGGTTCTGAAAGTTAACGATGGAAAAAAGAAATTTTGTTCTCCATTCCATTAACACAACATCCCTCTGGCAAGAAAACCTCTTCCCGCTGGTGTTGAGATGCCATTCGGAAACACCTGCCCATCCCCTTCTGACGACTCTCCTAGGTGGTGCAGCATTTGCCAAGCCAAGAGTCCCGTGGGAAATGAACGAGGAAGGAATACATTTTTGCTGTAGCAAGGTTGCATTTCCAATGTTCAGACTATGAATGTGTTGTATCTTTTGAAATAAAAGTTGTAACAACTGCAAAACTGTAATGGAAAGCCCGCCTGACTCTTGGCTACAGGTCCTCTGTGCCCCAGGAACTTCGCTTTCCTGAGCTGCAAGTGCCTTAACTTTGGGGAGATGGAAATCGTGTTGCATGTACCCACACACCCCTCCCAGCATCCCCTTAATTGGCAGTTGGTAAAATACCCATGGCCAAAGGTATAGGGAGACACACACAAAGTGCATTTTCCTCTCCCACTAGATTGCTCTCTCCCTGGTTTTCTCAAAGCAGGGAGTATTCTGAAAACAACTTCTCTGCCCCGAGGGAAGCCGGCGCTGGGCCTGGAGTGGCTGCAGCCCGGGCGTGAGGCAGAGCATCTCTTTCAAACGCTGCTTTGGTGTGTCCTGCATCCCATCCCGAGTCAGATACAGCAGTCTGTTGCTGCTCACTCCCAGGCTGGCTTCAACCGCAGAGATGAGAACCTGTATTGATGTTCCCATGGCAACATCTCCCCTCCTCCTTCTGAGCTATTGCTTGCCCCTGTTCACAACTGAATAATTTTCCATTGACCTGTCACAATTAATTGGTAGATTTTTATTAGCCTTTTAGACCCACACTGGGCAGGGCCCAGCTTGGCACCTTGGAGCATTTCACAGTGTTTTCCATTCTATTAGAGACATATTCTCCAGTAGCAGCTCTCAGTCCTCGACAGCCAGAGAGCCACTTCATTAAGGGGTGACGGATCCGAGCCACAAAAGAGGCGGGCTGACTGGGGAGCAGAAATGGGCTGGAGAGGTGGGACGGGAGCACCGGAGTCAGAACACACCTTATGCTGAGGCGAGCTGCCTTCTCCTGGGGCTCCTCCCTGCTCCCCCCGATGCCTCGGTATGCGTGTCCTGGGGCTCAGGGCCGCTGTGACAGGGGCCAGACCGTGACACTGGGTCTGGGAGGCACAACATACTCTTTGTCCTCTGCCACTGTCGAGGAAGGGATGAGCCAGGATGCCTCCTGCTAACGTGACAGACTGACAGGGGTGGCTCTTTGTCTGTTGGTGAAAGAGGCAAACACTCAGCCCTCAAGCCACGGGAGGCAGATCTCAAGAAAACGAGCCCCAGTGTGTCCATAAAGGACAGCCCTGGTGCTGAGACTGTACAATACAGGGTGGCCGGATGAAGGAAGTACGACCCCAGCCCAGGCTCTCACCCAAGCATGTGCTCATTTCCACTCTGTTAAGGGCGGTGCGGGGGCAGCAGCCTGGATTACCCCATCCCTTAGCTCATTTATACACGCAAAGAAGCCAGGGAACATGCTCACGAAAGACCAGGTGAAACAGAACAGACCAGAGGCCAAGGGCAGAGGGACGCCCTGTGGCAAGGTCCCCTGGCTGATGTTCTCTCGCCAACTTGTACTCTTAGGACAAAAGGAGCCGCCCCTGTAGTCACTAATTGTGAGAACTCAGAGGTCACCAAGGTGGAGACACTCCTGCATGTGTTTACACCCACTCTGGGTATACACTGGCTGGTTTTTAATTTAGTAGGATTAGATTAACCTTGATGGAGAAATCTGAGATAAAGCGGGGAGGGGGAGAGCCTTCAAAGCAGAGGATATCCTGTCATTAGGCTTTCATCATTGAACAAAAATCAACAACAAAGCTGTTCTTTCCAGTTGCTTGTGTATTTGAACTCAATAACCCTGGAAATCAGAGCAATCCAACTGCTGAGGGCATTGATCTGTTAGATCCACTCCCACTACATTTGGCTAAATTTCGTCCTTACCCCCCAGCCCTCTCGAACCCACTGGCTCTGTCAAGGTTTGGGGGCCTCTCATGCCACCCCACACCCTCGCTCTCTTCTTGGTGGGGAAGTTTACTCCCCAGATTAGCGAAGGTGAGGCTCTTCGGAAAACACTTATTTTGGAAGCGGGGAGATTAAGCTCCCCTGGGCCTCCAGGCCCGCTCCACCTGGCGTGGCAGTGCTCTCTCCTCCAGCCCAGGCACCCAAGAGCTGTTTGCATTCGCCCATTTTATACATTCAAGACACAAAAAAGGCTTCATCTTGGTGTGTAGATCTCAAGGTATTTAGCTATTAAAACGGACGGGGAATATTTGTCTATATCTTCTTGTATGTTTGAAATGTTAAGAAAAATGTGTAAGAAAAGAAGAGATTTGTGTGGCCAGCAAGGCGTCAGGGCACTGCCGTAGTAAACAAGGAGCCACCTCGTCCTAACTTGGCGCTGGTGCCCAAGATGCTGCACGACACACACCACTGGAGACCCCGACCCAGGCAAGGGGCTTTCACCCTCCAGGCAGGGAGCTGGGGCCCCGCCCAAGATGCTGGGCGACCAAGGAGGAGGGCAGACACAGACAGGGGATACTGTGGTTGGGCACTCTTATCCCACCTGATGTCTTCTGTACCAAGATGACATTTAGAAATCGATCCCCCAGAGCACTGAGCTGGGGAACCCTGTCTATAAAATATCCCCGACACCCAAAAAGCTGGGCTAGCTGTAATTCTGACTTCTTCTCTTCCACGATGAAGGGAGGAGCCTGGCCCTGGGGCCCAGGTCTCTGCTAGTCATGCTGTGGCCCTCTGGACCATCAACAAATTCGTCTAGCACAGAAGATGTAAGCTGGCACGTGCTATGTGACCTCGGGCAAGCTGCTTCACATCTCTGAAGCCAGCTTTCTCACCCACTAAATGAAGACAGTGACAGAGCCTCCCTCATTTTTTAAAAAAAAAGGTGTGGGTGTTTCACGTAGTAGTGCAGAGCGCGTCTGTAATAGCTAAAAGCACGCACGTGTGAGCTGTAATTCTAAGAAAACTTTCATCGCAATATAACACACATCCAGAACGTGCCCCAATGCTGTGTAGTCTGATGAATTTTCACCAAGTGACACACCCATTAGCCAGCACCACCCAGACTAAGCAAGAGGACACCACCTGCCCCCAGAGCTCCCCTGTGCCCCGACCAGGCATGAGTCTCCTCCCACACCCCGATCACCCGCCCCCCGACTTCTACACCCGACTACATGCCCGTTGAAGTACATGGGAGCTGACGCATCACCGTGTCGCCTGGCGGCCGCCGGCATAACATAGCACGGAGTGGGGCAAGTCTGTCCCACCGCACTGCTCCCCGACATTCCACGGAGCGAACAACCCGCACGTACCTATCCTTCCCGCTCTTGATGACCTTGGGTTGTTTTCCGTTTGGGGTTCTTCACTGTTTGGGGTTTTTTTTGTTATGTATATATATATTTTAACATCTTTATTGGAGTAGAATTGCTTTACAATGGTGTGTTAGTTTCTGCTGTATAACAAAGTGAATCAGCTATACGTATACATATATCCCCATATCTCCTCCCTCTTGAGCCTCCCTCCCACCCTCCCTATCCCACCCCTCTAGGTGGTCACAGAGCACTGAGCTGATCTCCCTGTGCTATGCGGCTGCTTCCCACTAGCTATCTATTTTACGTTCGGTAGTCAAAAAGAGCAAGTGTTTGTTTTGTTTTTAAAACTTTGACACTCGAGGCTTGTATTTTGTGGTAGCACTATCAACAGCAGCTGCCCGCCTTCGGTGGGCTTGGCCCTCGGGTCCTCACTCCTTGGTTCTGGACCTTGAGGGCAGGACTCAGAACTCTCTGAACACCGTTGTGTGTGCACATGGGTACGTCTTCCTGGGGCTAAATCCGCAGTCCTCATTTGGTCCTCAAGGGTTTCTGTGACCTAAAAAAGGTTAAGGACCACTGTCCTAGAATGGCTAGACCCAAGTAAGTTTCTTGGGCTCGGGTGACATTCATGGAAGATTCTCACTTTGGAGAAGAGTCTTCTAAGACCCTTATTTCACACCGGAACAGCCGCCAAGGTGGCTAGCGTGTATACGAGGCTGCGTCCCGGCCTCACCACGTGTGAGCTATGGCTGGACAAGTAAACTCCAGTCATAGAGCGTGGGGAAACGGGACAACGCACCCTGCCTAAGAGGCTGCCGTGAGGATCCCGTGACGGGCACACATCAGTGTGGCTGTCACCATAATCGCTCTACGCCCTCTTGCAGATTGCGAGCTGTCACTCAAGGGAAGAGCGTGCTGCCGGGGGAAAAGCCCTGGGCTCGGGAGGTCTGGTGTCAAGCGATGGTTCAGCCACTCTCAGACTCTGCGGCCTGGGCCTGGGTCCTGCCTCTGTGAGACGAGGGAAGAAATGGGTCCCAGGGGCCGCCTGCAGCTCCGGCTCGAGCGCGCCGCCTGACGTGCAGCATGGGCCGCTGCCGAGGTCTCCGGGGAAGCGGCTTCACGGAACCGCGCTCTTCGATGTGCTTTGGTGGGCAGGATCTGTATCCTCTGACAAGGCTGCTGGCTTAATAAGTATCATTATCAGAGGGTGCTACTCACTCCCCCCGACTTCCACTTTCCAAGCTGCCAGCTGGCGTTAAATGCAGACCGAGACGAGGACTCGTCAGCACCCTCCTTGACAGTCCCCTTGGGAGAGGTCACAGCCGGGCCCGGGCCGGCACACCCTGCTCTTCCTCAGCCACACGAAGAAATAAGATGTCCGGGGCATCGAACGCAAGCGAGGGGTGCTTTGGGGACTGATGACAGTGGCTGAAAGTGAGTTCAAATGTAAAGAGAAAGAATGCACTTGGGGAGGGATTAACCTTTTCAGGCCAGAGAGAAATCCGGGACGTGACCTCCTTCCCCCATTCCAATGACACCGTGACGGCCTGACAGGTGGCACAGCCCACTCTCAGTGCCGCCGCCAAGAGCCAGGCTGCTGGCAGGTAGGTGTCAAGGGCACAGGAAGGGCCTGAGATGAGGACAGGCTTGTGAAACGGCTGATGCGGGATCGTTCTATTCTGTAAGACCCAACACGGAGCCCCCGGCCCGTTCAGGAAAGCTTGAGTCCTTCCCTGCCCACACGCACGCCACGGCTCTGAACAACAGGGAGGAATTGCAGACCAAAGCAACCTGCCCACGTGCTAGTGTTGTAAACATTTATTTAAAAAATACTACGGAGGAGAGACGTGGATTCAAAAAACAGAGTCACATACAGAAACAAAATGTATTGGACTGAAAAAAAAAAAAAAAGACACCATAGGCATTCCGGAAGGGAGGACGGTGGAAAACTATTTACACATCATTTATAAAAGAGCAAGTCTATAAAAAGAGTGTAATACCAAAGTATAAATGCAAAATATAGTGGCACATCATGTGAACAAGAAGAGACCAGTACCTCACAGAAACAGGCAGTGGAGGGAACCTGGGTGGGCTTTGTTTTGCTTTGTCTGCAAGGCCACTGGCGGTGTTCTGGCACCTCCCTCGGTCTGTGTAGCACAGCAGTCTGGGGGGCAAAGAGGTGACGTGCTGTGAAAACAGCATAAAACGACTCAGAGGACACCGTCTCTACCAGAGAAATAAAATACAAATTTAGATGACGAGCGTAAAAATCGGGCCTGTGCGGGTCATGGGCCCTAGGAGGCCGGGGGAGCGGAAGGTGGTTTCCTCCTGGCTTCTCCAGGGGGCGCTCCCGAGCGCGGCGAGGCCCAGAGAGGTGCCCGTCAGCCTGCTCTTCAGCAGCCGCTCTAGGTCAAGGTCAAGGTCAAGGACGCTGGGCTCCTGCCCTACGAGCCTAGTCCTGGACAGCCTGGGGGAGATTACGCTGCTCTCTGAGACCCTTTCTGGGGCTTCGTTTGTGATTTTCTTCATCCCTGATGAGCCCAACCGAAACATTAGGTTAAGTGTTGCTCGTGGTAATTAAATAAGACATGTGCCCGTCAGGGTGCAGCCAACGCTGGCTGGGCTTTGGTGCTCCAGTCCCTTTCCTCCTTTGTGTGCACTGGCGCCCAATGGCAGCTCCTTCTGTATCGGAGGCAGCTGTGCTGAGGGCCGAGTTCTGAAAGGCTTCAAGAACTCCAGAAAGCTGAAGACTGGCTTGTCACCAGGGAAAGAGCCCTGCAAGCATCTGCTGTGCCTTAGAGGACAACAGAGCCGAAAGAGATCAATCGGAAAGCGAGACCAAGCGCCTTTTCAGGGCACCTGGAAATTCGGAAGGAAGGAAACCCCGCGCTCACCGCAGACCGGTCCAGCCCTGGGCTATCTCGGCAGCAGCTGCTCACCCACCGCCACCCCTCCCACCTCTGGAGCCCCCGTATGCTGACCAGCGACCCTGCTACCCTTAAGACTCAAGCTTTCTATCCAGGATTAGCAGTGCACGTCACAAGAGAGCCGGGAACTGGGCTCTAAGGACACGGAGACAGCGGGTGACACGGAGCCTCCCCACATCACGCGCCTCCTCGGCTTCCCCACCTGTCCCGGGACCCGGAGGCTGGTTGGTTTTATTTAGCACCCTGTTTTACCCCCCAAATCAAGAGCTGTCCTTCACGTGAGGAAATGGTGAGGGCACCAGCCCGCGGCAGCAGTGGAGGGCAGGGTGGCCAGCTGGCAGCGCTTCCCAAGATGCAGTTCTGGAAACGTGTCTTCAGCACAGGAGGCACGAGGAAGATGAGTGCACAACCTCTCTGCGCAGGGTGAGCGGAGGTGACGGTTCCCAAGGCCTTGGTGACACAGCTGCCGTGCAGGGTACTCGTTCTTGGGGTGAAATGGAGGCGAAGGCATAGCCAGGGGAGGTCCTCCAGAAAGACAGATGAAAACGAAGCGCTCATCTGCCTTCCCACCTGCCCCCAAGAGCTCAGTTCTGAAGCACGATGTGGGGAAGAGGCTGGCGTGCAGTCCACAGAGCAGGAACTCCACAGATAGAACTCGGACAGGTGGCTCAGGGAGCCCGGGCTGAGGAGAAGGCAAGTGCAGGAGGACAGCGGGGCCACGACATAGGTAGTAGGGCTGCACTCCACGGTGGCCTCGGCTCTGCCCGGCGCAGAGCTCCTGGGCCAAGGTCCCAGCTCGCCGGTCCTCTCTCGGCCACCGTCACGGGCACGGGGGAGCCCTCGCGCGCTGCAGGCTGCGGACGCCCGGCTTCTGCTACCTCTGTACGATGTCACTGATCTCCTTCACGGAGCCGAGGAGCTTGCTGAAGTCCTGAGCGGCCGCCGGGCCGCTGCCCGCCGTCGCCGGGCAGATCTGGAGCTCCCGGAGGCTGCCCTCCAGCTTGTTGATGGCCTCGCGGAAGGCGAACTTGTTCCTCATCTGCTGGATGGAGTCCACGTAGCTCACACAGAACGTGTACAGGTTTTTGCCGGCTTCCAGCACGGCGCTGTGGCTGGCCATCTGCTCGGAGTTCTTGGAGATGGCCAGGCACAGGGCCTCGGTGCCGTCCAGGACCATGCCCTTGGTGATGGCACCACTGGCGATCCGCTCCGGAGGCTGGCGGGTTTTCCGAAGAGACACGCGGGTCGATATGAGAGGGATGAAGGCGGTGGAGGACGGCTGGTCCCCTGCCAGGGCAGAGGATGCTGACGGCAACGCGGAGGGAGCGGGGGCTGGGCTGGTTGGGGTCCCCGCTGGCTTGGCGGACGACGGTGGCTTTGGCATGGACGGGAGCGCGGGCTTTTTGACGCCCTCTCCCGGCTGGCTGGGTTTGGCAGCGTCACTGTTCACGGCATCCACAACCAGAGCCATGGGTTTTGCTTTCCCACTGGCCCCTGTCTCCCCAGCTGCTTCCTGGCTCGGGCTCTGGGAGGACTTCCCGGCTTTCCCAACGGAGGAGGCTGGAGGAGGGGGCGGCGGGGCGGGTTTGAGCTTGGACAATTTGCCCTTGTCTCTCCCTGGGGACTCGGAGGAGGGCTTGTGCCTCCTCACTCTGGACTCCTCGGCAGGGGCCTTGCTGGCCCCTCCAGAAGCACCTGGCCCTGCCCTGCTGGTGGGGGGCACCGGCTCAGCAGGCGTCCCCAAGGCACTGGACTTCCCAGCCTCGTCCTTGTGGGGAAGGCTAGAGGAAGGCGCGACCACGACCTGCCTGCGGAGGAGTTTTGGGGTCAGGCTGGGAGGGCTGGAGCCCGGGCTGGACTCGGCCGCGTCTTTGAAGACCTCGTCGGCCGCTTCCTCGGTCTTCTTCACCAGCCTGGGTGGGGGAGTGCCCGTGCCTCTGGTCACCTGGTCAGGCCTGTTCTCACTTGCCCGCTTCCGAGGCAGAGCTGGCTTCTCACTCTTGTGCCCTCCAAACGTGGACGAGTCAAACTGTCTTCCCGTGGACTGCAGATCCCGAGGCAGCGTGACCGACCGCCACTCGGTGTCCTTGGCCCCGTGGGGCACGCAGGAGGCGGAGCAGGAGCGCAGGAAGCGCTTGCTGGAGCTGCCGCCGCTCTCCTCCTCGCCGGCTGCTAAGCGGCTGCTGGTCAGCGTGCTGGACTTTTTCCACAGGTGGGGAGACCGGAAGCCTGTACCCCCCGACTCCCGGAAGGCTCCATTGGGGACGCCAGCCCCGCTGCTGGGCTTTAGGGACTTGGCTGGCTCGGCTGCGTCCGCGGGTGCGAGGGCCAGCGCCCCGTTGCTGATGTCTCGGCCTTCTTCCTCAGGGGCCCCCTTGCGCTCTGGCTGGCCGTCCATCTCGCGGAAGGAGCTGCTGCGTTTGGGAGGGGTTGGGGCTGTTTTCTTCTTCTTCTTGATCAAGGCACTGAACAAGTTGGTCTTCTTGTCTTTGGGGAGAAGGCGCTCATCTTCATTTAGGCCGCCATCCTGAGGACCTCGTTCTTTTCGAGGGAGCAGTGGAGACACAGCAGGCTCGTGGTCCAGAGCATCTGAAACACACGGGGAAGAGTTTAATGAGTCCAGGCCAAAGGCGACCGAGTGAGCAGGGAACCTGCCCGGACCGGCCGGCCTCTTCCTACAGAGCAGCCACGGGTCTGGGCGCTGGGCTCTGATGGGCCTGCACGCGGTCCCACTGCCAGCCGCCTGGGCGAGTTAGCTCTCCCTGCTCATCCTCGGCTTTCTCGCCTATAACACGGAGGACATGAAACCTATCCACAGCGCTGCTGTGAGAATGTAACGCGATAACGAACGTGGAGCAATCACAGCTCTTGGCACGAAATTTCTCAGCCACTGTTGTCACTGTTGTTGGTATTATTATTAGGAAAAGCTTAGGTCTCTCTCCTTGAAGATGGCACAGCAAAAAGCGGGGACACCCCCAGTCCCCTCATCTCTTCGCTGGTTTCCTTTAAAGTAGCAGAGTCCCCTCAACACCACTATCTGGAGAGTAAAAAGCATGACAAGGCCAAGCACAGGGTCAGAACCTGTGCCTCTCAGACCAGTCAGCCTCTTGAGGCTCCCACGAGGATGGTCAGGAGGGAAGGGGCCACATACCACAGGGTGCAGTGACAATGGGCCATTATGCCTGGGAAACAAGATGGGTGACCTTTTAAAATTTTTAAATGGGCATTCTTTAAATATGAATAATAGCTCCTAAGAAATCTTTCTGCTGTTGCCAAGCTCCCCGCGAGTGAATGACAGAACTCTCCCTCCGAGGGCAGCTGCGCGCACGGGTGCCGTCAGCGCCCTGGAACTCAAAGCTGAGGTAGCGGGGACCTTTGTGAGACACCAGGAGGCACACAGGGCTTCCGAATCAGGGGAAGCCAAGGACCTCCCCAAACCTTCATCCAGCGGAAGGAGGTGAAGAAAGTGAAATTCTGATGAATTATGCACAGCTCCACTTCAGGGCTGAACAGCTAACTGACACTCTCGGCACACCATGAGATTACGTATCAAAACACCCCTCAGATGAATACTGATGGGCATAAATGAACACGATTGCTTATCAGTGGGCTTTCAATAAGCCGCAAGTTTTCATAGCAGCCTCTCCTCCCCACACTGTTCCGCGACCTGAAATCAGAACCACTAAGAGAAGGACGCAGGGGCCAGATTCTGGATAATTTACATGCTGTCAAAGCGGGGTGAGCAAGACGGTCCAAGGGCGCGCCAAGAACGCACTCTAATTTAGATTCATTTCTTATGTAAACCTTTCAAGGGTATATTTTTGCTATATTTTATAGTATACATGTCTGTGCAGTAGTACATACACATACCTATGTATAAGACCTGCACACTCAACTTTTTTTTTTTTTTAACATCTTTATTGGAGTATAATTGCTTTACAATGGTGTGTTAGTTTCTGCTTTATAACAAAGTGAATGAGTTATACATATACATATGTCCCCATCTCTCTTCCCTCTTGTGTCTCCCTCCCTCCCACCCTCAACTTTTTAAAATTAATATGGGTACATGATGAAAAAAAATTGGGAATCATGGGGTCTACAGATTCTGGCTTTGTCCTGTCCCTTCCCATTCACCCAGCGTGTGGTCCATCACAGCACCACCCAGATGCCGGGCCCACCTCAGACACCTCCACTCAGTTGGTCTGCTGTAGAACCCAGACTTCTGTATTTTTTCTTTTTCTTTTTTTTTTTTTTTGTTGGGGGAACTGCTAAATCAGAACAGTCTCGCTTAAGAGTCAAGCCTGGCCCATAGGAAGCACTGGATCAGTGTTTGCTAATGTTACTCCTGATAACTTCTTGAGAGCCCTTTCTCACCACTCCCACCGCCCTCGCTGGTCTAGGGAACAGCACCAGAAACAGATTCTTCTCAGAGGCCTCGAGGGGACACTGGCTCAGCTTTCCGCAGCCATCTCCCGGCCCCGTCAGTGCCAGTGGGTTTTTCGTATCAGTGCTTTCACAACGAGCTGCTCTTCGTTTGGTTCAATATTTTATTATCGCTGTATCTGCCGCAAGAGCAACCACAAATGCTGTGAATAATACATGAAAAGGTGGGTTTGTTCTTAGTAGGTTTCATAAGCACCACTGCCTAAGCCAATGGCTCCTAAATGACGGGGCAGGGGGTTGCTGTAGGAAAAGGAGAACCTTCCTCTCTTCGAAGCTGGACCACTAACACGGGGTCTGCCTGTCTTTCTGTGCAGTTTCCACTCACTGCTTCCCATCTGCCTGCACTGGCTCTGAGGGTCGACTCCCGCAGGCCTCAGGCGGGTGCGGGTGGTGAGAACGTACCGGTCTCTCCTGGGCCCTTGGAGTGGGGTGTCTCGGGCACGTCGGGGGTGTCTTTGTGTTCGGCAGCTCTCCTGGAGGTTCTCGTCTTGGTGGGCAGCTCTGGGGCCTGCAGCAGAGTACCTGCAACCCCTCGCATGCCTTTCTTCCCCAATTCCTTTTCCACTTCTAAGAACCACCAAAAAAATCAACAACAAAACCAGCAGTCATCAGTAACGACGTCATTTTGGTATGTTGGTTTTCTTTTTCTTTTTAAGACAAGAGTAGTCATCTATACACAGTTACAGAAAAGAGATACACATCCTGAGGAAATAGTACTTGAGTAGTTTTCAGAACCCTGGCTGCAAGAGACAGAGGGCCACCCCCCCGTCCAGATTTCTGGTCTCAGGTAAGCCGCTGGCCCATGCACTCTAGCAGAAAGTGGACTGAAGGACTGGGCTGGGTCCCACCTGGCCGTCCCTCCCATCCCAACCCCTCTCCCCACTGCAGGCACCCCAGGGACCAGCACTTTACCATCTGATATGCTGGATTCCTGGAACATTGTTTCAAAGGCTTGGTGGATTTCAGCGAAGGAGGGCCGGTCAGAGGGATTCCACTGCCAACCTGGACAGATGAGACCCAAGTCAGACTACCCATGAGGCCTTGCTAACAAGCAGGGGACGAGAAATTCTCAAGGAAAAGGCTGGAAATTAAAGCAGCATTCCAATCCTGCTAACCGCCTTTTGCTATGACAAGTTAAAGTGACGAATGTCACTGTGCCCTGTTGCAGACATTAAGAATTTGGGAAGACTTTAGATACTGGCAGGAATGTGGATTATAAAATCCCAGAGACACGCTGACGTCGACAACTACATTTACAAATATATTCTTCCCAACCTGCTTCCAGCAAATGCAGAAAATTACTCAACCAAGTAGCCTGCTTCCTATCTCACCCTTACTTCATGGTTATCGAAGTCCGAATTCCTCATCAGTAAAGATGTGCTAATTAAAACAAGATTAAAATGAGGATTAAGGACTGACTGACAAGCCCAGTGTAGGTGAGGACGTAGGGTCCCTCTCACATGTTTCTGGTGAGAATATAAATTCATATAGACTTTTTGGGAAAACAATTTGAGAAAATCTATCAAAACTTAAAATGCACATGGCTCTCTGAACCACCAGTTCAACTTCTATAAGTACTAGCATAACGCACAGAGGTATGTACGTATGAGGGTGCTGGTTCCTGTCTTGTTTATAATGGCAAAAAACAAACAAATGTTCATCAAAAGAGGGGTGGATGAATGAATAAATCATGTAATAGATGCCAGGCAGCTATATAAAGAAAGACACGAGGCGAGAAAGAGGGAGAGAGCGAGAGAGAGAAAGAGCACAAGCTCTGAATTACGGACATGGAAAGACACGCCTGTTACACTGCTAAGTGCAAAAAAAAAAAAAAACGAAGTCGAGGGAATAAATTTTTATACATATATATAAAAAAACGAGTGGATAAAAGTCACCTGGAACATTTACCTACGATACCAGAAATTTGTATTTATTAATAAGAAACCCATGTTTGGTATCTATCAATCTCATTTTTGCATTAAAAACAAACGAAAAACACTCACACATAAAATACTATGGGTAGGGCTTCCCTGGTGGCACAGTGGTTGAGAATCTGCCTGCCAATGCAGGGGACACGGGTTCGAGCCCTGGTCTGGGAGGATCCCACATGCCGCGGAGCAACTAGGCCCGTGAGCCACAACTTCTGAGCCTGCGCGTCTGGAGCCTGTGCTCCGCAACAAGAGAGGCCGCGATAAAGAGTGACTCCCGCTTGCCGCAACTAGAGAAAGCCCTTGCACAGAAACGAAGACCCAACACAGCCAAAAATAAATAAATAAATAAATAAATAAATAAATAATAAAAATAAAGGAATTCCTTTTAAAAAAAAAATACTATGGGTAAATAAAGGTGTACTGAAAAAAGTGAAAAAGAAAAAGGTAGCAAACTGTTACATTAGTTGCTTCTGAAGAAAGGGAATGAAGAGAGGAAATGGAATACTTCGATTTTTTTACTTTACATATATCCTCCTGCCCTGGGTACATGTAAAGTGCCCACAGAGACTTCTAGAACTGGCAGGGGAAGGCTCACATGCTCGCATGAGTTCATAGACCTTCTCCGGGCAGCCTTCCGGGCGCTCCATGCGATAGTCTTTCTCTAGGAGTTCATACACCTGGGACAAGTCAATTCCTGGGTAAGGTGACATGCCGTAGGTAGCAATTTCCCAAAGCAACACTCCAAATGCTAAAAGAAAAAAGAAAGAGCAGGATCGTTCAAGATGTGTAAGATTTAACTACACGGCATTTAAAACTGGTTAACTGTGCAGCAGACATCAGAAGTTACACCCTCAGAAGCAGGCCAGACACTGACATTTTACCCGGCTCTTAATTACCAACAGCCCAGGATAGAACAGGACAGGATGAGGCTTTCCGTTTACGCACTCCCACCGACTAAAACAGAAGGAGAGAAGGGGCCTGGGTTGAGCAGCCCCTCCAGGGTCTTTTAGGTAGCCTAGCCATCTTGTTGGGAGACGTGCTGGAAGGAACCTAGGACTGGAACTGAGGGGGCCATTACTACTCATGGCTCTGTGAGCAACTAGCCATGTGCCTAGACAGGCCACCTCGCCTTTCTGGGTACATGAGATTATCTCTAAGGGCCCTTCCAACTCCAAAAATTTCATTAAAATCTTACAGAATCGCTGAAATTCCAGGTCCCATTGAGGAACCAGAACTCCTTGGAGAAACAGGTGGGGAAAAACAGTTAATCTGAATTATTCTGGAAGAAAAAAGCTCACTTTTACTTCATTGTGGACAGAAAACAGGGGAGAAAAGATTTTAAAATGAAAAAGAAGTAAGAAAGAGAATTAAGTAGTGAAAAAGAAATGAAGGAGCAAGAAAGGGGAAGTGAAAAAGCAAGGAGAGAAAGAAAAACAGGGAAACAGCCCCACCCTGCACGGGCGAGGACAAAACCGGAGCAGCAGCCCTTACCCCAGACATCCGACTTGATGGAGAACTTGTTGTAGGCCAGGCTTTCGGGTGCCGTCCACTTGATCGGGAACTTGGCCCCGGCGTGGGCTGTGTAGGTGTCCCCTGTCATTAACCTGCTCAGGCCGAAATCAGCCACCTTCACCAAGTGGTTTTCCCCTACCAGGCAGTTGCGGGCAGCAAGATCTCTGGGGAATGAAAAAGTTAATCTGTGAGAGTTCCCAGCTAGCTTTCCAGCTTCATAAGTCCACCGCCGTCGTCTATAAAGGTGCAATACCGACAATGGGAAAATGGAGTCCGGGCCCCCTGGGGGGCAGCGCCCGTCCCTCAGCACCCACCGCGCTCCCACGCGTCGAGGGTGGCACAGGGAGCAGGCTCCCTGGCCCCATGACTTGGAGCAAGTTAACCACCCTCGGATTCAGTTATGCCAGCCATAAAATGGAGATGATAATGACGGCGCTTACTTCTTAGGGTGGTTGTGAGTGGTAGTGAATTAATAGGTAAAGCACTTCCACCGATGCCTGGAGAAGTGTCATCTAAGCGTCTGTTGAGTTATTACTGCTCTGTGCGCCAGGCACGGGGCACAAACGCATAGGCCAGGCCTCGATCTTGAGAAACTTGCATCAGACTGAGCCTCGCTTGTCCTATTCAGACTTGATAGGACAAAATTTTTAAAAAAGCCCACGACATCCTTTACCCAAATGTATTTCCCACTGTCCTATTTCTTCCTGATGCTTATCCAAATGCGTCCTATAAATTCTCTCCTGTGTAATCAGCTTCCTCTCGCCTCCTGACTCTCCCTGGGAAGTAGGAGTCTAATCTTTGGTTCACGGACATTAACCACGAAATCGCAAGGCAAACTGGAATGAGGGTTGAGAAGACGCACCAGCTTAAGGCGATGGCTGTGTAAGATAGCCTGGTCATCAGCGATCAGAGGGGAAGGAAATACAGGAGAGTTGTGCCTAATAGGATTTTGGTAAAGCACTTTAAGTTTGCTTGAATGAAGAGACAACGAACCTAGCCGTGCAAGGCAAACCAGGAGTCACGAAATCTCAACCTGCAGCCTCAGAGGGTTCACTTTCTTGAGTGACAGGCGCATCTGAAGCAGGCTCGCATGGAGCAGAGAAAATCCGTCTTACAAGGAGCCGCCAGCATTTCACACATGCTACTCTTACTCCTCACTGTGAAGTCTCACGTACAGGTTTCATACTTGAGTTAATTGGGTAGGAAAGGTCCCCATGGTGGCGGGGAGAACGTCTTGTGTAAAAGACTCCGGCAAAGCCCATCAGGTTCTGTCCTGCACAGGCCGTCACTTTGCTAGGAAGCCATTTCCACCAGCAAAGAATGCAAAGACCAGGATAATTGTGGCACACTTGAAGGTCAGAACACTCCAGGCTTTAAAGCAGCAAAGACGCTTAATTCAGAATGACGTATACGCAATTCTGACACTCGTGGAAACATCCCTGAACCAGATGACAGCAAGTTAAGTGGAGAATGAAATGATAATGACGAGAAGGAAAAACACACAGCACAGAAACAAAACCCACGCACGGCTGTTACTGAGCGCTTGTGTAAAAAGCAATGCCAACGGCTCCCAGGAAGAGGTCACAACTGATGAACCCCGGCCCTGGAGGAGCAATAAGTGCTCTACTCCAGAGGGAGCCGTGATGATTAGAAGGGGCGCCTTTTATAAACTTCATTCAATATTCCTCTTAGCCCAAAATGCTTCCGCAGTGAAATATTCAATACTTCTCAGGCTGGGGATTAAGCGCTCTGGCGGTCCAGGAGCCAGGCGGGGCTGAACTTAGTCCCGGATGCACACCCGAAGCCTGCGGCGTCAGGAACCTGGCGGCTGCCTTTGCTCCAAGGTCCGATGAGCTGCCAGCACTGAAGTGAGAGGCTGAGCCAGAAGACCTCGCAGGTTGGGGCTCTCTGTCGAAGGATGCCCGCGCCCCACGCGCGTGCCCCACAGACCCGTGGGGGCAGCTTCGCCGGGCTCCTACCTGTGGATGAAGTTCTTCTTCTCCAGGTACTCCATGGCCGACGAGATCTGAGTGGCCATGTACAGCAGCACCACGGCGTCCACCTCCTGCCGATTACACTCCCTCAGGTAATCCAGCAGGTTCCCATAGGTCATGAATTCAGTGATTATGTAGAACGGGGGCTCCCGGGTGCAGACCCCTGCCAACGAGACAAGGCTTCAGGGTGCTGCCCTGCTCCCGACTGAACACATATCACAAAAGACGAGCCCTGAAGAACAAGGCTTCCGAAACGGATTCGGACTCTGCCCCTGCGTCCTGGGCCCAAGTTCTAAGATGGTTCCATGCACTTGTGGGTTGAGATTATGTTCCTGTGGGAGGGACGTGGCCCCGCTCTTTCCTTCCTCTCAAGCCAATGAACTTCAACAGGAAGAGGCTGCCACTGAGTTCATGAGCAAAGGCCGGGCCACATCAGACAAACTAAATCACTGTTAGTTTAAGGCCCGCCGCCCACCCGCCCCCTCCCCGCAATTGGATATGTCTACATACAGAATCACCTCCGTGAAGGAACTCTTGAAATTCTTAGGTTTCAGATGCCGATTTGCATCTGACTGCTTTTGGGTATCAATTTAAAGTAATAACATTCTCCCTCACTCGCGTGGACACACAGACGGACACATACACACACACCTCCCTCCCACACAGGCCTCCTTTTACCAAGGGCTGGATGCTGGTGGGGGACAGATGTACAAATCGGAAACCTCAATGCAGTGAGCCACCCACCTCTTCTCTAATAGCACCTGTATCACCCCAGAGGGTCTAATTAAAAGGCCCTCTCTCCAGAGCTCCACACACTCACCGAGTAACTGTACTAAATTGGGGTGCTTGATCTCTTTCATTACTGCAGCCTCTTTCAAGAACTCTTCCACCTCCATGGTATCCTCCTGCAGGAAAAAAAGAAGTGGTGACATTATCTCAGCAAGGAAAGTGTTGAAGTGGGGAAGTACGACCCGAATGGTTAATACAAACTGGAGCTTCCACGAACAATCACCCCGGTCCACCAGTCTCAACCACGACATCGCTCTGGACAGGTTCCAAGGCGGCCCGATCATCACCCCAACGGCACGAAGAATTGTCCACTTCGGTGCTGAGCTTTGGAACTCTCACCCTGAGCACTACGTCAAGGCTGGCTGTATATGCTGGTGACTCGCCCTGGCGGCTCTATGCAGACTATACTTGTTTCCATCACCCGTGGAGTTTGTGGGGAGCAAGGGAGATGTGTACAGGCAAATACCACAAACTTGGTGCCACTTCCCTAAGGAACAGCTGGCTTCCAAGGCCTCCCAAAATGCTTAATATAAAAAAAAAGAAAAATCACTTGAAGAATCCGAAATGTACTTGATTTAAGAGAAGATACCTTGATGACACAAAAAGATGTATAGCACTACCAAAGAACGATGCCTCAAGATATGGCAGAAAGAGAGGATGTTGAACTTCTTAAGAATGCGGTCTCACGGGGCTCTCAATGAAGCAATCACCACTACCTGTCAGGTCAATTACTCACAGATTCTAAAATAATCTTCACTAGCAGCTCCCCTAACAACGGCTTCACAAGTATCATCAGTACACATCACGTTTTAGGCAAGTTCACAGTATTTAAATGCCAAGGGGAGACAAAGGTATCAGCAAATGCCCAGAGCAAATGCGATAATGTTTCTGCATTTCCTCACGTATCAGTCTGGAGTGCTGTTGTCGGCTCTGTTTTCAGGAGCCTGGCTGTGGGTTTACGTCCGGTAAACCTCTTTTTGACTTGAAGAACCCACTGTCCTCTCAACTGACCATCAAAGCAAGAAGCAGGTGGGTGATACATGACACAGTCTGTTGCTATAAAAACCAGCAAGGGAAGCAGGACCCCACCCTCCAAGTTGCAACATGGAGTCTGAGTCTGTCTGAAGAGCAAGACTGCATGGGAGATCGGGAGAGAGCTTCTTGAAAACCAGATTCCCCAAGAGAAGCTTTATCAACTGTACTATAAATGTGGAGCTTTATTTACACCGTACCTGCCCCTTCGGGAAACAAAGAGCTAAAGTGTCCTACTCACTGTGGCTAGCCGGTTCCTACCCTGGCACGTGGGGAAGGCTTCCAGAGGACGGGTCACCCTTTACTTAGTGCTGTCTTGCTTTGGTCAATCGTGTTTACAAGCGAAGCATGACCAGTGGGGAGATGTGTCAGCCCACTATCACTTGGCTTAGGGCTCGATGGGGCTAACACTTAGACACAGTTTACCGCTCTTTAAAAATGCTGTGCTGCTCCTAATGTCAGTTAAACATCCTGTGTAGTCTCTGTGTCGAGCTGCACGGGTGGGAGAAGAACACGTCCCCGCCACCACCTCACTGGCTGCTTAATTCTCCGGAGTCCTCCCTGCCCCTGAACATGCTCAGCAGACCATACCGTTTCTGGCGTGGAGTGCTCTGATCTACCAGGGTGACGCGCTACTGCCGTCAACGGCTGCAGAGCCAAGTGCCTGCCAGAACTAGGGGATTCAGTGCTGCTCACGTAAGGACCAGGGCCTTTAAGAATCTTGCTCAGCCAACAGTATGTTCAAAAAGTAGCTCTCAAATGAAGCTCTCTAGGTTTAAAGCACCACATAATGAACCTTGCACAGTGAAATCATTTCCGATAGAACACTGCTCTTACAGCTACTGACTCTTTTCTACACGAACCATGTTCTAGGTCTTGAGAGGCACAGACATGAAAAAGGAACACTATGGCTTTCAAAGGCATCCCTCTTCTGCCTTTCTCTCTTCATTCACACACACACACACACACACACACGAACCGCACGCACATGATGTGTGGACGGTATAAATAATTCCTTGTTTTTTCTTTCAGGACAATCAGTGTGAACTTGTCTCCCCCTGCTGGAATCAGACCTGGTTCAATTTATAATTTAAACTACTAACAGCATCCTACATTTCTAGCTGTGTTAAACTGGAAATATCCCTGATGCATATCCTTGTTATACTCCTTTACTTTTATTTTAAAAATTTCCATCATCTTTGTGAAGAGGATTCTTCCATTTACATAGTAAAATAAAAGTAATTCCGAATGATTAGGGCAAAGGCAACGCTCTGAATAAAAGCTGTGAATTTCAGTCTTGTCTGTCAAGGAGGGAGTTGGGTCAACTGCCCTCTCTCCATGAGGAATGACTGGCCTGGCCAGGTGTGGACGAATGCTTCGGCTGGCACAGAGGTTAAGAGGGTGATTGCGAGTTATACCGACCAAGCTCTGCTGCTGTGTAACCATGGTAAGTTACCTACACAATAGATAACAGATTATCTCTGAGCTTGTCTTCTCATCTACCAAATGGAGAGAACGGCAGTATCTGCCTCGTGCACAAAGGGTGCCGAGTGCAGTGCCCGGAACACGGTCAGCACCCGCTCGGTGGGACTCGCTTTTATTACTATTAACACAGTTGATCTCTACTCCTGAGAAGCAGACTAAACATATTGCTTGTATGGAAGACAAGCTGGTTCTTTAATTAACGCTGGCTTTTTGGTCTTTCTCAAAGATACATTCTTCCAGACTCAACATCTCACAGGTGTTTTCTTTTTTATTTATTTATTTATTTTATTTATATTTATGGCTGTGTTGGGTCTCTGTTTCTGTGCGAGGGCTTTCTCTAGTTGCGGCGAGCGGGGGCCACTCTTCATCGCGGTGCGCGGGCCTCTCACTGTCGCGGCCTCTCCTGTTGCGGAGCACAGGCTCCAGACGCGCAGGCTCAGCAATTGTGGCTCACGGGCCTAGTCGCTCCGCGGCATGCGGGATCCTCCCGGACCAGGGCTCGAACCCGTGTCCCCTGCATTGGCAGGTGGATTCTCAACCACTGCGCCACCAGGGAAGCCCTCACAGGTGTTTTCTAACCAGCTTCGTCCCTTTTGCTCACTGGCCTCATCCCCAAGAGTAGGAATTCTACAGCATAAAAAAGAACACTATTTTTAAACACAGCTCAGCGCCCCGCTGCTGCTGCACAGCTTTTAGAGCTCTCCATGCCTCCTCTCAGCAGGGACCCCTGGCCGCAGTGCTGGGCTCGTGTCTAAGACAGATCAGTTTCCGCATGTTTCCGGTTCTTACCCGATGTCAGGGGAGCAAGGTTACAAGCACAGCGAAGTGCCACCCTGCACCTATCAGCTCGACCAGGGTCCACGCACTGGAGAGACGGGGCAGTTTCCGAGCTAGACCGAGGAAGGCGGATGGTTCACAAACCAGGTGGGGGACTTGAAGCTCAAGTGAAAAGTCCACAGGAAACAATCTCACAGAGGAGCCCCCATGACTCTGGTCCCCCAGGACTGCGGCCATATCTAGCTCCATGGCCAGAAGGGAAGCCGCTGCCCAAGCGACTGCGACATGGCAGTGGCCTCTCTCCCCAGTGCACAGCCCCCGTCCCGCCGTGAAGTGAGAGCCGCCGCGTGCGACGGCCCAGTGTTCACGCCGTCCTGGAGCCCTTATTTCCTGCGGGGGAAAATAACAAACATAAAACCCAAACCAAAACATACTGTGTTGGTGAGGGTAGGGAAAAGAGGCACTTCCTCCACACCAGTGGTGGAGCGCAAATTGGTACGAGCGCTTTGATCCAGCAGTTCTAGTCGGAGGAGCTGACCTAACAGGACACTCTCCCACGTGCGCAAACAAGGAGAATCCCGGTGCACTGTTTGTAACAGCAAAGTAGTGGAAAGAAGACAAATGTCTACTGAAGGCTGGTGAGATATTAAAATATATCCATACAAAAACAAGACCACCTTACACGTACTGTCAAGGAATATCTGCCAAGACACACTAAGTAAACAACAGAGGGTACAGAGCAGCAGTGTCTATAGCACACTGCCATATGCTTAAGAAAGATACGTGCATGTGGACTGTTTCTGGAAAGACACCAAAATCAAGGGCAGAGGAAACTATCTGTATATATTACCTATTGGAAAAATAGGTAAAGAACTGAGTACAGTGCTAAGTTTTAACTTTTTTCAACAGTGTTAATTTCTGCTATTTTAGTAAATTTGTCAGCTAGCTTATGAGTCAATTTTAATAACACAATTAGATTAACAGCAGACCTTTCCAAATTCTGTTATGTACACAACTGTTTCAAGAAAGAAAACAGACTTACAAACTTACTATACAGCTCATCTGAAACTTGGGGCTTCTTGTACTTGTCAGTTCTCTTAGGCACATCCTACCTTTAACAAAGAGAGTACATGCCTACGACCTGCTGAATAGTGTCAAAATTCAAACTAGCCGGTCCCCATCAGGGGGCCTTTGTTGTAATTCCAGTTTCCCATCCATAGGGGCCAACCGAGTGCTCCCTTTTTTTCTCTTCGGGTCTTCCTTTCGCCCTGAAGGTACAGGGCCCAGTGGTGGATAAAAGTAGGGCCTCGCTCCCCCTGCTGGTTAAGGAGAGTCTGGTCTGTCCGCTGAGGGGCCCGCAATACCAAACACCCAGGACAAGGAGGTCCGGCACAAACAGGGGCTCAGTGGGAACTGGCTGAACAAACAAAAGCTTGGGCTAGAACTGCAAGGATTTCCCAAGTAGTCTTCAAGAGACAGGCAGATCGTAGCTATAGCCTGTGAGGGAAGTGAACGGGGGGTTGGGGAAACGGTGATTTTTAAAATGCATAACTGTGGTTTAGGTATATTTTTCATGGTATATGAGGAATCAGAACCTGAGTAACAATTTTAAAAAAGACCTGGGCTTTGGAGCAGGATGCCTGGGTTCAAATCCTGGCTCTGTCACTGCTAGCCATATAACTAATGCTAGGTCGGTTACTTAACCTCTCTCTGCTTCAGTTTTCTCAACCTTACATGGTGGTACTATCAGTAGCCTTCTCTTAAGGTGGCTGGAAGGATTAAATGAGGTGCTCTGTGTGAAGCATAAGGCACTCAGACTCAGGCACGTAGTAAGAATCAATAAATGTTAGCCATCACTGCTATTTAGAACCCACTCAAACTCTCAATGTCTGTAGTGGAGATGAACGCCCCAGATGTTGATACTAATCTTATTTGCCAAGTGGGAAACATACTGTACAGATGTTTTTTGTGCAGCGTGGGGTGGAAGGAGGGATAATTTATTTAGCAGTTGCTCAGTACCTTATTTTGGGTTAATATACCTCTAGAAAATGACACAGTCCCTTGGGACTTCCCTGGTGGCACAGTGATTAAGAATCCACCTGCCAATGCAGGGGACACGGGTTCGAGCCCTGGTTCAGGAAGATCCCACATGCCGCGGAGCAACTAAGCCCGTGCGCCACAACTACTGAGCCTGCGCTCTAGAGCCCACGAGCCACAGCTACTGAAGCCCACATGCCTAGAGCCCGTGCTCCACAACAAGAGAAGCCACTGCAATGAGAAGCCTGCGCACTGCAACAAAGAGTAGCTCCAGCTCGCCGCAACTAGAGAAAACCCACGTGCAGCAACGAAGACCCAACACAGACAAAAATAAATAAAAACAAAGAACCACGTTCACAAGTAAAAAAAAAAAAAAAAAGAAAATGACACATTCCCTTTTCCCTAATTAGCTACCCCTTGGAGTGACTATTCACAGAAATCTATGCAACCATATCTTGTAATTTTTTTTATGAACTATGGGATCACAAGTTAATAAGGCTCTTAGGAAAAATCATTAAAAGTATAATAAAAAGCTTAATAACACATCATTAGAGAAGTATGTTCTAGAAGGCACCCACTTCCAGGTAATTCTGATGTATTGGTATAAAAAAAACCCACCGCTGAGCTCCAGGGGGTCCCTCCTCTAGAATCATCTTCTTCAGTTGTTCGGAAAATAATGGCACAGCATTAGCTACTGAGCTACAGTTTCCCCAAGTGCAAACTCTACCTCTTTTTAAAGTTTTCCAACAAGCCTTTCCTGGACTGCTATCTAGTGTATTTTGTGCTTTTACTCTTGTTTTGTTTTGGCAAATCCTGGCAAATGTGTGGGTAGCGCCTGAGCCTTTAACAGCTCTGCAAGCTGGTCAAGGCCCAGTTTCCCTGGGCCTGGTCTCCGGCCGCGTGCCGCCCCGGGACGCTGGAGCGCACGCCTCCCCGTGCCCTGGCCTGGGCTCCGGAAGGTGGGGCAATAGCTGTTCAGCTCATTCGAGGGCTCGCCAACATAGGCGTCCCCGAGAACAGCGAATCCAACCACCTTATTCCCGTGCATCAAACCCTTCAACACGCCCCACTGCCTCCGGGACAGCGTCCCAGCTCCTCAGCCGGGTTCAAGGCCTCTGCGACTCGGCGAGCCCTCTCTGCCCTCTACCTTCCTCTCCTGGCCCCGTTCCCTCGGCCAACTCCTGCTCGCCCCCTCACAACTCCCGTCCTGCTTTCTCCCTGCTGAGCAGAGCTCACCCGTCCCTCCTCTCATCTCCACGTGGTGCCACAGATCTGAGCTCGTGCCTCTAACACAGCCCTTGTCACACCACACCGCAATTACTGTCACACTTGCCTATTTCTCCTACTAACTAGACTACCACCAACCAGATGATTCTAAGCACCTAGACCAGCCTGAGATGAAGAACTCTGTCCAATTCGTTTCCACAATCCCAGTGTCAAGTTCAGGGTCTGGCAAATAAAAGTGAGGAGTTTGATAAATGCTTATTAAGTTAAAGAAAATCCTATCTGGAAAATATCCAGGGGTCCTCGAAATACCCATGCCACCACCATTCCCCACCCCCCTCCCCAAGCATCAGTCCTGCCCCAAGGACCAAGCTAAGGGGACACAGTCAACGTGAAGGCCAGGAAGCCACCTTTGGTTTCTGGGACTAAAGAATGCAATCTTTTCTCTAAAGTGTCACTTCATATCAACCAGAAATCACAATTTCCATTTTACTGTGCCTTTGAGTGAGGGCAGCAGGGAAACGACCGAGTCCGGAAAAGGCGGGCGTTCTGGCTGCGTGCACCTGACCGACCTTCGAGAAACACGCACACACTCGGGTTCGTTTTTCCCAGTGGTGGGTGTTTCAGTCCTGCTTCTTTGTTAACAGCTGCAAAACGGGGCTCCCCCTCTCAATTTCTGTGCACGGGTCAACATAATGGGAGTTCATTTAAAGCAAGCGAAAGCCACACAGGGCAACACTAGGGGACACTCTCACCACAGCTAACCACATGGCTCACAGTTTGATGGAGGCGAGGCCTGCAAATTGAACTTCCTTCCCTTGGCTGGCCAACAACACTAGAGACTACCAACGCCAGGCGTCAGTGGAGAGTGGAAGTCGCAGTCATCGACGGCGGGCAGGCAGTATCCGAGGCCCTGTGAAGCCCCCATGCCTCCTTGGTGCCTTCCTAGAGGAGGCAGCCCACACCTGTGCTTCCAGAGGTTTGGACACATGATTTGGGGAATGGGAACCTGCTAGAAACACCCAATGCACTTGCCTCTCAAATCCACCAACAAAAATCCACGGAAGAGTCAAACGCATTTTGGTTACATCTCCTACAACTCAGAGACCCGCCCCCCCCCGCCCCCCTTCTCTTAACTCAGTAGGAAGCGATCCAAATGCCACACAAACAGAACGGAAACCCACGGCTTTAAAACACCCTTGCCATAGAATGAAAAAACTCCTCCAAATGACTAATCTTTTTACACCAAAAAACCCACAGCACTTCTCAGCTCTCGGCGTATGTGGAAACACACTGAGAATAAGAGAATGAGTCAACCCGCACACAGAAACACAGATGGCTCGAGCTGAAGAGCGAGGCCCCGGGCCGTGCGCACAGGCAGGCGTCGCTGCGCCCCAGCAGACAACAGGCCACCCTGAACTAAGGTGGTGCGCCACCTCGAGGCGCTGTGGGCAGCGAGGCTCTCGCCGGACGGACAGCCGGGTGGTCCCGGGCTTACCTTCAAGGTCTTCACGGCCACCGTCAGGCTGTACTTCTTCCACACGCCTTCGTACACCTCCCCGTACTGGCCTCCGCCCAGCTTGTGCTTCATGGTGATGTCTGTGCGCTCCATCTCCCACTTGTCGTAGTTGGGGGACACGCCGTAGACGGTGGGCTTGTTGCGCTTGGGAGCCGGGTAGTGGAGAGTGGTGATGAGCCCATCAGCCACGGTTGAGTGATGGTGAACCAGCTCGGCCAAAGTGCTGAAGCGGCTCTCTGAGGAGACGTAGAGCTGAGGAGACAGGGGCGGCCTTCAGCCACAGAGCGGCACACACTCAAGCAACTCCGGAGGCCAGCTCCGCTGAGCCTGAACTTAAAGCGCAGCAGGACCTCAGATAAACGGCTCTCCGTGCAGGGCCAAGTGTTCAGAAAATCACTTATGCTGTGTTTCTCCATGACCTCCTCCACCTGCCTCATTTTCACATGTCTGGTTCTCCGTAACCATTCTGAGCCCAGCGTAAATGTCCATGAAGTAGTCCCTGACCACCCAATGCAGAGTCACCACCCGGCTCCAGTGAGTCATCGTATCACCTGTCTTACCTCTCCGCACTGTACTTACCACTAGCTCACAACTCCTTGTTTATCTGCCTGATTACCACTGCCTGTCTCCAGCTACTAGAATGTCAGCTTCATGAGAACAGAGCCCTAAGCTGTCTGCTTTTATCCTGTATCCCCAACGTCCAGCACAAGAAATGAGCACGTAACAGGTACTCAATAAATGTTGTTGATTAAATTAATAAAGAGTAGAACTTAATAAGCATTTGCTGGCTGGAAAAGAAAGTAATTTTTAATTATTACTACCTAAAACCTATAATTATATAGTCATCTAGAACTAAACAGTGATCAGAGATGAAAATCACTATAAAACATAAACCTCCTTCTCATTCCTGCTCCCTCGATTTGGGCTGAGTAAGAAGCACCAGAGGGCAAGACTTGCAAATCCCAGCAGTATGCGCACGTGGGATGCCCCCGCCAGCGCTCTCCCAGAACAGGGTGGGGACTGGGAGGGCTGCACAGACGCCGTACAGCCTCCTCCGGCACAGGGAAGTCAGGAGAAGGGATATGAGATGCAAGTGCACGTGAGTCTCTAACTGAGACCTACAGCGGGGGGGAACCCGTGCAGGGAGCCCCTCCCTGGGTCATTCGCGTCCGGACGCCGCGAAGGGGAGGGAGGCAGAGGTGCAGGCCGGCAGAGAGCAACAATGTGCATGGGGACAGCTATCTTTCTTCTCCTCTCTTTTTTGTTTGGTTCAGTGATGTAGTGAGGGGATATTTCCTTACCAAAACCAATTCACATTAAAATTCACATAGAACATCTGGACTCCAGGCACATAACTGAATCTGTTGGCTCACTAAGGGCAGCCGATGATTGCTGAAGGTGGAAAGGATACTAAGAATCACGACCAGGTGTTCAGTTAAGACGTGCCCAAACTGCAGAGACACGGGAAGGAGGAAACAGATTTGGGGCAGCGGTGATGCCTGAGGCCAGAGGGACAGAAAGGAACAGGATCACTCAGCTGTAGCTGTAATATCTTACTACTTAAAAAAAAGAAACAGGAAGAAAAAGCCTGAAACACATACGGCAGGGCCAAGGCCTTGGCTGTTGGCGATGGTAGGCTCCATTACCCTCTGCACGTTTGTAATGTTAGATAATAAAAATACTTCAGAAGAAGGAAATAACAACAAATATACAATCTGAACCATCTATAAGTCTCAAGAGGGTAAACAGGAGTCTTTAACAGGAGATTTTTTTTTTCCTTTTTTGCCTGGGGAGATGACAAACAAATTTTTAAAAATCATGCAAGCCAATGGCAAACTCTGGCTTAGAGGTTTATAATTTACAATCTTTTTGTAGCAATCCTACTAAAAATAAAATTCTGAGCAACCCAAGAATTGTCCAGAAAGATTCTGCAGCCCTGGGGACCTCGTCCCTCCGGAAGACGGTGCCTCTGAACAGCAGGACCTTTCAGGGTGAGGAGGCAGCCCGCCAGGAGGCCCTACTTTTAGACCTCAGAGCACCGAGGAGAAACCTCTAAGTGAACCACTCTAGGGAGAGGCCATGAGTCTCACTCAGGCCCCTGCATGTGCCGGGGGCTGGGTCGGGGTGGGGGGCAGAGGCGGGCACCGCTGAGCCTGCCCTTAGCTTAAGGCCCGCACACTGACAACACGGCACTCTCCTCGGTGTTAGTCACCAATGCACGTGCAATTCACAAAGATGATGGAGTGGGGGATGCAGGGAGGGTTCCAAATCCTCGCCCCTCTCTGGAGAAGTCAGCTGTCCAACTGCTTCACTCCAGGTTGCAAATGCTCCAAGCCCTCTTCTCTCTGGCTACTCAGCTGGTGGGCACTTTTCCTACCAAGGAGGGACGAGAGGAGAGAAAACGCACTCCAAGAAGGCACCCCCTGGAGCCACAGCACCCCTCCCGCCTTGGAAATCACCGGCACAGTACGCGCAAAAGAGCCTGTTTCACTTGCTGGGCTCCTGGGGCAGGTCGCCTGGGAACAAGGCTCATTACCTATTTCTCCCTGTCAGCCTGAAAGGAGCACTCCCCAACCCGAAGATCAAGTTCACTCGATCGCCCAGAATGCCAATGGCTCCCCGAAGCCCTAGTTTATGCAGAATTTGTTCTTGGTCTCAGCTGATTCCCTCTCAGGCTCCTTTATTAGAGGTTTCCGAGTTATGGGAGGTTTCACTGAATGGGCAAACTTTATCTTTTTCAATAATTAAATTTACAGACCCCAAGATTTAGTTCATTTTTCAACATAAAATACCAACATACCAACACATTAAATACTGAAACTCCCTTAAATGTACTGCACAGCCATCTTCTAACAGTCAAGTCTGGTGGCTTCCTTCTGATTAGTGCTAGTTTGTGAGCGGCATTGTGCTAGCGAACTGGGTAATCTTCATCAGGAATTCATGGCATGTTCACAGAAGAAAGTGAAATTAGTGTTATGAATGGCACGTCATTACGCTACGCACCCCGTTACATAAACACTCTGCGTGCTCAGCCAGGGTGTGCCTCTTCCTAATCATGCAGGGACCCGAAAGACAGGACGTGTCAAAGAAACTCACCAGAAACAGCTCTCCTCCTGACAGCCAGACTCACAGGCTTATCGGACGTGTGCAACCTTTGGCTGCCTCAGACCCTGGAGTCCCACCTGGGACGTAGTATTTACAGGCTGCAAGGCCAGGAAGTGACCCCCCACCCCCTAGCCAACCTCCAAGCTACTCACATACCAGCAGGAAGGCAGTGCTTAATAATGAAGCAGTGCTTAATAATAATGCTCCCAGTCTCCTCGACAAGGGAAGATCAGCTACGGTTTAGCAGGCTTTTCACCAGATGCCTGCACCTGCTGAGCCAGTGTCCTGCCACCTCTGCTAAAGCTGACGCCCGAATTCCACTCCTGTCAACCCAAACCTGTCACTTTTGGAGACCATGAAAATAAACGTCAACTGCATCTCTTGGAGAAAAGGAAGGAGAGGAAAGACTCTATCAAGGGCTATAATCGTGAGGCTTGGTGGCAGCATGCCACCCAGGTACATAAGATGCAGGCACAAATAACCAGAACAAGTGAAGAATGACTGGGGGTGGGCGGTGGAGGAGGAAAATCAGTCTTTAATTCCACTACGTTGGCAGAGGATTCCAAACTTTAAGAAAGCGGCAAGAATGAAAACCAAATCCCAGGGTATCTGAGGGCTGTTAAGACTCTCAGAACGCCTAGGAAACAGCAATGGCTCAGTTTGGTATGGTGCTTTCAAGAGTCTCGCCTGAAACTCCCAGAATCCTAGGCTCTGGGCCCTGAGCCGGTGGCCCCGGGCTGACTGACCAACTGACAACGGCTGCTGAAAGCTCAGGAACATGGGAGGGAGGTAGACCAGAGCCAAGAGGGTGGAGGCAGAAAGAAATCCTTCGGGGCCTTAGAGAAGAATCTTCTAAATTCAGTTGTTTTCTAAAGATTAGCTAATTTGAAAATAAGAATTAAAACGTATTCAACCCCAGCCTGTTCCTCCCACCAAACTAAATTTTCCCTTTCGAAATCCAAAAAGGATTGCATCAAAGCTCTGCTATGTGAGCAGCTTTTCTTCAATGCCGAGCCACACCGTCCCATGCGCCATTATAACAGCCCCCCTCCCCGATTCTGACATTGTTCCACTCATTCCAGGAACATAATCCCACCCAACAGAGCCCCCTCGAGTGTGGCCTGATGACCCCGTGGGTTGAGAAGTCTCCAGGTGCTCGGACACCTGAAGGGAGAGTCTTTGCCGGGGAGGGAAGGAGGAGGGCAAGGTGCCCAGGTCACTTTGACGAGTAGCGGATACTGCCTGATCAAATGGGTTCTTTGTGCTCTACCTGGAAGGAAAGGAACCCACCTGGTGCACATGAGCTTTCAGACAGAGGGCTCAGCTTCCTCGTCAGATGACTCTCAAATTCTGCAAATCATGTATCCACGTAGGCTTTGCTCTCTCCCTTTTAACCATATTTTAGACCAACCCCCAGCTAATGAGTTGTCAAACTAGATCATGCTTGCCTGCATCTGTTCCAAGGATGCTGATTAAACAACTCCAGGGAAAAGGAACCATTATCCTGTTCAGTACAAACCTCAACTGATTACCGTGGTGCAGCGGGGCTCGCCCTGGATAAATGGCACAGATGGGAAGCAAGCTGTCAGCTCCGGGAAATCACCTCCCTCGTGGGCGGTGCACTCTGGTGTTCTAATTCACTAAAAAGGCACCCTTGTGGTCTGAAGTCAAGGTTTCAAAGGGCCCAGCACCCTGGAATATATCCCACAGAATGCAGGACGTAGTTCCACATCTGGGATGAGAACAGTGACCTGAAAAGCAGGCTGATGAGGCCGATCTCTGGTCGCACATCAAAGGCAGACTGTGCTGTCTGTCCCACAGGCTACAGTGCCGGTATAAAGACGTGTGCAGTGACGAAAAGGATCAGATATTGGCAATAAGGACTTTAGCCAGAAGACTCTGAGACATGTGGAAAAAACAACAGATAGGAATACTGAAAAAAGAAACGTATTGTGCATTTGTATGGTACAAATGAATGTGTGAGGATAGCCATGAAAATGCTAGCAAGATTAAGAAATGGGAACTAGGGACTTCCCAGTCCCCAGTAGTTCCCACTACTTCCCAGTAGTTAGGACTCCGTGCTTCCACTGCAGGGGGCATGGGTTTGATCCCTGGTCGGGGGGCTGGGGGCTGGGGGGGGGGGGCTAGGATCCTGCATGCCGCCGCATGGCACGGCCAAAAAAAAAAAAGAGGGAACTAAACTAGCCCTACCAGATATTAAAACATATTATAAAGCCATAACAATTAAAAGTCTGATTCTGGCATATGAACAGACAGACCAATGGAAGAGAACAGACCTAAATACATATGCAAATTTGGTATACCTCAAATACACAGGAAAGGATGAGTTAGGTAAATGGCATAGGAAGCACAGGTATATTAAACATAATGAGATACCATCTTTACCAATCAGTGACAGGGATGTTTTTACAAGTCTGAGAATATACTGCTGATGAGGGGAAGGGGAAACACGCACTCTCACATTGCTGGTGAGAAAACACATCTGTACAATTTCTAAAGAAAGTAATTTGGCAATAGCTACACAAGTTTTAAATACACATAACCTCCAATCAGTTCTAGCAACTTACCTTGCATATGCTTGGACTGTACACAAAGAAGTATGTGCAGTGTATTTTCAAAATGCCAGTTGTGACCCACTAGGGGGTCTATGAAATAAACTCAGTGCATTATGACCAGAAGTTTTAAAAAAAATGAAACAGAACAGAATGGTATAGAAAATATCAGAATGCATTACGTACAGTAAGAGTAAGTAGGGTTTCATGAACCTTCTGTTCCTAGTGTATGTACTGGGTGGTGACTTCTTTTTTTTTTTTTTTTACCGTGGGCCGAGATTTTTTTTTTAAAGGTTTGAAATCCACTTTACAACAGCATTATTTATAATAGCAAAAGATTAGGAAACAGCCTAAAAGTCGGCCAGCAGGGGACTGCTTAAATAAATGATGGTCCATCCATGCTAGGCAGTCATTAATAAGAATGAGGCAGCTCTAAATGTGCTGTCATAAAACAATCTCCAAAATATATTATTAGGTGGGAAAAGCAAGATGCAGAACAGTGTAGATTATGCATCATTTGTGTTTTTTAAAAAATATAAACATACATATACTGGGGAACTCTGGAAGAAACTGGTCACAGTGGTTGCCTCTGGGCAGGGGAACTGAATTAGGAGACAGAATTACGTTTCACGGCAATTCATTTTTTTTAAAAAAACCATGGGCATGCATTACATATTATTAAAAAATACATACACCATCTGGGCCCATCCGGACAATCCACCTATCTACACCCTCAATGACAGCATGGTGCAGTGGAGCAGACAGTGGAATCTGAGCCTAGTTCCATCAATTACTCACTATGTGATCTTCAGCAAGAAATTTTATCCCTCTAAGCCTTCATTTCCTTAATGCAAAAATGCAGCTAAAAGCAGTATCTGCCCTGAGGACTGAGGCGAGGTTTAAAAGAAATGAAGATTGAAAAATGCCCCAGCAAACAGCAGGAGCTCAGTAAATGTTAATTTCTCCCTTCCCTTCATGGGCTCTTAATGACTGTTTATATGATGATCACAAAACCATATATAACAACTCCTTTACAAAACTACAATTTGGGTTTGGAAATATACGGGTATGACGTGATCCCATTTTTGTTGAAAAACTGTGTGTATATATGTATTATACACACACACACACACACACACACACACACACACACACACACACAAATGTGATTTTATCTGTAGAAAGAAAGCTACGTACCAGACTTGTTTTGGGGAGGTGCTATTATTAAGGTGGTCTTTCACTTTAAAAATAACCATCTATTGTGTGAATTTTCCTCACTGAGGATACATTACTTTCAGAATAAGAGATTTTTTTTAAAAAGGAAGAGTCTTAGTGTAAGAAATATGTCCAAAACCCAACAGACAATCCGCTTATCTTACGAAACTGCTAACAACCGAACTCCAACCGGACAATTAGAGAACCACATCAGCCTGTGGACTTGTAATGTCACATGATCGGTCCTCAACGGAGGGTCTTTAACAAGGCTAGCGGGATGATACCTGCTGTTTCAAACATCTTCTTGGTTGAGCTTTGTTGCAAAAACTTATCAACCTAGCAGCAGGACCTCTTGTCCCCACCCTGGCCCATAGGCTCCCCTGCCTGGGGCCCCCTACCTTGCCGTCAGAAGCAGTGGTGATCCTGTAGTGGTACACCCTCCCTTCGTATCTCAGTGAGATGGACCTCTGCCCAGGACTGCTCTCGCTCTCCCGAACCAAGAAGCTGCCATTGATTCCACTGCTCAGCAAGTACTCGGCGGCGTTGCGGGACACGGGCCCATGGTACCAGGAATGTTTCTCCAGACTGTTGACTGGCGTGATGTAGTTGCTTGGGACCCACCCTTGGCCATTTTTAGTTTGGGCTTCACACCATTCCCCATTGTGATTGTAGCCTAAGACCCGGAGCTTTTCACCTTAGAAGAAAAGAACCAAATCAGACATATCAGTTTTAAAAGCTAATTCGTTCATTCTCGTGTACTCTTCTATGATTACTAAAGATCTCCAAATGCCTAAACACCTATTTCATTTTAACAAGTCCACATAAATATATGTATTTACAAGCGTATGAGTATGAAGCTTCCTGTTTATATTGAATATGCAGATAAATATATAGCCTCAGTTTTTATAAATCTATTACTCAAGTGCTTTGTTTCTAATATAAGGAAGCTTTTAGTGGAAAGATACTTTTTCTTAAAAAAAAAAAAAAGTGTTTTCAGTGTTTGGTCCAGATGTCTTTTTCAATATAAAATACGGAAAGCTCCGTTTTTGCCAAGAACTATGCAGGAACTCTTCTCCTTAAGGAAAAGTGACTCTTGTAAGGATGCTGTTAGTTTTTCGGGTCTCTCTGCATTCCAAACTAAAGCTGCTCTTTCCGCCAGCAAAGGGGCAGCCAGTCCGGCTCCGGCTTCCCCAGATTTCTGTCTCTTGCAACGATCACCAGCTGCCCACAGCTCTTTTACCTTTAGTTATGCTTAAAGTGTTATCCCCACTGGCCACAAAATCATACAGTGCAACGAAAAGGTTGGGGTCATTTTCGCTGGGACCAGCGAGAAGGTTTTCCTTAGAGTTCCAACGAGCTGCTTCGCTCAGACCTTGGGGCTCGAAGTCAGATGCTACTGGCCTCTGAAGGGCTTCTGGAAGAGAAAGAGAGAAACAGAAGAAAGAAACAGGGAAGAAAGTTTTATTCTCAGGAGCAAAAAGGTCTGTGCATCCAACATTATATATATTCTTAATTTATTTCATTTCTTAACATCTGCATGTATTATCTATTAATCAGAAAGGTGATTAAAAAAATGGACTCTTCCTTTCCCAAATCTTGTGAAAAACCCTAAATATTTACATTCCAGAGTGGTAACTACCGTTCCCAAATGGTTTAAACTTTTTAAGTTCACTAATTCAAAAAATTCAACTAGATATAGAGACAGTCCATCCTCACACGTCCTTGCCGTTGCTTATGTTATAACACGGAGCAAAAGTTTCTTGCTTTAAAACATTTTTAAATGTATGAAAGTTAATAAACGTGCATAATTTAAAAGTCAAATAGTGCTGAAGAGCTTATAATGAAGGACAAACAGTTTCCATCCCACTCCCCTCTACACCCAGAGGCAACAGCTGTTTTCTTGGCGACCACCTCCGTCTCTCTAAACAGAAGCTATATCATTATAATCGCTGTTCCCTCTCCCCCCATCTCTCCTGCACCAGCCTCTACTGGTCACCTTTGCATTTTCAGTAACAGACTTACACTTTTATTTCTTTTTCTTCCTGCTAGAGACCGTATCTCTCAACTATTGACCTCACAAGATAAGGATATTCACATCCTACCCTTCCTTCCAGCTTTCCCCCCTCTACACTCAAAGTATGGCCTTCTTTACATTTTCTTCTACTTTGTGTAAAAGAAATTCTGTTCTTCTATTCTTTAATAAAGTCTTTCATTTTTGTCTATAGGTAGATTCTAAAAGTTGAAAACCAATCAACATCTTTTATGTTAGGAATGTGTGACTATTACTCATTACAGGGTTAAATACAGTTCGATATTTTTTCCTCAAGTTTTTTCTGGTCTTTCTTTTTTTTTTTTTGGAACTATGTTCAAACTCTCCATGGGTTCTTTCACGCCAGCAAATCTACTCCAAGTAGATCTTAACAGTTATAGAATATTATGGCTAAGAAATCAAACTTTTAAGAAGGAGGAAAGGGGAAAATTCTAATTTGAGAAGAATGGAAAGATCTACAACCTGTTTACACCAAACATAAATGGCAACAGAACAAAATTGTTTTAAATTTCCCTTTTTATGGATTTAGAGGACCCCCAAACATCTTTTCTTGGGCAATAACACCCATCTCAGGGATGGGCGTGATTCTGCAGTACTCACTTCAAAAAAGACATTGGAGGCACCTAATACATCTGAGAGACTAGCCTAAATTTCCAGAAACACAACTGGAAAACTTTCAGAAACAAACATTCTTTAAACTATCTCTTTGGAATAAACCAAGAGAACATAAATAAGAAGGCCTCTCAATTCTAGCTTTTGTACTACTGACTATAGTGAACCTTCAGGAATTGTTTTTCTAAAAGAGAAAATCCCAAATTACGTCACTACTGTGCTTGGTCATTTCATTTTATGAATCTTGAGGGCAAAGATAATTTCAAGGAAGAGTGTCTTGTAACACTACCATTTCCTAGAATGTGCAAAAGGCTTAGTGATGCGTTAGGCCCTGTTCTCTGAGTACTTACTTACAGCAGCTCTAAAAGCATATCTAGTGCCATCGTGATCACAGATTGACCGATTAACCAAAAAAAGCTGGTCAAAGCAGGGGATTTTTGAAAATTAAAATCTGTGATCCCCTAACCCCACCTGAATGTACACTGATTTGCTAGTCTTGACGATAGGGCCAAGGACTGTCCTTCTGAGTGTGGGTATGTGATTACAGTTGGATGTTATCTTACCGTCCTACCTATCATGCATCATCTCACTTCAGCTTCCTACCGGTGGAAGAATAAGCTGGAGCCATTCGCTACGTCATCCCAGTACAATCCCTCCCAATGTTTACAGGTGTGTCACTCACACCTAGTCCTGTAGCAATTTTTAAAAAGTTACCTGCCATTTACAGAGGCTATCTAAAACATTCACGTAAATTTTCATAGAAACAAGTCTCTGTTCACATTTGGATTTCACTGGTTTCATATTAACCAAGTAATTAAAGCAACAAGTGTATCTGAAATAAAGAGATGTAGAAAGAAACACAAGTGGCTCTGGGTGTGGCTGTGACTCAGGTGGTGGGAGCAATGCGTGGTAGTGGAGCGGCTGCCCTACCCCGTGGGCACCAGAGAGTCGTGTGTTATGAAGGAAGCCGAGCCGCTGGTCGCTTCAGCAAGTCAGTTCGGTGAAAGCAAGTCAAAAGAGCTTCTACTGCTGTTACGTCGATGTTATGTAAAATTCTTAGGCAAAGGATTCTTAACATAAAAGAACTCTTGCATATCAAAAGGAA
The DNA here is from genome assembly GCF_965194825.1 of Balaenoptera physalus. Taxonomy (NCBI): domain Eukaryota; kingdom Metazoa; phylum Chordata; class Mammalia; order Artiodactyla; family Balaenopteridae; genus Balaenoptera; species Balaenoptera physalus. The sequence goes on from NC_138886.1 coordinate 5,604,434, forward strand.
AAGATGAAACCCTCCTCTATGGAAAAATAGACCAAAACTATGAATAAGCAGCGCACAGAAAATTTAAATTACCGTTAAACACAGAAAGCATGTCTCCCCTCCTAATAACCAAAGAAATGCAAATTCTCCATGAAATTGGGCAGGGACATTTTCTTGAGGCTAACAGGGTAAAACTTCAATGAAATGGGCACTCTCATACAATGCTAATAGTTGGTATAGATATTGCTGTAACATTTTAGGAGAAAAACTGGAAATGTGAACCGGACTGAGTCTTTAAAGAATTCCATCACCTTTGACATACTGCTAGGAATTTATCCCAGGAGACCCACACAAGGATTTGTATATACTGATTTTTAAATAACAGCACAGAAAAGGAAAGGTACACAATATTTATCAATACAAGATAAGTTAGTTTGTGGTCCATCGATAAAACGGAATACATTCGTAAAGCCATTCAAAATATTTTTGGAAAAAATATCTACTAACTTGGAAGTATACTATAACAATCCCCCATTTCATAAAGATTGAAAAAAGTCCAGAAGGAACTACATCAAAATGTGAACAGTAGTTAATGCATGGTAGTATGTTAACAGTACCATTAACAGTAATTTAACTCGGGGTGGTGGGATTACAAACATTTTAAGTTTTCTTTACTCTTTTCTGTATTTTGGCATATTTCTCACAATGAATGTGGATTGTTTTTATAATGAGAAAACAATTACAAAAATTAAAAAACGGTCACATATAGAAGCCAGCGGACACATATAATTGATAATCTAACATGAAAAAGTACACAGGGTGGGGAGGGAATCTCCTCAAGCTGTCCTGAAAAAGTATGTGTGCATTCTCCTCTAGTGTCCCAACCTCGTGGCCATGAGCACACGACTTTCGCGGACCAGGCCTACACAGGAAATTAAAGCAAAGTCATGAATACAGAAATGCTTTTCTTCTCAAATGCCATTTGACCTCTTCTATCAAACATTCTGCAGCATCTGGATTTGATCAAAGTTACATAATCAGGGGAAGTAGCCTGGAAAACACCTGGAATAGGCAGAACACAGATACTGGCTCAGGGGTGACTGTCGACTTAAAGTATGGGTTAAGGAGGGACTGTCCCTAACATGGAGACAGATGCTGAGAATTTCATGTGAGGGGATGAGGCCTTTGTCAGGAAGGAAAGGGCCTCCCACAGCTTTTTGATTCAACAGGACGTCAGGAAATCCAAGGCAGCCTTTCAATTTTCCTCTCCAGTTCTTGCTCCATTCCACAAATTAATGGCCAAAGCCCAAAGGGAAGTATTGCTCATGGTTGCCTCTGGATCGAGACACTGAAGTGCAGCCACAGTCGAACACCAAAACCTTCCAGTCAATTCCCAGTCCAGGCTGATGTCAAAATTGACTCACAATGTATAAATGCCAAGTTCCTTGCTTCATTTCACAGTGAACTATGCTCGTCAACCTTAAAAATGATCACAGTTTACAAGGCCAAAGTTGCAGAATGTACTTAAATCTTCCTTGCTTAATACATGAACTTCCTGCCGGTCCCAGGTTAGACCCCCTAAAGAAGCTCAAAGGATTCATTAAAAAAGGATGCCCCAAACAGCTCCCCTCTTCTGTTCTGCCAATGGATGAAGAAATCTTAGCATCTACTATTCTTAACAATTTTAGTTAACATTTTCTGCAGCATCCGGAGTTATATTTTTAAAATATTTTTTATATCTTCAAAAATGCCTCCCATCTCATTGAAAATCCTTTTGCTATTTCACCACATCTTCAACGAAAAGGTTCCCACTCACCAACAAAACTCAGGAAAAGTCATATACCAAGAATGGTTCTATCTAAAAAAATGCCTCCAAAGCTCTAAAAAGCTATGGCTCCAACTATGAGAATAACAAACTGAAAATTCTGTAAGAACAATGCCATAGAATTCACTGGATCTGTGCGTGATTAACTTATTTGGACAGTATTCTAAGAAAATAGCTTGGGTCTTTAAAGTACAATTTAAAGAGCATTTTATACAAAGATAATCCTTTCTTAAAGTTGTGAGTCACTGATCAAAAATGTTTACAAAAGATTCTCCCATATGGCATATCTGTCTAGACTTTCAGGGGCTGCTGCTGGAGCTGCCACTGGCAAGCAGGAGGAAGTAATGTGCTACTGCAGTCCCGAGGGGAGGGGAGGGGAGACTTCACCTCCAGGAAAAACATCCCTGGGAAGCTTCCTACCTTCCTGTTGGCGCTCGTGCCCAAGGTCACGGTTCCTTCTAGAGTCAGAACAGCCAGCTCTGTGGCGGTCATTACTGTCCACACTGGGGCTCTCGGGGACAGTTCAGTGTGGGGGAGGGGCGCGGGGGTGGGGCGTGTCGCGTGTGATAAACATTCCCTTTACTTTTGCTCACATTCAATTACTTAAACCCTGGTTGCTTTAGTCTTGTTTCCTTTGTGGGCCCTTCATTATTATGCTCTAGGTCAAGGAATCTCTGTAATTTAAAAATCTATAAAACAGATCCTTCAAAAAAGAAGGAAGCCTTCGTGTTTTATTTCATACTCGGTTCCAACTGATGAGATCATGCTCAGACTATTCTCAAGTCAGTTTATAACAGTCTAATACAACTTTTTATGATATGAGCTTAGAGGAAAAGTATTATTTCCCACAATTTGAACTCGATGAAAGCCATTTTATCTACATTCTACATGGCCCTTTATTTTGTAATTTACACCCTCACCCGGAGCAGTTAAAATTATTTTAAAAAAACAAGTTTAGCTGCATATAGCCTTGGCATTAAGTTCACACTCTGAACAAAATGTTCCCAGCACCCCAAAACACTGTGTCAGCTGCTGGGGAGCAGGGGTAGGGCAACGCGGTAACGATGCAAGGAATCATCACGGCCTCTGCTCCTTGTGGGAGAAACACAGTTCATGAAAATTCACACACCCTCAAAGCAGAAGTCTAATAGAAGATGGGCGCTCCCTGCGGATTAATTGATAAGGACACAGACACTGAGGGCCAGGAGTTGTGAGGGGGGCGAGCTCAGTAGGAAGGAGGTGGACCCTGAACGAGACCGTGCCTGGCAAGAGAAGCAGGATTAACACAGGGACCCAAGGCCAGCCTGACACATCAAGGCTACTAAGGGAGGGGTCTTCAATTGGGCTGTGTTGTGGACCCTCTGGTGATGCCCAGGGACTCTTTCTCAGAATACAGTTTGTAAATGCATCAAATACATATGGAGCACTGCAAAGGAAAACTCTATTGAGACAGTCCTCAAAATATCTTTAAAAAAGTTATTTGTGATACGGTGCTTCTTTATTAATGCATTAAATATATGCTCCTTTATTAACACCTTAAATAACAAGCTCTAGTAGTAGCTACTGTCATTTCAAAGTAGTAATGAGTGTAAGTAATAATTACAATTGTTACATGATTTGAAAATATCTGATTTCTACTGGTGGCAAAGTCACAAGTACTGCTAATATTACTGTGGTTTGTTACCTACATTCTTAAAAGAATAATATACTAATTTTCAGTTATGTTTAGTGAAATAAAGTTTTCATATTTTTCCATCCAAGGACACGGAGGCTCCGAATTCCATGCCAGACCCCGAGGGCCTTGCAGGTTCACAACTGCTACACTACAGATTTGGTTCACTAGAACCCCAGTCATCCGACAGGGAGAGAGGCCTAGAAAGGGGGCTGCAGTAAATTAGCGCAAAGCCCGCATTATTCAGTTTTCTTTTTAGATAAATGCAGTTTTATTACTTCCCACTTAGGGGCATTGTAGGTAATAAATTAAATGGGTTTCTTAGAGAAATCTCCTCTAAAAAATAAAAAGTTAAAAAATAAATTTATTTAAAGTAGCCCAAGGTCTAACTATGTCTGGGAATCTTTTTACCTTATAATGTTCCTAGCCAATTTTAGAAAACAGAATTCTCCATCCTAACCTCTGTCCCTATCAGCAGTCCAGATACACAGCGCTCCCTTCTGAAGATACACGGTCCCTGCCCCCCTCCCTCCACCAGAAAGCCAAAAAATAAAAGGAATTTTGTGTCACCTTCTAAGAACCTACTGTCAAAGAAGTCTACAGTTACTGAAAATGAAGTATAAAGACCAATATAAAATAAGACCCTGCCGTCTTCAAACAATTCTGAACCCCATCATTCACACCCCCTCCCTCTCCCTCTCATCCCAGTAAGTGCACACCCACAGTCTGGCCACTTTCCCTCCCAAACCTCTGATCAGTCCCGTACTTTCCATGTCCCACCACACCCTTGACTGGTTTCCCCCTTTGACCCCACCCCCTGCATTCCGCCTCCACGCTGCCACCAGAGCAGTCGTTTTAAAATGCAGATCTGACCAAGTCACTCTTCTGTTAAAACCCACTGAGATGGCTGCTGGCCAAGAGGCAGAACAGAAACCTTGGGGGGCAGCTCTGCCTGTCGACGCTCAGTCACATTTCTCAATACTAGCACTGTCACCTGTGGCAACAGAAGGAACAGTGCTATCATGTGCCTTGCAGGACAGCTGGCAGTCTGCCGATAGTGCAGGCGACACGGCGCCTAGCGACTAAAACGGGCCCTCAGAAAACGGCTGGGCTTGTTACTGCCACCACCTCTACAGGAGAAGTCCGCGCTCCAGAAGCGGCACCTTCCCCCCGACACCCACTCTTCACCCAGCCTCCCCAAATGCCTTGCAGTTTCCCTGTTGCTGCCTCAGCTGTGTGCACCTGGACAAGGGCCAGTCACTCCCCCTGGAATGCCTTCCCAGCCCACTCCGTATCCTGCGCCCTCACGCCCTCTAGGAAACCTCTGACGGGTCCTTCTGCCTCCCTACCGCCTCTCCTCCCGCTGATTACTTCCCCTTCACCTCATCTGGGGAGCACGTGGTGTCTGATAGGGACACAGTAAGGAATCTGTTCCCATGTCCCTTGCAGTACAGTAAGCCTGGGCTCCAGGGTGGACAAGCCTTGTGCAAATCTCAGCCCACCACGTCTTTAAGATATTAATTTCTGAGCCTCAGTTTCTCAACTGCACGATGGTTTCAACCTAGCTGGGCCGTCAGGAGGGGTCAACGAATACTGCACGCAGAGAATTTTTGCACGAATGCGGGAGTGGTACCTGGCACCAGGGCACTGCACTACAGGATAATTATTCCTTCTCTTGTTATTGTTACCACAATAATGTAAATTCCTTTGGGGCAGAGACCAAGCATTCTTATCAGAGTCTTCAGCACCTGCCTAATGCAATGCAGGACATACAGCACCGCTCAGTGTTTCTTAAAATGAACTCAACTGTACGAACACCCTTTACTTGTTTGTCTTTAGCAACAAGGTAAAAATATTAAGTCACGATTGAAGAGTGCACCTTAATTATCTGTTAACCTGAAATAAGAAAAGCAGAAATGACAGACAGTAAAGATGAAAAGCAAATGCAACCTGACCAGGAAAACTTTTATAAAGATCTAGGAAATATAGTAACTTTTTAATGGAATGTAAACCACGGCCAAGATCCTAAAACAAGGTGTAACAGGAAAGTACATTTCTCTGTGCTTTCAAAAGAAATAGGATTTGTTACAGTCTCCCAACAGGCAGACACCCAGTGAGATCCCGATGCCTCCACACACTTCTTGTCTGTGGGCGAAGAAAGGTTCCATGAATCCCTGTTACTGGCCCAGATGCAAACTGTCCACAGTGAGCCTGTGAGCCTAACCATAAAGGCATTTTTATTCTGTCACAGGCCATTTGCAACAGACTGAAAGCCTTCCCCTCTGCCTGCCAGGCCTGGGATGGTTTGAAAGCACTCATTTCACAATTCCTGTTCTCTTGTAAAGCATCATCAAGGCTCCTGGGCCAGTTTAGACCCGACTGACTTAAGTGAAGGGGCCGCCCAATGGCAGGCAAGTTCCCCAGAATGTCTCATTAGCCATTATTATTCCTATTGCTAATTGGAGTAAGTGAACATGACCCCCAAACAGGTATTTTGGCTCCAAAAAGCAACGGCTAATTCTACTCATGGCCCGCCTTTAAATTAAATGTTAAGGTATTCAACGTACAATGCTATTAGGTAAATCTGAGGACTGGTGAGACTGATAAGGGTTAGGTCTCCAAAGAGAATTTAAGAGTAATAAGGCTAAAGTTTACGCCACTGAACGTGAGTGAATAACAGCTAGTACCGAGTGCACTTGAGAGGGCAGGAAGTGGAAACAGAGGTGAAGTCACTCACCTGCTCTCCCTCCAGTTATCCATCCATCAGCCACCTGTCTGTCTATCAGTCTGTCGGTCTCACTCAGTCTCCAGCACTGCTCTCTCACGATCTGGCTCTTTTTCCTTCTCATCTCTGGATCTCTTCCCTGCCGCCCCCCATCCCCCCTCTGCCCCTGTCCCAGCCCCCACCCCTTCCTTCCTTCTTATCTTGACTTCTTGTCTTTGTCTCCCAGTCTGTTTGTATCTCTCCCTTCTGTCTGTCTTCTCAATCACCACCACCCAACATACAGTATAACAAAGTACCGAAGGTGTGGATTAAGAAAGAAGGATTTGAGGGCTTCCCTGGTGGCGCAGTGGTTAAGAATCCGCCTGCCAATGCAGGGGACACAGGTTCGAGCCCTGATCTGGGAAGATCCTACATGCCGCGGAGCAACTAAACCCGTGCGCCACAACTACTGAGCCTGTGCTCTAGAGCCCGCGAGACACAACTACTGAGGCCGCATGCCACAACTACTGAAGCCCGTGTGCCTAGAGCCCGTGCTCCTCAACAAGAGAAGCCACTGCAATGAGAAGCCCGCGCACCGCAACAAAGAGTAGCCCCCGCTCAACACAACTAGAGAAAGCCCACACGCTGCAATGAAGACCCAACGCAGCCAAAAAATAAATAAATTTATTAAAAAAAAAAAAGGGTCAGAGGAAGGGAAGATACTTTTCCTTAAAACCAAGGACAGGAAGTATTAATTATATGCATCAAAGCAAACTTGGAAACAAACTGTTTTCTTAACAACAAGAAAAACTATGGGTGGGTTTAGCTCTACTCTACCATCACACTTCAGCCATTAGAGAAATTGGCAATGCCAATATTTTAGACTGTGAGATATTTACTTAAAATAACAACAGCTAACATTTGCAAACATCTTGCTCTGTGCTGAACAATTTAAATGAAATCTCTCATGTGAATCTCCCAACTCAAGAAGGTAGGGACTACTATGAGCCTTATTTTAAAAATGAGAACACCAAGGCTCAGAGAGCAACATGCCCATGGTCACCGGCATCTGGGCCCACGCCGGCCTCTGAGCCCAGGCGGGCTGGCTCCAGAGCTGTGTGCTTCACGTGAGAATGGGACCTTGGCAATACCCTAGCCATAACACTGCCTTGACTTAAGGACATCTCAAAAGAACCTCACATCAGTATAAATACATACATTTAGCACTTCATTGGTCTCAACACTTTCCCTTGAATCATCTCCTAGATCCTCAAAACAATCCTTGAAGGTGGGCTGGACAGAATGTTTGTTCTCTCGGTCTTTAGAGGTAAGAAAACGGAAAAGCTGAGAGACGAAAACTGGGATCGCCTGACTCCAAATTCAAAAGTATTTCCAACCAAAGTGAACTGGGGCCCTTCTTCCTCCTCTTCTCTAGAAACCTCATAGCGTTGGTATGAGAATGAAGTGAGGATGTCTATGAAGTGCTTGGTGCCAAAGAACTGTCACATCATAAATGCTCAACAACTTCAACGTAACCCCAAATGAAAAAAGGACTGACTGGCTTTCTATTTGGTTACAGAAAGAGCTTCAGATTTTCTTTGTTACTAAACAAGGGAAGTATTTGATGACCTCAGAAGAGAGTATTTAGAAAGAGAGAATAAGCTCCTCTGAGGCATAAGTTCTAAAAGTGTATCTGTGTGGCCGGCACCACATAAAGCATTCACCAGAAAGTTAACTGCTGAAAAGAAGCGTTTAAAAGTGGGCCCTTAAAATAAATTTTGAAAGTTCAAGAAGAGTTCACTTCACAGACATTAGTTTTTGATCCCACAGTACAGAACTAACATGTCCATGTACAACATTCATGCACAATGTATGCAAATACAAATACATGAACAAAGAAAAGTAAAGTGGAAAAAAAAAGAATTCAATTGGCTAATGTTCATGTTTTCTTTCACACCTCTAGAAGAGGGAAGAAATAATCAGAAAATTCAGTGCTTGAAGTAAACCTAAGATTGTAAAGCAAAATGTGGTCATGGTGAATAGTTACCGCTATAAACATACACTTTCACAAAGTTGGAGCACAAAATTTAAATGCTATAAATACTTATATATGCATAAAATGTTTCTAGAAGGACACATAAGAAACTCAAGTGAGGCTTCTGGGTAGGGAAACTGGATAAAGGACAGAATTTTCTTTTCACTCTCCTATTTAAAATTTTTTATGATGTACAGCTATTTTAATATACATCTACTGCTAAAGGTAATCATTTTTATCAGTATTAGGCTTCTAAAAGAGAAAAAAAAGAATATCCTTGTTTCAGGCTTTAGAGTGTTTCTGAAGATACCATTTTAACATCCACAGAGAGCTACAAAGGAGATAAACAATCACAGCTGGTAAAGCATATACTGGCTAAAACTGGGCTCTCTGGAGCCAGACAGCAAGGGTTCAAATCCCAGCACCACCATTTGCTAGCTCTGTGACCTTAGACAAGTTTCCTAACTTTCAGATGCCTCGGCTTTCTCATCTATAAAATGGAAGCAACCAAAGGGCCATCATGAAAAATAAGCAAATTAAATCACATAGAATGCTGAAACAGTGCTTGGAACACAGTAAACATTTAATAATTGTTGCTTTGACAGCTAGGCCCAAGTAGCAATAGATGCATGATCAAGTTGCATTTATGGCTGAACTTTCTCTGATAGAATGGAAAACTTGACCATATTCAATTTTCTCCGTGACTCGGGATGCCTGGGTCCCTAGTGCATGTCAATTAAACACTGACTGATTGATTGAGGATGTCAGTAAAAGCAAAAAGCCTGGATTACTTATCCAGATGTTGGCAAGTGTTTTTCCCAAGCGACTAATAGCACATGCAGTCTTTGAGAAACAATCACTGAGGTTTGTTAAATTCTCTCAACTACAAAACAGTAATTCCTTTACTTTCTCCGATTAACCATAACAATGAAAGAAGGAAAACTCAGTCACAAAAAAGAATTCCTAGAGTGATACCTTCCTAGATGAAGCCTTAATGCAAGGCAGTCTGCTGTAATCAGAACTTTTATTTTTTTTGAGACTTGACAGTCAACAGTATTTCAAGACATGCTGGAACAAGACTTATTAGATTTTGCCTCCCCTCCCCCAAAACAATAATTAAACCAGCCAGGTAAGAACTAAATCCCCTGTTTACTCCCAGGAAAACAAGACAATGTCACAGCATTGCTTTGACCTAACCTTTCTTCCAGCTCTGCAGTTAACAAAAGCCCATTCATCTACTCTGCCTTAAGTATCCATCTGCAAAATGGAGATGGTAATGCCTAACACTAACTCGTTACAGATGTAAATGAGAATGTGTCCAGAATTTTGAGCAACTTGGAAAGTAAGCAACATATTAACTGAAGATGATTTTGGCTGCTCAGATGCCAACTTTTAGGGACAAATCAACCATCTTCCCCTCTAAATGCTAGATTTTGTGAGCCCACTCCATCTGGACGCATCTTCTCCAAGGGACTAACCTTGGGCTAACAATATACACATCTCATGGCAAGAGGGGCCAACGGGTTTCACCTGTATCACTGGTGTTTATGGTTTGAGCTGTACATGTATGTGACATCAGGCAGACCCTCAAGTCAAAAAGTTGGAAAGAAAAGAAAAATAGGTTAGACGATTAACAAGGCCTCCGTTTATTTCGCCTTCATTTTAAAAAGAAAAACATTACAACTTCATGGCACTACAGCAGCAGAAATTCTACTTGTTCTAAAATGAGCTTTACATTTCTATTCCTATTTCAAGTCCTAAATGAAAATGACAAACAAATGCAAGCAGGATTACATCTCTGAAGTACAATTAGCCTTTCTGCTGAAAGCAAGCAGTCTGGGATGACCAGTCCCCAAATCAGATAAATTTCAGATTCATCCTGAAGCTACAAAATGAGGGCCACTCATCATACTCAATTGGCTTTTTTTTTTTTTTTTCAGTTGTCACCTTACTAAGACAGAAAACAAAGACAAATAAACAGGAAAGAAAAAAAAAGGGATTAGAGAAGAAAAGATAGTAGAATGGAAGGAAAGAGGGCCAAAGTGAACCGCTCCGGGCTCTGAGGCTTTATCGAAGGAACTTCACAGGAGGTTACCCTCTTCCCTCCCAAGTGCCCTGGACTCATTCAAAATGCCTTCTTAAAATACGGTGTAACTTTTCTTTTCACCCGCAAAAGTGAGAGAATTCCTATGACCTCGTCGTGGTCCGTAGATAAGGCGTGGGGGGGTGGGGGAGCAGAAAGATCACTTGAAATTCTGTATCCATAAATGGTAGAGCCGTGTTCTCTTTGTACACGAGACTTAATGAAAATCATATGTTTCACAAACACGGGTTGACCTTTTTGACACATAATTCCCAATTAACGGTGGAAATTCCACAACGTGGGCTCACAAGGCCGTTCAGGCCTATAGAGTTCGCTTTCCCCAACTTTCGGGCAGAGCCCCGCAGCCCGGGGCCCGCGACTTCGCCCTCCCGACGTGGGTTCTCCCAGGGTGAGCGCGCGGGGGCCGGAGCCCCGCACCCTCCCGGCTCACGGCAGCGCCCAGGGGCGGGCGAGGGAAAGAAAAAGAAAGAGAAAGCGGGAGAAAGAGGGAGAGGGCGAGAAAGGGAGAGGGAGGGAGAGGAAGAGGAGGGAGCGCGCGCGGGCGGGCGGGCGAGGCCTAGGAAGGCCCGGCGGCGGACACGCGGCCGCCTAGACCCAGTCCCGGCGCCGGCCCCGCGCTTACCTTCCAGGTAACAGCTGGAGGAGGACGAGAGCCCCTTCTTGGATTTGCAGCCCACCAACTTCAAGCAAATTTCCAACATTTTCGCGTGCCGGCGGCGTCGAGGCCGGCGCCCTAGGCTGGCTCCGCGGCGCGGCTCAAGCCCGGCTCTCCCGGCTGGCCCCGCCTGCCCTCCCGGGCCCCCGCGGCCCCGCCATGCCGCCTCCCCGCCGCCCCGCGCGCCCGCCCGTGGCCGCGGCCGCGTCTCGGTCTCCGCTCCGGACTCGCCTGTTAACAAAGGGCCAGGAGCCCGGCCCGCGAGGCCCGCCCCCGCCGCCTTAACCCTCTCCGCGCCGCGCCCGGACCCAGAGCTTCCCGGCGTTCTCAGGGCCCAGCCCGGCCCTGGGCCGTTACCGCGGTCCGAAACCGAGGCCCCGCCAATTTCTAGGTTAAGGAAAGAGGGGGTGGTTATTTTAAGCGCGGCATTCACGGGTTCTCAACGTTGGGAAGTGCGGTCCTAACACCCCAAGAAAGACACCGACAGCTAGGGCAGTTGGGGAGGGCAGGCCTGCATCTCTGTGGCAGGAGATGCCCCCAACCTGCACCACTTAAGGCCAAGTGAGTTCCACTGGGCGCGGTGCCCTGGCGAACCCTATGTCCCTAGACTGTTGGTGAATAATGCAGATTCCTCTGGAATTATCAATTCTGGTCTCATTTATACTCAGTGAGCTTACTGTGATTCAGGCTAACTCAATAGGCGTCTGAGGAATGAATAATCAGAGAGCTGCAACCCACATTACAACTACACAAGTTTGCAACACATTTGTCAAATCATACATCCAGACTAGGAGACAAAAGAGATGGGCGAGTTCAAATTCAAACATAACTTCTGATAATTTGTAAAGGGAGCTTAGTCTCCACAATGAGAACTCATCAGGGTCATGGCCTGTGTCCCTTCTTTAAGAAGCCTCATTTTCTTCAACAGAGAACTCTTCCCCTTGTTTGGTGTGTGCCATGGGGGCCATTGTTTAAAACCCATTTCATTGCTGTACTTGGCTCAAATCCTTTTATGACTAATGATAAGACAATATCATAACATATAACAACATAATAAATAACAATAATCACAATAATGTGTTCCTTGGCACAAAACCGGAAATCCAGATCAGTGGGAAACCATATGGAATCCAATCATATCAAATAATTTAATAAAAATCAGATAGGGACTTCCCTGGTGGCGCAGTGGTTAAGAATCCACCTGCCAATGCAGGGGACATAGGTTCAAGCCCCGGTCCAGGAAGATCCCACATGCCACGGAGCAACTAAGCCTGTGCACCACAACTACTGAAGCCTGCACACCTAGAGCCCGTGCTCTGCAACAAGAGAAGCCCGTGCACCTCAACGAAGAGTAGCCCCCGCTCACCGCAACTAGAGAAAGCCCGCTTGCAGCAACGAAGACCCAATGCAGCCGAAAATAAATAAATAAAGTCAGATAAATTTCAGTAACTATAGGAAAGTGAAGTTATCTAAATAGTGTTAGATAACTAAATTGCAATAGGGAGAAAAATTAAGTTAGTACACATCTTAGAGCACATGAATACTAAGAGCTGACATGTATTGAGATCTTACTATGAGTCAGACTCTTGTGAGAAGCACCCTCTGTTCATTACCACATTGCATTTGCACAACTATCCTGTGAGGAAAACAGAATTATTATCTGATTCTTCAGGTAAAAATCTGAAGTTTAGAGAAGTCAAGCACCTCGCCCAAAGTCCTATGGCTGGAAACAGGCAGAGCTGGACTCAACCCAGGTCTACCTAGCTCCAAGGATCAAGCTCCTAACCAGTGGATTATGCAGCCCCTTCCCACCAAGAATAAATTCCAAGTAAATTAAAGCTTTGGATATCTATATCTTTGGTTAAATAACTAAGGTTGTCATATGTTTCAGAAGCAGCCTTGGTCAAGAGACCCCAGCTACGGTGATCAGCTCCAGAGGCAAAGCTGGACTCGTTCGTGGTCTAGCCTAACCTGCAGTGACAAAAACCTGGGTATCTTCAGTACACCAGGAATGGCTAAGTAACAAGATCTTCACTCAGGTCTGCCAAAACTAGTACCCGACAGTTCAGGATTGGACTGGATGTGACTAGTGTATATCACAGGGTTTCGCAGCCAAGGTGTCATTAACTTTTCAAAGATGTCCTGTCAGTTTCTGATTCATGTACAAAATGTGTTTCTACTGCAAGTAAGGGACCTATGGTTTGTGTTGTAGTACCAGGTCAGGCCTCATGAGCACCTAAGAAGACACAGCAGTTCCCATCGCCTGGAGACACAGGGCTACAGGGCCACCAGGTGACAAGTGACTGTGGATGCTGTCTAGATTCTGGGAGCCACTATCATTTCTGCTAGAGAGCCTGTTTGTAATGATAGCCAACTTGTTTAGTGTTACTTGAAACTTTCAACCTCCAGTGTAATGCCAAAAATGAAATCCCAAAGGGTGCCACCATTACAAATAAGCTGAAAACTACTGTGTTGGTGCCATTTTAGAAAGTTAAAGGTCTTTGGACCAGACTATAATAAAGTCTGTCATTATATAGCATTTAAGATTTAATGGGCTATATTCAAGTAGGCACCTTAATGCAAAGGATTATATGTTAATGGACATTTTTGCAATTCTAACCATATCCTCGAATTCTATCAATTAATACAGGCCCAGGTATTTGTTTGCATGTGCTATACTTTATATTAGGATGTAAGTTTATTTTAAAAAGCTAATGACTGTTACTAATATTCTGCTCTTGAGTCTAAAATAACCATATCCCTTTGGGGACTTCCCTGGTGGTCCAATGGGTAAGACTCCACGCTGCCAATGCAAGGGGGCCCAGGTTTGATCCCTGGTCGGGGAACTAGATCCCGCATGCATGCCGCAACTAAGAAGTCCGCATGCTGCAACTAAGAGAAACCCTCATGCCACAACTAAGAAGTCCACATGCTGCAACTAAAAAGATGCCGCATGCCGCAGTGAAGGTCAGGCGCAGCCTAAATAAATGAATAAATAATAAAATAAAATAAAATGACTTTATCCCTTTAAAAACTCTGAAAATGAGTAATGCTTATAAACCGTGTCCAAATCTTTTAAAACTTAAGTTATAAAACCATACATCAACAGGTCTGGCAAAACACTCTGAATTAGCACCAACGAATATTGAAAACATCGTCAAGCTGCACACCACCAAATTAAACCAGTACTATTCTTTCCAGATCTGGCTTTTGATGCTCTTTGAAGCTTATTCACAAGATACAAAAAACATTCTGTTACAAGCAAATAAGAGAGCTTCAATCTCCTTACTAGAATGAAGAAAGGCCTGAGAAGGATTCCCTCTAAGCAACCTTAAACCTAAAAGCCATTAACTTAAAGAAGAAAAAAAAAAAAGGAAAACAAACAAAGAAATTAAAAAGACTGTGAACTAACGTGTTTGCTACATTACATTCAGTTTGGGAAAGGAATAAACTTTTAATATGTGCCAGGCACAAGCCTCCCAAAAACCCTACGAATTTTGTGTAGCTTCATTTCACAGGTAAGGAAACAGGGGGGTAAGCAGGGACCGGGACAGCTAAGTATTCTGTCCAGGTTCACACACCTAGAAGTAGTAAGGGCTAAAGCCCTTGAACTTTCCAAAATGGACATAATTTGCAATTTAAGTGAAAGGTGGGTAACTGTAGCAAAGCCAGAGGATGAAATAAAAATCATAAACTATTGAAAAATATGTCTTAAAACAATTCAGGGAATTAGAACTATTGATATTTAAGAATATTTTAAAATACATTAAGAATATTAAGAAAGAAAGAATAAAGGTTCTTAATTACATTAAAGTATGTGATCTGAGCTGTGTGTTTCTAAAAGTACAGTCCATGGACAACCTATTTTGAATCGCCTGGGGTGCTTCCTTAAAATGCAGACTCTTGATCTCCATTCTAGACCTACACAATCAGAATATATGGAGCGGGCTGTATCTTAACATGTTCCCCAGATGATCTGTGTGCATATTTAAGTTTAGACATTTTTAAAATTATATTTATTTATTTATTTTCTTTCTTTCTTCTTTTTGGCTGCATTGGGTCTTAGTTGTTGCACGCGGGCTCTCTTGCTAAGGCGCACAAGCTCAGTAGTTGTGGCGCGCGGGCTCAGTTACCCCGCGGCATGTGGGATCTTAGTTCCCCAACCAGGGATCGAACCCACGTCCCCTTCATTGGAAGGCGGATTCTTTACCACTGGACCACAGGGAAGTCCCCATACTTAAGTTTAAAAACCACTGTTTTGGAAGTGGGAAGAGCTGCTTCTTATTTTCCCTGGGAATAGGACAAACAGGGATGGATATTTCTAAAATTTATTCATTTGAAAGCAATCTTTGAGTTAAAGAAATTGTATAACTCTAAACAAGTTACCAAAAGAGAACTCTTCTCTGAAAATTTTGGATACAGATTGAATTTTTTTAAAGTTTGGAGTTCAGTCCTATTTTTTTAAAAGCAGGGTGGGCGGGTGGACAAGGGCCCACCACAGAAGTTGGTCAAGGGGAGAAAGCAGGACACAGATGCAGGATGCGGAAGCTCTACCTGGGAGCAGCCGGATGGGGGTGGGAGTTTAAGGCAGACAGATGAATCTGACATGGTGCCTGGTTTGGGGCCCCCAGGACCAGATGGGCCCAGATCTGACTGATCCCTTCACTGTTTCCAGCCCAGTTAATAACTTTAGGAGGAAAGAGCAAAGATCTTGAGGTATGTGTATGCTATTTCACATGCCAACAAAGCCCACATCCTCTGATTCTGCAGACACTGTCCAGTGAGAGACTGCCAGGCTCCCCAGTGATGTGGGCCCAACCCACTGGAGAATGCAGCTTAGAATATCACATCAATCATACCCACTTTTGCCCCTGTAAAGGGCATACATGCAACCCTTTAAGTATCATACATTTTCAGTGAGATAACACTGTTCATTGGTCAAGTGTCAGAAAGGTCCAGGGACTCTGGTATGGGGAAACCAGGTGAGAGGGGGAGGCAACACAGTGGAGACTGAATGAGGTATGACATCTCGCAAACTTATTCTCAGTCTCAGACTTGCCACTCATTGTGACAGCTTGGGCAAGTGACAATTTTCTAGTCTGTAAAATTGGGGGATGGTCTTAAGAGTAGCTCTCTCACTGGGTTATGAAGATTGGAAATAATGTATGGAAAGTGCCCAATGCAGAGAAGGTGCTCAATAAACAATAACTATTGTTATTTCCAAAAGAGGCCTCTTACTGTATCAGGTGATGGTCTGTTTTCCTGCCTAAGTCTTACTGCCACTAAGTCAAGAGCTAAAATTAACAAATGTGATATGTGCAAATGATTCCAGAAAGCACAGTCTGAGGGAGTGAAAGCAGTCTGGAGGTTTTCCAAGGGACAAGGAAATCAACTTATTTTATTAAGGGAAAGAAACACTAGCTATGGGGTAGGAGTAGCAACCAAGGTTCAAATGTCACACAGAGTCCTATCTTTAATCCTAAAGCCAAAGTTTTACAACCACAGCTTTGTGGCAAAACACAAACTCCACACCCCACATCTTTAGTGCGGGCCTATTTCAGGCCCAGAACTTGATGTGCAGGCCACACATAGGACTGTCTTTCATATAACACTGCTTGTTTTGTTAGTCCCTTTGGTATTTACAGAGCTACAATTCTCAATGGGGGTGCCAAATCTAAACTGCTTTAGGGTAATTACATCCACTTTCTAGAAAATCCCATTTTAGTAAGATTTTACTATATTTTTTATAATCAACAAGTCAAACATAATGATTAAACAATTTTTCTCTGGGAAGAAACTAATATTGTTGGTATGCCCTAAATATTTTTTATTATTTTTTTCTTAATCAAAGTAATATATCAATACGTACATTGTTAAGAATCAAATAGTACTAAAAGTCTTATAATAAAATCAGTAGTCCCCTGACTCCACCCCTTTGTCTGTTTCCCCAGAGGCAGCCTTCTTCAGATTTTTAGTATCCTCATATTGTTGTTTCTGGATTCCTCAGCTTTCCACATTATATATTAACTTGTTATAGTAGTATTATACTATCACCATCTCCAACCTCCCATAACAATAAAATCACAATTTTTGGTTAAATCATTGGTCAGTGTTGACATTATTATGATGATATAAATATTGTTCATTGCTCCGCCAATAATATACTATGAATGTTTCCTTTATTATATAACTTTATCATGGAGATATTAATTGCCTTGATTTTTTTCATTTAATTAGTCTTCTCTATGCCTATTACTGTTTTTTCCCCAAACATTTCAAGTATCTGCCAAACACCTAGTAGAATTTTTTCCAAATACTAAGACACTTAAAATATCCTCAGTTCTGTGTATTGACTTATCCTCATCTTGCTGGAATTCATCATCCAGTAGATTCCTGGGGGGTTAGGGGAGGGGCATGTCTAAAAAAATGCCTTTCCATTCCACTCAGTTTGGCTGGGTATAGAATTCTAGGTTGAAAATCATTTTCCCCACTTAATTTTGAAGGCATTTCTCCACTGTCTTCTAGTTTTCAGTATTGTTGTTTAGAAGTGCAATTCCACTCTGACTCCTGATCCTTTATATATCACCTGCTTTTCTCTTTGGAAGCTTTTAGGATCTTCTAATATTCTTGGTGTTCTGAAATTTTACAATGATATGGCTTGGACTCAATATATATATATGCTGTGTACTCAGGGAGCCAATGCAATTCAAAGATTTGTCATTTAACTCCAGAAAATACTCACTTCACTAAGCTCTGGAATTTTTCTGATATTTATTGTCTCCTAAATTCTCCTCCATTTTCTCTCTTTCTGGAATTCCTACCAGATGTATACTGAAGCCCTGGGATTGAGCTTCTAATCTTCTTATCTGTTCTCTTTTGTTGTCTAACTCTTTGTCTTGTGTTTTGCTTTCTGAGATAGACTATTTGCCAAGTCTTGTGTTGAATTTTAAATTTTAGCTATCATGTTTTCAATATTAAAGAGCTCATTTTATTCTGATTGTTACTTTTTAATAACACACTGTTGTTTGATGTTTGCTGTATTTTTCTCTGAGGAGAGCAATGAATAGTTCTTCTGAATTCTTCTTCTGTTTCCTGCATTGTTTTTATTTCCACCATGTTCCCTTTTCCTGTGAATTTGTTTTACCCTCTATCTATCATATAGAGACTTTTAATTTGACTGTCCATTCATTACACATGAAAGAGGAACTAAAAAAATATGCATGGAAGTGGTACAAAATGTGGACTTCAGTGAAGGGAGGTGGTGAGCTTACTTTTCCAGCAAGAGAACCCCCAAATGGGCTTTTCTCTGGGACCATTCAATTTTATTTTTTTGTTTTTTCTCTAGAAAAGAATCTTTCCATCTCTTCTCTGTTACGGCTCTAGCTACCAGATATTGGAAGAGGGCTGAGAATCTCATTATTCAGCATGCAGACTTAAAAAAAAAAAAAATCTGCTCTTGCCCACCCCACTGTTTTCAGCCCAATGGCTTACCTGCACCCCAGCTGGGGGTAATATCCCTGAGTCTGGAGCCTTTATAGGGCAATTTCTCAATAATACTTCTCATCTCATGTAGGTGGGAAACAGAAGTGGTCATCTGGCTGTACAGGGATGGGGAAGGGTGTGAAGAATCTAAAAACTCCTTTACAGACTTTCAACTGATCCCCTTGATTTCAGTTAAGGCCTCACGACCCCTTGCTTTCCGTGGTACTAATGCCTCTAATTTCTGACTTTTTCTCTCAGGTTCGTACAAGTAAACTGGCTTAGTTCTAATCAATGTCTCTCTTAGAAGAGGTTAGGCTTCAGCTTCTTCGATTCTGCTAAGTCTATTACCACGCTTTTGACTGCCTCTCATTTTCCAAAAATGTGTTCACCTTTCTTATCTACTTTTCCCTTTGGGTTCATTTGGTCCTTATGCATTTTCACTTTTCAAAAAATCTTTTTATTATCATTCCAGTGGGGCTTGGGGGAGGTAATAGAAATAAAAACAGGCCTTCCCTGGTGGCGCAGCGGTTGAGAATCAGCCTGCCAATGCAGGGGACACGGGTTCGAGCCCTGGTCTGGGAAGATCCCACATGCCACGGAGCAACTAGGCCCGTGCGCCACAACTACTGAGCCTGCGCGTCTGGAGCCTGTGCTCTGCAACAAGAGAGGCCGCGATAGTGAGAGGCCCGCGCACCGCGATGAAGAGTGGCTCCCGCTTGCCGCAACTAGAGAAAGCCCTCGCACAGAAACGAAGACCCAACACAGTCAAAAATAAATAATAAATAGATAATAATAAATAAAAAATTAAAAAAAAAAACAGGTCTACAAACTTTAATCATTTTAAATTATAATCTAGTTTTGGGACTTCCCTGGTGGCACAGTGGTTAAGAATCCGCCTGCCAATGCAGGGGACACGGGTTCGATCCCTGGTCTGGGAAGATCCCACATGCCACGGAGCAACAAAGCCCATGTGCCACAACTACTAAGCCTGCACGCTAGAGTCTGCAAGCCACAACTACTGAGCCCGCGTGCTACAGCTACTGAAGCCCGCGTGCCTAGAGCCCGTGCTCCGCAACAAGAAAAGCCACCACAATGAGAAGCCCGTGCACCGCAACGAAGAGTAGCCCACGCTCGCCGCAACTAGAAAAAGCCTGCGTGCAGCAAGGAAGAGCCAACACAGCCAAAAATAAATAAATAAAAAATAAATTAATTAAGTTTTTTAAAAAATCAAAAAAAAAAAAGAATCTAGTTCGACCATTTTACGGATGAGACAACTGAGGCACAAACAGGCTAAGAAACTTGTACAAGGTCTCATAGCAAGTTAGTGGCACAGCCAGGAAAAGAGCCCAGATCTCCAAACCACCTTGCTAGATTTTTTCGATTATGTGACACCCACTAGGCACCCATAATTAAGAGGTGACAGACTAGTTTTAGGATACTAGGCTGAAAAAGTATTTAAAATTTGTTGCAAACTACAGGTCTCAAATCTTAATATTGCTGGTGGTGAAGAAACAACCAAACCCTGAATTCTTAAATCCAGTCACATAACTTAAAGTTAAATTATAAACAGTTATTAAACAAAAATAGTTTGAGATATTCTTATTAAAATCTAAGTGCTTGAATTCAACTTAAAGAGGTTTTGCATGATTTCATGAATTGTCTTTGTCCCTTTTACTTTGGTTAACTTTTGAAATAAATGCCACAGAATTTTATTTTAAATCGTGGAAAGTCTTGTTTGTTTGTTTTTAATCTGAGTACTGAATAAAGATTAAGATATCTACAAAACAAACAAGTCAAAAGTAGCAATGTTGCAAAAATCTAAAGGCGATAAACTATCATCATTATAATAAGGTAAATTTAATCTCACTTAAGTAGAACTCGTTGATAGAAGAAAAGCCCAAGCACTGGTTATTTACAAACAATACTTTTATTTTCAAACACTGGTACTGCTTTTGGCTTTTATAGTTTTGTTAGGTCTGAACTGGAAAACCAATGGTTAATTTTTTTCCTCTCTTTCTCTAAGACTAAAAGAATCTGCCAAAGCAGCAGACCAGGCCTAGGAGATCACGTTACTTTGGGGGTGGGGGAAAGAAGGCAGCTGGAGGGGAGTGTAGAGAGAAGGGCCAGAAGGGAAAGAAAACAAGTTGTCTGAACCTCCCCACAGTGTAAGACCCAGCAGGGATTAGGAGGTACGTGGAGGAGCCCATGTTTATCCAAGTTATCTCTGGGGCAGCTGAAATGGGCTGTAAAAGTATGGGCTCCTTTGATATTAAAATCTTCTCAGCAATAGAGCTGCACCCGGGAAAGCAGATTTCTTGGTAATGTTACCAAGGCCTGAAAACCTAGAAATGAAACACTCAGAGAGCATTAATGTTTGCTTCTTCAAAACATTCAGTACCAATTTGTTTTGTTGTCAGGGTTTTAAACATACAAAGGACAAATGGATCCAGAAGATTGCTTCCCTACACGTGTTAGAAATTACTGTTGTCCTTAGACAAGTAATGACATCTCTAAATGAAACAGTACTGCTCTTTTTCTTCCTAAAGAGACAGATCTGGCATATTGATCCAGAACTACATACTAACCAGAGAAGAACAGCTACAGTTAACATTGGAGAAACTGCTCATTAAATGGCACAGTCAGGAGGAAAGAGCCACTTGAAAAGAAAACTACAAAACAAAGTCAACCTGGCAGAAGCTGTCCTCTTGTTTGCTGCCCCTCCTCCGAGCTGGTATATAAAATCTGTATTCAGTAAAGCAACTCCAGAATTGTATTTAATCACTAAGGTATCTTCACATTCCCTAAGCAATAGTAATTCATATTTATCGCTACTTCACCATTAAGAACATTCTAGTGCAAGTCTAAAACAAAAGTAAAATGAACTCCTCCAAAAGGTTTAGGCCAATAACCTCATATCAACTAGACTTTCTTTGATGAAAAAGTAATGGGAATCCCACACAGACTAGTTACAGGAACTGCCAAGCCCAGCAATGTCCCCTAACATCTGTTCTCCTCTCTCACCATCAACCCTTAAGCTTTAGATGGACATATGGCCCCAGAATAAAGACTACATTTCCTAGTCCCTCTTGTGCCTAGTCATTACCAGGTAACTAAGTTTTAACCAATGATATGGTGAGCAGAACCGATACATGCAACTTCTGGGTCAGGTTCTTAAAAGGAATGAGAATGCCCTCCCTCTCTTTTCTACTTCCCACTGCCTGCAAGGGGACAGGCTTGCTGGAGTGGCCATTTGGATCCTGAGGTAGAATCCACACCTTAAAAGTAACAACATAGCAGGTGTCTGATTCTGTGGAGTCCCCATACACATGCAGGACTGCTAATGTCAGCCTGTTAACAGAAGCGAGAAATAAACATCTAGCTGTTTAAACCGCTGGTATTCTGCATCTGTATAACAGCCATTTAGTCTTTACGGTAATACTAAAAGACCAGTTTTAACTCCAGTAAATCTAAGAATTTCCCAAATCAATTGTTTCTTTTCTTTATCTATTAAAAACTGTTCATTGAAGAGCAAGCGTTTGAAATTATCCTATAACCTTTAGAAAATGAGAAAGTGTCTTAAATAATCGCTGTGAAACACATAGTCCAGTATCCAGGTCATAACAAAGACTCAAAAATTACACATTAATTATTATTGCTACCTTAACTGTCCCTTCCCCTTTCCAGAGTCTCTGGTACTGGTGTGAGGAAGATTAAAAAATTCTGTGTTCTATCATATATCTGATAAAGAATTTGAATACAGAGAACTCAACACACAATAATAAGACAGTAAGCAAACCAATTAAAAAATGGATAAAAGATTTAAATTGATGTGTCACCAAAGAAGAAATATGAATGGCTAATAAGCACATGAAAAGATGCTAAGCATCATTAGTCATTCCAGAAATGGAAACTAAAACCACAGTGAGGTACTTCTTCACAGCCACTCAAATAGTTATGATCAAAACGACAGACAAAACCAAGTGTTGGTGAGGATGTGGAGAAACTAGAACACTCATACACTGCTGGTGGGAACATAAAATGGTACAGCCCTACTACAGAAAACACTGCGGCAGTTTCTTAAAAAGTTAAACGTAAACTTACTATAAGACCCAACAACTCTACTCCTAGGAATCTACCCTAGAGGAATGAAAACATATCCACACAAAGACTTGTACATGAATGTCCACAGAAGCATTATTCATAACAGCCAAAATTGGAAACAATCCAAATGTCAGTTGATGAATTAATAAATTCATCAGTTGATGAATTAATAAACAAAATGTACATCCAAAGAATGGAGTAATAGTCAATAATAAAAAGGAAGTACTGATATGCGCTACGATATAGATAAACCTCAAAAACACACTGTGATATGAAAGAAGCCAGTCACAAAGACTACATATTGTATAATTCCATTTATAGGAAGTGTGCAGAAAAGGCAAATCTACAGAGACAGAAGGCAGATTTAGCGGCTGCCTGGGCATGGGGGTGGGACTGACTGCAAAGGGGCACAAGGGATCTTTTTGGGATGATGGAAATGTTCTAAAACTGGACTGTGGTAATGGCTGCACACTCTATAAATTTACTAGAAATCACTGAACTGTACACTAAAATGGTAAATTTTATGGCATGTAAATCTTACCTCAAAAAATGTTAATAAAAAAGGGAGAAAGCAATGTGTTCTAGGATTTTGACCCCATTTCCTGATTGGATGTCATACGAAGGATGAGACAGAGGATTAGAAATGCAATAAGTTTGGCTGCTCAGTTCCATGCTGTGAACCTAAAAAGACCGTGCTCTATGTGTTGCAGGTACGTGGCATCTTATTTAGAGATGCTTCTGGTGAGAGCCACGTTCCCGGAGAGGAAACATGCAACAATTCCACCCAGCCCTGACACCTCTACTGACTCCCAGCATACCCCTGGCTAAGGAGTGCATGTGAGGGGGAGGACTGTATATACAAGTATATGCAACTAAGATGGTCAAGACCTGGGTGGGAGTGGGAGATGTAGCTCAGGTTGATTAAAATAGAGACATCTGAGAAAGCCAGCAGCCTGGCACATCAGAGACTGAAAGGCACAGAAACACATCTCCCACTCATAGGAAGCACCTGGATACTCTCACAAGTAACTGCAGCTTTCCAGTCTGCAGCCTTCACAGATGCCTGAAGGGCTGCAACTTTAAGAGTTCCCAAATATACACCCTGGCACCACTCATCATCTGGACAGACAGTCCAAACTGTTAAACTTCTCATAGAAACCAAGAATCAGAGTAAATTAGTTGAGATCAAAATGTTAAGCAGAATATTTAAGATCTATTGTAGGAAAATTTCTAGGTAGTAAAATTTCTAGGTAGTAAATATTATGTTTCCAAAGTACTAGGAGAAGGAGAAGCAACCAATTAAATACTGGAATTAACAGTAAATATTTCATGAGTCTTAGGCTTCTGATACACAAATGAATTGCAAAGGTTAATCAGTCAATAATTCTCAATACTGTCCAGCGTTTTCCCTTACTTTTTCTTGCCTGATCTCCAAAACAACTCAAGGGAAGTAGGGAGTTGTATTCCCAACAAAGCCACAGTGACTGAAGCCCAGCATGAAGGAATCCCACAGGAAGAGGGACTCAAGAAGCTAAGGCGTGCTCTGAAGCTGAGATTCCACCAATAACCCAAATGTGCCTGGTATGACAGACCCACCCTACACGTGCCTGGCAAAACAGACGTCACACCAAAGTAGAATAAGAAACAGCTCCTGCTTTAAAGAGAATTGGGTCTTTATCTTCACTTCTTGGTCCTCATCTGACTGGTATAGCTCTCATAAAACTCTTGACTTGTCATCACTTGTCAATCAAAGATTTGACTTGTCATCAGAGATTTGAGAATGGGCCATTCATTCAACAAACATTATAGAGCCAGTGGTGATGAAGATGATTAAAAGGAAGAAGACACACTTCTGGGCCTCCAAGGATGCTTGGTCTTGAGAGAGAGGTGGGAAGGAGAGAGGAGCAGACCCTGAAACAAGGAATCATAAGGGTGAGAAAAATTCAATAATAAGTATATGCATAATAGCTATAGGAGCCCCAGGAATGCCCTGGCAGTCCAGTGGTTAGGACTCCGTGCTTTCACTGCCGAGGGAACAGGTTCAATCCCTGGTCGGGGAAGTAAGATCCCGCAAACCGTGCTGTGCAGCCAAATAAGTAAGTAAATAAGTAAATAATAATAAAAAGGAACCCAGAAGAAGTGGATAATTCTGCCTACAGATGTTAGGAGAGGCTTCCTAGTGGAGAAAGGAGTAGTATAGAAAGACTGGAAGATTCCTCCTTTTACCATTCTCCTTTCAGAATTTAGAAATCAGTTAAAAGCATACAAGTAGCCCACTCACATGTGCTGAATTGATTCTCCACAAAGGTGCAAAGACAATTCAATGGAGAAAGGATAGTGTTTTGAACAAATGGTCCTGGAATACCGTGCATCCATATGCAAAATGATGACACTTGGTCAGTATGCACCACATATAAAATTTAATACCAAATGGATTATAGATCTAAATGTTAAATTAAAACTTTGAAAACTTCTAGAAGAAGATCTTTGTGATCTTGGGTTAGGCAAAATTTCTTAGGTACAATACCAAGTATGAACCTTAAGAGAAATAACTCATATATTGGACTCCCATCAAAATTAAAAATTTATGCCATTCTTTTTTTTTTTGGCCGTGCCATGAGGCTTGCAGGATCTTAGTTCCCCCCAACCAGGGATTGAACCTGGGCCCATGGCAGTGAAAGCGTGGAGTCCTACCCACTGGACCGCCAGGGAATTCCCAAAATTTATGCTCTTCTAAGGACACTGTTAAGAGAATGAAAAGAACAAGTCAAAGACTGGGAGAAAATATCAAGTGCTGGTAAAAATGTGGAGCAACTGGCATGAATGCAAATTGGTAGGAACTGCTGGTGGGAATGCAAAATAATACATTCACTTTGTAAAACAGTTTGGCAGTTTCTCATAAGTTAAGCATACACTTAACATATGGCCTAGCAATTCCATTCCTAATTATTTAATCAAGAGAAATGAAAATTAATGTCTACACAAAAACCTGTATGTGAATTTACAGTGGCTTTATTCATAATCATCAAAAACTGGAAATAACTCAAATGTCCTTCAACAGCTGAATGGATAAACACACTGGGGTATCTTCATACAACAGAATGCTACTCAGCAATGACAAGGAATGAACCACGTTGATTACATGCAACAACATGGATGAATCTTAAATGCATCCTGACTCAAAAGGTTATACACGGGGCTTCCCTGGTGGCGCAGTGGTTGAGAATTTGCCTGCCAATGCAGGGGACATGGGTTCGAGCCCTGGTCTGGGAAGATCCCACATGCCCCGGAGCGACTAGGCCTGTGAGCCACAATTGCTGAGCCTGCGCATCTGGAGCCTGTGCTCCACAACAAGAGAGGCCGCGATGGTGAGAGGCCCGCGCACCGCGATGAAGAGTGGCCCCCACTTGCCGCAACTAGAGAAAGCCCTCGCACAGAAACAAAGACCCAACACAGCCGTAAATAAATAAATAAACAAAACTCAATCCCATTTCTTCCCTCCCTCCCTCCTTCCTTTCTTCCCTTTAAAAAAAAAAAAAAGGTTATACACTTCATAATTCTATTTATGATATTCTGTAACAGACAAAATCCTAAGGACAGAAAACTGAAAAGTGGTTGCAGGGGCTGGGAGGATGCATTGACGACCAAAGGAATTGGGACTGGCGGGGGAGGGGCAGGGAGTGATGGGACAGTTCTAGATTTCAAGGGTGGTGGTAGTTACATGACTACAAGCACTGTCAAAACTCATACTCTAAAAGGGACAAATTTTACCATATGTAAATTATACCTCAATAAAAACACTGCTTTCCTTCTTCAAATGTCCCATTCCTCAGGGGAGCCCACTCACTGCCAGAGGCCCTGCTTGGTGCTTCCCTGTGAACAGAGCCCCTCTGGGGCGGTGAGAGGGCACGCCATTGCTGGACTTGATTTGGCTGGTGAGAATTATATGAGTGGTCCTAGAGTGAGTACAGTCTATACAGTTCGGTTTCTTTCCCTTCGTTCCTTCTGCTTTACAAGACCCCAAGTGGAATATATACCAGAAGTACAAACAGCACCAATAAGTAGCTTTATCCATTGTCATGCCAGGTGGTAGAAATCCATGCTAAAGGGTTGTCTTTCTCTAATGCAAACCTCCCTGTACCTGGATAGGAAAGCACTGGTGACCGTGGAGGAGAGGCAGCTGTGGGTGGTAGAGAGAAGCCCTGCAAGACAGCAGGGCCCTGGGTTCCAGTGGGAGGCTCGGGGAGGCACTTGCCCCACTCTGAGCCTCATTCACCTGCAAAATGGAGGCTGAGCCAAATGCGTTATCATCTGTCTAGGCTCTCAGTCTGTGAGCTGATTCAAGGTCTCAGGTAAATTTTTCTCTTTCTCCTTGTCAAGGGCTTTTTAAAAATGACATTTTCCTGACTAGAAAGAGTAAGTTTGCTAACTTACAAATGCCGGCACTTGTACCCCAAAACTGGCTTCCCTTATCTAGACGGCGCCCACAACCAACCAATCCTCACAAATGGATGTAGGAGCCTTTGGGCCACGGGAGGATGAGAGGCAGGTCTCCAGGAAACCACATCAAGAACACGGACAGTCAGCCCTGGCTGGCTGCAGCTGATTCCTGTCTCAACATTTCCAGAGCAAGTGAGCCAGAAAGCTTTATGAAAAACAGTGTCCAGAGCCCTGGGTGTTCAACCTCCTGCCAGTGAGTTGTACAAAGACAAGGGGCGGGGGGCTTATCAGGTTTGTACGTGGTCTCCTAAGGACTGAAAGCAGTGTTTAATTAATTCTGCAGCTTTCCACTATTTAAGGTGACAAAATTGCCTTTAACTTTGTCCTATAGTTGCTAGCTCTTGACTCTGCCTAGGATTTGCATATCTGATTCCTGAGTTCTCAAAAAAGCCCCATAAGTGAAATTTGGCAATATTCAATATCTCTCAAAACTTCAAATTTATTTACCCTTTGACCCAGCAATTCTATTTCTGGGAATTTACAGACTTGCCTACACATACACATACAAGTGAATATGAATACACTTATATTCACTGTAGATTGTTTAAATAGCAAGGATCTATCATTAAGTTAAATAAACTTTGGTCTTAGCCTTCAAAATGGGGTACATTGATGCCTGGATGGGGGTTCATGTAAGCTTTCCAAGAAGTATGCAAGTATTTATTTAAAAAGGAATCAACTTTCAAAGCCTCAATTTCATACATCATCCTTTCTGAAACTGATCTGCCTAAGAACTCCTCTGTCAGTTCTCCTTTCCTGATGTTGCTTTCGTAATTACCCCTCTCCTTCCCCGCAAAGGAGAGTAACACCTCTCGTAAATCCATGGGTTTAAAAATTCCTGGTCATCAAACTATGGGGCAATCTGAGAATATATCGCTTTAGACAGGAAGGTGGTTTTCTTTTTCTTTCTTTTTTTTGAGAACAAAGCAAAGAGAGCACCATTAAGAGAGAAATATTCTGCAAATGTTTACAGAGTACATACTAAGAGCTAGGTACTGTCCTATGCTCTAGGGTTACAACAGGTAGAATATGGGGGAAAAATCCCTGCCCCTCGATAGTTCACATTCCATTGGGGGGAGGGGAGACAGACAACAAAATAAATTATGGAATACATAAGAGGGTAAAAACCGCTAGGGAGAAAAAGCAGGTAAGAGGGATGGGATTGCTGAGGTTGAGGAGTGGGGATTGAGATTATAATTTTAAGTAAAGTGGTCAGAAACACCATCACTGAAGATGACAATTGAGCAAAGACCCAAAGGAGGTAGCGTGAACTATGGGGGAAGCACTTTCCTAGCATAGGGAACAGCAATTGCAAAGTCAGTGGGCAGGAAGGATGACTGGGGGAGGTCCAAGGAAGAGCAAAGAGGTCAACGTGGATGGAACAGAGTAGGTAAGAGGTAGAGTAAAAGGACATTATTCAGAAGTTGCAGGAAGGTGGGGAGATCTTGTCTGCCTAAGGTGATTGCTAGGGCTTTGGCTTTTACTCTGAAGGAGCTGGGAAGGCACTGGAGGTTTGGGGCAGAGGAGAGACTGGGATTTGATTATATATAAAAGGAGTACTCTGGCTGTACAGGGAGAAGAGACTAAGAGGGAACATCTGCACAGTAATGCTTACCTTGAAGAATGAGCTGGGAAGTGTTTGTTCCCTCTTTTTGTAATTTCTGGAAAGGCTGTATAGAACTTGTAATATTTCTTTCTTAAATGTTTGGTAGTATTCACCAGTAAAACCATCAGGCCCTGGCATTTTCTTTGTGGGAAGGTTTTTTAACTACAATACAAACTCAGTTTCTTTAATAGATTTGGGCCTATTCTGGTTGTTTCTTCTTGAGTGAGTTTTGGCAGTTTGTGTGTTTCAAGGAACTTGTCTGTTTTTTCTAGGTTGCTCTTTTGTCTTCTCTTTTTTTCCTGATTGGTCTGGCTAGAGGTTTATCAATTTTACTGCTCTTTTCAAAGAACTGGCTTTTGGTTTCATAGATTTCTTTATGGTTTTTCTGTTTTCCATTTCATTGATTTCCACATTGGCCTTTTTTTCTGCTTAATTTGGGTTTCACTAGCTTTCATTTTTCTAGTTTCTTAAGATGGGATCCCAAGGTCAGTTATTTGAAGCTTTTTTCTTTTCTAATACAGGGTTTTAGTGTTAAATAAATTTCCCTTTAGCCCCATCCCCAAAATTTTATGTTGCATTTTCACCTTCATTCAGTTCCAAATACTTATTAATTTCACTTTTGATTTTTTTTTCTTTGACTCATGGTTTATTTAAAGGTGTGTTATTTCATTTCCAAATAATTGAAAGCTCTTCCAGATATCTTTCTGTTACTGATTCCTCATTTAATTCCCCTGTGGTCAGAGATCATACTTTCTATGACTTGAATCAGCTTACATTCATTGAGACTTTTTTAATAGCCCAGAAAATGATTTATCTTGGTAACAGTTTCATGTGCACTTGTAAAGAATGTGTATTCTACTGTTTGGGGTGGAGGGGTAGAGTGTTCTATAAATGTTAATTAAGCCAAGACAGTTGTTTATATTGTTCAAATCTCCCATATCCTTATTGATTTTGTCTATGTGTTCTATCAATTGAGTGAGAGGTGTTAAAATCTCCAAATATAATTGTGGATTTCTCCTTGCAGTTCTATCAGTTTTTGATTCATGTATTTTGACTCTCTAATACATATATAAACACTTAGGATTATATATTCTTATTGGATTGACCTCTTTACCATTATGAAATGACTCTCTTTATCCTTGGTAATATGTTCTGTTTTGAAATCTACTTTGTCTGATATAGACATTCAAGTTAATCTTTTTTTTTTTTTTTTTAACAGGAGGAGGAATTCCCAGAGAATCAGACTTTGAAGGCTAGCGGTATTTGACTGCAGGACTTCGACAGGACTGTGGGAAACAGAGACTCCACTCTTTTTTTTTTTTTTTTAAATTATTTATTTATTTATTTATTTATTTATTTATGGCTGTGTTGGGTCTTCGTTTCTGTGCGAGGGCTTTCTCCAGTTGCGGCAAGCGGGGGCCACTCTTCATCGCGGTGCGCTGGCCTCTCACCATCGCGGCCTCTCTTGTTGCAGAGCACAGGCTCCAGACACGCAGGCTCAGTAATTGTGGCTCATGGGCCCAGCCGCTCCGTGGCATGTGGGATCTTCCCAGACCAGGGCTCGAAGCCGTGTCCCCCGCATTGGCAGGCAGATTCTCAACCACTGCGCCACCAGGGAAGCCCTCAAGTTAATCTTTTGATTAATGTTGACATGGTACATCTTTTTCCACCCTTTTGCTTTTAATCTATTTGTATCTTTATATTAAAAGTGGGTTCATTGTAGGTAACACATAAATGGGTCTTACTTTTTTATCCAATCTGACAATCTCTGTTTTTTATTGGGATGTTTAGACTTTTATATTTAACATATATCAATATGGAATTTAATCTACCATCTTGCTATTTTATATTTATACAATCTGTTCTTTTAAAAAAAATAAGTTTCAGATGTACTGCTATGTAATCTGTTCTTTGTTCATTTTTCCAAGTTTTTCTGTCTGCCCTTTTTTGTATTAATTAAATATCTTCATTTTTATAATTTATCTCTGTTGGCTTATTAGCTATAACTCTGCTGCTTTAGAGTTTATCATATACATCTTTAACTTATCACAATCTACTTGCAAATGATATATTACTTCACATAAAGTATAAGAATCTTACAACAGTATACTTCCATTTTCCCACTCCCATTTGTGCTACTGCTGTCATAAACTTTACTTCTACATAAGCTGTAAATGCCAGTGTGTTATTTCTGCTTTTGTTTAAAAGACATATCTTTTAAAGATATTTAAATAATGAGAAAAGGGCTTCCCTGGTGTCACAGTGGTTAAGAATCCGCCTGCCAATGCAGGGGACACGGGTTTGAGCCCTGGGCCGGGAAGATCCCACATGCCGCGGAGCAACTAAGCCCATGCGCCACAACTACTGAGCCTGCGCTCTAGAGCCCGTGAGCCACAACTACTGAGTCCGTGTGCCACAACTACTGAAGCCCATGTGCCTAGAGCCCGTGCTCCACAACGAGAAGTCACTGCAATGAGAAGCCCGTGCACCGCAACAAAGAGTAGCCCCCGCTCTCCGCAACTAGAGAAAGCCCGCGTGCAGCAACGAAGACCCAACACAGCCAAAAATAAATAATAAATAAGTTAATTAATTAATAATGAGAAAAAATATTATATATTTACAAGGTAGTTACCCTTCTCCAGTGTTTCACTTTCTTTTTGTAGCTCTGGTTTCCACCAGGTATCATTTTTCTTCTGCTTCAAGGACATTCTTTTACATTTTTTTTAGTGCAAGCCTGCTGGTAATGAATTCTTTCAGTTTTTGATATGTCTGAAGAAGACTTTATATTGCCTTTTTTTTTTTTTTTAAAGAGGATATTTTATTGTTAGGATCATTATTATTATTATTATTATTTTAATCTATATATTTATTTATTTATGGCTGTGTTGGGTCTTCGTTTCTGTGCAAGGGCTTTCTCTAGTTGTGGCAAGCGGGGGCCACTCTTCATCACGGTGCGCGGGCCTCTCACCATCGCGGCCTCTCTCGTTGCGGAGCACAGGCTCCAGACGTGCAGGCTCAGTAATTGTGGCTCACGGGCCCAGTTGCTCTGTGGCATGTGGGATCTTCCCAGACCAGGGCTCAAACCCGTGTCCTCTGCATTGGCAGGCAGATTCTCAACCACTGCGCCACCAGAGAAGCCCTGCCTTTGTTTTTGAAAAATATTTTCACCAAGAAAGTAATTCTAGGTTGACGATGTTTTTCTTTTGCTAGTTTAAAGATATTGCTCCACTGTTGCCTGGCTTACACTGTTTTCAAAGAGGGATCTGCTGTCATCCTAATCTTCATTTTCTCTGGCTGCTTTTAACATTCTTCTCTATCACTAGTTTTAAGCAATTTGAGTATAATGTGCCTTGATACCATTTTTCTTCATGTTTCTTGTGCTTGGAGTTCCTTGAGATTCTTGGATTTATGGGTTTATTACTTTCCTTACATTTGGAGGTGCTTTTTATTCAGTCATTTTTTTCTTCTGTTATTTCTTCTATCCCTCACACTTCCTTCCTCCTTCAGACACTCCAGTTACACATATAATTGGCCCCGTACTTCACTGATGCTCTGTTCATTAATTTTTTTCAGATTTTTTTCTTTCTGTGTTTCATTTTGGACAGTTTACATTGTCTTCAAAATCACTAATCTTTATTTCTACACTGTTTATTCTGACATCAATTTCATTCAGTGTATTCATCTCAGCAACTGTAGTTTTCATCTCTAGAAGTTCATCTTCCATGTCTCTAACACAATCTTTCCTCTAGCTTCTTAAACATATGGAATACAATTATAATAATTATTTTAATGTCCATATTTACTAATTCTACCATCTGTGTCATTTCTGGTCAGTTACTGGAATATTTCCTACTTCCTTACGTACCTAGTAATTTTTGACTGGATGCAGACATTGTGTATTTTACCATGTTGGGTCCTAGATATTTTTGCATTGCTAAAAATATTCTTTAGCTTTGTTCTGAGATACAGTCTGGAAACAATTTGATCCATTTGGGTTTTCCTCTTAAATGTTGTTAGGCAAGACCAGAGTAGCATTTATTCTACCATTAATTGGGACAAGACCCTTGTGATGGTTAATTTTATGTCAGCTTAACTGGGTCACAGAATATCCAGATATTTGGTCAAACATTATTCTGGTTGTTTCCATGAGGGTGTTTTTGGATGAGATTGCCCTCCTTAATGTGGGTGGATTTCATCCAATCAGTTGAAGGCCTGACTAGAAAAAAAAGCACTGATCCTCTCCCAAGTAAGACAGAATTCCTCCTGCCTGACCACCTTTGAACTGGTATTCTAGCTTCTGTGTAAGAATGGGATTTAAAAGTATATGAATTCATTTTTGCGTGTATTTGCACAAAGAAACAATGGAAAGACATCTAAGAAACTGATTATAGTGTTTATTCATGGGAGAAATGAGAATGCAATAACCAAGTAGATATGCACAAGGGTCAGAGTAAGACTTGTCAATCTACATTTTTATATATTTTTAAACTAGTGAATGCATTATTTTATTTAAAAAAAAAAAGTCATCACAGAAAATAGGGCTGGCCTGGCTTACTAACATAAGAACAGGAATCCTAATATTCTGCAGCATGCTGGAATCCAGTAGGGGGGTTCTCTGGAATTTAAGTCTTATTGGTGTAACTATTTCACAGTAATTAAATCACCTTGGATCAATTCCAAGGCAGATTTATCCTACCATTAAGGCAACAACTTAAGCAATATTTTGCTCAAAAGAAGAGCTAGACTGTGAGCTCCCTAGGCAGCTGAAACTATGTCTTCTGTCTGATCCATCTTTGTATATACCTACAGCCAAGTCCTGTATACAGTCGCTCATTATTGATTGCTTGGGTTGGTTGAATTAAGAACCTAATTCTACCATTAAGCAAATGGTGTTAAAGTGAATTTCCACAAGCCCTGTTTTCTAAGGGTAGTAGTGATAGACATCAATTGTTGGGGGGTTCATTGGGACTCCACTTGGTGACTCCCTGGCCTTTGACCAGATTCTGGAGATATGAAGTTTGCATAAGCACCAGTCTCTCTCTTTTTTTTTAAATTGAGGTATAGTTGATTTATAATATTATATTAGTTTCAGGTGTACAACACAGTGATTCAAAATTTTTTTATAGCTTGTACTCCATTTAAAGCTATTATAAAATATTGGCTATATTCCCTGTGCTGTAAAATATATCCTTGTAGCTTATTTATTTTATACATAGTAGTATGTAGCTCTTAACCCCTCTGCCTTTCCTCTCCCCACTGATAACCACTGGTTTGTTCTCTATATCTTTAAGTCTGTTTCAGTTGTTATATTAATTTGTTTTATTTCTTAGATTCCACATATAAGTGACAACATACAGTATCTATCGTCCTCAGTCTGACATTTCACTAAGCATAATACCCTCCAGGTCCATCCATGTCACTGCAAGTGGCAAAATTTCATTCTTTCTTATGGCTGAGTAGTATTCCATTATACACATACACACACACACACACACACACACACCACATCTTCTTTATCCATTCATCTGTTGATGGACACTTAGGTTGCTTCTATATCTTGGCTACTGTAAGTAAATAATGCTGTTTTGAACATTGGGGTGCGTGTATCTTTTCAAGTTAGTGTTTTTGTTTTCTTTGGATATATATCCAGGAGTGGAACTGCTAGATCATATGGTAATTCTTTTTCAGTTTTTTGAGGAACTTCCATATTGTTTTCCATAGGGGCTGCACCAATTTACATTCCCACCAGCAGTGTACAAGAGTTCCCTTTTCTCTACATCCTTGCCAACAATTGTTATTTGTGGTCTTTTTTGATGATAGCCATTCTGACAGGTGTGAGGTGATATCTCACTGTGGTTTTGATTTGCCTTTCTCTGATGATTAGTGATGTTGAACATCTTTTCATGTGTCTGTTGGTTATCTCTGTGTCTTCTTTGGAAAAATGTCTGTTCAGGTCTTCTGCCTATTTTAATTGGGTTGTTTATTTTTTTGATAATGAGTGGTATGAGCTATTTATATATTTTGGATAATAACCCCTTATCAGTCATATCATTTGCAGATATTTTTTTCCCATTCTGTAGGCTGTCCTTTCATATTGTCAATGGTTTCCTTTGTTGTGCAAAAGCTTTTAAGTTTAATCAGGTCCCATTTATTTATGTTTGCTTTTGCTTCCTTTGCCTTAGGACAGATAAAAAATATATTGTTACAATTTCTGTCAAACAGTGTTCTATGCTTTCTTCTAGGAGTTTTATGGTTTCTGGTCTTACATTTAATCTGAGTTTTTGTATATGGTGTAAGAAAATGTTCTAATTTTATTCCTTCATATGTAGCTGTCCAGTTTTCCCAGCACCACTTATTGAAGAGACTGTCTTTTTCCCCATTATATATTCTTGCCCCCTTTGGCATAGATCAGTTGACTGTTTAAGTGCATGGGTTTATTTCTGGGCTCTCTATTCTGTTCCATTGATCTATGTGTCTGTTTTTGTGTCACTACCATACTGTTTTGATTATTATAGCTTTGTAGTATAGTCTGAAGCCAAGGAGTGTGATACCTCTAGCTCTATTCTTCTTTCTCAAGATTGCATAAGCACCATTCCTACTGACACCATTCTTGTGAGGTCTTCTTTTCCTGGCCCTTTGGGCCAAATACCTGCTCTCTTCATATTTGAACGCATATGTATCTCTCTCTAACTGGTATAATTGTACCAATCTGAAATTGCAGTTGCCATTTTGAAAATTTTGTTATGAATAAGATTTTTCATTTAAGAGACACATTAAACGCAGAACAAAAAAGGGAAGAAACCTCATGAGGAAAGTCTCTGTCTTGCCCATCTAAAAGACAGATCACCTTTTTAAACTGCGAGACCTCCTCTTTTCTTCCATACTTACTAAGTGCCAGCTTTTAAAGGACATGACTTAATAGGATGCCAAGAATCTGAATTACTATTTAAACGAGCTGTACTGACTTTAGCTCTGGTAGTTTTGAGTGGGCGTGTCAAAATGGGTTTTGCTTTGTCTAAGTCTTCTCCTCTCCTTACACAGAGAAGATAATCAGCCACTCTCATCTATCTGCAGGCAGCTTGCTCTCACTTCTTTCTTCCTTCTTTTCCCATATTTTCTCTTTTCTTGGGAAAGTCTGGAGATTAACTAATTATAAATAGTTTTTCTGTCCTTATGTGCAGACTCAAGAAATATCTAGTACAGATTAACAGTCCAAAATTTCCATAAGAAAGAGAGAAAAATTAAACTATTTTTGCTTCTACTTTTCCCTTGCTGGAATTATAACCCAAAAGTTTAAATG
Organism: Balaenoptera physalus; assembly: GCF_965194825.1. NCBI lineage: Eukaryota > Metazoa > Chordata > Mammalia > Artiodactyla > Balaenopteridae > Balaenoptera > Balaenoptera physalus. Next base: position 5,640,397 of record NC_138886.1, read on the forward strand.
TGGGTTTGGGTAATAGTTTTGTTTCCTATACCTAGGCTTAGTATATCCAAGAGTCTTAAAAATCTTTTTGGATATATGACCATAGGAGGTTTATTTATATTAAAATATTTATGTAATATTCCTGATAATTAGATGATTCTTTGGACTATATACAAGAGTGAGATAAAATTAGCTTAAAAGTAACTCTATGCCTCCTGATTTTATTATGATATAAAAATAATGCAATAATTAAATCAGTGTAAGATTTGGGGTTAATTTCTCATGATTTAAACCTTCTAAATTAACTTTATTAGTTCTATGGATCCAGTAAGTTATCATTGTTTCCACAAATTGTTTAAAATTATAAAAAATAAAATTGAATTTAATTGAAAGAACTTATATAATAAAATATCTTTTTAAAATGATAATCTCATGAATTCTTATAATGCTTTAAATCATAAAGATTTGATGTGTTGGTCTAAGTTTTAATTTCCAGATGTTTAGTCCACTTAAAGATCTCTTAAACAAATGATAAATTAAGTTAATTAATAATCTTTGGATATATGGATAATTTCTAACTAAAGGAAAAGATCCAAACATTGGGCACCACATATAGTTTTAAATTACCCTTCCTCCTTATTTTTATATAAAAATTACCTATAGATTGATTAACTGGATGTGTAAATTTCTCTAAATGATATATCCATGCTTATTTTGCCACTTTAAAATTTGTTAAAGTGACATAAAATGTATGCTCATAGAAAAATTTGCTAGACAGTTCTTGGTTTCCAGTCTTCTAGTTTTCTCCTGTGTCTAGAAACTTTAACTTTAAAGTTGGCTAATATAAATGGTTACAGAGAAATAGGAATATGTGTGTAAGATAAATGTGGTTTGTCTGTTTTTTTCATTAAGAAAATTATTAGTTTATTAAGAGAGTAAACAAATATAATCTATGCATTGTTTTATTTAATGTGATATAGTCAGTTCAATTTTACAACTAGTTAAGAGGTTTAATTTTATCATCTATGGGACTTCCCTGGTGGCTCAGTGGTTGGGAATCCGCCTGCCAATGCAGGGGACACGGGCTCAAGCCCCGGTCTGGGAAGATCCCACATGCCGCAAAGCAACTAAGCCTGCGCGCCACAATTACTTAGCCCGCGCTCTATAGCCCGGGAGCCACAACTACTGTGCCCACGTGCCACAACTACTGAAGCCCACGCGCTTAGAGCCCGTGCTCTGCAACAAGAGAAGCTACCGCAATAAGAAGCCCGCGCACGGCAATGAAGAGTAGCCCCCGCTCGCCTCAAGTAGAGAAAGCCTGTGTGCAGCAACAAAGACCCCAGGCAGCCAAAAATAAATAAATAAATAGAAAATAAAATTAAAAAAAAATTTTTGTCATCTATTCATGAACACATACCTAAGAAGGTATATTAATTAATTCAAAGGTTTATAAATGATAAAAGATAACCAGAAGACAAATTTGAGGATAAACTATTAATGGTAAACGTAAAGGGTCTGAGGAAAATAAATTGTTTGTCTAGATTTATAATGCCTACAGATAGTGAATTTGAAGAAAATATTGAATTGTGTTTAAAAATACTGGAAATCTTGGCTCAATGTTAATAAATTTATTTATTCATTAAGAAAAGGACTTATAAATCTTTATTGCAAATTTTTAAATGAGTGATAGACAAAAAGTAAAATCAGAATTTGGGTTTTCTTTCTGTAAAGTGACCAAGTTATTCCACTGCCAGATAAGAGATTCCTTTCCTGTTTATCAACAAAATATTATGTTAACTATCTGAATTTTCTGTCATTACTCAAGAATCATTTTGAAAAAAAGTTCCCTTTTTTTTTTAAGTTCCTATAATCAACAATTTCTTGTCTTTGGATACTATGACATGTCATATACAGAGGGGTAGGAACATGCATAGAGAAACTCACAGCATTTCTGACTTGGTGAATCAGGAAAGTGAAGCCAATAAACTACGAATGCCGTAGAGTGTAGAGTAATCTTAGAAGGGAGAGAGACGGTGTGATCTCCAAATTCTGTACACTCATCTCTCACTGACCCTTGAATTACTCATACTCATATGTGGGACAGACTCAAAGCAGCTCAGCTAAAGACAAAAGATCTAAAGACAGAAACAACAACAAAAAACTCCGAGTGTTCGGAGAAAACCCTAAGCAACACACAAAAAGGGTACTAGAACTAATAAGTGAATTTAGCATATTGCAGGATACAAGTTCAGTATACAAAAGTCATTCTTACTTCTATACATTAGCAATAAAAAGTTTGAGGCTTCCACAGTATGGCTGGCGACATTAGTCAGCGCTCGCTCTACTCTCTCTAACGGGGAAACAGCGGACTACAAGAGACTGAGCTGTATCTGCCTCTATTTCCAACAGACTCACGTTCAACTTTCGCTCACACACACACAAAAAAAGCCGGGAAAATTTTATTAACCCTTTTTAAAAAAAAGTTAATATAAAATTATAGCAAAAATGGAACCTGAAGTTTAGTTAACACAGCTGGAACAATCCGCAGCTGCGGTGGCAGCGGCGGGAGAAGAGATTTAATTTAGTTGATTTTCTGTGGTTGTTGGTTGTTCGCTAGTCTCACGGTGATGGAAGTTGCACATTTTTTCGAAGGGACCGAGAAGCTGATGGAGGTTTGGTTCTCCAGGCAGCAACGTGATGCAAACCAAGGATCTGGGGATCTTCGCACCATCCCAAGATCCGAGTGGGACATACTTTTGAAGGATGTGCAGTGTTCAATCATAAGTGTGACAAAAACTGACAAGCAGGAAGCTTATGTACTCAGTGAGAGTAGCATGTTTGTCTCCAAGAGACGTTTCATTTTGAAGACATGTGGTACTCCCTCTTGCTGAAAGCACTGGTTCCCTTGCTGAAACTTGCTAGGGATTACAGTGGGTCTGGCTCAAAGCTTCTTTTATTCTTGTAAGAATTTCATGAAGTCTTCTCACCAAGGGTATCCACACCGGAATTTCCAGGAAGAAACAGAGTTTCTTAATGCAATTTTCCCAAATGGAGCAGCATATTGTATGGGAGGCATGAATTCTGATTGTTGGTACTTGTATACTTTGAATTTCCCAGGGAGTCGGGTAATCAATCAGCCAGATCAAACCCTGGAAATTCTGATGAGTGAGCTTGACCCAGCAGTTATGGACCAGTTCTTCATGAAAGATGGTGTTACTGCAAAGGATGTCCCTCGTGAGAGTGGAATTCGTGACTTGATACCAGGTTCTGTCATTGATCCCACACTGTTCAATCCTTGTGGCTATTCAATGAATGGAATGAAATCGGATGGAACTTATTGGACTATTCACATCATTCCAGAACCACAATTTTCTTACGTTAGCTTTGAAACGAACTTAAGTCCGACCTATGATGACCTGATCAGGAAAGTTGTGGAAGCCTTCAAGCCAGGAAAATTTGTGACCACCCTGTTTGTAAATCAGAGTTCTAAATGTCACACAGTGCTTTCTTCGCCCCAGAAGATTGAAGGTTTTAAACGTCTTGATTGCCAGAGCGCTATGGTCAATGATTACAATTTTGTTTTTTTACCAGTTTTGCTAAGAAGCAACAACAACAGCAGAGTTGATTAAGAAAAATGAAGAAAAAACTCAAAAAGAGAACACACATAGAAGAAGATGGTGGGTGCTTTTTAGATACTGATACCAAGGGCCACGCTTTCCATAACCACCACCTTGTAGTTGCAGAAAGCCCTAGATGTAATGATAGTGTAATCATTTTGAATTGTATGCATTATTATATCTAGGAGTTAGATATCTTGCATGAATGCTCTCTTCTTTGTTTAGGTATCCTATGCCACTCTTGCTGTGACATTGAAGTGCATGTAGAAAAAACCTTTTACTATATGAAACTTTACAACACTTGTGAAAACGATTCAATTTGGTTTATGTACAGTGTAATATTTCTCCAGGTATCATCTAAAATTCCCCACAGACAAGGCTTTCGTCCTCATTAGGCGTTGGCCTCAGCCTAGCCATCTGGGACTGTTCTATTAAATTGCTACCAGGATTTTGCATCCAGTTACCTCCACTTACTAGAACATACTCTCTACTAATGTTATTGAAACCAATTTCTACTTCATACAAATGTTTTTGCAGCACCAATCAAAGTTCTTCTTCCACGAGTCGAGTCCTCTAAGAAAATGACTGTGGTTATCCATTTTGTGTATTACTATCTCACTGCTTCCTATACTTGTGTGACTTTAATTGATACGTTCCTCACCATGGTGTCTCCCTCCCAACCACACCCACGCCATAAAGCAATACACTGTTACACTGTGGGTTTACACTAACCTTATACCCCAGAGGGGGAACGGGGGGATGGACCCTGGGCTTAATTTTCTTTTAAGGTCAAGGGAGTTTGGCATTTTTCGTTACCATGAGCTCTTTTGGAATAAGCTGGTGTTGATTAGCAAAGAAGGTGTAGATTGATACTAGGGAATATTGGCAGAACTGTATGGAAAACGTATGCCATTCTGTGCCCCCCATTAAATGAGATTAGCTTCTCGTGAGTACCATGGCTTTATTAACTTGCTAAGTAGTAGTATAAAAGAATTATCACTAAATTTGTTAGCAAGGAGATTTAAGATAAAGGTTGTATTGGATTCAACAAGTCAAGTCAGCTCAGATGATTCACCTTAACTTTTACTTTTGCAGCCATTTCCACTAATTTCTATTAATGGTAATGCCATAAACTTTGGTTCAAAGCAGAATCGATGTCTTTGCCATCTTGTGACTTAAAAAGTTCTGTGACTTTGTGATGCATGTGATAGTGTTCTGACGGTTCCTCTGACTGGTATTTCTTTCACCATGGAGTAACATCAAGTGATGAATGAGAACTGTTCAGATTATTCACACATACTACACAGTGAAGCAGAACGCTATCCATAAAACATAACATACAAAATTCCAAAATGGTCAATGGGAAATGACTAGAAATACAGGCTTAAAAGAGTTGGCATCTTTTAGCTGTATTTGCTAATACGGACATTTAAGCAGCTGAGAAAAGAGCAAAGTTGACTCAATTTTGTATTTCTTCTTGTCCTCAAACAATTTTTGATTCTTTCTGGATGATGCAGTGATGTTTTTATTCCTTCCGTATTTAAAAATGAAACACTTTTTTTTAGTGTTTCTAAACATAAATTCTACTTGGTTTGAAATCAAGTGGTTGGAACACTTTTGGCTTTTAAACATGTTGTTGATTCAGAGCTTCACTGAAAAAGCTTTCAATCAATGGATCAGTCTGATTCTGTAATTAGCGCACAGTACCTAATGTTTTGGTGCTATTATGAGGACCAATGCTCAAAGTGGATTTTGTTCTTGAACAGTGTCCCAGTAGATCTGATGAACATTTATTGGCTTGAGGTCTGATTCCCCCCACCCCAATAGATTTAAGATTTCTATTTAATGTTGAAAAACTGCACAAATCTGTATGGACAAAGCCTAGAAAAATGAAAACTAGATTGAATAGTAATGTAAATTAATCCTAGTGTGTATGATAGAGGAGGGAAAATTTTGGTGCCATAATTTCTTCATGGTGTTGGACTTAGATCCGTTGAAATGTATTTCTGTACCACAATTTAAGCTTCAGTGAAGGTTTGCTTAATTCATTGTCTAGTGAAAAAAAAAAAGTTAGAAAGATTAAACAACAATTCTATTTACAATATCGTTTAACAATACTTTTTTATACACTTAATGAAAGATGTGCAAGCCCTGTACACTGAAAATTATTAAGACATTGCAAAGGGAAATTATAAAATACCTAAAAACACTGAGAGACGTACTCATGGATTGTAGAATACTGATTCCTCATGAAGCCAATATTAAGATGGCAATCCCCTCCAAATGGATAATAGACAGCGCAATCTCAATCAAAATCTTAACTGGCTTTTTTGAAGAAATTGACAAGGTAATTTTAAACTGTATAGGGACAGGCAAAGACCTAGAATAGCTGAACAATTTTGAAAAAGAACAATAAAATCTGATGACACCTTAATTCAAGATACATTATACAGCTACAGTAACCAGGATAGTATGACATTGGTAGAAGAACAGACACATAGCAACAGGATCCGAATAGAGTCCATCTGTAGGTCCATATTTACACTTGTCCTATGACCCAGAAATTCCATTCCTAGGTATTTCTCCAGCAAAAATAAAAGCATATGTCCACACAATGACGAGTACAGGACTGTTGATAGCAGCAGTATTCACAAGAGCCCCAGCAACGGAAGCAATTCATATGTTATCCACTGATAAATGGATAAACAAACTTAGCAAGGAAAAGAAAAGAGACAGTATACACAACAATATGAATGAATACCAAAAAATCATGCTATGTGGAAGAAGTCAAATACAAAAGTCCATGGTTTTTGTATTATTCCACTTACATGAACTTCTTGAAAAGGCAAAATTACAGAGACAGAAGGCAGATGGGTAGTTGCCTGGAACCAGTGGTTGGAGAAGGGAATTAACTGGAAAGGGGCACAGAAAAAATTGTAATAACGAGGGAACTGTTTTATAATCTCAGTTGTGACAGAGGTTCCATGATTATGCACCAAAATTCATCAAAACGTACACTTAAAATGGGTGGACTGGGCTTCCCTGGTGGCGCAGTGGTTGAGAATCTGCCTGCCAATGCAGGGGACACGGGTTCGAGCCCTGGTCTGGAAAGATCCCACATGCCGTGGAGCAACTAGGCCCGTGAGCCACAATTACTGAGCCTGCGCGTCTGGAGCCTGTGCTCCACAACAAGAGAGGCCGCGATAATGAGAGGCCCGCGCACCGCGATGAAGAGTGTCCCCCACTTGCCGCAACTAGAGAAAGCCCTCGCACAGAAACGAAGACCCAACACAGCCATAAATAAATAAATAAATAAATAAATAAATAAATAAACAAACCTAAAGTTAGTTTAAAAAAAAAAAAGTTTATAAAATGGGTGGACTTTATTTCATGTAAAGAATACCTTAATTTTTCTTTTTTAATTACTGAAAAAAAATCCCCCAACCCAGGCCCTAATATTCTATACATATCCTCCCCTAAGACTCTGTCAAGGTAGTGTTCAGTGTTCTCCATTACTTCACCAAGATTTCCTTCCTTGACAGGCTTCCCTGAAGATCTGTGAGGAGTTGACTGTTAACAAATTTCAACTATATTTCACTTATAAAAACCATTATGTTACAGATTTTATCATCATGATATCAATAATGGTTGACACATAACTTTTCACTTACTGTATCAAGCACTCTATATGCAATATCCCACTGAAATACCATCAAACCCGTTAGGGAGGTGGCATTATGATCCACTTTCTTACTGAGGCCATAAGAGTAAAGTTATTTGTCTAGGGTCACAGCTAATATATGATAGAATCTAGATCAGGACTCAGACTGGGGTAGGTGAACCCCCTGGAAGTAAATGAAGATTTTCCAGGGGTTATTAGACACGGATCACTTTCAAGAGAATAAACTCCCAAACCTCAGCCTTCCTGTGTACTCTTCCTACAATCAATCTGCCTGAGCCAATGCACCTGCAACCCTCCCAGTAATTCTTTCCCATGGCCCTTTCACTATCACCCGTCATGCACTTTACAAAGGCAAAGCTTACCCTCACCACCGAGCACTGCTTACCAGTACGAACACCTCTGGGAGGACAAACACAGCTCCAAACATTGGCGTTAGTGAAGCCTCCTTTCCTTATGGCACCTTAAACCCCCAGTTTTATGACTCTCCTGGCTTCATTCACATTACTGTTAAGGGTAAAGCATGGGGCTGGAAGAGAGGCCTTTGAGGTTGCTCTGAACTCATGTACATCACAGAATGGGCTGGTATGTGTAAAGACAATTTTTGTTTAACCACCTTGCTTCTTCAATCCCCCTGCTATCCTTAAAGAATTCATTGTTACTATAGGGAGAGGCGGAGAACAAAGTCAAGAAAGGGTTGGTAGGAAATACTGAAGGCACAGGTTTCTCATGTCAACAAACCGTGGCAAAGTACTGTACAATTTTCAAGAAATAGAAAAAGGGCTTCCCTGGTGGCGCAGTGGTTGAGAGTCTGCTTGCTGATGCAGGGGACGCGGGTTCGAGCCCTGGTCTGGGAAGATCCCACATGCCGCGGAGAAACTAGGCCCGTGAGCCACAATTACTGAGCCTGCGCGTCTGGAGCCTGTGCTCCGCAACAGGAGAGGCCACGATGGTGAGAGGCCCGCGCACCGCGATGAAGAGTGGCCCCCGCTTGCCGCAACTGGAGAAGGCCCTCGCGCAGAAACGAAGACCCAGCGCAGCCATAAATAAATAAATAAATTTAAAAAAAAAAAGAAAAGAAAGAAAAGAAATAGAAAAAGCACGCTGGGAAATACCAATCAATCTCATAGCATGTCTCCTCTGTATTTTCACTATTCTCAAGTAGTGAGAAAGAGCTTGGTGATTATTCTTTTCTTTTTTTTAGAGATTCTTATTTTTACTTGAAAAGTAAAAATAAAAACAACAACAAAAAACAACTAAGGTACACATTGGGAATTGAACTACTATAGTTTTTCTTTCTAGAGATGTGACATCCATGTTTTCTGGTCAGTAATGTTCTACCAAATATTGTACTAAACCAGTGTACTAAATCCAAGCAGACAGATGACCAGTAAAGCTGTTTGCTACTGGTGATCATTCTTGATTTGCCAAAAGATTCTTATATGTTGTAAATCCACATTTATTTTTTACTTGGGCACAAGTTTCCTGCTCCTTGTTACTTATCTACATTTTCTGATTACTGGAATAATATACTTAGCAATTTGAGATTAATTTAACAGGCATATGTTACAGGTTCCATTGGGAGCAATAACTTAGTAACAATCATTAATAAACGTTTTGTAAGTTCCACACTTAATACTGGGCCCAGTGTCTTCTCTGCCTTTCATTAATAACATCTACAAAGTAAACTAAATTGTACTCTGAGAAGCAGAACATCCACTTTTACATGTGGTGTAGGATACAGTGTTTTCAAAATGCAACCTTCTTAAACATTCAAGAAGTCAGGAGAAAAAGGTCGGATGAATATTCAACAAACAACAGGGGTTACTCCTAAGGTGGGTGATCAAGAGAAAGAGACATTTACTTACTTTAAAATAATGAGTAAATACTACCTTTGTAATAAAAACAATTACAACCAAAAAGTATTCATCAGAATAAGAATTAAAAGGTAATCATTTGTTTACTGGAAGCTTCTGGAAGCTGTATCAATTCTGACCTGCTGAAGAGATGAACACCAAAGTGGGGGAAAAGGAGAGAAAAAGAGAGGGGAAAAAAGGAAAAGGTACCTGGTCTAATCTCTTGATGTAGTGTTTGAGCTTTGAGAACAGGCCCACGGGTCCTGGCAACAGAGATTTGCACCTGGAATCACAAACGCACTAGTCCTGGGAGCGGAAGAACATCCTGTGTTCTTTTATTACCAGAATATTCCTATATGGAAAATGCCTGGAATAACTGTCAAACACAAATAATAAAGGTCTTGGCAGCAAGATTTAAATGTTAACCATCACATTGTTGAATGCTTTGTATGCAGTGACCACCCAACACTTATGGAGTATATAAAGCACTCAGAACAGGGTCTGACATAGTTAAGAGTAATGTAAGTTTGCTATCATTATCATTATACTGCACTCTAGTAGTATAGAAATGTGAAAAGCATTTCACTGATTCATTCATTCACTCAGTAAGTTTCTACTAAACATCTACTATGTGCCAGGTAATAGAATATGTACTGAGATTTAATAAAAGCACAAGATAGGCATGGTCCTGTCCTAAGGGAGCTTACGGTCCAGGAGGGGAGGGGCAGTGAACAAAGTATCACATTAATTAAAGTTTAATTATAATTCGAAATAAGTTCTCCAAAGACAAGAATAAATCCTATGAGAGAATACAACAAAATGAAGGTTTATATAAAAAGTTCTTAATGACTTGCATATGTTTTCTAAATTCCTGTTTTTAAAAGATTCTCTCATTAAAATTCTTTTGATAAAGTAATACAAACTTGTTTTAGAAAAGTCAGAGTAGAGACTACCAGCATCTTATTTTTTATTTCTATTCAGTCTTTTTTAAAATTGAATTTTAATATTGTGGTATCCTACCTAAACTAGAAATTTATAGCCCACTTGAAAATATACTGATTGCTTAGTCAGCCTAGCCATGGCTTTTTGTTAAGAATTTTTCATGTTTATAAAGTGAAAAACACTTATTCTCTAATTTATCTATTTAGTCAGTGGTGATTTCTAGACATCAGAGTCCCTTAAAGAGAAATATACCTAAACAACAAAAAAAATGTGGCCAGTTATGCGAAATAAAGGTACCCAATTAAATCTTTAAGCTATGAATACGATAATCAATATATCATATCTGGACACAACTCTATTCATAAGTGCAATAACTTTAAGCAAAATTTTTGTATCTGTCAGGTTCATGCACTTAGGATATCGTTGGGAAAACATTTTTAAAAATAAGAGCAAAGGAACAGCTACAGGAACAGACTATTCCGAAACCACTTCCAGGAACAGGGTTTGTTTAAACAAAATGTATTAAGTGAAACCAGCTGCATTAAGGGTCGATGCCATCTGAAGTGGAATTCTAAAACCACCCACTTCATAATATCTGGGTAATTATTCCTTCCTGTTGCTATAAGTGAAATACTCAATGGCCAACGAGCTATAAGACAGCATGGCAAGGAGCAGTTCACCAATGAAAAAAAGGCCCAATTGTAGTACAAGGGATGCTCACAAGAAACCCTTGGGTCTTCTAGCTGGTCCAACTAGCTTTATGCTTCCTATCACACATCGGACAAAGTGCTCAAGAAATGTGAAGAGAGTCGCTCTTTTGGGGGTACCAGGAGAGAGGTGCCTACAGTCAGGAATAATCATATTCTGCCAGTGGGTCAACTGATGACGCTTTCACACAAACTGATGATTTAAAAAAAAACAAGAAAAAACACTCCAGGAATTAAAAATATGCTCTAGGGAATTCTAAAATGCATACTTTTTTCCAGTCCGAAAACTAAAACAGATCTGAAGAAAAATGGAGCCTGAATCATAACCAAGGTTTCATTATTTAAAATCATTTTCCTTAACTTATAACAAAAGCATATGAAAGGGCTTGCCCCTTTGAAGACTTCCTGGTGGCAACACATCAGGAGAACCCTTCGGGAAGTCATGTGACCCAGTCAAGAACATCACCCATTTTGAAAGTGTTTCCCAGTGTATCATCAGTACTGGTGGTAGGACTGTAATCAAAACAATGTAGTTGAGAAACGCAGCCATTAATCATTTTATTTTGGAAACCAATTAGGGGATGATGAAGGAAGAAAAAACAGTGATTCATTTGTTTTGATGAAATCTGGCCTTCAAAAGATAGAATGGGCCAGGAAACACACATATTTTTATGTTCTAAGGTATCTTAAACTTGGCCTTTAACAAAAGATTCTTCCCAAGCTCAGTAAATGAACAAAATAAATCAGCTAGTTTATGAACTTGACTATGATATAGTCTGCTAACTTTATGGATGTAAGCTTGCAGGTAAGAAAATATATATGACCTAAGAGCCGTCACAAACTTTGCTGTTTGAAGCACCAAACTCAACAAGATAGCGATGTACCATGATCCAATGTCACCTGCAGGATAATAGTAGCTCAGGTTTGAAACTGCACTCATTAGCTGTGTTTACCTGACTCTTTAAAAAGCAGGCAAAGCTCAGTACTAAAACTCAAGTCAAAATGTGCAATTCACAACACAGCTTGTATGGACCAGATTTATTTCTTAGAAGAAATAGTCTGAAACTTCTAAACTGCACGGAGAGGATAATATCAACAATGTTCTGAAAGGTTTAAGAACATTCCAATTACAGGAAATCCTGATTATTATGACTACCACCAGTTAAAAATTCAAGCACAACTACGTAAATAGACAGTACAGTATTATTTGAAATATCTCTTAAAATATCCTTTTTTAAGTTTTATTGAAGTATAGTTGCTTTTCTCTTAAAATATCCTATTCAACATTTTCCACACATCTTATACCCTCCCCCATTCAATACTTCCACTCTTTGTGCTGCCCAGGACCCCACATCAGAAATCTTATTTGACATAGTTACTGGTTTATTATAGAGAAAGGGTACAAGCGGAGGGCTGGGAGGATGAAGAAATTCTTGAAGGACCAGTCGGTGCAGGAGGTAGCTGATGGAAACTGGAAAGGAAAAAGAAGAAAATCAAGAGACAAGCAGTGACATGAAAGTGGTCACCTCCCTGGAGAGGCTTTCGGTTACTTGTGGCCTCAGGCTACCATGTGGCCTCTTGAAGGGCAGAATGTAAAGTTCTCAGTTTGAGCAACCAACTCAGTGTCAGGAGAAAGGAAAAATGACACATTAGCAATGGGAAGCTCAGATCGAATTCCCAGAGGCTGTCAAGACTCAACCTAAGTGATGGTGTGTCCTCGCACAAACGTAGGGCTTACCTCAGAAGTGAACCCCAAGGCACCCTAGGTCTACTTCCTAGATGAAAATGCTATTCTGCTTTCAACTTTATTTCTTACTTTCATTCTGTCTGGATGGAAGAAAGATGGTCTGGGGGTTTAAGTCCTGGCTCGGTTCTAAACCAACTGGGATCTTCAGGCAAGTTAATCCACATCTCTGGGTGGATTAACGTTAACTTCTTAAATTCTAAACCTTCTTTCTTGGAGTCATTTCCCTTCTTGAAATATATCCTTGAGAATGTCCTTTCGTGATGAGTTCTCAGTGGTAAATTCTTTTTGTTTTTATTTATCTGAAAATGTCTTTATTTCATTCTCATTCTTGAAAGACTGTTTTATGGCTATACAATTCTAGGTTAATAGTTATTTTCTCTGCCTACTTTGAAAATATTATTCTACCTTTTCAGGGCTTCTACTCTTGCTGTAGAAAAGCCAGCCGTCACTCTAATCCTTTGTAGGTAATCTGTCTTTTCTCTCTAGCTACTTTAAGAGTCTTTTCTGTCTTTGATATTCTATAGGTTCACTATATATTTAGACATGGGTTTCTTTCCTTCTTTTCCTTCCTTTTTGACTGTGTTGGACTTTGATGGGCTTCCTGAACCTGAGAACTTTTATCTCTCTACCACACTTAGAACTTAGGACAAGAGAGGACCCTGTCCTCAATTCCACAATTTAACAGACTCCAGCTCTCCCCACAAGGCAAGGGGTCTGAAGGCTCAGGGAATGTGCCCACCCAGAACCTAACTACCATATTCTAGGTATCCAGGACCCTGGAATTCCCTACCTAATCAGCTCCAAGCCCACATTCAGGGCTTACATGGATCTCTTCCCAGGTCTACTCTGAAAGTGGAATGCACCAGCAGTGTGGGCAGATTAAACATGCCAGAGGTGTCCTCTAGTGGCATGTTTGTGAGAAATGTGAACAGAGATTATATAGGCAGGCTGAAACATCTATACATGTGTGCATGAGGCCCCTCACAGTGCACAAAAAAGCTGGGGGAAGAAAGAGAAGAGGGCCAGGCCATAGGTCAGGGTCTGGCTCATTCTGTGCTGCTACATGCCAGTGCGAAGCTCTGTGAAGTTCAAACACTCTAAATTTCTAGGTTACTATGGTATATTCACCAAGGCAGGAGTATAGAATATATTTTATTTAGTAGTTTGTTACACTTGTAACTTTTAAATATTTAGACATATAGTTTGTGGGCCTCCATTTATACTGATGCCCTAGCTTCCACAAATGACAAGGGATGGCCTGATGTTTATCAATTATAAAAATTCTCACCAGTTATCTCTTTCAATATTTCCTCTTTGCCATTCCCCATAGCATCCTCTTATGTTCTTGGAACTCCAATTAAACATAAGTTGGATCTTCTCACTATATACCCTGTCTGTTAACCAATCATATTTTCTATCTCTTTATCTCTCTAAACTGCAAGCTGTGTTACGTCTTCAGATTTATCTTCCAGTTCATTAATTCTCTCTTCAGCTATATCTATTCTGATATTCAACCCCTCCTTGAATTTTTTATTTCAAAGATTACACTTTTCACTTCTTGACATTATATTTGGTTTTTAAAATAAATTTGCCTGGCTGTTCTTGATGATATCTTTTTCTTCACTCATATTTTCGATTCCTTCTTTTGTTTCCAAAAATTACTAAGTGAATTTATTTTATATTCAATATCCAATATTTCCAATATCTGAAATCTTTAGATGTCTGAGTTTACTATGATTTCTATTGACTCTTGCTCATGATATCCTCTTTCTTTGGGTCTGTGTGTCTGCCTTTCTCCTTTTTTGGTGTGTTCATATTAGTTGGAATGATCAATGGGAATTCTTTGAGTCCAGAGAAGACTTCGATTTGCTTCTGTCATGTGCCCAGGGACACTAAAAACCTAGGTCCACTTTAAATCAAGATTTCCAACTTGCAAGTATGGGGGGGCAGTGTCACACAAATAGTATAAAATCAATTTCCAAACCCATGTGAGAGCTGATCAGTAGCCACAAGTTCTTATGTGACTTTTTTTTTTTTTTTTTACTTTGTCCTCCACCCAAAGCCAAAAGTGAAATGGAAAATTTTCTTTGCTGCTTGATACTGTGTAAAGTACTCCTCTCCTAGTCCACCTTTTCTCTGAGAGTGTAACCTCTCTGAAGTCTTGGCTTTACAAGAAATAGTCTTGGATCAGCAACCCCTTTCTCTACCCTAAGAGAGCCCAAGCTTGTCACAGGCACACTACTCTCCTCCCTCACCCCACCAGAGTTCTGGGTCATTTGAATCTGTATACCCAGGGTATCATCAATTTCTGGGGTTAAAGTTTTGTGAGGAGCAGATTATTTACATGGTCAGGGAATGTCTTCCCCACAGATTGCTTTTTAGTTGCAAGAGGAAAACTAGCAACTAATTATCCAATGGAGGAACCAAACCACACTGTTGACTAGATAATCAAAATTAATGTCACTAATGACAGGCAGAAGGACACTGTGTGCACCTGGATGTGATACCATGAGAAAGACATAACATTACTCCTGTAGTATTCTAACCAGGAATGTGTAACCTGAACCTAATAGTAAGGAAACATCAGACCAAAATTGAAAAACATTCTATAAAATAACTGGCCTATACTCTTTAAAAATATCAATGTTATGCAAGACAGAAATACTAAGGAACTGTTCCAGATTACAGGAGATTAAGGAACATGACAATGCAATCCATGATCCTGGGCTGGATCCTACACTTGGGGGTGGGGGTGGGGGGATGCTATAAAAGGCATTATGTGAGAAAACTGGAATATGGACGGTAGATTAAACGAAAATATTGTTATCAGGGTTAAATTTCCTAAAATTGGTAATTATACGGTAGTTAAGTAAGAGAATATCCTTGGTCTAAAGAAATATATTTGAAGCATAAGGGACAAAATGTTACAACCTAATCTCAACTGACTCAGAAAAATGAATTTTCTATCCACATACACATACAGAAAGAGAGACAGGAGGGGGGAGAATGATAAAGCAAATGTAATGTGGCAAAATGCTAAAAGCTGATGACTCTAAGTAAAGAGCATGTGGGAATCTCTACTAGTAAATTTTGAAACAATTTCAAAATACAAAGTAAAAAACAAAGTAAAAAAACTTGAGCCAATGGTAGATGTGGAAAACAGAATAAACAAACATACAGTGTTTGCATTAGCAAACTGTACTGATCTGTGAGGAATCTAAAACTCCATTTTACCAAATATTTCTGCTGAGGAACAGGTGAAGAAATAATATAGAGTTCTGCTCCTGCTTAAGACATAGAAAGCCGTAAGAGAACATCCGTCCCAACCTAATAAGAAAAGTCTAGATAATCTATAAAATCGTAACATTTCTTGAGCTAATCAGAGAGCTAAGGTCACAAGGTAACCAAGTGAACAGAATTCTAAAGAGTGTGACAAGTCCCTCCAAAGAGAGACAAGACATACAAACTGTGTGACCTTACACAGAGCACAGGAGGAACAGGTGTCTGCCATAAAATTAGGTAAGAGGAAAACAGCTTAAATTTTAATAAATTCTTATAAAGTCCAGTGTGGCTTAGTATAACATATCGAATCCCTGGGAGTTCCAGACATCACAGCTGTCTGAACGGACTTGCAAGCTCTTTTCCATGGGACCTCTACCAGATGCTCATGATAAAGGTTGAGAGCAGAGAAGGAGACTAGAGAGAGCCCCCCAATACTGAACTGGGATAAAATCTTGCCCACTTCCTGGACCATTCTCTCATATAGCGTGAAAACTTTAATCCACTGGGGGAAGGGCAAGAAACCCTCCCTGCCCCCCAGGATCCAGGCAAAGATCTACTGCTTCTGGGGGTGGAGGAGAAGCAAAGCCATTGTCGGCTGGATCATGCACTGATACAATATAGAGGTCTGCTATTGCTGGGGAGGAGGGGCCCATGAGAAATTCTATCCCACCCAACCAACCCCCCACAACCGGAAGGTAGAGTTTGGGTGCCACGGAGCACCGGTGGAAGTGCTGGAATGCTAAGAGATCCCCACCACAGGACATGCCTAAGACTAAGGACTAAGAGGACCAAGAAACTCTCTGCCCCAACCAACCATGAGCCTGGCTCCAAGTAAAAAGCTACAGCAATTTACCACTAGGGTAATAATAAAGGTAGGTTAAAAGTAAAAGAATGGGGAAAAAATATTACACAAGCATTATCAAAAGAAAGCTGAACTGGCTATCAGAACAAGAAATATTACCAGGGATAAGGAGGGATGTTACATAATGATAAAAGGGTCCATTCAACAAAAAGTCTTAACAATCCTAAATGTGTATGTACCTAATAACAGAGCTTCAAAATATAAAAAGAAATAATATAAATAAAAGTAATTTAGTCTTCCCTTTAATTCTGACTAGTCATTTCTTTGCTTTTCCTCCATCCTTACTGGTCCAACTTTTATTACTTACTATTATATGATAACCAGCTTTTAAAGCTAATTATTTATATAATTTTTTACTTATTATTATATGATAACCAGCTTTTAAAGCTAATAACTCATTTCAAAATATGCCATATTTTCACTGCAGCACTGTTTGTGTTAGCAAAATAACTCAAATGTCCTTCTATGACAAATTGGCAGAGATGTTTACTCCATTAGGGAAGAGGGAGGAAATGATATGAGAGGAGCTCCATCCCACCAGAAAGGAGTAGAAGGTCCAACCCTTCCATCATATCAAAGTGTGAAGAGAAGAAGAGAGGAAGAAGCAAATAGTCAAACAAGTGTCATTACTTGCCCTCCCTGCAAAATTCTGAGGGAAATCAGTCAGGGTCCAGTCAAGAGACGGAAACCAAACCAGTACTTTGTACAGGGAAATTTTAATATAAAGAATTAACTAGGGCTTCCCTGGTGGCGCAGTGGTTGAGAATCTGCCTGCCAATGCAGGGGACACGGGTTCGAGCCCTGGTCTGGGAAGATCCCACATGCCGCGGAGCGACTGGGCCCGTGAGCCACAATTACTGAGCCTGCGCGTCTGGAGCCTGTGCTCTGTAACAAGAGAGGCCGCGATAGTGAGAGGCCCGCGCACCGCGATGAAGAATGGCCCCCACTTGCCGCAACTGGAGAAAGCCCTCGCACAGAAACGAAAACCCAACACAGCCAAAAATAAATAAATAAATAAATAAATATTAAAAAAAAAAAAGAATTAACTAACAAAAAGTTGTTAACTAATAAGAGGATTTTCTAACTGTGTATTCTTAAGAGTCCATGTTTGTCTATTTGGCATCCATTAATTACAAGGCCAAAGTACCCAGCCAACTTGTTTAGATCTGCCCTGTGATCCAGAGCCAATACTCTAAACCACCTCCTTATCCAACTCCCATACACCAAGCCAGTATTTCCCCTGCCCTAAGTCACCCAGGGCCAAGCACCAGACAACTAGGGCTGAGGGAAAGCAAACAAGGAAGGAACTAAAGAACTGAGGAGAACCTCCCCTCCATTCCAAAGATTAGGTTCAGACCCTGCAGAGAGGTCGTGCTCCGCAGGAAGACACAGCCTGCTAGCGGCAAGGACGCCTGCCAGAGGGAGTAATCCACAGAGGTCTATGAAAGCGGCCCACCATGCAGTGGAGAAACTTGTTGGAGGGTGTGAATGGGCTGGCGCTAGTCCACAGTGCGGCCTCCTGGGTGGTCTGTGAGGGATGCTGTCACTGGGCATAGTCCACTGAAAGCCATACCCCACTGAAAATCAGCACACCGGAAATAGGAAAGGAAACCCCTTCTCCCTCGATGGCTTTGCAACGTCCCTTTAACATTGTCCCTCTATTGACAAAGCCTAACAGTAAGCCAGCTGGTAAGGGAGAAATGCTTACAGAGTCCAGATCCTATGTCACAAAGCAGAGCGAAGAAAAATGGATTTGGGGATGAAGGGCAATAAACTGGTAACTGGCACAGTGAGGGGAAGGGAGGTCAGACTGGTAGATTGAGGGGGAAATAATGAGCTTTTGCCCCACCTCCTAATTGAAACTCTGAGAGAAGATCACCTTGCGGGATGCAACCTCCCACCCATGTATACACGGATGGCCACAGAATAAAAGTCGGGAGTAGCATGGCAGGACAAGGCAGAGAGACCTTGTTAATTGGCTAATTAAAACACTTCTCTTTACTTCTCCCCACTACAACAGGGCAATTTATGAGGAAGGCAGATTGGTGATTTTTTTTTTTTAAGACTATCATATCTCTGCACAGCTGGGTAGTAGAGTAGTATACAAATCTATGACTCTTCTACATTACTATATGTCTTAAAAAAGAGGAAAAAAACAAAAAGAACACACAAACTTGTAAATGCATAGAATATTATACTTCATCAAATCTAAGATGCCACTGTGAGATACACTTTACTTTATGTTCCATTAAACCATGGCATTCTATTATAATAGAATTATTATAAGATCCATCCTAATTTTAGAGATTTTTTTTCTTCTCAATTTTTTATTTTTTAACTAATTTTTTAAACTGAAGTATAGTTGATATATGTTACAGGTGTACAATATAGTGATTCACAATTTTTAAAGGTTATATTCCATTTGTAGTTATTATAAGATATTTGCTATAGAGTTTTTTTAAATGTGAAATAATGGACATTTTGGAATTAATTAGCTTTGAAAAAATACAGAAGAAACCAGTAAGGTAGGCCTTACTTCTACTGAACGCCTGCCTTTGTTGCTTTCATTTTCTTACTGTGTGTGTATGTGTATTTAAAAAACACACATGTACAAACTTCCATAGTATTCATCTTAAATTCTCTCCTTAAAAAACATCCTTGTCATCCTCAATTTGAGGGAAGAACTTAAATTCCTACCTAGACACATTCTAATTCCAACAAATATGTGTTTCCAATTCACAGCCGTTTAAATTCAAACGTAACCTACTGCTCTACCACTTTTGCATTCCGGCGGGGATCTTTTTGGTGCCTCATTTTATTACCAGGACACATCTGTGTGAACTGGCAAAGTAAAGGATGCAATCTCTAAAGCAGGTGTGTTGACTGTCCCACACAGAGGAGACAACCACAGCCTCCATCTCATCTCACCAGCTCTTTAAGGTTCACATAAAAGGATGCCAACAACTGATTAATATTCCACATGAGAGTTACACTTTTGATGGTTACTTTCAACTTCACAGGAGTCTTCAGCTCCATGAGGAACTTCATAGGCCATCTAGTTCATCCTAAACTCTTTGAATGGTTCATGTTTAAAACATTACTGAGAGCTGGGGAATTCTGAACATGGACTGCATGTTGAACAATGTTATTGGATTAATGATGGTTTTCTTATGTGCGGCAACGGTGCTGTGGTGGTGTAAGAGAATGTCCTTATTCTTGGCTATCATGAGTCTACAGCCAATTTCCAGGTGGTCTGGTGAAAGGGAAGTGTTTTATGTAAAGAGAGATGGAGAGCGTGTGGCAAGTGTTAAGAGTTGGAATCAAGGTGAGGGATAGATTGGTAGTTCTTTGCACTATTCTTTCAAGTTTTTATAGGTTTGAAATTTTTCATAATAAAAAATTAAGAAAATAAAATAAATGCTCTTGATAAATACAATCCATCCTTCTAAACATCTTCAGGAAAGGAAATTCCATGACTTCCCATGAAGCCAATACAGCACCTTAGTAAGGACAGTCACAACTACCACTGCAGCAGCTACAATTACTGGGGGTTCTCTGCAGGCACCATGCTAAGAGCTTTAGTGCACTGCCTCTTCGCATCCTCTCAATAATCCTTTGAGGTGGGTGTGTGTTATCTCCATTCCTATCTCACAGGAGTCAGAGCCAAAGCTTTCAAGGGCGAATCCAGTAACTGTGTGATCCCACTCAAGTTATGGTAGAGTCAGGATTTCTGGATAGAGAAACTCTGGAGCCCACACTCTTTACACTACCATCTCTTCAAACCTAGATCAGGACTCCCTCTTGGTCATGAAATCCACTAGTAAGTCACAGCCAGCATTTTTCAATATGAAATAAAAAAGAACAATCACTGTGCTGTATAATGAGGGTATGTATTAATTCACAGACTTTCTTCAGATACACACACACACACACACACACACAGACTCATAGTAGAGTTATGTATTCCCCACGCAGGTTGCAATGCTTGAAAACCACTACATTATTCTATATTGCCTCCTTCCTCCTCTTTCATTTCCTGCCCAGAAGGCTCACTGTTTAGGGGACTAGAGGGAAAAAAAGCAATGCAGATTTGGATAGTTAAGGGAAAAATTCTATTGAGAATTCTCTAATCTCAAAGTAAGCCAAAATAATATACTTTTAGTACACACTATCGGATAATCATGCAGCTGGTAAATTTGCTAAATTTGCTAAGACATTTGCAAGTAGGAATTTGGATAATCCCCTTGATGTTTGTTATAGTAAAATGTTATCTGCAATCCTATTAAATAATATCAATTTAAAATTCTGGCTGAAATAGTACATATAAATATGGTCAATTGTTAAAGTTAAGTGAAGATTCTTCTCTGGTGATTCTTCTCCACTGAAGATCCCATTGCATGTCAACATGACTGAGGTCAAGAATGACCAGGGAAAACTATACTGAGAAGTCCAAGTTGAGGACTGCATGTATGTGTCTGTGCTGTTTGGCGGGGGGTGGTGGGGGGAGGTGGGCAGGGCAAGTGAGCGGTAGAGAATTATATCAGTAGAGTCTCCCCAAACCAAGCACCCAACTAGATGTCCTATTTTAAAAGGTTAAATGACAAAAGTGAAGGAAAAAAAAAATTCCATATGTGTTTAAGGCCCACCGTTAAAGGAGGGTTATCTGAATTAATCTTACCATTACCAAGTGAAGTCATAGGAAGAAAGTACTATGTCTTTAAATCCACAGCAATTTTTCATTCCAAGTTTCTGTTTGAGGCCATTACTGCTCCCCTGGGACTGTGTTGACTCACTGCATCTTCAGAATGACGCAAGTGAGCTTCTCTGTACAACTTCAAAACAGACTGTGAATATATCCAGGCAAAGGCTGTCTTAGGAGCCAAGAGACCAACCAGGCGCCCATTCACAGGACTGCTAGGACCGGGCAGGTAATGAGAATGCTCTGCTCCTCATCTTCTGTTTCATCACAGTCTAATCTCTTTCTTCAACTGGTAAAATAGCTTGACCATCTTTTCTAAATCTTTTCTTAACTTGCCCATCCTCTCTGGGACCTCACATCCATCTTCACTGCCCATTCAGGGGCCAATCTACTTTCTTGGACTTACTTGATCATGTGGTAAGAAAAGAATGGAAACAAGAAATCCACTTCACATTTCTCCAGTGCTGGGTATCTCACACATCTCCAGTTCCCTCCTTTTTTTTTTTAATCTAAAAAAAGAAAACTCATTGTGGGGAGTGGGAGAGCAACTTAAATTATCCATGCTCTCCTGCCTCATTATTAGAAATAACTGAGAGCTGGCTATAACTCAGTATTTCTTCCAGTACTAATAGAGATGACACTGAATGGCTCACCTGATCTCCTAAATCAGTCCCCATCTGCATCCACCAACCATGGGCATAGTGGATAATGGAAAGGACTGGCAATGGCAGACCTCCATCCAGCCATTCAAAATGAAGAACATCAGCCCGTGGCATGTGCCAGGCTCAATGCAGGCGCTGGAGACAGAGCAGACTGACTAAGACAGTCATGGCCCTTCCCTGCCTGGAGCTGACAGTACAGTGAAGGAGGAAGGCTTTAAATAACTGCCACACTAATAGGGTTCATTGTAAGTATGGAACATGCCAACACAGACTAACACGAGTGCTAGAGAATCTGACTGAGAGTGGAAAGGTCTCTGTGAAAGTGACATATAACATGAGACCTGGAGGAAGAGGTGATGTTAGCCAAGGAGAGGAAAGTGTGAGATATGGGAAGTGGGGGGGAACAGTTCACCTAGAAATAGCAGGTACAAAGGCCTGAGGGAAGGAAGGGCCTACTACGAGAATCAATATGAGGTGAACAGAATCCAAAACTGAAGCTTCAAGAGGTTTCATTTGGGGACTGGTCAGATACAGACAGTCCCAAGATCACCACCAATATGACAAAGGCAAATAAGGCTACGTCTGCGTGGCCTGTAACCAGATAACTGTGGCGTTACCTGGTTCACCACATCTCCAGCCCTACAGCTTCCTTCCCAAAACACACAACCAAAAACCAGAGACTGAACCAACATAAAATGTGTCTGCTTTTTACAAAAGTAGTTTACATTTGGGGCTGATCATTTTCACACAGTGTTCTTTTGAGAACACTCAAATTATAAAAGGTATCTGTGGTGCCAGAAAGCAGAGTGGGCTCTATTAATACAATAACTGAGCAGCTGTAAATAATAAAACCTCTAGTAATCAAGCTAAATGTCAGGCTTTGCCAGTAGTATCTCAAAATCAAATGCAACTTCACTGTATTTCTATTTTATCCTTACCAAGACATTAGCCACCTAAAAGTATCAAAAGTATGACATTGTTTTAAACCCAAAGTAACTCCCCACATAACAGATTACTCATATGATATACATATTGTTGGTTGGTTAGTTGAGGCATTTCACTATCAAACACACCACTTCAAACTCATTTCTCTATATAAATTTATAAGCTCCCCCTCTCCAAGCATAAAGGGATAAACAGTACAAGATCCTTTCGTGATTTACAGTTGGGGACTAAAGTCTTTAATGTACCTCGAGACTTTACAGACTTTGTTTCAGAGGTGAAATTGTACCACTTTATGCCATAAATCAGCAAGCTCTAACATAAAGTAAAAAATGGCGGAGGGCCGCAAAGAGGCAAAGGAGGATGGAATTTTTATAGTAAACAACTTTGCCATTGTGAATAATGACTGTTCCTAAAATGTGCTGCTGCTTTTCCAGTGTCTCTCTTTTTCCCTCTGTTGATCTTCGTTGCCATAACTACCATTTGAATCATCTTAACAACTGCATACACATCTCCAGAGCTGTTATTGCCACTCTGTCACTCCAGTTCAGCTTTCATTCACCTGGCAGCTGCTTAGACCAGAGGCTGTTATCACATCACACAGGGGGGCTGTTTTGTGAAAAAGTAATTAGAAATTAATTCTTAGATTTTTTTAAAAAGTCATAGTTCTCAATATATGATAACATTTAAATCTCACTTAATCATAATTCTCAATTAACTAGAAAGTTTTTTCCTCCCAAATTACCATAAACTTTTTTTTAATTTTCAAGGAGAAAATGACAAATTTTCAAAATATAAGGAACTTAAAAAAAAATTCTAAGCTCTGGATAATACCCTAGAGGTTAATATATATTTGGCTTCATGGCCTATGTTTTCTCTATCTGCAGTAATCCATAATCATCAAAGGTGTTAAAATAATGACTGTGTTTCTGGGGAAAGATGGTGGACTGAGCACATGTGCTTATCCCCTCTCCTGACTGTGACCCCTTTAAATTACAATAAAGGAATTTTTAAAAAGTCTAAACCCACAACAGTGAAGAGAAAAGAAAGGGGGTTGTCATCATACAACAAATTTCGACAAATTTTTTGGAATCTGAAAGTGGATGGGTGCACATTGCCTAGTGAAGCAGAGCGGAGGAAATCCCTGCTGAGGAGAGTCTTGAAAGAGTAGAGTGACAGAGGGAGCCCATGTGCCAGGAAGAGCTCCGAACATGAAGACTGCAGGTAGAATGCAGGTGGAAGTGAGACTTAGGGGTGAAAACTGATAATTCTACATCTGTACATGAAATGGTCGACAGCCAAAACACACACCTGACCCACCTCTGCACGCCCAGACATTTACCACCAGTAAGGAGGAATCTCCTCTAAAGAAATTAAAGGAGGGACTCCCCAGGTGGTGCAGTGGTTAAGAATCTGCCTGCCAACGCAAGGGACAGGGTTCGACCCTGGTCCGGTAAGATCCCACATGCCGCGGAGCAACTAGGCCCGTGTGCCACAGTTACTGAGCCTGTGCTCTAGAACTCCCGAGCCACAACTACTGAGCCCGCGCGCCTAGAGCCCGTGCTCCACAAGAAGAGAAGCCACCGCAATGTGGAGCCCGCGCACTGCAACAAAGAGTAGCCCCTGCTCGCCACACCTAGAGGAAGCCCGCAGGCAGCAACGAAGACCCAACGCAGCCAAAAATAAATAAATTAATTAATAAAAAAAGAAAAGAAATTAAAGGAAAGTCTGGAAAACACTAATGCAGCATGTTGGTGCCCCAACGTTATATAAGCCATCTGAGAAGATTTCTTAATTCCCCTACTCGTTAATCCAGAAATGGAACCAGCCAAGCTACAATCCCACCCACATACATAGAACTCCCAATCAACCTTCCCATTCCCACTTTCTTAAATAGAAATAGACAACAAGGATCATCAGACTTTTAAGGAAAGCGTAGAACATCACAGAAAAAGACCAAGACAAACAGATTAACCCTGAAGGAAACAGATAATTTTGGAAACTGGAGAAAAATTTTAAAAACACCAAAAAACAAAACCCCACAACTCCTCTAGTTTATATCCTCAGAGAGACTCATAAGGATTATATGTTCAGAAATCAAGAATGTCATGTTATGAGAAAGATTTTTTAAATTAATTAAAAAAAAAAAACCTCTGGTAGTTAAAAATGTGACTGCCAAAATAAAAAATTAATTTAAAAAAATGAATGAAAAGTAGTCAAGGAAATTTCCCAAACAGCAAAGGAAAAAAGGCAAAGGTCCAGGAGGGAAAATATTAAATTAATACAAACAAAGAGCCCCTTCTAAGAAACGTGACCCTGTTTCATCGCTCTGTAGCTGTTTGCACTACCCCTGCAACTCTGCCCATCCCCTCCAGGGCTTTCTCTTGCGTACCATCCTTGGCCACCAATGTGCCTGAAAATCAGTTACCAAAACTTCTTAATTTAGGTTAACTTAAAGCTCACTTGATTCAAATTTCACAGCGGACACCTAGAGCAGACTGACAGAGGACTCTCAGGTTTAACTCCTTTATCTCAGAGTGGCTTCATCATTCAAGAGCTAGTCTCCTGGGTATTGCACAGACATTCTCTTTTGCATTGCAGATATTCTCCCTTTTGGGGTCATTTTCCTTTTTTTTTAAGTATAAAAGTTCCTTTGTGAGTCTGTTGGAGGTAAAAGCTCAGTTTTTGTTTAACTGAAAATGTTATCATTCCCTCATTATTAAATTATATTTTAGCTGAGTTTAAAATTCTAGGTTGGCGATAATTTTCTCTCAGCACTTTAAGATACTATTCCTCTGTATTCTGGTTTCCATCGTTGCTGCAGAGGTTTCCTTGCAGTCAAATAGCATTCCTTGGTAGGTAATCAGTTTCTCTTTGATTGCTTTAAGATCACCTTTATGTCTTTGGTGTTCTATTATACTCCAGTTTGTCTGGATAAGGTTTTTTTTTTTTTTTTTTTTTTTTTTGCTTTTGGGGTTTCTTAAGGTTGTTTTGTTTTTGTTTTTTTTAATCGGATCAATAGAAGTCTCTTTAGGAAAAAAAAGCAATGTTGCTGGTTTGTTCTCACTGGGGAGGGGGCAGGGCTGAGGAGCAGCTGCAGTGCAGTGTCAGAAAGGAGACAGGGGAATGGAGGGGGTGTGAGAGACCGAGGGTGAAAGAAGGAGAAGAAACGAGAGAGGGGGAGAGAGTGGAGAAGGGAGAGGGGCAAGTGAATGAGCGGGAGGAGGGGAGCGGGGAGGACGGGCAGAGGGAGTGGGAGAGCGCGAGGGCTGGCGGGGCGCAGGGAGAAGCCGAGGAGGAGGGGAGAGTTGGATAAGGTTTTTTTAAAAAAATTCTACTTGGGATTTACTCTGATTCCTAAATCTAAAGAGTTCTGGTTTTCAATATTGTTGGAAATTTTTAGCATAATTTCCTCAAATACTGCCTCTCCCCTATTACCTCTATCATCTTCTGCCTTGCCATTTTTAAAAAAATATTTATTTATTTATTTATTTATTTATTTATTTATTTATTTTTGGCTGCATCAGGTCTTAGTTTAGGCATCCGAGATCTTTCATTGTCGCGTGCGGGCTCTTCGTTGGAGTGTGAGGGCTTAGTTGCCCTGTGGCATGTGGGATCTTAGTTCCCCGACCAGGGATCGAACATGCGTCCCCTGCACTGGAAGGCAGATTCGTAACCACTGGACCACCAGGGAAGTCTCTCACCATTTATTTTAAATCATCTCATTCTGTTCTGTTTCTTTAGATTTAATTTTCATAGTTTTCATCTTTGTCTTTCTATACTGCATTCTGTGTAATTTCTTAAGCTTTATCCCCAATTTACAAAATCTCTCTTTAGCTGTGTCTAACTCATCATTTGACCGATCCATTAGGGTTTAATTTCACTGATTATATATCTGTGTTTTCAATTCTTCCAGATCTTTCTTCATAGGATTTTAGCCCTCACTTATTTTCTACTTCACATTTTACTTATTTAAATGTTTTTTTTTTCTTTTTTTTTTTTTTTTTAGCACCTTTTAAAAATTATTATTTATTTATTTATTTGGCTGTGTTGGGTCTTCGTTTCTGTGCGAGGGCTTCCTCTAGTTGTGACAAGCGGGGGCCACTCTTCATCGCGGTGCGCGGGCCTCTCACTATCGCGGCCTCTCTTGTTGCGGAGCACAGGCTCCAGACGCGCAGGCTCAGTAGTTGTGGCTCACGGGCCCAGTCGCTCCGCGGCATGTGGGATCTTCCCAGACCAGGGCTCGAACCCGTGTCCCCTGAATTAGCAGGCAGATTCTCAACCACTGCGCCACCAGGGAAGCCCCTATTTAAATGTTTTTAAGCCATTATTTTATATTCTGAACCTGATAATTCTAATATCTAAAGCTCCACTCTAGTTCTGCTTTTTTCTCTCTCTCTCATTCATGGTTGTTTATTTCCTTGTGTTTTTAAGTTTTGGATTATGAGCTCATGTTTGGCGAGGATTTATCTGTGGGAATCCTGGGCTAAGGCTGGATAAAGGCAGGAATATCCAAAAAGGATATGTATTGACTACTGACAATATCTGGGAACTCTATCAACCTAGGATCTCTTTAAGATAATTTCTCTTCTTGGAAATACCCAGACTACATAGGTCAGGTAAATTCAAACAAAGTTCAAGAGAAGGCAGGCCTAGGGTAAAAACTACCTGAGGAGACTTTTTTCCCCCATTCAAAGTACAGGCCAAATCAGACAAGTTTAAAAGAAAAAAATAATCTGCCAATGGGCTTATTTTTTCATTCTACCATTTTGCTAGAGATATGGATAGCACTTCAAAAGTCCCAGCTTTATATGGTGGTCTCAGTTCCACCTCCATGTTTAACACAAGCCCAACACTTTGTCTCCTGCGCCCAAATAGCCTTTAAAACCCAAGTCTCACAGACACCCACCATATGACTGAACCGTTCCACTCCTAGCTCCTAACCAAAGGGAAATAAAAGCATATGTCCACACAAAGACTTGTTCACAAATGTTCTGGCAGCTTTATCTGTAATAATCCCAAAGTGGAAACAACCCAAATGCCCACCCACAGGTGAATAGATAAACAAAGTATGGTACATCCAGACGATGAAATAGTACTTAGCAATAAAAAGGAACAAACTATTGATACACACAACAACACAGGTGAATCTCAAAACTATTAGGTCAGGCAGATAAGAGTATATAGTATATGACTGTACTGTCTAGAACTTTATATAGATGAAAACTAATGTATGGGGATAGAAAACAGCTAAGTGGTTGACGGGGGATGGAGGGGTGAAGATGAGCAAAAGACTGCAGAAGGTCATAAACTTGATGATCGATATTTTCATTATTTTAATTATGGTGATGATTTCATGGGTATACACACATGTCATAATTTATTAAATTGTACACTTTAAATATCTGCAGTTTACTGTATGTCAATTAACCTCAATAAAACTATCTGGGGGGAAAAAAAGCCTCTTGGTTACTGAAATCAGCAAATGACTCCAAGACAGCTGTAGTTTGAGCTTCCACCTCAAACTTCCAGTTTGTCCTTTATTTTTTAGGCCTTGAGGAGTTCCCCCTTTTCTTGCAAGTTCAGCTATTCATTAAAAAGATGTCATATATTTAGGCATCATGTCTAAGTGTTTTTATCAGGTGGATTTTCAGAACAGTTAATCTGTCATATCACCAGCAAAAGTCTCCCTCATATCTGTGTTTGAAGGCAATGCTAAATTTCCCCGAAGTTCTGTCACATTGTCCCCATCCCACCACAAATCCTTCAACAACAAAACCCCTTGGGCAAGCATACAGAGCTGGATCACAACCTAATTCCTAAGGACCTTGTATTTTCCTTTCCTCAGACTCTTGGACAGGAAGGACATGCCCTCTGCCAGGAATCTGTGTCACTGTCCTGTACCCTTCACTCTTTTCAATAGTCAGATTTGGGGTGGGGTGAAATTCTACCTCCTTACTCCTGGTCTCTTCATACGCCCAAAAGCTCTCCCTCCTCATCTCCCCCCACCAAATACCACTCCCAAGTTTCTCCTTGACCATTCACCCTAGTGAAGAGCAGTCTCTCCTTCTCTCAACCACTGTAATTCTTCTTACCTATATTATTAATGTGAACAAAATAAGGCCTAGCATTTGAATTAAACGTTTGGGTGTTTCGTCTTCTCAATTTGATTCCTGAAAATCAGGACCATCTTTGAATCTCCCACAGCTCTATAGCACAATGCCTTGTGCTCATGTGAGCAAACAATAAATACCTGGCAAGTGAATCACTGAACACACGCAGGAATGAAAATCCTGAAGAGAAAGTAGTATAATGGGAGATAGCTCCCAAAGGTGCCAAGGTCAACCAGCCTGACATTCTGATGTAAATGTCCCAAATCCACACAGTCACAGCAAGAACTGCTTAGAAACATCCACTTCAAATCTACAAGGCATGTACACTTTGCTTCAAGAGAATCATACCTAAAATGTTAAAACTGCACTCCCGGGGGCTTCGCTGGTGGCGCAGTGGTTGAGCATCTGCCTGCTAATGCAGGGGACACGGGTTCGAGCCCTGGTCTGGGAAGATCCCACATGCCGCGGAGCGACTGGGCTCGTGAGCCACAACTACTGAGCCTGTGCGTCTGGAGCCTGTGCTCCGCAACAAGAGAGGCCGCGATAGTGAGAGGCCCGTGCACCGCGATGAAGAGTGGCCCCCGCTTGCCACAACTAGAGAAAGCCCTCGCACAGAAACGAAGACCCAACACAGACAAAAATAAAATTAATTAATTAATTAATTTAAAAAAAAATCCTAAATTTGAGAAGAAAATCTAACAAAATAATTTTTTAAAAAACTGCACTCCCTACAGTAATTATCAGGCAGCATTTTTTAATACCAATTTTTGAAGGAGAAATATTGGTGATATTTTCTTTACAGATGTATTTTTTTCCTGCTAAGCACACAAGCTTCTGAGTGAAGATATCCGCAACATTTTAAAAGTATAGCATTGGTTAATGTAACATGAATATGTCACACTGTTTAAGAAAGAACAAATGCTCCTATATCCTGACATCTGCATAATTTCCTGAGCCAACAGAATGAAAGGATTCTATGTCCCTATTTGTCCCCCAAAACTCAAGGCACAAATGTATAGAACATAAACTGGCACTCTAGCTGCCTGTACTCAATTCCATGCCCAAAACTATAATGTTTTAAATTTCATTTTTTAAGGGAGTGCCACCATGTGGTGACTAACTTTAGTACACTTTTAACATAGATACCAATAGGATGTGTTATGTACTTGAGAACAGTAGGGGAAGGAACAAATTACCCAGGGCACATTTTATAGGATATTTTATAACAGATTACTTTCACAATGATCAAACTTTAGAGTTAAAATATTAGAGTTAAGATATTATCTGCTCCTTTCAGGAGGATGCAGATTGGGACCCTTATTTCACATTAGTGAGACCCAGAGTCAATTAATCACCCACGGTACCAAAGCCTGCAACTGGGGCAGGGGTGAGATGGGGAAGGAATATCGCTAGGGCCTACCACCCTGGTCTCCTGCCTCTCTGTACTACCCCACAGCCCCGCTCTTCTATATAAAATGCAAGTTATTTGGCAACTTTAAATTTTTTATTTATTTAACAAACATGTATATAGCACTTACTATGTGCCTGCAACTGTTGTAAGCACTATATGTGTCAAATAAACAAAAAATTAAAACCTCCAAATAATTTGTATTTAATGCAACTCTTCTCATCTGAGGATTCTGAAATAACAGCCTATATTATAAAATCTCAACAATCTTCTAGGGTTAAAAAAAAAAAAAGGAGGCAAAATTGGTAGAAATAAAGCTAACAGTAAAAGCCAGAAGTCTGTTTGTGCTCCAAAAGGCTGGAGCACTGTCCTTCAACTGCTGACTGGATAAACAAGCGGTGGTACATCCACACAAGGGGATACCACTCAGAGATATAACAGGAGGAACTGTGAAAACATGTAACATTGTGAACGACTTGCAGTGCATGATGGTAAGTGAAAGAAGCCAGACTCAAAAGGCCATATACTGCATGATTCCACTATATGTCATCCTGTACATATAAGGACAGAAAACTGACTGTGGTTGCCAGGAGCTGAGGAGGGATCGAGGAAGGATGACTATTAAGGAGCAGCACAAGGGAATTTCGGGGGTGATAACACTGTTCTGCATCTGAATGAGGTGGTAATTTCACAACTGTATGCATTTGTCAAAGTCCACAGAACTGTACACTAAAGAGTAAGTTGGTTTTTTTTTTAAAGGTACCTCAATGTAGTTTTTTTTTTTTAATTAATTAATTTATTTATTTTTGGCTGTGTTGGGTCTTCGTTTCTGTATGAGGGCTTTCTCTAGTTGCGGCAAGCGGGGGCCACTCTTCATCGCGGTGCGCGGGCCTCTCACTATTGCGGCCTCTCCTGTTGCGGAGCACAGGCTCCAGACGCGCAGGCTCAGTAGTTGTGGCTCACGGGCCTAGTTGCTCGGCGGCATGTGGGATCCTCCCAGACCAGGGCTCGAACCCGTGTCCCCTGCATTGACAGGCAGATTCTCAACCACTGCGCCACCGGGGAAGCCCCAAGAGTAAGTTTTATACTATATAGAAATTATAACTCAATAAACCTGACTATAAATAATAAGATAAAATACAATAAAAAACTAGGTCCATAGTTTGGCTTTCCAAATTAAAGACTGGTTATGTTTTCAGAAGCTAAAGAAGTTGCATTCCATAAAAGTTAAACAAAACCTGATTAGATTTTTTCTCTGTAAGTGACCTACTCTAATTAGACCTCTAGCCTTTATTAACTTTATAACTATCCTTTTTAATAGTTATAATTTATTGAGCTAACTATGTAACAAGTACTATTCTGTTTCTTTAGGTTTACTGCTTAATTTTCTATGTCAGTTACAGATGTATGTAAAATAAAGAGGGAAAAATGCCCCCTCACCTCTCCACACCATACTCCACCATCCAATCCACTCCCAAGAGATAACAGCTATCAATAGACTTTTTTCTACACATGTACAGACCCACAGTTTTCCCTGTAGTATGAATGGGATTGTAGTACACTTGCTTTTCTATTGGATGCTTTAAACATCTCTCCGCGGCAATCCACATAAAGCTACCTTCATCTCTTTAACAGCTGCAGAATGTTACACAGAACCCTGGCCACAATTTATTTAGCCATTCCCTAATGATGAATATTTAAGTCATTCCAAATGCTCTAAGTCAGGTTCCTCACAGAGGGTTTAATTCCCCCAACGACCCTGTAGAGTGGACCTGTTACAGATAAGTCCCCCAAGGCTTGGAAAGATGCACTAATTTGTTCCTTCAACAAATACTACTCTGTGCCAGGAATACAACAGTGCACAGGGTCAGATACTCCTGGCCATCATGTAACTCACTACCTTTCTTCTTCACTGGCTGTAACAGGCAACAACCCTCTCAACCCCCCTGACCATACAAGTCAGGGTTGATGAGAGGAGGGCTCTGGGGGCCTGCAGAGGGACTCTCAGCCCGGACTGGGTGCAGAGTGACCACCGGGGGAGGGCTTCCTGTTTCTGCTACTTGGTGCTGCCTCTCCTCCATCCCCATCAGATTAAGGACACACAGTGAGAGTCAACACTGGCTGTATCCTAGAGAGGCTTTGCTCTCGAAACGAAAGTCTTCCATAAGCTGCATGTTGCTGCTAAATGCCAGTTCACACCAAGCCTCCGAGGAAGTTGTATACTCAGCAAATCATGAATTATTTCACGTGTTCACAGATGTAGCCACCAAGTAAATCCTGACACCAATCTTTCTATCAAGAAGGAAACTTCCCTGGTGGTCCAGTGGATAAGACTCTGCGCTCCCAGTGCAGGGGGCCTGGGTTCAATCCCTGGTCAGGGAACTAGATCCCACATGCATGCCGCAACTAAGAAGTCCACATGCCGCAACTAAGAGTCCGCATGCCGCAACTAAAGATCCCACACGCTTCGACAAAGATTGAAGATCCCGAGTGCCACAGCTAAGACTCGGCGCAGCCTGCCTAGATAGGTAGATAGATAGACAGATAGATAGATAGACAGATATTAAATTTTTAAAAAAGGACACAAAAAGAGGAGATCGTAAGCTCTGATAGTTGTACACATGAATGAAATGTACAGGGAGAGCTCTCCCATTTTAAGAGATGCTACTTAAGAGAAAAGCAGCCACTCAGCTCCAGCAGACAGCTGCAAGTAAAAATGCAGGGGATAAAAATCTCCCAGTTAAAAAAAAGGATTATGGAATTTAAAAAATATATCTCAAAGTAGGAGAGCATCAGAACCTCCGTGCACTCCACATACCCCACGTACCCACGTCCTACTCCTCCTGGCTTCAACAAGCATCGACTCATAGCTCATCTTCTTTCACCTAGACCCCCACCCACTCCTCTGGCCCAAATAATTTTGAAGCCTATATCTAATATTATATAATTTATGGATTTCCACCACCCCAATTTTTATACTTTGTTTGAATTCAGATCTTAATAAGCTCCATATACTGTGATTATGTCTCCTTTAATCTATAGGTTCCACTTAATTTTTTTCTTCTAATTTACTCATTAATTAAACCAAGTCATTTGTTCCAGAGTTCCCCTCTGTCTACATTTTGATGACTGAGCTTAACATGGTAGGAGCTATACTTTGATGTTTCCTTTCGTGGGAAAACTTTCCTTGCTCAAATGCAGGTGACAGTTTCTGTTTAAAAGAGATGCCTTACTTCTGCGGAGGGTGGGGCAGGAACGGGTGTATGTGTGCACTTTATTTCGGAAGGCTGTGCCGTGGCTGGTTTGAGGAATCAAATGTGTTTCTCATACAACCTGCAGCTCTTCTGGAACTAAAGCTTGGTATTTCCTCATGAGGTCAGACTCTCCAGGGCATTCTGAGGCCAGGTGAGCCTTCAGAAGCACCGGAGTATGAAGGCATCCGCGGCATTGTAGTAAGAGTGCAAACTGTACCCATAAGTAAACAAGGTGATTTCAGATGGCGTGAGCTGTGAAGAAGTTAAAGGGGGAAAGCAGATAGAGAGCTGGTGCTGGCATGGGTAGTCTGCCAGCACAGGTACTCTGGATTAGGTCGTCAGGGGAGGTCTTTCCTAAAGGTGCCGCATGAGCTGGGGCCTGCACCAGATCTGGTGTAACAGTACCCAGCAGAGGGCAGGGCAGGGCCTGCGGCGGGCACTGACAGAGAAAAGCACCCCAGTAAACAAAGGGAGTGACGGAGGGGGGGAAGTCCAAGAGGGAAACCAGGCCCAGACCACACAGGGCCAACAGGCTGTGGAGAGAAGTTGGGAATTCTATTCTGAGATGAGTACCTAATGGAGGCTAAAAACTGGGTAGTGAAAAGGTCTGACATAAATGTCTGAGGAAAGGTCTCTCTGCTGGCAAGAGAGCAGACACAGGTGGGAACAAGACCAGGCTGGAAGGCTGAGAAATTTTTCAGAATAGAGATGGCGGTGGTGAGGGGCCAGGGTGGTATTTATTTACTCTAGGATTTTTTTCTAGGACTCTAGGATTATTCTAAGATTTATTGTAGGATTCATTATTCTGGAGTGTTTGCTGCTGCATCAGATGTGGGAGGGAGGAGTCAAGGATGACACCTACGGGGGTGGCAGGGTACCTGGGGATATGATGCCATGGTCACAGGCTGTCACCCTTTCCCCAGGTCCTAAGCCATCCAAAAAAGGACAGGACGACAATGTGAAGACCAGGTTTGGTGAGAACCCATTAATGCGAAAAGAAAAAGCCCCTGAAAGACCTGCCCTTCCTCCTCTTCATAATCATAGGGCACATTCTCATCTGTGCCCTAATGAGCCACGTCCAACACAGCCACCCCGGCAGCCTACCTACTCGGCCCTACAATTTCCTATCAGAAGCCACTGTTGGCTGGGGCTGCCGTTCACAACGGGTTTTCCATTCTTTTCTCAGGGTCCTTCTCAGAAGTTTGTCTAGGATCATCCTTTCTCTCCCTGAGCCAACAGTAAGGCGTCTGGGGTGCCCGGCCGGACCCACTTTCCACACTGTGGTCACACGGCTTGCTCTGGTTATTCAGCCCGACCATGAGCAAGTGGCGGGAGACGCCGGGGGAGGCCAAGTGGGCTCGGTATGTGCGGGTGGAATGCCACGGCCACGGCCACATTCCTCAGAGCACACCAACGCACCGGAAGCCCCGGGCAGCCGTTTCTCCACAACCCTGGGAAACTTGTCGTGGGCGATGACCCGCACCCACTTGGTCTCCATGCTGCCAAATACAATCTGATGAATTTACCCAATTCTTTGCTTTATCTTCTCTCTCCTCGGGGAAGTGCTCAAAAAGAGACCAACACCCAGTCCTTGTGACAGTCTCCTTACCTAACTCTGCTGATGAATGGTTTTTCCACCAAGCCGCCGCACACAACTGATTTTTTGGTCAGTGCCAGGATTGGGAAAATGTGCCAGACTGTGATGCCCTATTGGATTTATAACACTTTCAAAAATTTCAACATTTGTTAAAGCATTAAGCTATGGTGTTAAAAAAAAAAAAAAAAAGGAAAAAGAGCTCTTGGTGGCCTAAGAGACAGATCAGAAACAGGGGCTGTCGGGTGGAATTACGGCTCTACGCCACAAACTGACTTGGATTTCCTCCTTGATAAAGAGAAATACATACTGATCTGTCCTTGTCAGCGTGCAGGTAAACTGTTCTACTGGACACACCTTCCAGAGGGGCAGTTCGCAGTATGTCTCTAAATCCTTTAAAGTACCTATTATTTCGATGCAGAAATCCCACTTCTAGAAACTTATCCTAAGGAAATAATAAGAACATACAAAAATGTATCATGAAGAAGATTCTGGGGAGAAAAACTGCAAACAACGTTAAGTGCTCATGAATAGGGGATTAGGAGAATAAATCATGATATATCCACATCTCTCACATGGCAGATTTCCATTCTGCCACACGTTTGTATGGCACTCCCTCCTCCTGCAAGAACTCAGCAGAGAAGCAGGTGAGCAGCACGCAGGTGAGCAGCACGCAGGTGGCCCCGGGCTGCTGGCTGCAGCGCTACCATCACCGCGCCAAAGCCTCGCCTAGCACCTCCAACAAC
The DNA here is from genome assembly GCF_965194825.1 of Balaenoptera physalus. Lineage (NCBI taxonomy): Eukaryota > Metazoa > Chordata > Mammalia > Artiodactyla > Balaenopteridae > Balaenoptera > Balaenoptera physalus. The sequence goes on from NC_138886.1 coordinate 5,676,486, forward strand.
CGCCTTGAGAAGCCGGTAAAGGCTATGGACCTTCTCACCAAAACAAAGGTCAGCAACGGAGTTTAGTCTGAACCAGAAGACCCAGATATACATTCCCCCTCAGGGTAATGAAACAAAACCACTTCAAGAGCTCTGGGGAGATGCATGGTACACAAGAACTTCACTTTGCAAGATAAATGCAATCCAGAAAGCTCGGCTCTTATTTTCTCCACTGGTTTCTGGATAAACTCAGCTATACTCCTAGAGAAGAAAATCTCCCTAAAGAGCATGGTGATGACTGCATCCTGGCCTCCGCAGCTGGGCGTGACGTGATCTCTGCCCCCTCGTGGCCACTCTGCCCTCTCCAATCAGCAGCCTGCCCACTCAGGACCTTCGCATATACTGCCCCTTGGCCTGCAATGTTCTTACTTCTCCAAAGCCTGCCCCTTGGTCCAGTCTCGGCTTAAATGTCTCCTCCTCCTGCCCTCCCCCCACCGACCCCATTATGTTAGGTTCGTTTCCCACTTGGGCTGGCAGAGGAGGTAGTGGTGATGGTAATGACAACACACAATTGCAACTAAGATTTCTGGATGCTCACTAAGTACCAGGACTTTTCCTCATTCACTTTACGTGTATTTCTCATTTAATCCTCCTTATAAACCAAGGATGTGGGTACCATTATGATGGTCACTGTACAGCTGGTATAGTAGTCAGCCCCCAAAATGGTCCCCAGTGATTCCCATCGCACCTGTTTAGTCCCCTCCCTCACTGAATAGGGCTCACCTGTGTAACCAATAGGATACTGCAGAAATGACAGTGTGACTTCTGCCGCCAGGTCATAAAAGACATAATGGTTTCTGTCTTGTGGTCTCTTGGGATTGCCTGCTCTGCAGCCACTCAAGCAGCCTGTGGAGAGGGCCATGTGGCCAGGAACTAAAGCCTCCTGCCGACCACCGCCTAGCCAGCTCTGCAAGTGAGCCGCCTTGGAAGCGGACCCTCCAGCCCCAGTCAAGCTGTCAGATGACTGCAGCCCCAGCTGACATCCAGCCTGCAATCTCAGTGAAGACCACAAGCCAGACCCAGCCAGCTAACCCACTTCTAAATTCCTGGCCCACAGACACTGTGAGATAATACATATTTGCTGTTTTAAGCCACTACATTGTGAGGTGATTTGTCATGCAGAAATAGATAACTAAACTAATACTGATGGGAAAACTGAGACTCAGAGTGTAACTAGCTCACAGTTACACAGCTTATAAGTGGTGGGACCAAAATGTTTGAATCCTGCTAGTCTGACTCCAGAGCCTGAGTTCTTAACCATTACACCAGGCAGCCTTCTCCACAGCAGGATTAATGCCCCAAAAGACCTCACAAGGCAAGAACCATGACTGTCTTTTTAATGCTGTAACCCCACCAAACACTAGTACAATATACCTGGCATATAGCAGATATTTTGTCAAAAGAATGAATAAATGGAGTGAATGAAATGCAAAGAATCACAGAAATGTTAAGAGTCAATGGTGGGATTATAGGTGACATGTTCTATTCTATACTTTGCTATATTTTAAATTTTTTCTACAAAGTACATGTATTATGGGGTTCACCTCACTTGAATTCAATTTGAACTGGGATCTGAAAGAAAAGAAAGCCAATCATCCAAATGCCCCAGGGCAGAAGAACTAGAAAGCAGTGCAAAGACCCTATGGTTGAAATGGATTTGTCATATTTAATGAATAGAAAGATGGGCCAACGTGGCTGTGAGGGGATGCCGGGGACATAGGCCAGATCTCAGTTAGGCGTTTGGCTTTTAGTTGAAGTGAAATGAGAAGCTACTGCAGGGTTTTTAGCAGAGGAGCAATATGATCTCATTTGCATTCCTGAAAGATTATTCAGGTTTCTGTATGAAAAATAAGTTGTAAAGCAGAAAGTCTGAAAGCAAGAGGAGGCCGTTGCACAAGTCCAGATGAAGTGAGGATTTGATGAGATGATTCCTATATAGTGCTTAGCACAACGCCTGGCAGACTTTATGCACCCAACTGTTATTTTTTCTTTGCAAATGCTCAATTTGAAGATCACTATAAACGTATGCAATCACTATAAAGTACACATGCACACAACACAGAATAAAAACTTACCATATTCTACATTCAATGGCATGGAAAAATGTTTACAATATATTGTTAAAGGTTTTTTAAAGAGCAAATGAACAGTCTCTATGCATGAGGGGCATGGCTCTAAGCAGAGAAATAAATCTGAATGGTTTCCACAAAATAAACAGTGGTTATCTCTAAATAGGATTAGAGATCTCAGTGCAGTTGTGGGTGATTTTTACTTTCTTCCTTATCCCTTTCTATACTTCTCAATTCTTTTTTAATGATGAACATTTATTTATTTAATAGAGATAAATATAAAATTGTTTTCATTTGTAGGAAAACACTTAACTTTTCTGTATACTTAAAGAAAAAGAAAGAAATTTGAAGAAATGGCTGGATAGTCCACTAAATGAAGATTTATATTATTTCAAAGGAGAAATAATATTAACTGGGAGAATCTTCTGATCACATTGCAACAGCGAAATGCAACATTCATGATAGAGCAGGGAAGAAATGATGCTCTCAATGCTGGATAACAGTGAACGGCTTCTTGTCTGTTAACGTCTAATGATGACTTTTTAAAAAATTCAAGGAGGAGTTGGTTAAAACAGAATATTTCAGCATTTCTTGATTTTTGTTCTCCTGGTCCTAAAAATGCTTCAAAACAAAAACCTTTCCTTCACAAAGAAAAGAGAAAAGGCTGTGAGAAGCTTCAGGGTGGGGAAGAACGGACAGGTTGGAGAGAAGATAGATGTCACTTTGCTAACCAGAAGTCAATTATCAGATTTTAGTAATATGCCAAAGACCGTGAATAGTCACAAAAGTAGGAAAAAGTACATTTAGCCACCAAAAAAAACTGGTAAGAGAAATTTTCTTCCTTAAAACGTAGAGAAGCAGTATAATGATTTATTATCCTAACGTTTAAGCAGAAAAGTCACCTCCTAATATTTTTGGGTCTTTTTACAAGGATCAGTTATGCAGCCCCTTGGAAAAGATCAGAATATTTCCTGCTTTCAAGAGCCCCTGACATTTGTAAGACTGGGAAGGGTGTATGTTAAGTGAACAGAAAGAAATCCAGGAACAACAGGTCTCTTGTTACAGGATGGTAGTGTCTATTACAAACCCAAGAATACCAGGAATCCATTTGATAACAATGTTCCAGTTCTTTTTTTTTTTTTTTTAAATAAATTTATTTATTTATTTTTGGCTGTGTTGGGTCTTCGTTTCTGTGCGAGGGCTTTCTCCAGCTGTGGCGAGCGGGGGCCACTCTTCATCGCGGTGCGCAGGCCTCTCACTGTGGTGGCCTCTCCCGTTGTGGAGCACAGGCTCCAGACACGCAGGCTCAGTAGTTGTGGCTCACGGGCTTAGTTGCTCCGCGGCATGTGGGATCTTCCCAGACCAGGGCTCGAACCTGTGTCCTCTGCATTGGCAGGCAGATTCTTAACCACTGCACCACCAGGGAAGCCCCTGTTCCAGTTCTTAATAATGCGAGTCCCCACACCAAAGGACTGCCTTTAAGGAGCGGGTAAGAGACCAAACACAGCAATTGCTTCTCCTTGGTACAGCAAAATGACATCCCAACGGCACCAGGATATGCAATCAAGGCAATGACAATTGGTTTGTGACCCAACATAAGGAGACCAATTTCAACCAGGTTAAATCATGAAAACTAAACAACTGCAACGTGGCCTGGGGTGAGCCTTCCAAGTCTGCAACAGGAGCCTGGGCTCCCGTCCTGGCCTCACCACTGAGTAAGTGAGAAGCGTGGCTAGTGAGTAATCCTGGCCCTGCAGTGCTATTGGGAGGATTAAGCAAGAGACTAGGAGAATCCCAGACACACAATATACTCAACAATTACTACGATAATGGCAGATATCCTGGGAAACGCTCACCCCTTGCTCCCGTGCCTGCAAGTTGTGCAGGCGCCCCCAGGCCCCCACAGCTCTGGAGAACGGTTGGAAGGCACCTTACCAGGCCTGCCTCTCCTCTGATGAATGAGAGAATGTCCTCTCTCAGTCAACCTCCCAAACCCAATGAAACAGGTATGATTTGGGCCGAAATAAGTAGTTAGGTCTGACGGCTAGTAAAGACAGAGTCAGAACTCCATCCCAGGTCTGACTGACTCCTGCGCCCAAACTCTTCGCCACTCTGCAAATCAAAAGGGGGACAATATGTCAAGCACCCAGCACATCGCCCGCTCAGAGTAAGCACTCAATATAAGTTGGCGAATCACCTAAGTAGCATTAACAATTTCCCTTCAAGGAAGGTATTACTGGTCCCAGTTTCTAAAGGAACTGAGGTAAAACTCCTGGGGGAGAAAAGACAGTGCCTGGGGGATGCCCTGGAGGGACCACAGCTTCTTAGCTTTCTCAGAATCTTCCTCAAACTCCTCCAGTTTCTTGTATGAAAGTTAGATTCTCAGCAGGGCCTGTATGCTTCCCACCATCTGGCGCTCTCCTCCAGGAGGCGAGCAGCCCTTCCCAAGGGGGCTGATCTCAGAGCCTGTCTTAGAGCAACTTGTTCTGAGCTCTGAGAATGTACGCTTGAGCCAACCTCAGTTTCTTTACTTATAAAGCAAGCTTCTAAAAGGGCCCCAAACTGCCTTCCCACAAGGTCAGAAGAGCATTCTGCAGAATAAAATCCAGTGTTCAGGGTTCCCCCCCTTCCCTGAGGTCAACTATGTGGAGAGGAGAGCAGGCAGCACCAAGAAGGGCCCAACTCGGCCCAGGCTGAGGGCCTGGAGGATTCCAAATGCCCAGATTCCAGAACCGTGAGCGCAAGGCAAGAAAGAGCTTTGTTTTCATTTCCTTTTAAAACGCCCCAGACACACACACCTCAAAACCTTCTTACAGTCAAGTCAAAGCGGACGCAGATCAGTTATCACATATTAGAACGCAGCCAGCCAGCGCTGACGCTGCAGAGGCCAGCAGCCGGCCCGCACCGCGGGTACGGAAGTTCCCTTAGACATCCAAAGATGATTCGGCAAGCAGCAGCAACAGAAACAACACCTTCCCTTCACTCCCACAGCCCTACTAACTTCTCTTCTTTGCCCTAGACACTGTCAAGATAACTCCAAAGGTGAAGAGACAATGTTAGGGTAAAATGCGCTTCAATGGCTCGGAAGAGAAAACCTTCCATTTATAGCAGTGCTGAAAAATAGCTGAAAAAGGCACCAACTTTGTAGTGTTCGAATTTGTAAAATGTTTAAAAGTTACGAAGAACTACGTGACCCACTGAATTAGCTGACTGGAAATCTAAAGACTGCTGAAATTTCATGTGGAAAATCTGAGGTAAGTGTCTTTCATTTGACCAAATAATTAATTAAACTCCCTATCCAAATGCAGAAAGCCCAAGAAGCAGCTTTCTGCAGGAGAACTGGGGGGAAGCCTCGGTGTGAACCCGGTGTGTCAAAAGTCAGGAGAAAGGAAAAAATACAAAGCCTCCCAAATTCAGCGGCTTTCCTAAAGCAGTATAAATTTGGAAGCAGGCTACAGCAGGGAACCAACTTCTATTTGTTGATCTTTGCATTTCTAAACCTATCCTTGGGACTTCCCTGGTGGTGCAGTGGGTAAGAATCTGCCTGCCAATGCAGGGGACACGGGTTCGAGCCCTGGTCCAGGAAGATCCCACATGCCGCGGAGCAACTAAGCCCGTGAGCCACAGCTACTGAGCCTGGGCTCTAGAGCCCAAGAGCCACAACTACTGAGCCCGAGCCCGTGTGCCTAGAGCCCATGCTCTGCAACAAGAGAAGCCCCCGCACCGCAATGAAGAGTAGCCTCCCCGCTCCGCAACTAGAGAAAAGCCTGTGCACAGCAATGAAGACCCAAACACAGCCCCAAAAAATTAAAAAATTAAAAAATAATAAATAAATAAACCCATTCTTCTTCATAAGAAAAGGAGTTGCCCCTTTTCTCACGGAGAAATATTATACTAAATGGCTTATATAATGGGCCAACTACAATGCTTACAAATCACTTTTTAATAAATGAGAAGTGTAATCAACACTTTTCTGTATTTTGACAAAAACTTATCCTGACACTAAAGAGTGTTCTTTCTGCACAAAGTCCTGAAAGGCATAGGTCCTGGAGCGTGTCCTGGTCCTCCTCGGTCACCTGAAGTGGACATCTACAGATGGCAGCTCACAGACGCCATCTCTGGGGACCAGGCAGAGCAGCATCCAAGCAGAGGCCCCTTGCGCTGGGTTTGCGCAGAGCGCCCGTATTCCACAACCCCACACGCCCAGGGAAAGGACCTCCAGGGCTGGCGCCAACGACTCAACAAAATAGAGCTTTGCTTGGCTTTTCCAACATAGCAAAAAGGGGAGAATGGGTCAAAAGGGTCTCCTAATGTACCCACTACTATAGCTAACACATCAAATACACCTTATGAGTGAACAGGAAAACCACATGAAGGGGCGTGTCTTACTGAACCTACAGGAAATAAGTCCTACCAGGCACTTATTCTCATCATTACATTTGATCCTCTCTAGAGACCCAGACTTCCAAGTCATGGTGAGAACCGTGAATAACATGGAAGTAAGTGAGGAGTGAGTGACACATGCGTACAAACCACAGTGCGAAGAGTGGATAGACACTGTCAACCCAACACCATTACTGAAGCATGTCCAGAACCAAAAGCCTTGCCTTCTGCTTACATAAGAACTACAAGGAACCACCCTATTTCTGTGAATGTCACTCCCATTTCTGGTCACCAGACTGAAGTTCAGAGAATCATTTTTACCTCTTCCCCATCTCTGCCCACTTGACCAGTCCAGTCAATCCCATATCCAAGAGGGCTCTTGGTGTCATCTTCCTTTCTTCAGGCTCTCCTTACTTCCTACTTAAGTGTCCTCCCTTCCACTTGCAACCTAAACTTAGATTACAGATTAATTTTGCTAAATCATGTGGCTCTGATCTTTTGACAAACTCCTTCAACAAATATTTATTGAACATGTACTATCACTGTTCTAAGTACTGGGGATACTTTCATGATGCTAACATCTATAACTTTCATTGGCCACCGAATATCTCTGGAATCTTTGGCTTGGCACTCAAGGTCATCACTGAAGTAGACCAAACGTGCCTTTCCATCTTAATCCATGTACTACCCTGAATATCCCAGCCAAGCTATTCCTAACATACTTTGCCCTTTGCCACCTGAAGCTATCGTCTCTCCCTTACTAGATAATAATCTCCCTGAGACTGTTCCCTAGTGTACTCAACAAAGATACTCAGAGAAGGAAGAGTCCTGAGAAGCCCCACTGTGTTCAAATCCCTCCTTATTGTCATATCTTGCCTCCTCTAGAATACCCCCAGTGACAGAATAATCATGGGCTTCCAAGGCACCCATTCTATTGCTTGACTGCTCTCCTTGTCTGAAAGCTCTTTCCACGCTAAGCCCAAACATGTCTTATTTTGTGACTGCCATCCACTTCTCCTAATTCTGCTTTCCAAAGCAGTGCAGGGTGAGACCAACTCCCTCTTATACAACCATCATTTAAATATTTTCAGACAGCTAACACACCTTCCCTTAGTCTCCTCTTCTCCAAGCTCAAAACATCACCCAGGTTCTTTAACTATTCATTATGCATTCATTCATTTAATATTTACTGAACATCCTATGTGATAGGCACTACCACACAATCTCTGCTCTAAAGGCATTTAAGAGGAAGTGACAGGGAGGCAATTATAACACAGTGCGATAAATAACACAGTGATAAGCAAAGAATGCTGTGGGAGCAGAGGAAGTGATACCTCTTTGGAGGGGGCGGATTCTGGTAGGTAGCACGGAAATGACATGTAATCCCATTTTCTGAGCCATGACCATTTTTAGGTTAAATAATGGGCTCTTCAATTTTCAGAGACTGAAACTTGGTACTATTTATTTATATTAAACCCCAAATGTCATATTAAAAGGAGCACAATTAGAATAACTTAATAATATAAAGATATGCCATCTACTTTGCATCAGCTCATTTATTCTACTCTACCATGCCCTTCTGAACCGAGGTTTTTAATTCTCAGATAACGGTTACCAGCGTTCATTTACTTGCCCGTCATAACTCAGTAAGAACTCAAGCATCAGAAGCTACTGTGTTGGACTTAATCAAGGACCAAACCACAACTTAGTACAATTTATTACTATAAACCACTGCTTCAAGAGAAGATAAATGGTCAGGACTTCAAATCTAGTCTAAGTGATGATTAAATGTCCCTAAAAGTGATCTACAGCAACATTAAACCAGCGTGAACTGCAGCCTGACAGAAGCAAAAAGATAAGCCCATATCATGCTTGGGATCATGGTGGTGGTGGGGCTTGGTAGAGATTTTTCATTTAAAAAGATAATTTGGTAGAGAATCAGCATGATTTAGATTTTTTATTATTCATTAGAAAGCTATATAACACTTGCCTCTTAAAATAGAACCAAGCATATCAACAACTCAGATAATACTTTATTTAAAAAATTTAAATTAAAGAAATTTAACAGAAGACAGATTAAATGGAATAAAAGAGACTTGGAACGTGTTATGGTACTGTACTGTGTAACAATGCTGTTAGGCGAGATTCTGCTATAAGACTATAATGTTCTTCTTTCTTTAGCTATGATTCAGTTCACGCTTTTCTTCCTCATACTTATGAAGGCAACAAAAAGACAAAAATTAAAAGGCATGAAGTTTTCTTTTCTTTCTTTTTTTTAAAATAAATTTATTTTATTTATTTATTTTTGGCTGCATTGGGTGTTCGTTGCTGCGCGCGGGCTTTCTCTAGTTGCGGCGAGTGGGGGCTACTCTTCGTTGCAGTGTGCGGGCTTCTCATTGCAGTGGCTTCTCTTGTTGCGGAGCATGGGCTCTAGGTACGTGGGCTCAGTAGTTGTGGTTTGCGGGCTCTAGAGTGCAGGCTCAGCAGTTGTGGCGCACGGGCTTAGTTGCTCTGCGGCATGTGGGATCTTCCCGGACCAGGGCTCGAACCCGTGTCCCCTGCACTGGCAAGCAGATTCTTAACCACTGCGCCACCAGGGAAGCCCCTGAAGTTTTCATATGAAAAGATGCTCACCATCATTAGCCAGCAGGGAAATGCAAATTAAAACCATAATGAGTACTCAACAAGAATGGCAAAAATAAATAATAATCATAATACCAAGTGCTGGCAAGGATGCCAGGAATTCTGGCATGGAAAGGTGCTGGTAGGGATGTAAAATAATAGCCACTCTGCAAAACAGTTTGGAAGTTTCCTATAAAACTAAATAAACTTATCACAAGAGCCAGTAATATCTATGCCCAGAAATAAACCCATGCACTTATGGTTAATCTACAACAAAGGAGGCAAGTATATACAATGGAGAAAAGACAGTCTCTTCAATAAGTGGTGCTCAGAAAACTAGACAGCTACATATAAAAGAATAAAATTAGAACATTTTCTCACACGATATACAAAAATAAACTCAAAATGGATTAAAGACCTAAATGTAAGACCAGAAACCATAAAACTCCTGGAAGAAAACATAGGCAGAACACTCTTTGACATAAATTGTAGCTATATTTTGGGGATCTGTTTCCTAAGGCAAAAGAAGCAAACACAAACGCAAACAAATGGGACCTAACTAAACTTAAGATTTTTTGCATAGCAAAGGAAACCAGTGACAACATGAGAGGACAACCTACAGAATGGGAGAAAATATTTGCAAATGATATGACCGATAAGGGGTTAATATCCAAAATATATATACAGCTAATAAAATTCATTATCAAAAAAACAACCCCATTAAAAAGTGGAAAGAAAAACTGAATAGACATTTTTCCAAAGAAGATATATAGATGGCCAACAGACACATGAAAAGATGCTCCACATTACTAATCATCAGGCAAATACAAATCAAAACCACAATGAGATACCACCTCATACCTGTCAGAATGGCTATCACCAAAAAGACCACAATTGACAAATACTGGCAAAGATGTAGAGAAAAGGGAGCTCTTGTACCTTGTTGGTGGGAATGTAAACTGGCCACTATGGAAAACAATATGAAAGTTCCTCAAAAAACTGAAACTAGAATTACCATATAATCTAACAATTCCACTCCTGGGTATGTATCCAAAGAAAACAAAAACACTAATTCAAAAAGATACACGCACCACAATGTTCACAGCAGCATTATTTACAAATAGCCAAGATATGGAAGCAACCTAAGTGTCTATCAACAGACGAATGGATAAAAAAGGTGTGGTATATATACATACAATGGAATACTACTCAGCCATAAAAAAGAATGAAATGTTGCCATTTGCAAGGACATGGATGGACCTCGAGGGTATTTTGCTTAGTGAAATGTCAGAGAAAGACACATACTGTATGTTATCACTTATACGTGGAATCTAAAAAATAAAACAAGTGAATGAATACAACAAAACAGAAAAAAAACCAAGAGGGAGGCTGAGGGAAATGTGACTACAGAACAGGAGAAGATGTAACAATGGAAGTGAGAGGTTGGAGGGATTCAAGGAAGGGGTCACAAGTCAAGGAATGCTGGTGGCCTCTAGAAGCTGGAAGAGGAAAGGAAGAGGTTCTTCCCTAGAACCTCTGAAGGAGCAAGGCCCTGCTGACACCACGACTTTGGACCAGCAATACTAATTTCAGACTTCTAGTTTCCAGAATAGTGGGAAAAGAAATTCCTCTTGTTTTAAGCTACCCAGTTTGTGGTAATTTGTTACAGCATCCATAGGAAACTAAGATGCTAAGTGAAATGAAAGTGTGTATTCCCATAAAAACTGTACACAAAGATTTATAACAACTCCATTCATAAGCATCAGTAACTGGAAACAAGCCAAATGTCCTTCAACAGGTGAATGAATAAACAAACTGTGGTACATCCATACAACAGAATACTACTCAGTAATGAAAAGGAACAAACTATTGTTATATGCAACACTTGGATGCATCTCAAAGGCCTTATGCTCAGTGAAAGAAGCCAGTCTTAAAAGGTTATACACTGCATGGTTCCATTTATATGACATTCTCAGAAAGACAAAATACAGCGACAAGAACAGATCAGTGGTTGCCAGGGGGCAGGGGTGAGGGGAGGGAATAACTGTAAAGGGATCACATGAGAAAGGCTATGGGGGTTATTGAAGTATTTTGCATCCTGTTGTGATGCGTGGTAGTTACACAAATCTTTAAGTTTTATTTATAGTCTATTCTATATCTTCCCTACTTAAATCAGCACTAGCACAGTAACAAAGGAGAATGAAATAACTTCTGAGCCAGAAAAATTCTCCAAAGACGTTTGGGTCAGCCCACTTTCATTGCACAATTAAATATAAACTTAAGGACTATAAAGTCAAAAAATGCTCCTATAGGGGAAGAGCCTCAAAGAATTCACCTGTTCCCTTCATCGTATGGGTAGTGAAGATGCTGGCAAAAAATAACACGGCTAATGCATAAGAAGGGAGGAGACTGAAAGCAAGGGCCTGGAAGACCAATCTCCAAATAACTGGCACAGAGCGTAAGGTTTACTTTAAATTCCTATAAATTTCTTTAAATTGACAGATTCCCAGAAAGTCATGAGGAGAATTAGCCATCACAACAACATAAAGAAAAAACACAAATACTCTGGTAGACCAGTAAATTTCTTAGGCTTTTGTCCACATAAGAAATCCTTCAGACCAAGGAAAATTAAAAGCTTGCTGGGTTGGTGACCACACACACTTATAAACCTCAGAACTTACCTCCAGCCAACTAACCACAATATATTACACCAAACTGTGCTTCACGAATCTGTCGTCTACACAGGTTCATAAATAAAACCTATGCAGACTCTGAGAAAAGAGCTGAAAAAATGTGTGCTAAACAAGAAGCAGTAGATTTGAGGATCAGATAACTTTGTCCTGAAGAAACAATAAATTACAGGAGGAAAAGAAAGGCAGCCATCTGGTCAGAGGACGCTGCTTCTCACAGCAAGAACTGCCTGAAGGCCCAGACGACAAGGGAATCCTCAGGGCGAGTCATGAGAAGCCCGGATTTCATGCAGCAGGGGTGGAAAGATCTCTACAGCTCACATCCTCCAATCACCCTATAGGAAGTACTTTGAAAAAAAAAAAAGTATTTACAGTTTAAGCAGGGGTCTCCTCTAGAATTTTCTGGAGGAGTTGCATTCCAGTGTCATCAATGTGTTCAGATATAACCCACGGATTTTACAGATAATCCATAATTACCAACCCTGTACAACCTTGTCTCAGGCAAACTGCTCATCACAACGTTATCACTACTAGAGTTTATTTCTTAATCTTTCTCTGGTGTAGTCTCTTTTGGCCTGCTCCTTATTACTGACAGGTATATTATTCTAGAATTATAAATAATAATAGCAGCAATAATTAATATTTGTTAGAGGCTAAGTGCCCGGCATTGTTAGACATTTTTTACTTATTATTTCATTTAATTCTCTCATCAACAGCACAATCAAGGTAAGTACTATATTCCCATTTTGCAAATCAGGAACCAGAGACTCCGAGAATTAAAACGACTTGTTGTACTGCCAGTTGCTAGCAATGCGCTCAACCAGTATCTACTACGTCAGTCCTGATGCCTGCGGTCACGCTGCTGCTAAGTGGTAAACTGGGATTTGAGTTCAGACAAAACCATGATTTCAATATCACCCCTGTCTCCCTGTTGGACTAGGAGATAAACACAGAAGCAGGAAATTGTCAAGGGACAAAATAACTATACATTCTATAGTCTGTACTTTCATTTCTGGGAAGGTTTGGTTTAACATATACTGTCACACTGTCAAGCCTTACTTTTCCAGGTCCACTTTTATTTATTAATTTGATCTTCAATTTGCTGGGAGCACAGTCTACTCTTTTAAAAACAGAATTCAGCCACAACCAAACAAGCGGGAATTTAATAATCAGCCAAACTGGGAGTTTTATGAAATCAAAAATGCTAAATTTCAACATTGATAAACATTTTTCCATATGCACTTCAAAGAACAGAGCTAAGGTCTGTTATCAAAAGAGTTCAGGCTGAAATCTGAGGGAAAGAACTTTAGAATGAGAAACCTAAATGTGAAAGTCATTTCCCGCTCACTCCGGGAGTTTCCATTTCCTATCATAAGCCAGAGTATGTAGGCAGAAGGAAGGGAGAAACGGGGAGCTTTGATTTTTTTTTTCCTTCTACCGAAAACTGCCAATCAAAACAGCAGGGTGCTCTATTAGTTCGGCCAGCAAAAACCACCCACACACTAGACAATTAAAGGTCCCAAGGAAGGGTAGTACCCTCTCACCTCCCTACCTTTACTCCTTGCCCACTTGGTCTTCATAAAAGCAAACAGGTGAGAAAATTCAACTCCAAAACTTTAAACACAACTTTGGCAAAAGGAAAAAAAAAAATATATATATATATATGGTTTGCTTGCTCAAAAAATTTTCAGATGAGTACATAATTTTGGGGACTTCCCTGGTGGTCCAATGGTTAAGACTCTGCACTTCTACTGCAGGGGGCGTGGGTTCAATCACTGGTCGAGGAACTAAGATCTCACATGCCACACGGCACAGCAAAAAAAAAAAAAAAAAAGTACATAAATTTTTACAAAAATAGAGACTGCTGCATTATATAATGGGAACCACCAGAAGTTTTTGAGCTACAAAACGCCAAACAGATTGCAACTTAGCATAAGGGCTCTGACGTTAATTGGTAACTATAATTTGCTTGCTCAAAAAATTTTTAGGGATAAAGGTACGTGATTTTTTACAAAAATAGAGACTGTTGCTCCACACAATGGGAACCACGAGAGGGTTTTAAGCTACAAAACCCCAAACTTAGATTGTTCTTAGCATAAGGACTCTGGCATTGTTTGGTAACTTTTAAAAATAATATGCCAAGGGCTCTGCACAGAGTCTAGCACAGAGAAAGCACTCAAAGGGCAGCTACAACAGGTAAGGAATGTATGACATTCTGGTGTCTAAGATGGGTTATTTAGATGCAACCCATTGTCTGTGAATCAGGGACGGCCTCCAGTTTTCCTAATGCACTTCAGAAGAGATGGAAGTGCTTTTGCTGAAATAGGGCTCAACCCAGCCAGCGGAGAAAAGCTTTTAAATGTAGTCACCCATACTTCTCAGAAGTCTGTCAGGAGAGTGCACTGTATTGGGTTAATAACTGAAAAGCCATGTGTGCATCCCATCTGACTCACTGCCAAGCGTACATCCTCAAAATGACATCCACTGCAGCTGGAGCCCATAAGTGGTAAAATGTACCAATATTCCTCACAAATGGCCATCCCTTGAGTTCAGCCAAAACCAAAGACAACCAGAGAACACACATGACACTGTAACCTTGATGGGCCTAGGAATGAGACTCACACCACAACAGAGGACTTAGACTATGGGGCAAATGGCCGAGTTCCTCCCTCTTGTCTGTAAAGCTTTTGATTTCTCTGTCGAATCTGAATGAGAGCCTTGCCAGGTAGAGTAATCTTGGTTGTAGGTTCCTCCCTTTCATCACTTTAAATACATCAAGCCATTCCCTTCTGGCTTATAGAGTTTCTGCTGAGAAATCAGCTGGTAACCTTATGGGAGTTCCCGTGTATGTTGTTTGTCATTTTTCCCTCGTTGCTTTTAATAATTTTTCTTTGTCTTTAATTCTTGTCAATTTGGTTACTATGTGTCTTAGCATGTTTCTCCTTGGGTTTATCCTGCCTGGGACTCTCTGCGCTTCCTGGACTTGGGTGGCTATTTCCTTTCCCATGTTAGGGAAGTTTTCGACTATAATCTCCTCAAATATTTTCTCGGGTCCTTTCTCTCTCTCTTCTCCTTCTGGGACCCCTATAATGCGAATGTTGGTGCATTTAATGTTGTCCCAGAGGTCTCTTAGGCTGTCTTCATTTTTTTTCATTCTTTTTTCTTTATTCTGTTCCACGGCAGTGAATTCCACCACTCTATCTTCCAGGTCACTTATCCGTTCTTCTGCCTCAGTTATTCTGCTATTGATTCCTTCTAGTGTATTTTTCATTTCAGTTATTGCATTGTTCATCTTTGTTTGTTTGTTTTTTAATTCTTAGATCTTTGTTAAACATTTCTTGCATCTTCTCGATCTTTGCCTCCATTCTTTTTCCGAGGTCCTGGATCATCTTCACTATCATTATTCTGAATTCTTTTTCTGGAAGGTTGCCTATCTCCACTTCATTTAATTGTTTTTCTGAGGTTTTATCTTGTTCCTTCATCTGGTACATAGTCTTTTGCCTTTTCATTTTGTCTATCTTTCTGTGAATGTGGTTTTTGTTCCACAGGCTACAAGATTGTAGTTCTTCTTGTAGTTCTTCTTGCTTCTGCTGTCTGCCCTCTGGTCTGGGTTCCTCTCTCTTGACGACTGGTCTGAAAAGGGCACAGAGTCCCCTGCTCGAGAAGGTCTGGGTCAGATGTACTGCAGCCCCCAGAGCCCCGGTGCTATGCAGTGGCAAGCAGCTGGGTGTCACCAATCCTAACCAACCTACTTTATCCCTTTTCTTAGGCCCTCATCCAATTTCCTTTTTACTACATTTTTCTCACCTCTCTCTTGTTTTTCTCTGTACTGGATTGTAAATGCCTGAGGACAGGTGTGGTCTTGCCCTCTTCTGGGTAAGCCACAATTCTTGGCCAAAACATGCTCTCCAGTGGGTTAACTGGCATCCCTGCTCATGGGTCTGCAACGGCATCTGTGGGCACAGGCAGACCCATGACTAGCACTCACACAGAGCAGAGCAGCCGCCCACTTAGCTTAGGAACTTTGTACCTGAGCACAGAGAAGGAGGCAGTTTCCAGTTCTTTCCAGCCCTACAATGAGAGGACATCCCAAAGAGCAAGGACATGGCTCTTTGGACTGTGTATTTGTGACCATTCATTACGGGATTCATTATGAATTTACTGATAAGTTCTCCAACAAGCCAATTTAAACAAAAACTTCATTTCTATTAAAGAATCATAAGTTACTGGCCCTTCTGACTCACTATCAACATCATGATTACACATTCTTACAAAGCAATGATGTGAACTTACACAGAAAGTCATACCAGGATTTGATCAACTTATAAAAATCCATCCAGTAACTATGACTTCATAAGTTGGAAACACTGTAACCCAAATGCACCCTGAAAACTGCTCTAAGGACACCTACATTTTTCTTACTTTGATCATGTATTACTTTTACTAGGAAATGATTACTTTTCATTTGAACAGGAATTAAAGTAACACTCATCAGGCTGACTGAACTTCGAATTACTTTCTGAATCAAATCTTCTTTGAATAATTTACAGAAATGCATGTTTTTTTAATAAAAAACAATGTAGCTATTTAAAAAATAATACATCTTTCTTATATTTCCTGAAGGCTTTTCTCTATTATGCCCATATCTTAATTAAACTTAAAAAAAAGAGCCCTCAAAAAAATTTTTTTCAGGAAACACTACGCATTTAATTTAACTGACAATGACATGATGGCATGTTCGTGAATTAGACAATGCCAAGGAGGGTGCTACTAATTAAACGTCACATGTCATGGCTCAGCCGAAGTAACACAGGGCTATGCAGGCAGCTTACTGCGAACACATAACAGAGGCAATGCACTTTTCTGTATTTCAAGAGCTCTATTTTCCCTGCTAGACTGAAAAGGCTCGCATATCACCCCCCCTACCCAAAAAAAAACAACACATTTCTCTAAGGGTAAAAATTTTTCCTTACCTTGTAGCCACTGAACAATATATTTTGTTCTGAATAGTGGGGGGTGGAGAGTAGTAACTATTACTATTACTCATAACAGCATGTTTTAACATTTTTATGTGTTATCGTTCATCCACACAAACCACCGGATCCCAGCAACTACCTCAAAGGCGATTCTCAAACAAAAACAAACCTTCCAGATGTGCTAATAATGATCACTTCTTAATTTCCATTTTTTCGTTGCTGTTAAAAATATCTGAAATTGTTGTTGTGTTAAATAACTTAATACGTTACAAGTGATTGGACTAGTGCCTGAATATAGTACGCACTCATCAAATGTCACCTGTCAGTACTGTCAGCCTCCGGAAGGAAGGGCAATTGAAAGACAAACATTATCATGACATTTCTTTCCCCTTAGGCAATGTTCTGACTATATCTTAGGCTATGAGGTTCTTAGCATTGGGATTTTTTTTTTTTTTGGTTTTCCTCCTAATTGACCGTCATTTCTCAAGAACAGACACTGTTGTGAGGCAGAAGCTGTTTTAACATTCAGGCAAACAGTAGCCAGAAGCATTCTTCAAGGTAGATACCGGAACTGGGCTGAGTCCTTGACCAGCCTTTCCCCCTGAGCACTCAGCAGGCTTTACCACTCTCCCCGTGGCTTCCTCGAAGCACAGTCTGGAACAAACATAAAAGGTCCTTAAGCCAGAAGTCCTGCGTTCTTTAAAGCTGCCCGGCGTTCAGCACGTTAGCTGGAGGTGCCAACTGCAGGACAAGCCAGGCTGTAGGGGCACAGGAGGGCTGGCAGTGGCTGAGCCAGTCAGTGCCCGAGAAGTGGCAGCGGCCAGGCCGCACGGCCAACCCAGGACTGGGTTTTAAGACAATATAAATAACGCGTTATCTTTAACAAAGTGCTGCTCTAACGTGGCAGTCCAGCAATACACCTCAGGGATATAATTAGTACACTGTGGTAGGGAGAAGTAAGAATATCCTTATAACACAGGATTTTGCCAATTTTACAAAACATAAAAACAAGTGTGAAAGTGGTATGTAAATTAAGAGCCTAACAAATATAAAGAATTATAACATCATTTGTCAATGGGATCTGTCGTTTTTCTCTCAAAAGATGGAAAGGTGAAATAATTGATCAAGTTAAAATGTATTGCTTTTTCAGCGAGAACACCGGTGGTGCAAGTAATAGTAAACCCAACACAAAATGACTTAAACTATAAGGAAACATACGACGTCACATAATTCAAAGTCCAGAGGCAAGCTGGCGTAGCAGCCCCACGTTGTGCCCACTCCCTCCCCCACTCCACCCGCAACACCAACCCCCCCCAAGGCTTTCAGGCTCCAGCCTGAGGCTGGCCGCCCTCTAGGTTTACACTGACGACCAGAAGCAAAGACGGTCCACCCCCAGCTCCAGGGAAGAAAGGGCCTTGCTTTCCGTCAGACTGGGTCAACTCAGAATGCTATGACTGCCTTAGACCAGGCGTGCTCAATCCTGGCTGCCTGTTAGAATCACCTGGAGAGTTAAAAGCAAAAACAAGGGGACACTTTGCAGCCCTTATGGTCAGAGCGTTCTATTTCAATAGTCCCTTACCCTCCCTCGCAATAAACTTTTTGAATAAAATCTCTCCTTAATAGAAAACCAAGCAAAAAACTGATGCTCGGGCATCTCCCCAGGCCAATTAAATCCTCCCTAGGGGTGGGACCTGGACAGAAGTCTTTTTAAGCTCCTGAGATTTTAATGTACAGCTACGGCTGGATACCACCTAATCAGGCCCCCTCCGGAGGCTGGGATGGGGCTGTTTCTTGTGAGATACCCGGGCAGTGATGGATCAGAGGACAGCGGATGCTGTGCAGGCAACCAACCTGGCCCTGCGCAGTTCCCTACTTCAGCATTTGCCACATAATGAACCTGGTGAGATGGTTCACGGCAAGGTAAATATGTATGTCCATTAAGCATGTTCAAAATGCTCAACCTAGCTCTCATAGGAGAGCTACTAATTAAATCCATAGTAAATCCAAAATACTATCACTTACTTAAAAGTCCCAAAACTTGGTAACACTCTCTCAGCTCGGCTCTGGGGATACAATCACTCTTGTGCATTACTAGTGAAGGGAACGTAGCTATCAACATAGTATCCATATTAATATCTATCTATCTGCTACTACTATCTACTAAGTAATATCTAGCTATTAATAAAAATTACAAATGCATTTACCCTTTAGCCCAGTACTCCCATTTTTAGGAATCTCTCCCACAGCTATACCTGCACAAGTATAAAATGACAGATATAAGGTTATTCTTGCAGCTTTGTCCATAATAGCTAAAGACAGGAAACAACCCAAATATCCAGAAACAGAGGACTAGTTGAAAAACCAATGGTACTTCCAAGACAGTGGGATACAACAGAAGCCAACGGAAAGAATGAAGATATCTATATTCCAATATGGAGAGATCCTAAGGATACATTAAGTGAAAAATTTTAAAAGTACAGAACAGTATATACTGCATGCTATCGTTTGTTTAATAAATATATATTTGCAAAAGAAACACTGGAAGGATAAGAGAAACTAATAAAACTGGCTTCCCAAAGGGAGTAGTGGAATAAAAAGTATAGAGAGGCCTGGGATAGAAGCAAGCTTCTCAGAATAGACATTTGTAATATAGTTTTATAGTTTAAATGTATGTAATGTAGTTTTGTAGTTAAATCAGAAATTGTACTATTTGAAATTATTAAAAATTTTAAAATAAAATTTAAAACTGTCACAAAGCATGGAAAATTTATAGGTTTCTAAAATTATGAACAATAAAATTAAATTTATTAAAGCATAAATTATAAGTTATAAATGCCTAAATAAGGTACTTTGTTATGTACTAGCATCCCCAAACACCCAACTACCAAAAGGTAAGAATATTCAATATAGTGTCAAAAACATATTCCACAAAGCAGTAAAAAAATAAACTTCTTGATTAGATGCATTCTAAATCTAAACACCCCGCTGCTCCATTTCAACGTTGTGAAGATTTTCAAAAGGCATTATTAGTCCATCTTCAAAAAAGTAATGTTTTTGACAGAAAAAATACTCAAGCTATCAAAAAACACTCGATTTCAACCCCAGCTCTATAATGAATCAGCAATATAATCCTAAAAACACTACTTCACCACCCTGAACCTCAGTTTTCTCTACTGAAAAGGAGGAATAACATCTATCCTATCTACATTATAGATTTCCCCCAAAAAAGTATATGAAAGTGCTTTTAAAATATTTAGATCTTTACACATCCGTAAGAAACACCCTCTGTAATTCAGGATTCTACAGAATCACCAATAAAACCATGAATTACTAAATGATATTTCAGAAGCAGAAAGTACAGAAGTTGAGGCTGAACCTACTCAATACCAGGGCAAATTCAGGAGTTGTTTGTTTTGACCAAATTCTTAATACTGGATTGGCTGCCTTTCTTTCTTTCTCATAAAAGTGAAAATGCCAAAAATAAAATCTATTTAAGTGAAGGTTCCAATTAAGTTTAGGTATTACTATAAATTCAGCCCAATACTCCTGTGCTATACTGTATTTCCAGATTCAGTTAGTGGCCACAAGCAGCCCTTGGCATAAAAAGATGAGAACCTAGGTGAAAGGTACTGCTGGCTCCAACAGGGGTCTCCCCACCACTTAACCACCAAGATCAAATTGAACAAGTACCCCCTTACTTCAGCCCGTTTATTGGACCTACCCCACACTGTTGATTCGAAGGCAATAACCACTTTCCCGAGCAGATGGCCAATGGTGGTCCTCAGGATTGTAAACTGGACACAAAGAGTCTTTTGTTGGCTAGCTACCTTGCCCCCTTGTTCTGGGGTAGTCTGCTGTCCTACCCGAGACTGACACAGTTCATGATACAGAGGGGGCACTGAGAAAATCACTTAACTAGATTCAATTCCATATTTACTGAGCATCTAGCCTGTAAAAAATATAGTGCTTGACCCATGAAGATGTATGAACTTGGTCTCTACCATCAAGGAACCAAGTACTAAGTATCAAAGAAAATTTGAAAGAAAATTTTTAATTTAAAAGAATTTTAGGACTTCCCTGGTGGGGCAGTGGTTAAGAATCTGCCTGCCAGTGCAGGGGACATGGGTTCGATCCCTGGTCCAGGAAGATCCCACATGCCACAGAGCAACTAAGCCCGTGAGCCACAATTACTGAGCCTGCGCTCTAGAGCCCACGAGCCACAACTACTGAAGCCCACCCACCTAGAGCCAGTGATCCGCAACAAGAGAAGCCACTGCACCACAACGAAGAGTAGCCCCCGCTCACCACAACTAGAGAAAGCCTGCGCACAGCAATGAACACCCAACGCAGCCAAAAAAAAAAGAAAAAAAAAAAAAAAAGAATGACCCTTAGAGTAAGGGCCATGCCTATGAACTGAGGATAAATCCAAAATAGACTCAATCTAACAAAACACAAACCAAACTTCAGGGTCAAAAGAGTATGTCAGTAACTTAACTTCCTGTCAGAACAAAATGAAAACCTCTCTAAAGTAAGACAAGATCCAAAAATCCCTACAATGTAACATACATAAGCCTGACATATAATAAAAAATGATTAAACATGCAAAGAAGCAGGAAAATGTGATTCATAATGTAGGGAAAAAGCAATCAATAAAAATAGACCCCAAGATGACCTGGATATTTAAATAAACAGACAGATCTTTATTATAAATACCTTCAAGGATTTGGAGGAAAAGATGGACCTAATGAGTGAAAAGATGGTGAATCTCAATAGAAAAATGCAAACTATAAAAAAGAACCAAATGAAAATTTCACAATTTAAAATGACAATATCTGAAATGAAAATTTTAAAGAAACTTAAGACTGGAAACTGCAGAAGAGTTAGTGAACTTGAACACAGATCAACAGAAAGTATCCCAACCGAAAAACAGAAAAAAAAAATTAAGTTTTGGTGACCTAACAGAGCTTCAAAATACATGAAACAAAAACTAACAGAATACTTATAGTTATATTTTCATTCTCAATATTGCTCATGTATGCCTATTCTTTTTCTTCATCAATCTTGCTAGACGTTCACCTAATTTACAAATTTCTTTCAAAGCCAGCTTTTGGTATTTTTATCATTTCTTAATTTGTTTTTTTTTTTTTTTGGTTGTGTCGGGTCTTCATTACTGCACACGGGCTTTCTCTAGTTGTGGCGAGTGGGGGCTACTCTTCACTGCGGTGTGTGGGCTTCTCATTGTGGTGGCCTCTCTTGTTGTGGAGCACGGGCTCTAGGTGCGCGGGCTTCAGTAGCTGTGGCAAGTGGGCTCAGTAGTTGTGGCGCACAGGCTTAGTTGCTCCACGGCATGTGGGATCTTCCCAGACCAGGGCCTGAACCTGTGTACCCTGTGTTGACAGGCGGATTCTTAACCACTGTGCCACCAGGAAAGTCCCTTAATTTCTGTTTTTATTTTTACCATTCTCTTCCTTCTGTGTACTGTGGGATTACTTTGTTTTTCTAGCTTCTTTAGTTAATTGCTTAGCCCCCTCCTTCCCCCACCCCTGCCATCTTTGTTTTCTAATAAACACTTTAAAAGCTAAAAAAAAATTTTAAGATAGAATTAAAAGCAAAGAAAACCCAAAATCTATCATAGCTGTGATTTTTAACATCCCCGCTCAGTAACAAAAGAGACCAAAAAGAAACTTAGCAAAAGTACAGATAAGAAAAGTATACAAAAAATAAGTAAGGCTGTAGAAGATTTTAAACAGCACTGTCAACCAACTTGATCTAATTCACATTTATAGAAAATTACAACCAACAACTGCAGAACACATATTCTTTTCAAGTACAAATGGAACATTCAGTAAGACAGGTCATAGGCTGGGCCATAAAATTAATCTCAGTAAATGTCAAAAAACTGAAATTTTACAGAGGATGTTCTCTGACCACATGGAATTAAGTTAGAAATCAGTAAGATATCTAGACTCTCCCAAATATCTGGGAAATAAACACTCCAAAAACAACACATCAAAATCTGTGTTCAAGAAGGAAGTGGGACCCAAGCAGAGTTTTGAAAGGCAGGTGGGTTTTGAACCCACAGAAGAGTGACGTCAGGGGCACAACCACCAAAAAGGCAAGGAGTCAGGGAACTGCAGAATACGCACACAGAAGACCTGAAGGGAGTGCTTCTTTTAACTGAAGCTCATCATCTAAGTAGCAATTTTAATCTTTTTATCCTGTAGACGCAGATAATATGCCTGACATACTCCTATGGGTATAATTCCTAACTCAATCATGTTAACTCATCCTTTTTCCTCCCACTCATAAAATTTATCTCTTTGCAACACACTTCACAACACACCAGCGGTTATCACACGGAGATCTGAAGCACAGATCTTAACCAATACAAAATGCTTTCTTGTTTTCTCCAATTTCTATTATTTTCTTTAACAGGATGTTTCATTTAAATAAGGTAAAAACTCTTTTTGTTAAATCATCTTTGATCATCCTCCGTTACTTATCCCATAACTGAAATTTCTGTATTCTTCTATATTATAAGCATATTTCTTGAAGTGGGCAATAACATTTCATGAAAAACAAGAAACCATACAAAATGTATTAGACTATGGAAAATAACAGGATGCCTTAAAAAAAATGTACAAACATACAATTTTGCATTTTCTTAGTTCATGTACCACAACCCCAATACCCAACATAAATATAGGGATATAATCTTTCCAAACAACCTCTTTTTAAGGATCTGATTGAACTTTAATACCTATAAGACTCAATAGCTGTATGTTCTCCCACCTCCTGATGTGTTTGAATGCTTAGTATAATTTAACAGTGATGAGAATTACAGTGTTGATCTATCAAGTTCCCATTCGATTACCTTGAATAAAGTTTTATTTGAAAACAGTTTTAAATTGAGAGTAAACAATTTCTTAAAATCATTTTTCAGTTAAGGTCATAGCAAAACATCTGATATAAACAAATTAAATAAGTAATACCTTGAAGGACATAGATGTACTAACTTAAAATTAGAAAATCCAGAAATAATTTGTAGAGAAAAAAAAAAGCTTCAATCTTTTTAAAGCATTAACTAGAAAAGCATTACAAAACTTTAAAAATTGAAATGATTTTATATTAAAAATATTCACTACAAAGAAAAACAGGAAAAATTGTGTGCAATTTTTGTTTAACTCTGCAACTTTCTGATTTAGAGGAAAAAAAACCCACGGAGATATAGGATTTAAAAATCATTCCCATGCAAAATTTGAATGTCGCCCCCGCCCCGCAAAAAAAAAACAAAAAAACACAAAAGATTCAAACTAATCCTGTATAAAAATGTAAAGTCTTAATATCATAAACTACTGAATAGCACCTTACTTATATGAAAGACACATACATGGAGATTTCCCTTGGGGATGTCATCCATTCTCCTAGCTTTAAATACCATCTAGAACCTGGTGACTCCCAGGTTCTCTCACCAACCTGGATTGCTTCCCTGAATTCAGATTTGTAGACCCAACTGTGTATCTGTCATATCCACCTGGATGCCTAACACGCACTTCAGCTCCAGATCTTCATCCCCCAACCCATCTCCCCAAACCCCGCTCCTCTAGATTACATTTCAGTAAAAGGCAACGCCATTTTTCCAGTTATTCAGTCCAAAAGCCCTTGACTTCCTTCACACCCCATGTCTCATATCTAATATAAGAGCAAATCTAGTCTGCCGTGCCTTCAGATATTCACAGAATCTGACCCTTCACCACCGCCACACCCTGGGCCAAGCCTTCACCATTCTCATCCAGGGTAGTGCCATCAACAGCCAAGTGGAATCCGTCCTTCCTCCTTTGCTTTCCTTCAGAACGTAGCAGCCAGAGAGATTTTATTGAAGCGTAAATCAGGCCCTGTTACTCCTCCCTCAAAATTCTCCCAACACATGAGTAAAAGTCAAAATTCTTGAAATGGACAACAAGGCCACATTCTTCTCCAGCCACCTCCCCCCACCCCCCATTTCATCCCCTACAACTCTCCTTCTGCCCTCTCTGCTCCAGCTACTCTAGGCTTCTCCGTGAACCTGCTAAGCAAGCTCTGCCCAGGGCCCTGTGCGCCCTGATTCCCCTCTGCCTGAAAGCCATCATTTCCATGGCTTTCTCCCTCACCTCCCTCCTCAGGTCTTTATTCAAATGCCACCTTCTCAGTGGGGCCTCTCTAGCCACCCTAACTAAAATCACCCCAATATTCCCTGCCCCCTTTTCTATGTTATTCTTCTCCTCAGCACCTACCACCACCTAATACACTCTATATTTTACTTATTTAGCTTATTTCTGGTCTGTCTCCACCCACTAGAATGTAAGTTTAAGGAAGCGTTTTTATTCACTAATGTATCACCAATGACTAAAACACTACCTGGAACATAGTGTGAGCTCAATAAATATTTGTTGAAGAAAGAAGGACACACTAAGGTAAACAGGTTTACTAGTGAATGCTTTCAATCCTGTTTTACCAGCTTTCATAAAAGTGAATTTTCTTAGTCAAGACACTGAAATTTGGAAGGAACATATGGTCCCTGAAATAATATCATGGTTTCCTTTTTTTTTCCCCTGTACATATGGCCAGCCCTTTGACCCTGAAAGATCCTAGCAAAAAGCTGCCATCTGCCCACTCCTTTCAGGTTCACCACCACCACGTAACATTATTCTTGGCTTCCAGATTCACGTCTGGTTCAACGTTGTATGTTATGGCTGCGAGTTTTTAATCCAGTCTATACGGATGTTAACCAACTCTAGAAAGATCAGCCTGTGAGAGATCAAGAACCATTTGTTCCCCTAGAAAAAGTACACCTGAAGTCCAAAGAAATTGACTTGTCTTCAGTAAAACATGATCTAGGCAACTTCTTTCATTAAAAGGTGCTACAAAGAAGTGATTATTTGGTTGGGATGCCACCAATTTGGTTTTTAAACCCTCATAACTTGGGTATTACAAAATAAAACAAATATGTTGTAAAAGGTCTGGAATATCACAAATGCAAAGTAAAAAGTGAAAGTTCTCTGTGCTGTTCCACCTAAATCCCAGTTCCCTAGAGATTAACCACTATGTCAGTCTAAATCCTTCCACACTTTTTTCTGTGCATGTACAAATAAATAGTTAATTTTTGTTTTACAAAAATAGAGCCATACCATGCAGACTGATCCCCAAATTGCTTTTTTCCACTTACCATTACATGGGCATCTTTCAGTGTTGGTACTTTATAGTATGCTGGCAATACACATCCTTATATGACTTTCCTTTTTTTTTTTTGAGCACGCCCTTATATGACTTCTTGATAAACTTTCTGTAGCAGCAGTTCTAAAACTTTATCTCATGACCACTTTACTCTCTTGAAAATTATATAGGACCCCAAAGTGCTTTTGCTTATATAGGTTATCTCACCAATATTTACCACAGTATAAATTTAAATTGAAAAATGTAAATCATTTATTCATTTGTTCACCTAAAAATAAACAGTTTATTAACACTGGAAAATAACTTGTTTTCCCCTGTTTATACATAATTGTAGGTATTGTTCTTTGAAGCTACACCAAACTCGCTAAGTGGTAGTTTCTTAAAGATTAGTTTTGAGTAGAATCTAAAACTCTATCAATTAATTTTTGTATTCTGTTACATTAAAATCCAATGGTCCATCTTGCACCTTGAATGAATCTTTTTTACCTGTGCCTGATTTTATAACATCATGTGTTGATCATTTAGAAAATATCAGTTCACTGAATTATGTAGATTTTCCAAATAATACATTCCATTATAAGATATCAAAATAGCACATTTGTAAATATTACCACCAATCTCTACATCACAGTAGCAGATACAAGTTTTCCAAAACCCTAATTTTCGCTGGAAAGCAAAAATGTTATCATTGACAATAGACACTACCAGTTGTCTTCCTTGAAAGACTCTGTTATACATTTTTTAATCTGAATAACCATAGTTTGTCGGTAAAAATGGTAGTCCATGAAAAAAGTGGCAAGTTCAGCTCGCAACTAACCACTGCCCAAGCACTCTTCCTAGAAGACAACCAGCAAACAGAATTACTTCCCCGTTCATCCACAGAAGATCAACAAGATATATACACAAGAGTCAAGAGTTAGTAAAATTAATAATTTTTGCTGCTTCACCAGGAACGTTCTTAAGTGAAAACCAAAAAGAAAATTTTTTTTTTTTTTTTACTATGAGTGCATGGCATGAAGGATACAATGGCTACTATAGTTAGTTGCCACAGCCTTGATTCATGCTTAGGAGCCTGCATTACTTTTGCACCAATAGGGCAAAGAGTGCAAATAACGTCTTAGTATTGTGTTAATACGAAAAGTTTTAACCTCTGGACCCCTGAAGGGGTATAAGGCACATGTAAGGCACTACAGTGTTCTATACCAGGATAGTTTCCTAGAAGTGAGATTACTGGGTCACTGGTATGTACACTGTAGATTCTGATAAGTTTGGCCAAAGCTCTCCAAAAAGTCTGTACCAATTTTCACTAAGGTTGCATGATCATCACTAATTAAAAATGTGAACAATTCACTTTATAAATCCTGAATTTGGGAAGCGCCATAACATATTACTATATTCGCCTGTCTAAAACCAATGCTAAAATATAACTAATGTTTCAAGGCAAAGTAAAATCCAAGTACTCAGATTATTTAGATGACGATTTCCGTTAAGAAAATCAATCCCAACTGTCAAATGCAAGTTCACTGAATAGAGAACTTTGTTCACTGTAGTCACCCATTGTTAAGGGTATTTGTGATTGAATTTCAAAGTATATGCTACTTGCACACGTCCTACATTTGCTAATAGGGTGGGTGGCCTCAGCTGATATTTTAATATAAAGTACACAGTCTGAAAAATGTCAGGCTGTGAGAGTACAAACAGGACCCTAATTAATTGGCGCATGGCTGTCCCCTGTCCCAGACATCAGTCTAAGCTGACACTTAGCATTAAAACTTCACACAAAATGACTGGACGTGACCAGTATAATATGTACTGTCGGCACTCAAATGCCAGTGATGTTCATAAAAATGTCGAAGACAACCTTTCTTGCCCCAAATGTCACATGAAACAGGGAGAGAGGAGGAGGAAAAAGCTCCATCCATGGCAAAGGAGTACTCCTGGCGTAAGGTGCAATAACTAGAAGCTGGGGGTCCTCGATTCACAAGGAATGCTGCCTCCCCCGCCTCGACTGTTCCCACATAGCTCCAAAGTGAGTATTTTCAAGTTCTACTTATGATTGAAAAGGTCAAGAATATTAGTGTCAACTAGGACCTGTGGTTTTTAACTTTGAGGGGAGCACAAACCCCTTTGAGGATATGGTAAAAGCTCCCTGTAGATAAAGTAGTAAAAGATCCCCACACCGCAGGGGAAGGAAGAGCCCATGCGTTAGATCAGAGCAGAATCGTGGACTATGGATCCTGAGAAACCACTTCAATCCAACCTCCTCAGGAAGGTGGAATAGTAAAATGGCTTGTCCAAGGTCAACAGTGAGTTAGAAGGGGAATCAGGCAAAAATAACCAACTCAAAAGAGATTTTGAATAAAGCCATCCAGTGTCACCAAGTAACTTTTTCTTATACAAAGAAAGTTCCACCAGAAACTAAGAGATAACTACAGAAACAGAAGTTTTAAGTAAAACTGGAAAGAACCGACAACAAGTGCTGTGGTTCAAAAGTTCCTTAGGCATCCCGAAGCTGAAAACAGGACCAGGAAAGCTTGAAAAGCACTCACCATGTTCCACAAAAACATTGCAGTGTGGACCCCCATGCCTCGATGATTCTTTCTTCCCTGCTCCTTTGATAAAGTGCAGGGCAGGCAAACTTGGCCTTCTCTGGTCCCCAAGAACTTTTCCAGGCTGCTGCCCCATAAAGTAACGATAGGCACCCCTTTCCAGAAGAGGGTTCAAGATCTTTCAGAATGATCAGTGAGCTTAGAAGGAAAACGATCTATATGTGGGATTTCACATTCACCGCATCTCCACAAGTCAGTAATTGAGGTCAATCACAAGACATCTTCCACAGTGAAAGGAAGCGAAGATTTTAGGTTGACATATGTAAACAGAGGAGTTCAGATTATATTCGCAGTTTATCAATTCGAAGTAATGTAATTGCGATGTGATCCCAAAGTTTCTTGATTTTAAGTGTCTTTTACTGGCTGAGTAAGTTTCTTCTCTTTCAAGGAGAAAAACCTAAACAGAAATATTCACAGGGTATGCTGTACAAGGGTCAGTAAGGCTAAAGTCATGTCGATTTCCACACATCAAGGAAACGTTGATCGTGTTTGGATGCTCCTCCAGAACTTTTCCTGGGGAAGTCACCCAGCCCCTATCTTGGTGTCTTCATCTTCCGACAAACTTCCTGCTGCACTAGCTGCCGCTCCTGCTTCTCTACCCTGCTCTCCGGAAAAGGACACGGGTCACCCCGACTTCAGCGAGGGCTGGCCCTCCACTCAGACGAGAAGGAATGCATTGCCAGCAACTTTTAAGTCCGCTTTTTAAAAGGCCTGTGAAACCAGTCCAAGCTTTTCCTTTGCATTAAAGTTTTTGGCTGGGCTGAGACTAAGGGGGCCGTAGGTGACATTGGAAGAAGTCAGGGCATTAGAGCCTCACGGGAGCAACCTGGGGGGAAGGGGAGGCCCCTTGACAGCAGGGATGGGATTTGAATGGGGAGCTCCGAGGCCAAACCTGGGGCCGGGAGTCGGAGCAAGGAGCGGCTCGGGGGCAAGAGGGAGGCTGCCGGGACGAGGCACGGGCGGCTTACTCCGGGGGCGACGCTCCTCCACGCCTCAGGAAACGGGGTGTCCTAGGTCTGGGGAAAGAGACCACCCCGAGGGTCCCAGAGCCGGGGCGGGGCTGTAAGGGACGAAAGACTCTCGCGGCCCCGAAAGCGGGTCGCGGGCGGAGAGGGGGGAGGAGGCCCGGCTGCCTCAGCTGCTCCGAGCCTGGGGGTCTCTGCCCGAAACACCCCCTCCCCCGGCCCCGGACGTTGCTACGGCCGCCGCCGCCAGGCAGTCACATCCCCCGGGCTCCGTCGCAGGACCCGACCTCCCCCCGCAGGTAGGGGCCGTGGACAACGGAAGGGCTCCTCAGCCGCAGGACCCGGGAACCGGCTCCGGCTCCAGCGCTGTTCAGGGACGGTCACCGACCCCCGCGGCCGCCATGATGGATTACGAGCCGCTCACAACGAGGCCAGGCCCCGCCTCCGGCCCCGCCCCCAGTGACGTCCGGTGCGCGCCGCGAGGTGACCGGGACCCTCCCGGCACCGCTTTCTGGGACGCCGCCACGCCTTTCGGCTCTAGTCTTCCTGCCCTCCGGAGCCCAGCCCCGCACGACCTGTTAAATGTATTTTTTCCGAGCGCAAGGTGAGTGGTAAGGAAGCTCCCGCCTCCCCTGTACTGCCATTGGTCCCCGAGAATCCGGGTCAGATCACTCTCCTGCATCCCATTGGCCGTTAGGGACAGTACGGCTAGAGCTCCCAGCCAACCACTTTCGGCGTAGCCCGCAGGGCGTGCTGGGAGTTGTGGTCCTGCGGCGCCAGCCCCTGTCAGCGCTCGCCGGGGACTTGCCTTCTACTCCCAGCTCCTGAGCTTCGGTCCCGCCCTCCTGGGAGCCGGTGGACTCTATCCGGCCTCGCGTAGGGCTGGCCGATGGCTCCCCTGAGCGGGTAGTTAAGACCGGCGAGGAACCAAAGCAAGGGGAAATCTGCGGATTGGATTTCCCCAGACTGGAGTTGGATTACTTCCTTGAGCCTCTTTAGGAGAGAAAATTTAGCTCGCCCCTGGAAACCGAGGTATTTGGTGACTTCACCGCCGTCCCTCACCCCCGACTTCCACCTTTACTCCAAGAAGCATAAATATTAGAACTAACGAAAAATAGACAACTGGAAAGCGTCCGACATTCTGCTAACGAATTCTTTCTTTGGAGTATCAGGAAGCTCACCCATTAAAGAAACAGCATTTAAGAACCTTTCGGAGGCAAAACCAAGCACAATCGTAGATGTTTGGGTGAGAAGGAACCTTTGAGATTAATCTCAAACTCACACAGTGATGTATGTTAACTTCTGGGGGGGGGGGAGATTAAACAATCTAATTTCAGAGGTGTACACATATTTACATGAAAACATGTTAGCCGAGATTGTTGAGTAGGCCTACAGAGCTAGCCGATGACCCGGACACACCAAACCCACACCTGCCATAACCCATTTTATGCAACTAAAATGTATGTACCCTTGTCCCCAGTTCTTCACTCCATGTCTCCCCAGAGCAGTGCACCTACCTTCTCCGGATATACCCATTTCTAAGGGGATCCACTCATCACAACGCCTAGTCTATACTATGCTGTTATGCTTTTCATAAACTGTATTCTCATTTAATCCTCACTCTAGCCCAGTGAGGCATGGATTGCTACCCCCCATATACAGATGAGGAAACCGAGTGAGATGTGACTTACTCAAGGTCACTGGCCTAGTGATGTGACAAAGTCACTATTTGAGCCCAGACTGATACTGCTCCAAAGCCCTTGATTTTTCCACTGTACCATTCAGTATCAAGTAACTGTTGACTTAGTGTCAGACAGTTGATTTTTCAGAAGTTGCTACTGACAGTAGGGGGAAACCAGTTACATTACGGGTGTTGTACATTCAGTTACTGAGTTGTGTATTTTAGAAATACTTTTGCTGGATTGGGAAATGGTGCTAATTTTATAGATGTTGGCTTGAAGAAAAAATAGTCACTTGGAGGTACTGAATGTGAAGCATATGAAAATGTGTGCCCAAATTTAGAAGTGGAATTTATATTTAGATGTTAATTGGGTTAGCTTTGCTCTATCACTGAATAGTCTGGCTGACAGACTTGGTCCTGGCTTGTAGATCACTCTTCAAACTTCAACAACTTTGTTCCCTTTACTCACCCATTCTTATCCTGATTATCACCCTAATCTTTCTCTTTGAATTTTGCTTTTTATTCCTATTAATGCTTTCATCATTTCCTACACATCTTCATTCTTCACTCTCTAGTTTAGCTTAAAATTGAGCAATCAAATCAGAACTCTTACTAACCCACACTTCTTAAACTAATAATTCATTCACAAGCATTGTTGAGCCCCTGTGTACCACTGTCCTAGGTGCTGGGATAAAATTGAGGGGGGGACACAAACGGATTCATCCTTGTCCTCCCAGAGCAGACATGGGAGGGACAGGCAATAAGTAAAATGAGTAAAATCCAAACCAAGTATTGGTCTCAATGCTGGAAATAAAATTTCTGGACCCCATAACCTTTCACAATCAGTCCAACCCATTCTCTAAAGGGTTGCTTTATGACCCCTCTCTAGAGCTTAAACCTACTGATTCATAGATGCTAATGAGCTTTAATGAAGTCACTTTAATTCTGTGAATGGCTTTCATTTATAAATGGGGGTCATATCAAACTTTACAAGGTTATCATGAGGATCAAATGGGATCTTGTTTCCCACAAAGATTGAGACTATGCTTCCTAAAGTCTGGGTAGAAGCCAACGGCACTAGTTTTAGGTGAACCCCAAGCCCAGACTGTAATATTTTCTTCCACAGATGCACTGTGTAACACTGTAGAATGATAGTCTTAAGGACTTAAAACTAGAATCCTGAGCCCAGCAAATACCTGACAGTCAGAAGTAAATAAATGTTGCCAAATTTGAACAAATCCCTTTAAGCTCATATATTCTATTAAAAGTGATTCAGTTCAGTCTAATTTTGTCCTCATGTTTACAAAGCAAAGCAACCCACAAGTTGCTACCGGGATTCAGTACCCGTGTAAAAACGTCAGCTTTTTTTTAAAAACACCTACTGGAATTACACTTAACAAGGGCACCCTCTAGTGGGCCACAGAAAGTGGATAATCACCAAAAGGTGCTTTCAGACCTTTATATATTTCCACTTAGTAGGTAATCACTATTCAGAATATACTGAATGAACAGCAGAGACTGGCAGCTTGGGAGACCAAGTGAGAAAGATAAACTTTCAACGAACCTCCATATGGTCCTGGTCAAAACCAACCCAAACCAGGGATTCAGGCTCCCATCCTTCCCCATTCCCTTCTCTTAAGGGGCACACAACCTGGAATGTGTTTCAGAAACAACAAGGGAGCAAATCCAAAGTTGCAACATAGCCTATACAGTATTCAGTTGTCTGCAAACTCCTCAAAACAGGTGATACACTTGGGATAGAAAAAAAAAAGAGAAAAAATTTGTCTGAATAATGTTATAAAGAAAAGACATACAATTTAACAAGAAAGAGCTGAGCTATATTTCAAAACTGTCAAATGCTCCACCTTACTCCTGAAACTGTCCTAGGTTTAAATTTTACTAGGTGACCCGAGTAGAGTAGTTAGGTCTCTGTCAGAAGAATTCCCATCTCCCAAGCCTTCCTTCAACTGTACTCAGCTCCCAAGTATTACACAGAACACAAGAACAGAAACAGTGATGCCACATTTATAAATATAAAAAAATAGTTCACCAAATAGCACTCTCAAATACTGACTTTAAAAGAATGTTTCCCAAAACCCAAATCAGGGCATCATTTTTAGATAGTCATCTGAAAAACAATGCATAGACATTCTAGCCTTTCCCACTGAGAACTTCAACAGCTTCTTTTTACCTTTTAACCCTGAATTATTGAACAGTTAATGCATTACTCCTTCAGTTGTAGGAGGAAAACACCTTTTCTTTTCCCATCTCCATTTTTCTTACTTTGTTTTCATGTTTATCAGAGTACCCAAAACATTCATTCTCTTTTATCAATAACTGAACTTCTTACAAATCATCCTTGAAGGCAGGACAGATTAAGGCAGCCTGGCGGGACTATACTCGCATCTATCACTAGGAGGAACATGCAGTGGGAAATAAGATTCCAACCAAGCCAAAGGCTGCTTGGTTGCTTTATTCTTCCATTTGATTCTTGGGTTAACTTTACCAACTATATTCTTCAGTGCTGTACTCGCACTGTAGAGGAGGTGGAAATGGAGGCCAAAACAGACAATTTGGGGGTCAGGGAGGCCATGTTTTTTATACAGGCAATTTCATGGGGCATTGTGCCTGGTGAGTTGATGGTAAATACAGGACAAAAGATTCCTTGTATTATTCCAGGATAGGAGTCCACTCGGCTGAAACACTGAGTGCTTTTAAGGCCTGAAACTACCCCTAGTACCAAAACTCTGTGGTCAACCCAAGGGGCCGGCAGTGCTGTTCACCTTCCCCCAGGCTTTGCCTTAAAACAGGAGAAAGCAGGTCTTGAGGGTGGAGGCGGCCCCTTGTAGGTAAAGTGATGAGCTCCCCAGGTCTTCACTGAGCTGCACATGGGGACCACCAAGCAAACTGTTCACTTTCAAGGACTGCTCCGGTCAGGTACACACAGTCCTGTCCTTCAGGTGCCTCTCCTTATCCCTCCTGTTCTAAGAGCTTCTGGCGTGTTTCCATCACAATTTCCTCCATTATTTCTGGCTTTAAGATGTCTTTGATCTGAAAAAGAAAGGAAAAAAGGTACTTGTTCAATCAATAAGCACACCATCAAGCCAATCCAAATGCAGAAACCAAGCATGGTTAACATGAACCTTCTGTTTTCCTTTCATGTATCAGAGGCTAAGTATTTGCAAGATATGATCTGCTAGAACCAGCTTAATAAATCATCAAGATTTTATGGGATACAGCTGACAAGAACAAAGATGTTACTCTGGCAGTCACTAGAAAGACAGCTAAAACTTGGGATGGGCAAGATGAAGTCCAGGGGGTCGCTGTTGTAAATTAGCCCCACCTGGCACCTCCAAATGCCCACAAATCCTTACACTGACATTAGACATTGAGAATATTACTAGCAACTTGGCGAAAGCTCTCCAGACACTCAACAAGGCTGTCCACCAGATCAGTTCACACCGATGGACATGGTTAAGGTATGTGGGAGACGTGCCTGCTGTCTGAGGAAACATGGAGCAGATGACACTTAAGGCGGCTCACAGATCAACAAGGAAAAGGGAAGCCCCGGGTAGAGTACCTGATGCGGAAGGGATGCTTCATAGCAATACAGGATACTGGTATCATACAGCAGCATTCTCTGAGTTGCCAGCGAGATGATGCAGTTCCGAAGCCTGGAGATCACCTCTCGATCAGCAAGGGAGACAGGCTACCAGGGGATGCCAAGGGGAAGGGGAGGGAAATAGAATCAGGACCAAAAGAAGCGAATGGTTACAGCAAATCCCGGGAATCATTTATAACTGAGGCAGTATCACTCTGGGACTCCAAACCAATCAAACAGCTAACTCCATGGGAGATTAAAAAGGACGGCTTCTTCAGTGGCTCTTGGGCTATTACCCTGCAACTTTGCCATCTCTGCCAACAAAGATCAAACCAGGCGCTGATTTCATCTCTTCAGAACAAGGGAGGGCGACACAATGTTTCGATGGAAATTCAAACCAACTCAAACTATAGCAATGCGGCAGATAGATAGAGAGCGTCCCCACCCGCCACAGAAGCACAGCACCGACTAAGTGCCGCTCCATCCCAACAGTGACAATGGCGTTTACTCACCTCCAGGTTTGCAATGAAGCCCCCTGCATCCTCTTCTTTGTGCTCAGGTGTTGGGTAGATCCAGATGAAGCCGTTGTTGCCCAGAATCACTGAGGCACCGCATGGCAAGTCATGGAAGTGAGTCTTCTGCCGTTTCACCAGG
The DNA here is from genome assembly GCF_965194825.1 of Balaenoptera physalus. Lineage (NCBI taxonomy): Eukaryota > Metazoa > Chordata > Mammalia > Artiodactyla > Balaenopteridae > Balaenoptera > Balaenoptera physalus. The sequence goes on from NC_138886.1 coordinate 5,711,988, forward strand.
GAGGGGGAGACCTGAACCAAAACGCCCTGACCTAGCTAAAAAAGTATATCGTAAATTCAGTCACTGTAGGGTCATCAGAGAGGTAACTTAAAAGCAGAGTACAGGATATGTCCTAGTTAGACTGGAATCAGGGTCCTTCCTGTTGATAACTGCCCCTACATGCACATACACAGTAAATACAGAGAACACTTCCGGATGCATTAAGTTGTTTACATATCCCAACAGAAGGTAACTTTCCATCTCTTCTCTACCATTTATTTTCCTTTGCAGTCGTCTTCACATTCTGATCCAGGGCTGGCGCCACAGCTGTTAGAGAAGCTGGAGCCAATGAGGACGTGGGCTCGAGCCTCCTGTGGGTCAAGGAGCACTATTCTGTTCCACCTCGACCCCAGCCACCCATCCTGCCCACGAGATACGCCATTGGACAAGGCGACTGGCCTGGGCTGAGTGCAAATCCATCCCTGGTCCCAGCAGGTCAGCTCAAGGCCCACATCCCGCTGAGGGGGCGTCTATTACAGGACCCGGGCCCACGAAGGTTAGCACGTGCAGTGCAGCTGTTTCCTCTCCTGCTTCAAGGATGTGAGCATGATTGGCTGTAGCCACTCCATTGAGGACAGAGGTTTTTGTTCCACTCAGAAAATGAGAACGTTCACCCAGAGAAAGGCAAGAGACTGATAAATCATAATTTGTTTTGGGAAGTATGCTGCCATTAAAAAAATAAATAGCCTCCATACTGTCACCTTAAATAAGAAAAGCGGTAAAATTTCATTTAGAGGGCTCAAGTGACAAGCCCATCTTTGCTAACAATAATATCCATTTTATTGACTGGACGTGTGTCTAAGGGCTGAGGCCATCCTACTTCATCAGTACATGACCTCCCTTTGTTCTCAGCACAAATGCAATGCAAAGCTGCCACGCCCCTTGGGAGAGAGCAGAGACAGCAGGGCTGCAGGGCCCGGGGTCCAGGGTCATAGGGGCTCTTCTGCCAGAACAATCTCCTCCGTAGAAAAAGGGTTAAGAATTGTCATCCTTTATGATGCTACCGGCCCTTGACTGTGTGAATCAGTGTGTAGGCTGCCAGCCTGATAAGGCTTGACTTCTGGGGGGCTTTAGGTCAGAATTCCAGAGAGCACTGGGGATTGGGAAATGGATTTGAAGTCTCAGTCAGCAAATGAGAACAGCCAGAGCCCAACTTACTTTCCCGTATTTGAGACTCCTCGTGTGCAGAGAGACAGCTCCATCAGAGAACACTGCCTGGACCTCAGCCTGGCCGGGTGATGAAGGAACAAACACTTTCACGTCACCTGCGTCCCTGGCTCCCCCCTCCATCCTTTCCTCTCATGGCCAAGAGTCCCGCCCAAAGTCGTAGACGGACCCGGAGGTCACACTGCTGTGACCTAACCTGTCCCCCTTGGCTGTCATGAATACTCTGACATGAACACCACCTTTTCTACTCCCTCGGATAAAAGTTAACATCGTGGGTGGGGTTAATGGTGGACTCTGGGAGGGCTCACACCAAGGAGTACTTCCCAGAACTTCTGCTGCCAGTGTCCTTGTCCTCACGGTGAGACACAGCCACCCTCCGCCTCTGCAGGAGACCCTCCAACACTAGCAGATCGAGATAGCCTCATCCACCAGAGGGCGGACAGCAGAAGCAAGAAGAACTACAATCCTGCAGCCTGTGGAACAAAAACCACATTCACAGAAAGACAGACAAGATGAAAAAGCAGAGGGCAATGTACCAGATGAAGGAACAAGATAAAACCTCAGAAAAACAATTAAATGAAGTGGAGATAGACAACCTTCCAGAAAAAGAATTCAGAATAATGATAGTGAAGATGATCCAGGACCTTGGAAAAAGAATGGAGGCAAAGATTGAGAAGGTGCAAGAAATGTTTAACAAAGACATACAAGAATTAAAGAAAAAAACACCTAGAAGAACTAAGAACAAACAGAGATGAACAATACAATAACTGAAATGAAGAATACACTAGAAGGAATCAATAGCAGAGTAACTGAGTCAGAAGAACGGATAAGTGACCTGGAAGACAGAATGGTGGAATTCACTGCTGCGGAACAGAATAAAGAAAAAAGAATGAAAAGAAATGAAGACAGCCTAAGAGACCTCTGGGACAACATTAAATGCACCAATATTCGCATTATAGGGGTCCCAGAAGGAGAAGAGAGAGAGAAAGGACCCGAGAAAATATTTGAGGAGATTATAGTCGAAAACTTCCCTAACGTGGGAAAGGAAATAGCCACCCAAGTCCAGGAAGCGCAGAGAGTCCCAGGCAGGATAAACCCAAGGAGAAACACGCCAAGACACACAGTAATCAAATTGGCAAAAATTAAAGACAAAGAAAAATTATTGAAAGCAGCAAGGGAAAAATGACAAATAACATACAAGGGAACTCCCATAAGGTTTACAGCTGATTTCTCAGCAGAAACTCTACAAGCCAGAAGGGAATGGCATGACGTACTTAAAGTGATGAAAGGGAAGAAACTACAACCACGATTACTCTACCCAGCAAGGATCTCACTCAGATTCGATGGAGAAATCAAAGCTAAGAGAATTCAGCACCACCAAACCAGCTCTACAACAAATGCTAAAGGAACTTCTCTAAGTGGGAAACACAAGAGAAGAAAAGGACCTACAAAAACAAACCCAAAACAATTAAGAAAATGGTCATAGGAACATACATATCAATAATTACCTTAAACGTGAATGGATTAAATGCTCCAACCAAGACACAGGCTTGCTGAATGGATACAAAAACAAGACCCATATATATGCTGTCTACAAGAGACCCACTTCAGACCTAGGGACACATACAGACTGAAAGTGAGGGGATGGAAAAAGATATTCCATGCAAATGGAAATCAAAAGAAAGCTGGAGTAGCAATACTCATATCAGATAAAATAGACTTTAAAATAAAGAATGTTACAAGAGACAAGGAAGGACACTACATAACGATCAAGGGATCAATCCAAGAAGAAGATATAACAATTATAAATATATATGCACCCAACATAGGAGCACCTCGATACATAAGGCAACTGCTAACAGCTATAAAAGAAGAAATCGACAGTAGCACAGTAATACTGGGGGACTTTAACACCTCACTTACACCAATGGACAGATCATCCAGACAGAAAATTTAAAAGGAAACATAAGCTTTAAATGACACAACAGATCAGATAGATTTAATTGATATTTATAGGACATTCCATTCATAAACAGCAGATTACACTTTCTTCTCAAGTGCGCACGGAACATTCTCCAGGATAGATCACATCTTGGGTCACAAATCAAGCCTCAGTAAATTTAAGAAAATTGAAATCATATCAAGCATCTTTTCTGACCACAACGCTATGAGATTAGAAATCAATTACAGGGAAAAAACGTGAAAAACACAAACACATGGAGGCTAAACAATACGTTACTAAATAACCAAGAGATCACTGAAGAAATCAAGGAGGGGGGCTTCCCTGGTGGCGCAGTGGTTGAGAATCTGCCTGCCAATGCAGGGGACATGGGTTCGAGCGCTGGTCTGGGAAGATCCCACATGCCGCGGAGCAACTAGGCCCGTGAGCCACAACTACTGAGCCTGCGCGTCTGGAGCCTGTGCTCTGCAACAAGAGAGGCCGCGATAGTGAGAGGCCCGCGCACCGTGATGAAGAGTAGCCCCCACTTGCCGCAACTAGAGAAAGCCCTCGCACAGCAACGAAGACCCAACACAGCCATAAAAAATAAAAATAAATAAAAAAAAAAAAAAAGAAATCAAGGAGGAAATCAAAATATACCTAGAGACAAATGACAATGAAAACACGACGATCCAAAACCTATGGGATGCAGCAAAAGCAGTTCTAAGAGGGAAGTTTATAGCAATACAATCCTACCTCAAGAAACAAGAAAAATCTCAAACAATCTAACCTTACACCTAAAGGATCTAGAGAAAGAAGAACAAACAAAACCCAAAGTTAGCAGAAGGAAGGAAATCATAAAGATCAGAGCAGACATAAATGAAATAGAAACAAAGAAAACAATAGCAAAGATCAATAAAACTAAAAGCTGGTTCTTTGAGAAGATAAACAAAATTGATAAACCATTAGCCAGACTCATCAAGAAAAAGAGAGGACTCAAATCAATAAAATTAGAAATGAAAAAGGAGAAGTAACAACTGACACTGCAGAAATACAAAGCATCCTAAGAGACTACTACAAGCAACTCTATGCCAATAAAATGGACAACCTGGAAGAAATGGACAAATTCTTAGAAAGGTATAGCCTTCCAAGACTGAACCAGGAAGAAGTAGAAAATATGAACAGACCAATCACAAGTAATGAAATTGAGACTGTGATTAAAAATCTTCCAACAAACAAAAGTCCAGGACCAAATGGCTTCACAGGTGAATTCTATCAAACATTTACAGAAGAGCTTACACCCATCCTTCTCAAACTCTTCCAAAAAATTGCAGAGGAAGGAACACTCCCAAACTCATTTTATGAGGCCACAATCACCCTGATACCAAAACCAGACAAAGATACTACAAAAAAAGAAAATTACAGACCAATATCACTCATGAATATAGATGCAAAAATCCTCAACAAAATACTAGCAAACAGAATGCAACGACACATTAAAAGGATCATACACCATGATCAAGTGGGATTTATCCCAGGGATGCAAGGATTCTTTAATATACATGAATCAATCAATGTGATACACCATATTAACAAATTGAAGAAAAACCATATGACCATCTCAATAGATGCAGAAAAAGTTTTTGACAAAATTCAATACCCATTTATGATTAAAAACTCTCCAGAAAGTGGGCATAGAGGGAACCTACCTCAACATAATAAAGGCCATATATGACAAACCCACAGCAAACATCATTCTCAATGGTGAAAAACTGAAAGCATTTCCTCTAAGATCAGGAACAAGACAAGGATGTCCACTCTCACCACTATTATTCAACATAATTTTGGAAGTCCTAGCCATGGCCATCAGAGAAGAAAAAGAAATAAAAGGAATACAAATTGGAAAAGAAAAAGTAAAACTGTCACTGTTTGCAGATGCCATGATACTATACATAGAGAATCCTAAAGATGCCACCAGAAAACTACTAGAGCTAATCAATGAATTTGGTAAAGTTGCAGGATACAAAATTAATGCACAGAAATCTCTTGCATTCCTATACACTAATGATGAAAAATCTGAAAGAGAAATTAAGGAAACACTCCCATTTACCACTGCAACAAAAAGAATAAAATACCTAGGAATAAACCTACCTAGGGAGACAAAAGATCTGTATGCAGAAAACTGTAAGACACTGATAAAAGAGATTAAAGATGATACAAACAGATAGAGAGATATACCATGTTCGTGGATTGGAAGAATCAATATTGTGAAAATGACTATACTACCCAAAGCAATCTACAGATTCAATGCAATCCCTATCAAATTACCAGTGGCATTTTTTACAGAACTAGCACAAAAAGTCTTAAAATTTGTATGGAGACACAAAAGACCCCGAATAGCCAAAGCAGTCTTTAGGGAAAAAAACGGAGCTGGAGGAATCAGACTCCCTGACTTCAGACTATACTACAAAGCTACAGTAATCAAGACAATATGGTACTGGCACAAAAACAGAAATATAGATCAATGGAACAGGATAGAAAGCCCAGAGATAAACCCACACACCTATGGTCGACTAATCTATGACAAAGGAGGCAAGGATATACAATGGAGAAACAACAGTCTCTTCAATAAGTGGTGCTGGGAAAACTGGACAGCTACATGTAAAAGAGTGAAATTAGAACACTCCCTAACAACATACACACAAAAAAACTCAAAATGGATTAAAGACCTAAATGTAAGACCGGACACTATAAAACTCTTAGAGGAAAACATAGGAAGAACACTCTTTGACATAACTCACAGCAAGATCTTTTTTGATCCACGTCCTAGAGTAATGGAAATAAAAACAAAAATAAACAAATGGGACCTAATGAAACTTAAAAGCTTTTGCACAGCAAAGGAAACCATAAACAAGACGAAAAGACAACCCTCAGAATGGGAGAAAATATTTGCAAACGAATCAACGGACAAAGGATTAATCTCCAAAATATATAAACAGCTCATGCAGCTCAATATTCAAGAAACAAACAACCCAATCCAAAAATGGGCAGAAGACCTAAACAGACATTTCTCCAAAGAAGACATACAGACGGCCACGAAGCACATGAAAAGCTGCTCAACATCACTAATTATTAGAGAAATGCAAATCAAAACTACAATGAGATATCACCTCACACCAGTTAGAATGGGCATCATCAGAAAATCTACAAACAACAAATGCTGGAGAGGGTGTGGAGAAAAGGGAACCCTCTTGCACTGTTGGTGGGAATGTAAATTGATACAGCCACTATGGAGAACAGTATGGAGGTTCCTTAAAAAACTAAAAATAGAAATACCATACGACCCAGCAATCCCACTACTGGGCATATACCCAGAGAAAACCATAATTCAAAAAGACACATGCACCCCAATGTTCATTGCAGCACTATTTACAATAGCCAGGACATGGAACCTAAATGCCCATCGACAGATGAATGGATAAAGAAGATGTGGTACATATATACAATGGAATATTACTCAGCCATAAAAAGGAACGAAACTGGGTCATTTGTAGAGACGTGGATGGATCTAGAGACTGTCATACAGAGTGAAGTAAGTCAGAAAGAGAAAAACAAATATATTAACGCATGTATGTGGAACCTAGAAAAACGGTACAGATGAACCGGTTTGCAGGGCAGAAATTGAGACACAGATGTAGAGAACAAACGTATGCACACCAAGGGGGGAAAGCGGTGGGGGGTGGGCGTGGTGGTGGGATGAATTGGGAGATTGGGATTGACATGTATACACTGATGTGTATAAAACTGATGACTGATTTAAAAAAAAAATTGATGACTAATAAGAACCTGCTGTATAAAAAAATAAATTTCAAAAATTCAAATAAATAAATAAATAAACAAAAATATAGATCAGTGGCTTTCAAACTTTTCTTTATACAACCCACAGTAAGAAGCATATTTTACTCAGAGTACATGTATCTGTGATTGTGTAAGCAACTGAAACAAAAGTTTTACCAAACAATATCTTTCTTATAGTTTCATTAAAAAAAAAAAAAAAAAAAAGTTAACATCACTAAGAAAATTTGAGCTAGCTTAAAGCATGGGCCACCGTAAGTTACAAGACCCAAAGACATGCCTGAGCAGCAGCAGGTCCGAATAAGAGCTGGAGGGTCAGCTGGGTTAAGGAGACAGAGAAAGGCTGTAGCAGAGCCCTTCACACCCAGTCAAAGACTCAGATCCCTGCCAGGATTACATGTTTCTCGTGTGGGAGACCTACAGTTTTAAGCCCCAATTGCCAGCTCCACAGCAAACATAAAGATGCTGGAATGCAAGGTACAGGATACACTGATAAGGTCCCCTTCCTGCAAGAAACCTCTCATCGCCAGCTCATCTTTTGCAGATCTTCTCCTCTGAAATACACAAAGAGATGGCCACGTTATGGAAGTCAGATCCTAAAGGAAGATCTCTCTCCATCCATCTCTTCTCTTTCACTTCCTCCCGAGATCTCTGAAGGCAGCCACAATGTTCACACACCAGAGTAGGTAACCTGTACCACTGAAGGAAGACAAAGTGACAACCACTACTTTCCATCTTACAGACCTTCCCACGGCTCCTCTTCTCCTTCCTCTGAATAATATTCAAACTCCTTACGTGATATTCAAAACCCTCCCAATCTAGACCAGGCCCCTTTTCCACGCTTACCTTCTGTAGAGGCCCTCCACGCTCCAGCAGAACCAGACTACCTCCAGCTTGACTGTATCTTTGCTCACACATTTCCCTTTATCTCAGATTCCCTGAACTCATCATTAAAATTCTACCCATCCTTCAAGGATCAACTCCAACACTCATCTTTCCTATGAGCTTCTCTCCGGGGAACTTAATCACTCCTTTTGTACAATCACACGCTTGTTTATTCTTGGACTGCCGGGTATTCAGACCAGTTATTTCATATCCCCTGCTAGTCTAAGCTCTTTCAGGAACTCAGTCGTGCCTCCTGGATCTTGGCATTCTCCAGAGAGCCTAGCACAGTGAGCCTCTCTATAGATAGATGCTGGCCTGAAGGTAAAGCTGAACCACTGCATTTTATAAAAGGAGGCAGCTTAGGTCCTGTGATTGTCTGGAATAATCAAATGCTACTCAATTCATGAAAAGCTAATCTAAACACAACTTTTCAAGGAACACTTTCACTGAGCAAAGCTGATACACCCAGAAAAGGAAAATTATTAGCACCAAGCATCTGAGAGCTTCTCTCAACTCTCTTTTGAGATCGCTCCCCATGGACATTCCAGATCCTACCATATGCCAGTTGCTGCCTAAGTTGGGAGGCCTGGGCCAAGTGAAAAGCCTACATGTACATCAAGGCAGCAAACTGCCTTGTAAAAGTGGCAACCTCAGGGTAAAGCAAAGTTCTCTGGTGGAGCAAAGGACCCCAGGGCTCTCGCCAGCAAACTATACAGTCCCAGCCAGAGACCCTTACCAGCTCTCCTCCGGGAAGGTTCATGGATGAGAGAAGCAAGACTGAATCCAGCCTGGAGTTGGTCTCCACCTTCCACCTCTTCTGTTGAACCTACAAACAAAGAAACCCCACACCTGGACACATACTCCAGGGGCCAGAGCTCACGCTGTAAATGACCAATAATTCCAAATGTAACAACCTGTTGACATCAAAGGTCACATGAGAGCCAAACACAACGAATGCCTAGTTAGCATAAATGCATGTAGAATGACTATGCTATTCATTAGATCACCAGCCTGCTTTTACTTTTTAAAAACCAATCAGATAGACTTTACCTCTGTGATTCTCCCCACTACAATGTCTCCCACTTCACCATGATATCTGAAAGATAAAACAGAAGGTCCTCCATCAGTGAAAAGACTTCATTACAAGACCAAGTTACCATTTGAGATTTCAGTTAAACAGGGATGAAGGCCTTGATGAGGCACCACATTTAGTAAATTCACATAACTATGCTGGTTGGACTTATTCTCAGGAACTGATAACTTCAAACGTCCTATATGTACAAAGTCTCCATTAACTAACTATTCTTAAACCATTTATTGCAAATAGTTCATTAAGCCTGAAACCCCTATTTTGTTAATTACATGAAAGTGAGGGACTTCCCCTGTGGTCCAGTGGTTAAGACTCTGCCCTCCAATGCAGGAGGCCTGGTCGGGGAACTAAGATCCCACATGCCGTGGGGTGCGGCCAAAAACTTAAAACAATAAATAAATAAATAAAAAGAAAATGATAAGCATGGAATCTTTTCTGGTGGGCTCTGGAACACAGACGGGTTCTGCATCAGCCAGAGGAGGAGAAAGGAAACTGAGACAGGACACCGCCCAAACCAGTCTGCTCACCGTGCCCCCACCCACTGGCTGCCTGTCTCAGGCCCCTGTGCTAGTTCCTCATCCCAATTCTAATGAGGACGTGTTCCATGCCGAAGGCGCGCAGTCCTTGGACCTCTTCTCTTTTCAGCCCATGCTCACTTGGTGAGCTCATCCAGCCTAATGGCTTTAAATACCACTAATGAGTACACCACTCCCCTCAATTCCAGACTCTAGTCAACTGCTGGCTACCCAGCACCTCCATTTACGTGACTAATAGGAATTTGCAAAAGTAACACACCTACAACAAAGCTTTCCACCAGCCCCCTTCACTCCCCCATAGCAAACTGAAACTCCCCCAGTTGTCACGAGCTCAGGAAATGGCAACTCCACCCCTCCAGTGGCTCAAGCCACAATCCTTGGAGGAACCCTTGATCTCTCTCAATCTCTCGCTCTCTGTCTCTCTCTCTCATGCTCCAGGACAAGTCCAGCAGCAGATCCTACTACCTCGACCTTTACGATATAGGCAGAAAATAAAAGGCATCCAAATTGGAAAGGAAGAATATCTCTTCTCTATATAGGACATGGTCCTATATAGAGAAAATGCCAAGGAATATAAAATCCAACACATTTTCATGATTAAAAAACCACTCAGAACACAAAACATACTCAAAACAGTACATTAATCTGTCTCCCTAACCCTGCCCCTATCCCCCCACCTCCCCGGCCGCCCACAGCAGCCAGAGTGATTTTATTAAAACAGAAGTCAGATCATGTCCCTCCTCTGCTCCACCTCCTCCAGTGGCTTCCTAGATTACAGAGTGGAAGTCGAAAATGTTTATTGTGGCTACAAGGCAGACAAACTGCCCACCTCACCTCTCTGCCTGCATCTGCTCCTACCCCTCGCCTGCCCACTCTGTTCCAACCCCACTGGCTTACATTCTGGGGCTGACCTTCACTGAGCCCTTCTAGGTAGGAGGCTCTGTGTAAGTACTTTACATGCACTGTTTCAATGAATTCCACTGAAAATCCTACAAGGTAGGTCATGCTAGGTCTCATTTTGCAGAGGAGGGAACCAAAGTTTGGAGAGGTCAGGTAACACAGGGAAACCTTTGAAGCCCGCGCTTACCTGTAGTCATCTATACCCTTCCTATAGCCATGTTCCCAAAATCCCAGACCTACAGAACGACAGAGCAGGCCGGGATGGGGGTGGAGGGTATGTCGTGGCAGAAGACCTGGCTGTGCAACTCGGATGCCACAAGAGAATACACACCTTTTGTTCTCACCTGGTTTTCAAAGCTTTCACACAGACCAACTTGTTTACTCTCTCCACAGAGCCAGCCACAGATGCAATGAGCTTCTCTTCCCCCATATAGGTCCCATGGCCCCTGTTGCAACAGGAAGATACAAAGAATACCAGGGTAACACTTGAGGTGACCTCTCGCATCAAGACCAGTGTGTTCCTCAAACCTAACAGACTTCTCCTGCCCTTAAAGGCAGGCTTTTGCCCTGGTTGCCATCTCTTCCTAAAACACTCCTTCTTTAGACAGCGACGTGGACATCTTCCTCATTCTACTCAAGTCTACTCAAATGTCACTTTCTCCACCAGGCCTTCCTTGACTATCCCATTTATAATAGTCACCCACCCTGCTGCTGCCACCACTACCATATCCCAACTATGCTCCACTCACCCTGCTTGGCTTTTAAGTTTTTCTATTGCATTTATCGCCAAACATTCTGAATAACGTATTTGCTCGTCGTGCTTATTGTTTGTTATCTGTCTCTCCCAAGTAGAATATAAACTTCACCAGGACATTGACTTCCACTTTGTTCACTGTTGTACCCCAAGCACACATATACTGAATGCATGAATAAAGGACTGAATCTTAAGATTTCGTGGGATCCAATAACCCCAAACTAAGAGGTTAAAGGGCAACGGTATAAATGCTGTACCTCTCCTGTATGTACAAGTGTACTCCCCCCAAAAAAAGGCTGAGATAACCACTAGTGTTTCTCTATGATGGTGACAGAACGGTGAGTTTTGCTTCTTTTCGTAATCATTACCTAATTTAATCCTCACAACCTTATCGAATAGTTAATGTTATTATCACTAGTTTACAGATGAGGAAACCGGCCTCGGAGAGACAATACAGCCAATAATATTGTGATGGCAGCAGGACTGGGACTCCAGCTGTCCAACTCAAGGGCCTGCCCTCTTAACGACAACATACGGTACCGCCCTCAGATTCAAAGGTGGAGATTTGGGTGCATATAGCAATGTATTTGTACGCCCTAAGCCCAAACAATGACTCGTTCCAAAACCGTGCCCCTGGCTAGGAGACGACGCTGAGGGATAAGGGCGCCAAGTCAAAAACGCCCACCGCCTCCCCGCCTAAAACTGTTAAGAGGCCCCAGCTCCTAACCCACCCCAGTTTTCCAAGTCCTCAACGAGGAAGGCTCAGGATCTGGGCCTCAGGCAGAGGACCCACGAGTCGCGGCCACCAGAGGTCAAGAGAGGAAGGTTTCGGGAGACTGGGCAAATGCAGACGAGGAAACACAAGATGCAGGGGGCAAGAAGTCCGAAGCCTAGAAAACGAGGCGACTGAGATGCTCAGCAGATGTGCCCCGGGTACCACGGGAACTTAGATGCAAGAGAGCACAGGCCCGGGTTTCAGGTGGAGAGCAATGTAGCCGCCCCTTGTGGCCCAGAGTCCCCCACGTCCCCACGTACCGCATGAAGCCTGTGTCCGTGGTGATCGTGTCCCCCGGCACTACCAGGTGTTTTTTCGTTTCACGGCCCAGGCTCTCGCTAAGAGGCTTGCGAGCCACGGGAAGCCTCATCTCCATCGCCATCTTGACGTCAATAACCTGCGCAGGCGCAGCCCGACTCGGAGTCGCAATATCCGCCTCCGCAATTCCCGCCCTTCGCTCTTTGGGGCGGGGCGGGGCGGGGCCTCAGAGCAGCCGCCAATGGGAACTCACGGTCTGGCTGCCATATTGACTATTGTCAACCATTAGGTTAACATGAAGGGAAGGAAGGAGTCGAGTTGCCATTTTTATTATTGGCAAGGCTGCCTTTATGGAGTAATAAAAATCTCAAGTTGTATGATGTATTGACTTTTCACCAAAGCTCTCTTGTACTCGTCATCCCAGTTATTGTTTTACAGGGTTAGAGATAATTGAGAAATAGGCCTCAGAGTTTCCTTCCAACTCTAAGCTGCTAAAATCTAATTTGGGGAGGGCTTCCCTGGTGGCTCAGTGGTTAAGAATCCACCTGCCTAATGCAGGGGGATGCAGATTTGAGCCCTGGTCCTGGAAGATCCCACATGCCGCAGAGCAACTAAGCCCATGTGTCACAACTACTGAGCCCGTGTGTTGCAATTACTGAAGCCCGTGAACCTAGAGCCTGTGCTCCGCAACAAAGAGAAGCCACCGCAATGCGAAGCCCGAGCACAACAATGAAGCTTGTTGCTATTAGAGAAAGCCCGCGGGCAGTAACGAAGACCCAACAAGGCCAAAAATAAATAAATAAATTAATTTTTAAAAAGTCCTTATCTTTAAACGAAGACCCAAGGCGGCCAAAAATTAATTAATTAATTAATTTTTAAGAAGTCCTTATCTTAAAAAAAAAAAAATCTAATTTTTTGGGTATGAGATTGCCCAGGAGGATCAGGAGGTGGGATATACAGAAAACACCATTTGGACAGAGAGAAGAGCCCCTTTTCATACTGTTACTAGTGGCCCCTGTGTTCTACACACTGCTGCCTCGTGGGCGCTGATTCAGCACCAACCATCACCTACACCCCCAAACAATGCTCCAGGTGCTGTTTCCATTCTTTCTTAAGTGAGCTGATTTCCCTAGTATTTCTTTTGAAAAAACAAGGAACCATCTAAGAAGACATTCAAACTTTTCCAGAAGGGTGTATTTGGCAGGGAGGACAAATGCACACATAATACGAAGATCTTCGCTTGTATTTACTCATGCAGTGAATTGAGCCAGGAGCTGTTCTAAGGGTTCCGTGATGAACAGATAGATGGATGTGTGGCTTTATCTCTGGGCCAGGAGCATTTCCCTCGTTTCTCTCCCTGCTTCCCACTACCCTCTCCCTCACCTTTCCCCTGCATGGTTTATAGCATCCACAACAGACTGAGTTTCAACCTCAGGGAATTGGAGATGATAATTCTTCATGCACAGAGACTCTAAAGAGGATTCAATGAAATAACTTGTGTCAGCACCACACACTGAGCCCAGTAAATCAGGTCTGCTGCCTCCTGAAGGTCCAACAGACCTCCTGAAGGTCCAACAGGGAGAAGACAGCTATCTGAACCAGGAGGTGAGCTCTCACCAGACACTGAATCCGCCACTACACTAAGACAGATCCATAATCCCAACGTTGTGACAAGCTCCCTAAACGTAAGTGCTGTGAGAATGGGAGGGGTTAACGTTATGTCCATCCCTCCTTGAAACTGAATGATGTCAAGACTATACCCCAGCCTTGGTCTAGGGGCACTGGGCCAGGAGCATTTCCAGAAGGGTGTATTTGGCAGGGAGGACAAGTGCACACATAATACGAAGATCTTCGCTTGTATTTACTCATACAGTGAATTGAGCCAGGAATTGTCTGGAGATTGATAAATCTCCAAAAGGACAGCATTTCTTTCACCTAAGCACGGCTCACAACTACACCTGTCAAGAAAGCCAACCCTGTGAGACAGTCAATGGTATAAATTCTAATGCCTCACAGATCATGGGTAAGTGGACAGGCCAGACGCTTGCCCTCCTCCTTGCCTGGAGGAAGGGGCTAGAGCCAAGAAAGCATGAGAAGGGTCCATATGTGGAGTCTGGCCTCAGCCAGAAGAGGGCGGTGCTGTCCTTTGAACCAGCATAGCTCAGTCTGCTAGGCAGCTAGGCCTGGGAGTGCCCCTAGACCAAGGCTGGGGTATAGTCTTGACATCATTCAGTTTCAAGGAGGGATGGACATAACGTTAACCCCTCCCATTCTCACAGCACTTACGTTTAGGGAGCTTGTCACAACGTTGGGATTATGGATCTGTCTTAGTGTAGTGGCGGATTCAGTGTCTGGTGAGGGCTCACTTCCTGGTTCAGATAGCTGTCTTCTCCCTGTGTCCCCACATGGTGGGAGGGGCTGGGGGCTCTCTGGGGTCTCTTTTATAAGGCACTAATCCAATTCATGGAGGCTCCACCCTCATGACCTAATCACCTCCCAAAGGTCCCACCTCCTACTACCATCACCTTGGGGTTAGGATTTCAATATATGAACTTGGGGGGAGGGACATAAACATTCAGTCCATTGTAGGTACCTTTTTAAAGAGGAGGAAACCGAGGCCCCAAAAGGACTAGAATTCATACAGCAGTTGGTAACAGGGCCATGTTCCTTCAGACTGCACCTGCTTTACGCTAGAGCCCGCACGTCCTGAGGGACTGGTCCTTTGCTGAATGCTTTACAAACATTACGTTATGAATTCCTTACACTCAGCCCATCTTGGATGTAGGCATTGCTATCCTTGATGGACGTTTGGGGCCACTGAGTGCACATCCTTAAGACGCTTGTTAGAAATACAGATTCCTGAGCCCAGATTTAGGCACTGGGGCTCTGCAAAGTGGGGTCCAGAAGTCTGTGAGGGTGTGTCTTAATGCCCAGTGTGATTTTAATTGCTGATCAGGTCTAACATTCACCGCTTCCTCCCATATCCTTCTACCTCCCCATCTGTGCATCTCCAGGGCCATCTCCCCAAGCCGATCAATGTCATCTCTTACCTGGGCATCACCACCTAACTCAGCTCCCTAATTCTGTGTTTGCCCCTCCTACTACCCAATTTCCATACAGCAGCCAGAGGGAGCTGAACTTATCTACGAAACAGAAACAAACTCACAGACATAGAGAACAGACTTGTGGTTGCCAAGGGGGAGGGAGAGTAGGAGAAGGTTGGATTGAGAGTTGGGGATTAGCAGATGCAAACTATTATATATAGAATGGATAAACAACAAGGTCCCACTGTACAGCACAGGGAACTACATTCAATATCCTGTAATAAACCATAATGGAAAAGAATAAAAATTAATAAATAAGTCTTTTAGGATATTCAAAAATAAATAAATAAATAAATAACAGATCAGATTAAACCACTTCCTTGCTTAGAACACTTCTGGCAGCTTCCCTGTACACAAGAATGAAATCCAAACTCGCATTTGCCTGGCTCTGCCCATCTCTGACCTAACCTGCTCTATTACTCACTACAGACGCTGCAGCCAGAGGCGCTGGCCCCAGGATCTGCGTGCTTTTGGTGCTCTCTGCATGGAATGCTCTTCTCCTGTTCTTTGTGTAGCTGGCTGCTCTTCCTCACTTAGAGCTCTGCTCAAATATCACCTCCTCAGAGAGGCCTTCCCTGACTACCTTATCTGGAATAATCCTCAGTCCCTCTTTTACCACTTGATCCTGTTTTATTTCTTGTCACTGAATTTTCTTATTTGTTTCTTTTGTTTGTTTGTTTATTGCAGTCTTCCTCCACTAGAACGGGAATACTCCGAGAATAGGGCCTTTATCTATTTTGTTCATCTGGTACCTAGAGGGCAACCATAAAACATTTGTCGAAAAAATGACATATATTTACAAAATATTTACTCACCATGTATCTTCCCCACAGGGTATAAGCCCCGCAAATGCCCAGACTTTTTGTTCACTGCCCAGTCCCTAGCACTGTCTGGGTACAGAGTAGGCCCTTTTATTAACCATATCTTCGATTGTAGTCTGATGTTTGGACATTTTGGGGCCTCCCAGAGCCTGGAAGGACTGCCCCTTCCAGGGTTAGCTGATTCCTAGAAATGGTAAACAACTGGCCCAGGAGTGTGCCTTTTGAATGCAAACCAATCAATCCAGAGCCCATGCCCCCTACCACCTCTTTTATGGGGCTCTCAGACTCTGGACCCTTATGCGCCTGCCCTAATCTCCCCAGGGCCCCGTACCAGACAACTAGGGACAGGCCCTGTGCCTCAGAGCCTACTGAAATTATTCAAACCAGCCAATCCTAAACCTGCTTCCCCTACTTCCCCTGGTCCTTCCTTTTGGAAACCCTAGCAAAGGCTCTTTCCCACATTTTCTCCTCATTCCCGCTGCCTTCTGATCGGCCCCCCATGTGCTTCCCCATGTGGCTCTGCGTGGTGTGCCGTGCCTCCTGTTTCTAGGCAATCTTAAGTATGATGAACTTCTCCCTTCAGGACAGTCATTTCCATGTTTGCATGTCTTACCATACTTGATTAAAACAAATCCCGGGTACCCTTAGAACAGCACTCAATAAATATTTGCGGAACGAATGAATAAACTTATTCGGCAAGCATTTCTGGAGCATCTTCTGCCCCAGGCATCAGGGTGCTTGGTCAGGAGCTCAGGGATGGGGTGGGGGGGAGTGAGGGGAGGACAGAAAAGCCCTCCTGACAGCAGCGGCATATGAGTGAGCCTTGAAGGAAAGGAACTATTGACACTGGGGAGTGGGTTGAGAGGGACAGATGAACTTCAAGTGAAAGTAAACAACAAGGAAATCTTGAAAAGTGTGAAAACAGAGGCAGCAGGAACCCTCCGGCCCTGAGCTCTTGCCCAATCCTGATCTACCCACTGGCTTCACCTTGTGTTCCATGAAATGGTAAAAGTAACTGCAGAAGTTTTCTCTTGTTTTTTTTTTTTTTGGCCATGCCACGCGGCTTGTGGGATCTTAGTTCCTCAACCAGAGATCGAACCCGTGCCCCTGGCAGTGAAAGCATCGAGTCCTAACCACTGGACCGCCAGGGAGTTCCCTTTTTCTTTTTTCTTCAGAAAATTTCTAATCAGAGGTGTGCACAAAGATTTCTGCCCAAGGACCCTCATCAAAGTATTGCCTTCTCCTGAAAACATAGAAATAGCCTTGATGTCTGTGGCAGTTTTTATACATGTCCACAGATTTTTTGCCACATCTTCAATTAAGAAGTGCAGTCAGTGCCTCCTCGTCTTGCATCCGGGCAGGCTTGTGACTGCTTCAATAGCTAGCGCATGTCAGAAGTGCCTCTACGGGACTCCAAGGACTGGTCAGAATAGACCATGCGGCTTCCACCTGGTTCTCCTGCAACACCTGCCCTTGAAGCCCTGAGACAACAGGCACGAAGTCTGACTTCCCTGAGGCAGCCACGTTGTAGGAAGCAGTCAGGATGGGTGCTAACCCGTCAGCATCCATAACCTTTCCCACCGCTCACGGCCACACATCCCAGCAGACCAGACCCAAGGGGGGAAGGAAGCTGAAAGCTTAGGATATCTGTTCTTCCATTTCAAGAGATCTGAGGATAATGGCTATAGGACGGGGCAGGAGAAGAGGAGAGGGACAGCTGCCTTAGATACCCTCTGGGGGATGTCCAGTGAGGTAGGTGGTAGAAGCAGCTACAACCCTTCTTAACCACCAAAGGCATCCGTATGTTAACAACAGCTCCCATATATCGAGCACTTACTATGTGCCAGATACCAAGCCATGTCCTTTATTCATTTATTTATATTATCCCACTTAATCCTCACAATATCCTCAGGAGCTAAGTATCACCCCATTTTTCATTTGAGGAACTTGAGACACAGAGCCATTAATTGACTTGCCCAAGGTCACACAGCTAGTGAATGGCTGAGCAGGGTTTCAAACACAGACCAGTGGCCTCTATCTAGAATCCTCTACACCTGGAGGTCCTGAACCATGCAATAAAAAAGGCATAAAAGGCATCTTGATTGAAAAGGAAGAAATATAACTGCCTTTATTCACAGACAACATGATCATGTACATAGAAGTCCTAAGGAGTCTACCCCGAAAAGCTACGAGAATGAATAAGTGAGTTTTGCAAGGTTGAAATATACAAGGACAATTTACAGTGCTGGTCTACACTGCATCCCTATGGGATACACAGCAAGCCCTTCTGGCCGAATCTGCAGGCTGACTGGGAGGTGGTGTGGCCTGCTGGTCATGAGCATGGCTTCTAAGGTCAGTTGCCATGGTGAAACCTGCTCTGCCACTCATTGGCTGAGTGACACGGGCAAATGACTTCCTCTCTGCCACAGTTTTCTCATACTTCAAATGGACTTTAATAGAGCATGGGGGAGAAACAAGAAAAAAGAGTACCAAGCTCATCGGTTCACGGGGAGGATTCCTGGACTGCACGCATGTAAATCCCTAAACCCCAAAATGACCGTGGCTGTGTTTGCATGCCTTTGTGGGGAGGAGGGGGCGTGCGCTCTTGGGAAAGGGGCCCGAAGCCTCTTCTGGAAATGGGAGCAAGGTAGATTAGGCTTTGAGTACCAGGCCTCCCACCAGCGTGCAATTCTTCATTATGATGATTCCTACCTGCTCATCCTAGCATCTCCAGCGCCAGCACACTTCTGGAGGAGAAACAGGTCAGCAGCCGGCAGAGCACATGCACTTTCGTCTGCAATTACAGCCTGCTGCCACCAGGTGGGTTCTGGAGCCCGCGTTGCGGCCCTGTGAACTGTAGCTGAAACTTCACAGAATTACCTACAGAGAGCGATTTAGATTTTTGATCAAGGGCCCCACTGACTTCTCTGAAGTCTGACACCTGCACTGCAGTGAGAGAAGGGTAAGGCCAGGGGCCACCAGAGGCATCGGAATCCTCATGGTGAGGAATCAAAGGAGAGGCAAGGTTTGTAATGGGAGGAGGGGGAGTACCAAGGGTGACATCCCCCACTAGCCCAAGGAGGAAACCCCAGACCCTAGATGGGACCTACAAGTGAACACATCAAGTGTACATCTCTGCCTGTTCCCCCATCTGCCAGGGTGCAAGATCAGTCCCCCAAAGTATGCGGTCTTTGGGAATACCTGAAGCTCCAAATGGGGATGGCCTGTGTGTACAAGTGTGAATTCCAGTGTCTTCAGGTGTTTGTGTGTGTGTGTGTACAGCTAGATGAGGGTGCACAGAGAGGTGTGCCTGAGGGATGCCAGTGGGTTGGAAGGGTGACAGCCTCACAGCCTTACATGCCGGAGCACAGGTGTGAACTCACACTTCCCAGTTTGTACACCTCCTCCTGGTCAGGAGGTCCTGGAGAGGAGAGCCAGGGCCTGGCCCTACATTGATGGCCTCCTTGCTCTTTGGTCTTCCTCAAGGAGGGTCTGGAAATGGGTGCCCAGAGCATTTGGAAATTCTAGGCTTTGGGAGTGCCCTTGGTGTCCATCTTGGTCCACCCACACTGGCTGCTTAGATTCCTCAAGTTGTCCATGAAAATGAAAAAAAAAAAAAAAAAAAGTAAGTAAAGATTTGGGGGCAGTAACAAAGCAAGACACTGATATTTGAGAGTCAGCTGGAAACCACGAGGAATCTTCCCAGCCCCTTGGGAGATTTCTGATTTTTTTGTACTGTGGTCATCTCTCTGGGAGCTGACACCCAGCTGTGACAAGGGTGACTTTCAAAACCAGTAAGTGGAACAACTCTTCCTGCCGCCTCTCCAACTTCTAGACATTTTTCCTTTTCCTTTTCCATATTTCCTTTTCATGCAGACAAAAGCATCAATCCATTCAGATGCTAAGTGATAAATGTTCCAAGTAATTTTTATTTTAGAATACAAGAGAGGTACAAATGTATTTACAGTTGTACATATACAATCAAATAATATATATCACAGTTTCGTAAATATCATTTTAGATAAATATTTACAAAGTTAAAGTGACCATTTTCTGGAAGTAGAACACAAGTTTTTGAAAATTCTATACATTTTGTACTTTTCATTAATATTATTATAGTTTATTTTACAAAACGCCCTACGGGAATTCTAGTTAATGACTGCAAGGTGGGAAAGGCGACACCAGAGGGCGCCCACGGCCGGAGCTTGGGGAAACTTGGGACAGAGCAAGGGCGGAACCTCCCGGGATCCCGCACAGCTCGGAGATGCTTTCCGGGCTGAGAAGCCAGTCTTGGCCTTCTCGGGTCGGAGAGTGGCGAGGAGGGGCGGGAAACTTCCACTTTCCAAGCTTGATGTCAGAGCTGAAGGGGAGGAGGCGTTGGTCCAACCCTCTCATTTTACAGATGGGGAAAGGGTAAACGGAGGCCCAAAGAAGGGCAGGGCCTTTCCCAGGGTCCCCATGGTGGATTTCCGTCTTGCCTTCATTCTCAGCCTACCTGGCACATTTGTGCTTCGTCCATCCCCAAGGAGCCGACTTTCGGGGGAAGGTGGCCCGAAGGAGAGAAGGGCCCGCTTGGCAGGGAAGGGCAGGTCTCTCCGGCCTCTTCTGGCTGCCCCTGAACCCCTTCAGTCTCCAACTCTCACGGTCGCGTCCGTGAGTCCTGACATTGCAGGATACCAGTCTCAGAGGCAGGAGGAGGAGACAGACGCGCGTACTGCCCGGGCCCGCTGCCCACACTGGGACAGGGAGCCCCATCTCAACACGCAGCTCTCTGTGGGGGTGGTGAGGGCCCCCTTTCCCCGCTGAGGTGCCTCGGAGACTTTCGGTCCCCTCTCCTGGCACCCACCAGGGGGCTCTCAGCCTGGGCAGCCGACTCCACAAGAGGAGGGAGACTCGGGGGTGAGGCCGAGCATGGGGACCCCCTGAAGAGGAGGCGGCCGAGCAGCTGCACCAGCTGGGCGGCCCGCGAAAAGGACGTCACCCCTCAGTGTCCTCATCTGCGAAACGGGGCGAAGAGTGTATGCCTGGGCGTCATTTCTGGGGCGCACCTACAGCGCCGGGTCCGGCGGCCGCGTGCCGCAAGGAGTGCGAGTCGGGAGGGAGAGCAGCCCCGCCGCGCGCCCCGGCGGGCTGGCCGGCGGAGGCGCGCGCGGGCGGGAGCGGGCGCGCCGCGGCGCTCACAGCACCATGGCCGGCAGGTGGTGCGCGGCGGCGGCGGCGGCGGCGGCGGCGGCGGCGGCGAGCGCGGGCGCGTGCGCGTGCGGCGCGGGCAGCGCGGGCGAGTGGGCCTGCAGAGCGGCGCTGGGCGGCCGGTGGCGCGCGCTCTTCTGGTGGGCGCGCAGGCCGGCCAGCTGCGAGTAGGCGCTCTGGCACACCTGGCACTTGTAGGGGCGCTCGCCCGTGTGCAGGCGCACGTGGTTGCGCAGCGTGGACGACTGGCTGAAGCGGCGGTTGCAGAAGCGGCACACGAAGGGCTTGTCCAGCGTGTGGATGCGCATGTGCGAGCGCAGGTTGCTGCGCGAGTTGAAGCCGCGGTGGCAGATGACGCAGCGCATGCGGCCCGAGGTGCCCGCCGCCGGGTCCGCCGGGTGGAAGTCCTCTGGCCGCGCGGGCGGGGCCCGGGGGGGGGGCAGGCGGGGAGGGGGAGAGAGAGAGCAGGCTCGTTAGAACCCGCGCGGCCGCGGCCCGGTCTCCCCGTACCCGTCCCCAACGTGCGCCCCTCCCAGGGCCCAACCGCCTCCGATCGTCGGGTGGCCACTGCGCAGATTGCTGGCACTGGCAGAGGGGTGGGGGGGGCAGCAAGAGCCCTGGCCTGGGATCAAGTAGGAGTGGGACTCCGGACCATGCTGCGAGATCTCAGGGACTTAGTGACTTGGCTTTGGGAAACCTCAAACTTCTCATCCGTAAAATGGGAACCTACTACGACCTCACGGGGCTATGCACGACTACACGAGATGATCACAAAAAACTGACGTCTTTGAAGGTTACTCTGTACTGATCACTTTACCTGCCTGAGGCCGGACATGGGGAAGTACCAGGTTTATAGTAACCTTCCATCAGTGGTAGTCACTGTTATAACTCCTCCTCTCCCTCCCAAAACCTTTCATTTATTCATCCCACAAATATTTACTGAATGCCTACTGTGTACCAGTGAACTGCACCTCACTTTTCTCATCCCTGAAATGGAAGTAATAATAGCATCACGCCCAAAAGTTGCAGTAAGGGTCAGAGAAATGTTTTGTGAAACATTAGCTGCAGAGCAAGGGCTGGATAAACAGTAGCTCCTGAGCCTCAGATTCATCCTCTAAAAATAAGGATAACCAAATATCACAAGGGTTTTATGAGGACCCATGTCGGATGACACCTGTAGAAGGTTTAGCGCAATACTTGGCAGGAAATAGGTCTTGAGCAGGTGGTCTCTACCGTGATGATCAGCGCCCCACCCCACCCCGCTGCAACATACACACAGGCACACTCTGCTCTGCCTTCATTCAACAGGTTTATACTGAGCACCTACTCTGGGCCAGGCTCAGCACCAGGGACAGGGCAGGGAAATGTAGATTGTGAGAGCTGGAAGGGAGGTTAGAGATCATCTCGCCCAACATCCTTCTTTTACAGGTGGGGAAACTGAGGCACCAAGCCATTTTCCCAAGATTGCACAGCAGAACTGCAACTCAATCCAGTCTCCTGCTGCCTGGCCCGTTGCTCCTCCACCCAATCTGCCCCCAGACAGTCTGTCTTGTCCAAAATCAGAACTGTCTTTTATCTATGCCTGGACCATGGCAGCGGCTCCAGGGGCATTGGCCTCCTTGAACCAGTAAGTCCCATGTGCTTGATGCTGCTGGACGTGGAACCAGGGTCCCCAGAGGCCAGGAGCCTCCCTGCCAAACACACACACACACACTCACTCACTCACTCACTCTCTCTCTCGGGCTTCCGTGGCCCCCTTGTCATTGTGGCCTCATGGGGACTACCTACCATGCTTGTTCTTTTTCTGCTCCTCCTCCAGCCCGGGCACACCAGGGATCCCCAGGAAAGTGTTGTGTGAGTTTCCGTACCACACCAGCAGCTCCTGGTCTGGAGGGATCATCTGTAGGGAAGGAGGCAAAAGGAGATCAGGAAGGCAGCAGCCCGGGCTGGGGGGGGGGGGTCCCCTCACAGCTGGGAGGGGCTGTCCTGGTGCCCACCATGGAGATGTGGATACAGTCTCAGCCCCAAGAAAGGCACACTTGGGTCCCTTTCCTCCAAGCTATCCCCGGCAAGCTTCACAGACACGGAAGGCCTTAGGATGCTCTGCCCCTCTGCCCCCCTCTGCCTGGGCTTCTCGCTCTCTCTGTCCTGGCTCTGCTGCTGGGACCAGAGCTGTCTCCTGGCCACACAGGAGCTCCCAAACTGACAGCAATGGAACGGAAACCTTGCCGCAAGCAGAAGTAAAGGAAGAAGGAAAGCTAGAAAACTTTTCATTTCTCTCCGAGGGGAAGCAGAGTCAGCCAGCCCTCAGGTCTGTGGGGCTGAGCCAGACGTTCCCAAGGAGTGTGGCCTGCGGGGCACCCTGTGGTTCTCGGTTACACCCTGCCTGATGATGTTCTGGAAATATCTCTTATCCAGAGCAACCACGAGGCAGCGCCACATCACAAACCCTTCTCTCCCCATCACAGGGCTCTGCCTGACTCCCTGCACGGGGCTAAAAAAGAAGCATTCAGTTCAGTGAACACCTCCACCTCCGGAAATACTGGGGCACACAGCCTTAAACAAGATCCGTTTGCCATGTCCTAGGTCTATGGCAGAGAACTCCACAAATGGTGACAGGGCTCTGCTGCTCCCAGGGGAGGACCTGCCCCAGGGACATGGTGCCGGCGGTCAGGAGGGAGGGCTTTGCAGTGACAATCCAGGGAGGCAGTGGAAGGCCTGTTCCTGAGGTGGCGCTGACCCCACCCTCTGGGACAGCCCAGGGGCCCGCCACACCTTTGGTGGAAGCCAGTTATTCCTCAAAGCAAAGAACCTTCAGGCGCCAGCCAGCTAGAGCAAATGAGAGAGGAGAAGGCCCATCGCCTCTGGACCCCAGAGGAGCTAGCTGTGGCACCCAGCCTGGGGGTCACTCTCTGATCTGCCCAGAGAAAGGTGGATGCCGCCACCTCCCCCCGGGCAACGGCTGGATTGTTTCCTGGTGGGTCTTCTTTTAGTTGAAGTACAAAAGATCACACAGGACTCCATCTAGGGCTGTCTGAAATCACACCAGAATAGGGCCTTTCTCCTTGGCCTTCACGGTCACAGAGAAGGCCCCCTTCCCTTCCCTTTGGTTCTGGCCTGCAGACCCCCGATCTGCTCGCCACACCTTCCTTCCTCTGGTCAGAGCCAGGAAGAGCCTCAGAGAAGCACAGCCAGCCCTGCTGGACCCTGAAAGGAGAGGGAAGCAGAGAGAGGAGGGGGTGGGAGAAGTGAAGCTCCAGGGGGCCTAGGCAACATCCATCCTCCTAAGACTCAGGCAGGGGTCACTGTGCCCCTTCCCAACAGACCCTACAGCCCATGGGGTGTCACATCAAGCCTCAGGGACAGTGAGTGATGAGGAGCCGGGCAGAGGGTGCCACACCAGCTCGGACTAACGGGGTTTAAATATGGAAAAACCAAATGCAGTCCCGGAACCCAAGGAAAATTAGGCAGTGCGTCAAAGAAAGCAGGCAGGTCAGAATCTGGCACCACAGCAAGAGTCCTCGAGGCCTCTCTGGTCATTCATAGTCACGGCTGCTGTCCAGGAGGCCAGCGGGGGTCAGAGCTGGAGGCCCTGCTGGAGAAAGGGTGGAGCTGAGAGAGTTTTGTGAACCCCTTAGAAAAGAGGGTGATGGAGCTAAAATACTCAAGATAAATTCACTGTGAAGGAAACTGCTGAGAGATGGTGCCGGTGGGCCCTCGGTCACTGGGTCCCTGGGTGACCCTAGGCAAGCACTCTGTCCCTCTAAGCTTGTCTCCTCAAGTGAGGGGGGTGGGGAGTATGATCCCTGAGGCTCCCCCAACTCTAAGACTCTGATTATGTCACCTCTGACATTGCCCCAACCCCTGGCTTCAATTCTCACACGACACCAGATGTTTATACGTCACGGTTCTTCTAAAGCAACCAACCCCTTGTCCAACTGTCTGTACACGCCCCTTCCTTCAGGAGACGGTACTGCTGAGGTTTCCGGCTCAGGCCCTGGGCTCACACACGTCGGGGTCCACTTGGGCTCCCCCCCTGCCGAGCGTGCCACTCTGGGCAAGGTGCCTTCTGTCACTGGTCCTCAGTTTCCTCAACTGCAAAGCAGGGACGGTTCTGTAGCCTCACGGGGTGCCTGTCCGGGCTCAACGGGGCCACGCACTTAAAGCTGTTTGTACTATTTTCCGAGAGCTCATCAACCGCTCAGAGAAGCTGGCAGCCATCTCCGGGACATGGGGTCCTTCAGTTGTCCCCACGGAGCGTGAGGGGTGGCCCAGGATGACCTGCGGCTTTGCCTTCAATGACCATCAAGAGCACAGGCTGGGGACTTCCCTGGCGGTCCAGTGGTGAGGCCTCGGCGCTTTCACTGCTGAGGGCCTGGGTTCAATCGCTGGTCGGGGGATTAAGATCCCACAAGCCGCGCAGTGGAAAAAAAAAAGAAAAGCAGCACAGGCTGGGCCCACATGCTCCCAGGACACCAGTGCCACTCCGGTGCCACCTCTTCCCTGGCCCATCTGCCCGGGGGGGAGCACAGATGTGGGATGAGAGGTTGAGCAAGTCCCCAGTGGGACCTGCATCTCCACCCCCAGACATGCAGTCCGGGAATCAAATATCTAAGTCAACACCGGCCTTTTCATTTGAATTGACTAACAATTGTTATTAAATATAAAACAGATACAACAGCAACAATAATCATGATGGTGAATGAGGAGCCAAGAACAAATTCTGAATATTATTATTTAAAATGGTGGTTGGGAATAATATTTTTAAAATAAGAGCTTTAATATTGACCGTTTCAATATAGGCTGAGTCATGTATTTACTAACACATTTTTCAAATGTACTAAAATTAATTTTACTAGTGCATTTTTAAAATTAAAACAGTGATACAGACACAAAGGAGTATATAAGGAAAAGTAACTCTCTCTCCCACTCAGGGCACCCAGCCACTGTGGCCGGTTTTCTGCGCATCTTTCCTCAGAAGGGTTTGTCGTTTTGAGACCAGTTTTTTTTTTTAATGCTGATATAAGGTGCGTGAGGAACAGCATGATGGAGCAGAGTGACTTTCATTTTCTACAAGATGCATCTGATTTTTTTAGAATTAATGAGCACATATTACGTTTATACAAAAAAATATTTTTTAAGGAGAGGAAATCTATTAAAAAGAACCTACTAGAATTGACAATGACACACATCCCCAGACAGCAAAAAGCCTCCAGCTGTAAAGCAGCGCTGGGGAAGGCGACCTCACGCGCACAGAGGCCGGGCACTGGAGTCTCTCTCTGCCCTTCAGAGCTCTGGGAAACCAGCAGCAGGTCCTGGCCTGGACCTGTGGCATCTGCTTGCTCCTGGACACCCCTCATGCAATGACCCCAGAGATGGAGACCAGGAGTGCCGGGGAGACCCACAGCCTCTTCCCTGAGATCTTAGTACCGTTGTCCAGAGGCTGCCAGGGTCCCATCAGCCAATCACCTAAGTGCAAAGAATGGCCACGGTCCCGTGCAGGCCTCCTCAGTAGCCCTGTTTCTTTACGGCCAACACTCTGGCCTGGCCCAGCCAGGGCTTTCCACGGGGGCTCGGAGAAGGAGAATCAGCTGCTCATCTACTTTTCTGGGGATCCGAGACTGGCTCAGGATACACAATAAACAAAGCAATTCCCAAAGAAATGAATCCTGTACCATAAAATTCACATCATCAAGACACGGGGTGAATATCAGCGCCTGACTCCTTGGTTGACAAATTACATACTCTCCCAACTGGTGCCTATTCACCTTCCCTATTGGCCCAGAAGTTCTGTCCTGACCCATTTCTGAATTTTTATTATCAATTGAAAACGTTTGGGGGTTTTGGTTTGTTTTCCTAATACAAATTCATGTCACAGTATTGAACATGCTCCCAGGAGGGTCTGATGTCCTCCCCGTCCCCCGGTGGTACAGAAGCCCTTGTCTAGAAGGACCTCAGTGTCATCTGGACGAATATCAATTTCCATTGTACCACAGATGTCCCAACACACCAATTAATAGAGTTCCAGCAAATAGATATTGGCCAGGGAGGTCCCACGGCATGGTGACCAAGGGCTCCACCGTGGGGTCACACAGGTCTGGATTCAAATCACAGCTCAACAATCTCCCAAGATCTCCCTGAACCTTAGTTTCAACGTCATTAAAACAGGGATAAAAAGAAAAACAAAAAAAAACAGGGATAGTGATAGCACCAGACTGAGTGGATTCGAGTTTTTCAAAGTTGCTAAGACCCTTAGCACGGTGCTGGCACATGGTAACTGCCCCACAGATGGTAGCATCATTAATTATGCTTATTATTAATAATCAAAGTGCCTAACTGCACCCACCAGTGAGCAAGTTCAGAAGGAAAATTGTGCTTGCCCTCATAGAGCCAAGAAAAAGAGAGATGGGGCTATGAGACTCTAGGGGGAAAAAAACCCAAAACAAACCTCAATTGCCTGAAATGAGAAGAAAAGCAGCTGAAAGAAAAAGCCCACACTTCAGGGCACAGTCATTTGCCAAAAACTCAGGAGGGGAAAAGCCTGGGAATTTTCTTCCCGGTTCCCAAATCCAAAATTTTCATAATTTCTTCCTAAATCGTTTTCTTGTGTTGAGTTTTGGGGTCAAAGTTCTTGCTTCCCTGGGGCAGCTGGTTTCTTTGCCGGTTTTGTTTTCTTGGGAGAAAAGGGTCCGTGTGTCCACTTTCAACCCAGCCCCCATCACCTGGACTTATTCATTCAACATTTAGTGCCCATTTGCTATGTGCTGGGCGCTTTCTAGAAATGTCATTTTAGGCACCTGAGGTTACAGTAAGTTCTTCTGCGGTTGAAGATAGCGAGGGGAGAGCCTGGGATAACATGTTGGTAGATCCAGCCAGATGCAAAACCCCGCCCAGGGATTCTGCACAGACTGGCCGGCCTGGAGACCCATCACCTTCGTCTCCGTTTGGACAGCTGTTACTTTGTATTTGTGGGAAATTTTAGAGCAGCAGTAGTATATTCTGCTTATTGAATGAAGATGTTTCTTCTCATTTTTTTTTTGGCAAGTAATGGGTTACTGTTATGAAATATACACAGTGGTTCTGAGTGACGGAAAGATTAAGAAAACAGGTCATGGCACAGACCCTTCTTGGCTCCCTCACACACACGCACAGAACAAACAGCCCACATATTCCAGAGGCATCCGGGGAGTGGCCTAGAGCGGCAGAAATTTCTTCTGGCTGAGCCCTGCTGCACGGTGGTCACACACACCTGGACACACGGTTGGTCCGGTAAGCGGCATCTGACATTTTGACACATTGCTTTAAGAGAACTGCCACCACGAAAAATGTACCTAACTTCATTTACTAAAAGTAAAATGGGTGATGGTTTGTGTTTCCTTATTCCTCACTCCAGCACTCGGCTTGCTAACTCTGTAAAAGCATGAATAGCCAAACCGGTGATATCTACTTATCTTGATCATATACGGTAGATTTTCCAGATCCTCTTTTTTTCAACTTAAATTCCTGATCAAATGTAGATGACTTTTTAAAAATCTTATCTTAGATTCCTCCATGGAGATACACTTCAGCCACCTTGTCCTCCAACTCTGAATTTCTGTATAAACGTCTATTAATGTTTCCCGACTCTGTTCAGCTCTCAGCCAGTGTGACCTGAACAGCAAGATGAGACTCAGGCCTCCGCAACTGACGCCATGGGGAGTCCTTTTGCCAAAATCATACCAGCATCCTTACCCTCTCTCCTATGTGTAAGCACGTGTTTGTGTGAGCGTGCGTGTGTCTGCGTGGAGGGATGGAATCATTGTGTGTCCCCCATCTCATCTGTTTCAGGGTGGCCGGGAAGCAGTGTGCAAATGTGAGGACACGTGTGAGGTTGAGTGGGTAAAAGGGGTTGCTCTCTGCCAGAAGTGAGGTTCAGCCACCCATGAGGCTGATCCTAGGATGTCTAATGGGAGGCCCTTGCTCCCACAGGGTGGCAGCCCAGCCAACAGTCACAAGAAACACCTCTGTCCTCAGCCTGGGCCACCGTCAATCCTATCCTCGCACTGTCCCACCTCACTTGAACCCCAGTCCAAGAACGGCTCACCTTTCTTTTTTGTTTCTTTTGTGCCGCACAGCTTTCGGGATCTTAGTTCCCTGACCAGGGGTTGAACCCAGGCCCCGGCAGTGGAAGCGCCGAGTCCTAACCACTGGACCGCCAGGGAATTCCCAACCTTTCTTTACCCCTCTTGGTTCTCCTCAGGTCCAGCCCTTGGCTGGACCCCACCAGGGCCCAGGCAAAGGCCATTCTGTTGTCACTCCTGGAAGATTCCCAGGGGCCTGGTTATTGAGGGACAACTGTCCAGTGCCCCTCGGGGCCTTAGAAAGACATGGGGCTCTGAGTTACAGGAAGAAAATGGACTAAAGGAAAGGAGAGTCATTCTCTGGCCTGGGGCGGGGGGCTCCTTCAGAACACCCCCAAACTCAGCCAAGCCTAGCCACACCCCAAGGGGCACCGTGCTTGTCCCTCCACAGAGGAGAAGAAGCGTGGGATCCAGAGGACTACGGGGGGAAGAGCCCCACCACCCGTGCAGAGCACTCGCCACCAACCTGCCACAGGGAAGCTGGGCTGCCTGCCCCCTCCTGGGCGGGACGCTGAGCAAATGTCCTGCCAAGAGACAACGTGCAGGGAGGGTCCTAACAGCATGGCCGCCTCGGCTACCACCGCCCGGCTACCACCACTCGGCTTGCTCTGTGCTATCGTCATCTCCCCAAACACTGTGAGCCTGTCTGCCTCTGCCCAAGCGTTTCCCCACTGGGGACACCTCCTTTTCCCATCCCGCCTGAACCTCTCCCTGCCCTGGGCCTGGCCGGCTCCTCTGACAGCCCCTCCCACCCACCATGGGCTATGCTGTTTAATCTCTCCCTTTCTCTCTCGTCTGAGAAGCTTCACCCGGCTCAGACATTAGTGTTAGGATCCCTCAGAAATGCCCATGAAAGCTCCCGAGTCTGCCAGTCACCAAGGGAGACCCAGCAAACTGGAGGTAATCACAGAATCCTCCCTTGTGGATTAAATACAATAACGCACATACAGCGTCTAGGAAAAGCCTGACGCCACAAGTGATCAGGATGTGATAGCTGAGATTAGAGTCACGCGTGGTCCACCCGTCACTGGTGACGGGCAACGCATAGCCAAAACGCTGCCGACACCACGCCCTCTCTCCCACCCAAATGCTTCCCCTGGGCTGCCTTCTGGTGTCTTTCTCTCTGTATTTCTATGGCTTCTCAACCCCAGCATCCTCTCAGCAGTTATCCGGGGACCCCAGTTGAGGTGCTCATGATATTCATGGTGGAATAAAGTGGAAAGTTCTGTCCTTTCTGATCTACAGCAGAAAGCTTGCCCTGGAGGTCGTGCTCCCAGAGACAATGATGCATGGGCCTCAGTCCTCCAGCCTGGGCAGGGCCAGCTGGGCCAGCATCTACGCCCCTCTCTCCACCTCAGTCCCCGGACACAGCGGCCCGGCTCCCCCAGCCCCCGCCAGCGGTACCCGCTGCTTCTACACCACAGTACACACACTCACCTCAATGGCTTTGTAGAAGATGCTGGTGCCAATCTGGACCACCTCCAGGTTCTGCTCCTGTTCATTACGTGCGCATTTGATGTAGGTCATCCAGCTTCGGTGGTCCTCCTGGCTGGCGTCGATGAAGTAGCGCACCGTGCCATCCTCGTTGAACACCTGGGCGCAGGTGAATCGGGGGCCAGGTGAGGCAGGGCTGTGTCATGTGTGCCGCCCGTGGCCAGGGCTAGGCCCCAGGCCGGGCACATCCACACACTCTCTCTCTCCATCCCCAGGAAGTGGACGCAGCTATTATTGTCTTGGTTTTCCAGCCGATGAAAGGGAGGCTCAGAGCAGTACAGTGACTTGCCTGAGGCCAGCTGGCTAGAAGTGGCCAACAGGGAGTCAGTCTCCGGGGCCCCACAGGCTCCTGCTGCCGTGTCCTCCCCATCCCCAGATGAAAAGCATCTCCAAGAGATCACTGAGCACACAAAGTGGCATCCACTCCAGCTAGTTCTCCGGGGATGCAGAGGTGCTCCCCAAAGCAGCGGAGAGCACTGGCCAGGACCTCAGCGGGGGACACAGAAGAGCCTAGAAAGGGGAGGCTGGCTCACTGTGTCACCCTGGCCTGGCCTAGGTCCCTTTTGTGGGAGCTACCAAAAGTACTCAGAAACCAAACTGGACCCCAACTTCCTAACCCAGCAACAAGTGGAGATGGGAACCACGGCCCAGGCCTCCAGAGGTGAGAGTAGGTGAGGTTAGGAGAGGCCTCATGGCCCTCTGCTCTCTTCCTTTGCTCCTGTGACCAGGTGCAGGATTTGTCCCATTCGTCTCCTTAATGGTCTGCCAGGTGGGGGCTATGGTGGGGAGCCGTGGGGGAAGGAGGGGATATGACATTAGGGAGAGGGTGCCTCAGCCTGGCCTCCTCAAGGTGAGAGCCCCAAGAGGAGGAAGTGCTCTGGGAGGGGTTTTGTCCCAAGGGTGGCCCTCCCTGGCATCTGGCACTGTTGTGGAGGAGGAGGGTCAGAAGACCCTGGATGGAAGGTCAGTTTCCTTCTGTAAAATGGGAATAATAACTCATAGGGCTGCTGCGATAACCTGGTGGAATGCAGGCCCAGGGCTCAGAAAGCCGACTCAGTGCCAGTTAATCGGTGTTCATTTCCAATGTCATTATTCTGCTTGGGTTGAGAAGCCGACTCCCAAGGAGCACGGGCTCCCTTCATCCTTCCTTCCAGCCACCCCTCACCCCAAGGCCGGGGCTGGCTTTGAGGGGCTTTCCTTGCTGCTTCTGGAGCGAGGGAAAGAATGCAGGTGGCTGGGAGGTGGCTCCCAGGCGTGGCTTGCCAGCTCTCCGTGGGGCCCTGGGCAAAGGGCATGGCCTCTCTGGGTCTCCGTGCCCTCCACTATGAAGCGGACCTAACAACGGACGTGATCCCTAGGGCCGGCCAGAGGAGAGCGCCTTCGCCTCGCGATTTGGGGAGGCACCTCCAGGCACCAGGCGGCATAGGATCCGGCCTCAGGGAGCGTCAAGGCCTGGCCCAAAGCGCCCGCAGCTTCCAGCGAGGGCGGAAGTAGCGGCCGGACGCCAGGGCCCCACCCGCAGCCCGCAGCCAGCGCCCCGCAGCCCGCGCGCACCTCCCACATGAGATTGTTGTTCTTGCATATGTCCACGTGCTCCGGGGCGATGACGCGGCCGGTGAAGGGGCCCATCTCGGTGCCCGCCTTGATCCACGTCTTGGAGAAGATGCCGAGGCCCTCGCCGGGGATGGAGCTCTGCGCGATGATCACCTCGGCCGGCAGCACCAGGCTGGACAGCTTCTGAACCTCTGTGGCCGCCAGGCATGGGGACTGGGTCAGAGCCTGAGGCAGAGGAGGCCCGGCTCTTCCCCGGGGTTGGAGGCTCAGCGACCCGAGTCTCCTCTGATTGCAACCCGGGGACCCTCCGAAAGCGAGAGGTGCTTTGGGACTCATTTCGAGGAGAGATTTTTGTTTGTTCGCGCTTGTTTTTGTTTTTAGTCTCTCCACGAATTCTCAAAGCATCCACAACCTCCCCTGCCCTCCACCCCGGCAAAGTTTAAGAACTACTGAGCCGACCGCAGTGCGTGGCTTTACCAATGGGTAAACTGAGGCCCGCTCCCACGAGGGGGTGACGGCCCAGCCGAGATTCTTTCGCCCTGTCTGGTTCTGGGCCGATCGTGCGTCGCTCGGCGCTCACTGCGCGTCGCGGCACCGAGCACAGGGCACGGTCGGAGGACCCAGGACGCGGTCAGGGCTTCTGACTCCCTTCGCGGTGCTGGGGGGCGGGCCTCGCGCCCGGGGCGGGCTGGCAGCGCCCGGAAACGAAGTCTAGTTTCGAGGCGGCGGAAGCTCAAAAGAAACGCGGGCGACGGCGGGCCGTGTCTCGCGCTCTCTGGGTGACCCCGGGCGCGCCTGGGTCCCTCGCTGCCGCCAGGATCCGGGGTGCCAGGAAGGGCAGTGCCCGGATCGAGGCGAGCCGCGAAGTCGCCTCTCTGGGCGGACAAGAGCCGGGGCGGCTCGCAACCTCCGGGGGTCCCCCCGCCTGG
This sequence comes from Balaenoptera physalus, assembly GCF_965194825.1. NCBI lineage: Eukaryota > Metazoa > Chordata > Mammalia > Artiodactyla > Balaenopteridae > Balaenoptera > Balaenoptera physalus. The sequence continues at coordinate 5,745,398 of NC_138886.1, forward strand.
TCGGGCAGCCGGAGTGGGAGCGGCAAGGCGCACAGGGGCGGCCTCCGTGTCTTACAAGGTCCCCCTCTAAGCTACCTGGGAAAATACCCGGCCAGCGGGCCAGCTGAAAGGGGGGGTTAAACGGTGTCCATTGCGGCGCGGCCGGCAATTTGTCACGCTGTTAAAGTGATCGCATTCATTCGGGTCCATTCGAAAGAAATTGCTAATTCTAAATTCATTAGCCCTGGAAGAATGCTGTAGCAGTAAATTGTAGCTCAATGCGGAGGGGACTTGTTTAAAAGGGGCCGAGGAATTCCCCTTACAAAAAGGGGGGATTAGATGGTTGACATAACGTGAATGGAAGTGGAATTAGTCTGCACGGTAAATTAAGAGAGGAACAGAAATCGTAAAGGGGGAAAAGGGGGCGACGCGCAGAGATGCCAGCGCCGGGGAAAGATATTGTTTGCGGGTTGATGAATGAGGAGTAAGAACTTGAGACATCTTAAAGAAAAGAAACTTTTCTTGCTCTCTCTTTCTCTCCGTCGCTCTCTCCGCGGCTTTCTCTCCCGCCCGCCCGCCCTCCGCCTCCTCCCCAGCCCCCGCTGCCTTTTAAAGTTCTTGGTTTAAGTGGGAACTTTCGCGGGTCAAGCCCAAGTTAACTAAATGAATTTAAAACCCCTTCTTTTTGAGTCAACTGCTATTACACGCCTAGTAAGGCTTTAAATGCCGGGAACCCGCCGGCTCTAAGGGGTGAGGGGCGGATGGGGAAGCGCGGGGGCGGCGCGCCCGGCAGCCTGGACGCCGAGATCTCTTCACCGAGCCGCGCGGGGTGGAGGTGCCCCACCCCCCCGGCCCCTCCCCGCCCGGGCTTGGCCGCTCGCTCCCTGGTTCGGCTCGCGGGAAACTGAGTCACACGCAGCATCTGGAACGCCCAGATTGGCGCGAGCTGCTGCGACGCCCCGTGTCCCCGCCGCGTCCTGCGCGTGTGGGCCCGGGAATCAGGGGCCGCGGGGAGGAGGGGATGCGATCGGCCTCGACGGCGCGACTCACCGCCCGAGAAGGACTGCGCCAGGACCTCGGCGGTGAAGGCTGTCTTGGGGCTGGCGTGGTGGCTCTTGTCTTCGAAGAGCTGCTCGCCCAGCACGTTGCGCCAGCGGCCGTACAGGAAGCTGTGCAGGATGTCGGAGGTGATGACCTCTGCCAGCGCCAGCCCCGGCGCCTTCAGCCCTGTCTTGAGCACCAGGGCCTCAGCCGGGAGCACGGAGCCCATCATGGGCGGCCCGGGGCTCGCCGGCGCCGGGGACGGACGGACGGCCGGGCCGAGGCGGGGATGTGGTGGGCGAGTGGGGAGCACAGGGGCGAGAGAAGAGGGCTGTGATGGAGGAGGAGAAGGAAGAGGTGTAGGGGGAGGACGAGGAGGGTGAGGATAGGACGCTGGAGGGAGCGGGAGGCGAGGGGGGCGCTGGGAGGAAAGTGAACGAGGGGGAGCGAGGCAGAAATGAAGAGAGAGATGGAGAAATCTGCGGAGATGGCAGAGGCGGCGCGGAGGGCTGGAGAGCCAGGGGTGGAGGCGGAGGCGGAGGCGGAGGCGGGTGCGGGGAGGGGGGGCGGTGCGGGGTGGGTGGGAGGCGGGTGGCTTCAGAGAAACGGCGGCGAGGGGCTCTCGGCCGCGCGCTCGCCTCTCGCACACCCGGCCCGGACGGTCTTCCCCTTGGCAAAATCTCAGCGCCTTTATAGGAGCCGCAGTGACCCTCCTAATTGGTTATTAATGACCCCCTGACGTCGGAGGACAGACTTGTTGTACCCGGCCCGGCTCGAGGAGCCTTCGCGGCGAGAGCTCAAGGGGCGGGGGCGCTCGGGCCGCTCGAAACGTTCCCCCTGCGTCCTCCCGCCCCTCCCCGGCCCTTCCACCCCCCTCCTCTTCCTCCTCCTCTCCCCGTGGGAAGTGCCGGGCAGGGAGGGAGGCTCAGCCCGGGGCGAGGAGAGGAGGGGACAGAGCAGGGCAGGGGGCGCGGCGAGGATCGCTCGGACTCCAGGGACCAGACTAGGCCGGAGGGGACGCCTGGCCTCGGGCCCCGCGCTCAGCCACTATCCTAGTCCGGATCTGCGCTCAGCACCCCTGCCCGGCCGGGCCGGCATTCACCTCCCCTACGCTCCCTGGCCCGCCCGGCCCGCCGGGTCCCGCGCTCTCCCGGGCTCCACGCCCCAGACTGCGGTAGTCGCCCTGGAGCCAGCAGGCCCGGCGCAGGCCGCGCTGAACTCCTGCGCAGACGGCGCTGCGGAGGCCTGCTCTTCGCTTCAAACGGGCCGCTGCAGCCGCCCCGCTTGCTGCCCGCGGCCGGCTGTCAAACTCCTCCCTGGGCGGACAGGGCTGCGGGGCGGGGCTGCCGTCGGGGCTGAGCCCGGCCTGAGACGGCTTCGTAGGCGACCGTCCCCCGGTCCTAGGGGGGCTAGGTCGGGGTCGGGAAGGGCAGACCGAAATCCGAGATAGCCGCGGGTCGCTTGGAAAAGGCTTTTCTTACGGAGGCAGTGGGACCGAAAGGGGTCTCCGGACCGTCGTGAATGGGAGCAGTGGCTGTGCCCTGGAGCGAACGCCCTCCGAATCTGCAGGCAGCCCCGGGCCAGGCCGCTGTGCGCCCTCGGCTTAAGGCTCGAGCCTCCGGGCTCCTTCGCTCAGCTGCGACCTAGGGAGGCCCGCTGCGTCCTGCACTCCTTCCTTCTTGCCTCCTAGCTCTCATCCTTTCTCTTCTGGCCTCCCTCTTCCTCTCTCCCTTCTTCCCTGCTCGCTTCCGCACCCCACCCCACCTCAACCTCGTCCCACCGGTAGACTTTCTTCGCGGAGGTTCCGAGGTACCCAGAACGCCAGCGCGGTCTTTCGCCGGAGACAGGGAGCTGCTGAGCGCGGAGCCAAAGCGGGAAAGGTCACCGCTTCCTGCAGGCTTTGCCGCCTCCCAGGGTTCGCCTCATCCCCACCTCAGCCCCAGACAAGGGATGGGGGTCACAGGGACATCTCCATCTGCTGAACTCCTCAGCCCTCCCCCACCCCCCCACCTCCCCACCTCCCCGCAACGTCAGATTCCGATAATGGAGCCGGGTTTTCTGGACGTTCAGGGCAGTGCGTTGGGCTCACGGTTAGCTGGAGGAATCGGACTCCCCAGGCCTTGTCCTCAGAGAGGGGACTTGGATGGAGAGGCAGGGGGCCTGGCCTTCCTACAAGAGTACCGTCCTCAGGCGCCTTGGCAAAGTGCTCCCTCCATCACAGGGTCCTGCCTTTGCTAAGTCAGCCTCACACCTGGCGGCCGCAGACACCCGGCCTCTGCATACCCCGTTCCGGCCAGTGGTCTCCTGGCATCCCGGGGTCCGCATCGGGGCATAGAGTAAGGAAGGCAGCAACCACTGGCCTTCAGACCCCGGGTCACCTCGAGTCTGATGCCCGGGAGAAGCCACACTGGGCAGCAGGGGCGACCGTCGTGCCCGGCGCCAGCAGAGGGCAGAGCTGTGGAGGAGCGAGGGCAGCCCGCGGGTTAGGGTCCCGGAACCTCAACTTTCTTCTAGACATCGCCGGAGAGTCACACTGGCTCTGGCTTGGGCCCAGAGTTCGTGTCTGAGGAGGGCGGATGGAGTCCGGGCATGGGAGCCTCACCCGCGCTTGGGCCTCGGCTTCCACAAAGACTTGGTGGACAGGAAGAGAGTCACCAGGAGCCGCAACCAACCTCAGCGCCTCCGGGAGACCAAGGAGGGATGAGGACTGCTGTGTGTCCTTGGGTCGGCCCTTCCCCTCTCTGAGCCTCAGTGTCCTGATGTGTGCAATGGTTTGGGTTGGACTTTGTGAACTGAGGTTTCTTCCCGCCTGGTCTCTCTGGGTCAGGTCACTTTCCTCTGAAAGCCCCGAGGATTCCCAGCCCACACCCCACTGAGAAAAAGTCCTCAGCTCTGTGCGGTCCCTCCGTCCTGGGGGTGCAGCATGTGGGTCCTGGACACTAGCTCGGGGTCAGAAGATGAGAGGATCGAGGGTCCGGAGTGCGGCCAGGGAGCCCTCTTCTTTCCCCTGGACCCGCAAACCCCGGGAGAGGTGCTGGGGGCCGGGCGGAAGCGGAGCCGGCCCCGAGCGTCTCCTCTGCGTCCTCAAGTTGTGTGCTTCTGTTCTAGCCGCAGACCCACCCGACCGCGCCCCGGGGAAAAGGGGACCTGTAGGGAGCGCCCCAGTCTCAGGGCCCATTGGAATTGGGGAGCAAGGCCCCCCGCGCTGGCATCTCCCCTCGCTGAGATCGCGAGGGAAAACACTGCACGTTCTGGGGTTTCTCCGCGGATGAACCGTGTAGTTCTCCGCGGGGCCCGGGCGCGGAGTGTGCCCGCGCCAAGCCCCCTCCCTTAGCCCCGGCAGCCTGAACTCGCAGGCACCGCCCCCCTCGCGGCCGCGGGCCGCCGCTCCGAGCTCTCTTCAATATTCATGGACGTTAATAGAGAGGCCCCCAGTATATCGGTCCATTGTGGGCGGCTCGTAGGGCTTGAATAGGCCCCGGCCCCCTTTCTTCGGCGCGGCTTCCCGAGGGGCCAGGCCAGGAGTGAATGGCCCCGCTTCCCGCCCCGCGCCCCCTCCCCCTGGCGGGAAGAACATCTTTATCCCCGTCGCCGCCGCCGCCGCCCAGGCCCCCATTCACGCGGCCCGGGCTCCGGGCGGAACGAATCAATCGGCCGCGGCTCTTCGGAGGTCAGCCTCATAGCCCTGGCACCCCCGTCTCCTCGCGCCCACGGGAGTAGAGAGAGGGAGGCGGCGGCGGGCCGACAGACCCACGGGCTGAGGGGCACTGGGTGGGTGGGGAGGTGGTAAGGGCACGGGGACATCGGGACACCGGGTGGCCGGGCCTGGGCAGGTGAAGAGGGACTCAGTGCCCCGCGGCCGCTGGAAGCCGGCTGACCTCTACTTGTTGCCCTGCGCAGGGCGGATCGCGGAGAGAACCGGGGCCGCTGCCCAAGCCCGGAGACCTGTCCTACCTCCCCTCCAGGCACCCACACTAGCCCCATCGGGTCCGGCGGCCGCACCCGCAAGGCCCAGGGCACGGGGTGGGGGGCAGCCTAGGGCTCCCCAGGCCACGCTTCTCGGCCCGCAGGGCACTTTCGTTCTCGCCTGTGCGCCCAGGTCCGGACAGCGCTCTTCCAGGGGCGTTCGGAGGGGAGGGCGGGCTCCTGGCTTCCGCGCCCTCGCTCGGCGTCCCGGCCCGGGTGGAGGGGGCGCTCGTCGGTCAGGCGGGGCCAAGGCGCACGGGTCCCCGCCCCTCCCGCCCCGCCGGCCCTAGGAGGCGCAGAAAGGAGCCCATTGTCCGCCGGGAAATACATTTTTGGGGGCCGAGTGAAAGCCCGTCTTTCTTTTGAACTTTAGAAGAAAGTCTTCTGCCTCGCCCCTCGGAGGGAAAGATTTGTTCCCACCTCCCGGGGGCCCCGCGCGCCTCCTCCTCCCGAAACATCTGCCAGGGGAAAATCCACCCTGGAGGGCAGATCGCGCTCGCTCTAAGCCCCTCGAACTCATTAAAAAGTTATTAGCGGCGGGGGCAGGTCCCGCGCAGGTATCGATCGGCCAGAATGAGCCAGAGGAAGAAAAGGCGAAGAATGTGGACGAGCGGCGCCCCGACCCCCTGCCCCGGTCCCCCGGCCTCCGGCGCTTCAGCCCCAAGGCGGGAGTGGGGCCCCTGCGCCGTCCGCGCGTCTCGCGGTCCGTGTGTCCGGCTGCCTCCGGCGGCTACTCGCCCCCTCCCCTGCCCGGCGCCCCCGCCCCTCCTCCCGCACGCGAGTTCCCGTCTCCTCCGCCTGCTCGCCGCCGCCGTCGCGCGTCCCCCATCCACTTCTCTCCTCCTCTCCCTCCTTCCTCTGCGCCCTCTCCTTTTTCGCCTGCGCTCCGGCTCCCGCTCCGGCTTTCTCACACCCTCTGGGCTTCCTCCTCCCATTTCTCTGTCTTGCTGAGTCTCAAAATCTGGTCCCCACGCCCGCGTGGCCTAGGGAAACTCCTTCCCCGCGTGGGGCCCGTGTGCCCCCTCCCGCGTTCCCGCGGGACGATTCGGGGCTCCGGGGGCGCCCCGGCTCGCGCGTACAAAGGAGCGACCGCTGCCGAGGTGGGATGGGAGGCGCGGGCCGCAGAGACGGTTTCAGTCGACGTGACTCGGGCCGGCCAGCGCGGGGCCGCCGGGTGGAGTGGCGGCCGCAGCGCCGTGAAGGGGGACAGCGCCCCTTCCTCAATCTAATTAACCTCCTCGGCCGCGGAGAGACAAAGGCGCGCCTCCGGGCGCCCACGTCGAGCGCGTCGGCGCGGAGCCGGCGCCCCTGCCGGCAGGTGACTGGCACGCAAGCCCCTCTGGGCGCTGAGGCCCGGGTGCCCCCTCTCCTGCGCCCCCGGGAACCTTCTCCAGCGTCTCCCAAGCCCGGACCCCCAGGCCCGCCTTTGCCACCGCTAGAGTCCTGGCCGATCAAGGCGGTGGGACGGAGGGGTGAGGCACTTGGGGAGGCTGCACCTCCAGGGGGACGCGGCACGGCGGGAGAGGAAGCACAGGCTTCCGGAGGCCTAGTGGGGCCGAGATGGAGGGAGACTGAGGCAAAGAGACGCCGAGATGGAAGGATCCAGATAAAAAGCAGTCTGAGACGTGGAGACACAAGGACACAGAGAAATGAAGGAAGCGGAGGCAGGGATTCCAAAGGAGCCCGAGGCTTGGGGAGGCTTCTCTGAGAGTTAGAGAGACGGCGGAGAGGCAGGAATGGGGAGGAATGGGGGTGCCTCAGACACAGAGATTGGGGGAGGAGGTGGGAGTGGGGGAGGGGTCGACGAAAGCAGGCAGGAAAGATGAAGAGGGGGGATCGGGTCGGGTAGGTGAGAGACGGGCGGGCGGGCCCCCCTTCCCAGCCCATCTTCCTCCAGGCCCTCTTGCCTGGCCCCTCACCCTCACCAGCTCTCTGCCCCTCCTGTGAGTCTAGGGGCAGCCAGAAGGAACCATGCCTGACTCACTCATGCCCCCTCCTTTCTCCAGGGGCCCTTCCCACCCCACCCTCAGCCTGCTGGCCTTCCTCCTCCACCTCCGGGCCCTCGCATCCGCTCACCGTCCACCGGGGATGTCCCCAGAGCAGAGAGGCTTGGCACAGGGAGTTGGGCCCTAAAGGTGCAGCTCCCTGCCACCACCACTGCCACCCACACCATCTCCGGCCTCATGGGGAATCCTGGAGGCCCTGGTCATTCCTTTGTTCCAGAAATATTTATTGAGTGCCTATGTGTGCCAGGCTCTGGGCAAGGCCCTGGGGGGAGCAGGTGACCAGGGCAGACCCAGTCCTTGCTTTCTCTGACCAGCTTCCAGGGGTGGGTCACACTCTGGTGGGGCCAGAGGTGGTGGCAGCCTCTCCCAGGCCAACCTGGTGGTTCTGGCACCTCCCTGGCTCTGACGCCTCTGTCCAAGTGACTTCGGCCTCATCTGTAAAGTGGGAACAATCACCCTGCCTGTCTCATGCAGCCTGATGTGCCCGGTGAGTGAGCTGACACTGAAGAGATGCCTGTGGCTGTCATCTCCATTCTTGTCCCCTCTCCAAAGATCACTTGGCCTCACATGTATGGGTCCTCTGGCCCCATCAGGAGATGCCCCAAGCGCCAGAGACCTGAGGATGCGAGTCCAATCCTGACTCCAGCAGGTACTGTCCAGGAGCCAAGGCACTCACTTTCCCTCTCTGAGCCTCAGTTTCTTTATCTGCAAAGTGGGGATAAGAATAGAAACTCCATTGGGAGAGCTGTCATGAGACATAAAAGACATCATGCGTGGAAAGCTCATAGGATAGAGAATGTACTTGATATATCGAAAACATTAGCAACTTTATTACATTTAAAAGTAGCGGGCTTCCCTGGTGGTGCAGTGGTTAGGAATCGGCCTGCCAATGCAGGGGACATGGGTTCGAGCCCTGGTCCGGGAAGTTCCCACACGCCTCAGAGCAACTAAGCCCGTGCGCCACAACTACTGAGCCTGCGCTGTAGAGCCCATGAGCCACAGCTACTGAAGCCCGCGCGCCTGGAGCCCGTGCTCTGCAATAAGAGAAGCCACCACAATGAGAAGCCCACACACCGCGACGAAGAGTAGCCCCTGCTCATCGCAACTAAAGAAAGCCCATGTGCAGCAAAGAAGACACAGGGCAGCCAAAAATAAATAAATAAATTAATTAATTAAAAATAAAAAGTAACACATGTCCATGCTTGAAACTTTGGGAAATATAAAAGTACGAAAGCGGGTACCAAATATCACCTACAAAGAGACACTGGAAACCATATGCTAAGGAAGTTGATCAGTATGCCAAGGAGTCTGTATTCCAGTCCATGTCTTACAAAAAGTAATTGGAATGAAAACAACAACCACCACCACAACAATAATATAATTAACATTTGCTGGGCACTCACTAAGTATCAGTACTTTTAAATACTTCACATGGAGTTTTCTCAATCCGTCACACTGAGGTAGCTGCTATAATTATCTCCATCTACCAGAAGGGCAAACAGGCACAGAGAAGTTTTAGGTGTCTTAGGAACACTTCTGGCCCCATCAACAGTGGACCTGACCTCAATGGCTGCTGTAGGAAGGGGGTTATTTTCTCACAAAACAGATTGCAGAGGTAAGTAGGCATAAGTTTGCTTAGCATGTCAAGGATGAGAGGCCCGAGGTTCCCTCTGTTCTCATGGTCACAAAGTGGCTGCTGCAGCCCTGCCATCACAGGTGAAGGTGAAGAGGGCATTGTCACTGACATGCCCATGGCCACACACAGTGAGCAAAGAGCAGAGCTGAGACTCAAACTCAGGCAACCTGACTCCAGGGCTGGGCCTCCACCACTGTCCCGTACAGCCTCCTGGCTGGGGCTGCTAAGTCACAGTTGTGACTTAGGTGGACCCGTGCACTGTCTGCCAATGCCAAGAGGCTGTTCCCGTGGTCAGGGAAGCACCTTTCATTTGCTGCGGAGGAACTAGGCATGAAGTGTACAGAGATGAACAGGCATGCTTCCAGGCATGATGGTGTGAACAAGCTTGAAGGACGATGAGGCCTCTGGACTTGCTTACCTTCTCTGGGCGGCATGAAGGAGCTTCTGTGTCCCAGCAAAGTGACATCTGGGGACCTCCAGCCCCTATCAAGCTGGCACAGCCAACAAGCTAGGGGAGCCCAGATCCTCTGAACGCTGGGGCCCGGTTAGGATGTGGGAAGAGAGGCCGAGGCCCAGCCACAGATGCTCCCACCTGAGTAGACATGAGCCAGTGGGACGGGTGTCCTCAGGCCTGAGAGGCTGAGCCAGAGGGACCCACTGCTGGGGACCAGGCCCGCCCAAGGCTTTTCTTTTCCTCCCATTCGTCCCAGCCAGTGTGTCAGACTCCCTGGGCCTCCCTGCCTCCAGTATGTATCCTGTCCACAGAGAGATGCCTCTCCCGTAGCACCTGATCACCGCTGCTGTCCTAGTTCCAAAACCATCGACAGCACTGAGGATAAAGTGGTGCTGGCTCCCGCTGTCTGAGAGCTCCTTTTGCTCCTCTGCTGCACTGGATCAGGCACACGCACACGGGACTATGAACAGCTCATATAGCAACTCTGCAAGATAGGTCCCAACATTCACCCCATTTTACCGCAGAGGAAATGGAGGCTACGCAAGAGTAATGGATGCTCTCCAAGCCTGGGCCCTTCCTTCTATGCCTTCCCTGCTCTCTACAGCCAGAGAAGAAAGCCCTCGGGGTTGTATCATCATATCCGTGTGCCCCATGCAAGCCAGACAAGAAAGCCCTCCACGTGCCCCCATGCAAGACTCTAGAGGTGTCAGGAAATGAATGTTAAACTGGGCTGGATGGAGATTTTTTTTTTTTAATTAATTAATTTTATTTTTGGCTGCGTTGGGTCTTCGTTGCTGTGGGCGGGCTTTCCCTAGTTGCTGCGAGCAGGGACTACTCTTTGTTGCGGTGCGCGGGCTTCTCACTGTGGTGGCTTCTCTTGCTGCAGAGCACGGGCTCAAGGCGTGCAGGCTTCAGTAGTTGTGGCACGAGGGCTCAGTAGTTGTGGCTCGCTGGCTTAGCTGCTCAGCAGCATGTGGGATCTTCCCGGACGAGGGATCGAACCGATGTCCCCTGCATTGGCAGGTGGATTATTAACCACTGTGCCACCAGGGAAGGCCGAGATTTTTTAATGTTAGACTCATTTACATCCTCCCACCTCTTCCCTCCTCTTTGTCCAATGGCAGACTTTGGGCAATCAGGGAGGACAAACTCACCTGAAGACCAGTTAAATAAGGTATAGTTACAACGAAAGGGAAATGTGCTGCTCCAGGTGTCCAGTAAGTCACGAATTGTATTTATTCTGGAGGCTTCTGGACACCCCAGACTCTCAGAGCATCATGTATTTATTTTAATTATGCAAATATTTAATGCACACTCACAGTGTGCCGGGCTGGACCTGGAGCTTGGAGCATCAAGCAAGGGAGTGTCATGTCCTGCAGTGTCAGTCCAGCCCTGGTAGCTTCCAGTCCCAGAGACTTTAGTTAAAGGTTGTTTAGTTCAACCAGCATCTACGAAGAACTTGCACTGTGCCAGCCCCGTCCGAGCATTGAGAGGCTGAAAAGGACCCAGCTGGTCCCCACCCTCAAGATGTTGATGTTGGACTTCCCTGGTGGCGCAGTGGTTAAGAATCTGCCTGCCAATGCAGGGGACACGGGTTCGATCCCTGGTCCGGGAAGATCCCACATGCCGTGGAGCAACTAAGCCTGTGTGCCACAACTACTGAGCCTATGAGCCACAACTACTGAAGCCCGCACGCCTAGAGTCTGCGCTCCGCAACAAGAGAAACCACCGCAGTGAGAAGCCCATGCACCCCAACGAAGAGTAGCCCCCGCTTGCCGCAACTAGAGAAAGCCCACGTGCAGCAACAAAGACCCAACACAGCCAAAAATAAATAAATTTATTAAAAACAAAACAAAACAACAACAACAAAAAGATGTTGATGTTTCCTGAGCAAGCCAGGCACATCCTCGTGCCCAGGCTGAGAGATACTAGCTGGAGTTGTAGAATTCTTCTCCATGGGATTTCAAGGAGAAAAGCCTCGCCTCCTTGATCTCCAGCTGCTTGGAATGTCCTCTTCTTCCCTACAGCTCTCGTGAAGGGGGTGCTTGGAGACACCAGCCAACTGTGCCTGGTTCTGTGCCATCTCTAAGTCCCCACCATGAAGTGAGAAGCTGCACTTTCACACCCCTGGACGGGGGGGCTTCAGATGCTGGGTGAGCGGTGAAACGCTTTCTTCGGATGAGATCTTAGGAAGGAATCTAATTAGAAAACAGCTATAGGACTTCCAGGTACAACTCCGCCATGTAGAAAACATGGAAGTCATCACCCTCGCCTTTACAAATGGAAAATCAGCAGTTTTTCTTGGACCCGTCAGAGAACTGAGGTTGCAAGGCAAACTGTCACGCTGCCAGCTGGAGGGAAGGGGGACTCTGGAGGATCACAGCTGAGATCTGTTCACCTGGACCAGGATCCCTGGAGTCACAAACTGGCAGGAACACTGAATGGCAATTTTGATGAGTTGCTGGAAGGCCGCGAATGGACTGGCATCAGGGTGAGAAGCTCCTGGGGTGCCCAGTCCTGGGGGAGAAGGCTCGCACTTTCATGGGTTTTGCCACCAGGAACCCCACCAGGTTCTCCAGGAGAAGATCTGAGACTTCCTAGTGTCCTTGGTAGGGGGACAGCAGAGAAATCCTGGTGAAGTTCACCCAGAGCCTCATCCCACGTGGGGGAAGGGAATTCCTCTCCCTCCAGCGCCCTCCACACTTCCTGTCTCACCTAAGGGAGAAACAAACAAACAAACAGGGAACAGGAATTTGCTTGGAATTACTGCAGCCAGAGAAGGGAGGGGGAGGCAGAGGGAAAAGCTCTACCACTGGAGAAGCAGCCCTGAGACACAGGCGCACTTAAAAGACTGACATTTAATTGGAAGATGATAGGATACTCCCCATCTCCTGCCCCCCACCACAGCACCAGCAGGGCCCCAGTATACTAATGGTGCATTACAGCTGAAAGAGCTGCAGGTCTTAGACTCTATCTGAGGAGGAGCACGTAGGGAAGCCCAAAGTCAAGGGAGGAGACAAAAAAATGACACTCGAGAATTTGAAGCTTCGGACACCTACAGCTACAGACTCCTAGGGATATTAACATACATCTAAAAGCCTATTAACCTCACTTCCTATAATCTCATACAACGTGTGCAGCTTCCAACAAAAAATTACAAGGCATTCCAAAAGGCAAGGAAAAATACGATCTGAAGAGACAAAGCGATGATCAGAACCAGACTCAGATAGGACACCAAGCCTGGAATTATCAAAAGGGAATTTAAAATAACTATAATTAATATGTTAAGGGCTGTAATAGAAAAAGTGGGCACCATGCAAGAACAGACGGGTAACATAGGCAGAGAGGTCGAAACTCTAAGAAAGAATCGAATGGAAATGCTAGAGATTGAAGACACTGTTACAGAAATGAGGGATCCTTTTGATGGGCTCATCAGTGGACTGGACATGGCCGAGGAAAGAATCACTGAGCTTGAAAAGACGTCAATAGAAACTTCTCAACCTGAACTGCAAAGAGAAAAAAGAATGAAAGAAACAACAGGATAGGTAACCAAGAACTGTGGGACAATCTCAAAAGGTATAACGTTTGTGAAGTTGGGATACCAGGAGGAGGAGAAGAAAGAGAGATGGAGCAGAATATTTGAAGTAATGATGGCTGAGAATTTTCAAAAATTAGTGAGAGGCACCTTATTTATCCTGCCTAATTTAGGACCTTGGGATAAACAGCTACACACTACTGTATATAAAATAGATAAATAACAAGGTCGGGGACTTCCCTGGTGGCGCAGTGGTTAAGATCCGCCTGCCAATGCAGGAGACATGGGTTCGAGCCCTGGCCCAGGAAGATCCCACATGCCGCGGAGCAGCTAAGCCCGTGCGCCACAACTACTGAGTCTGTGCTCTAGAACCCGCGAGCCACAACTACTGAGCCCGCGTGCCACAATTACTGAAGCCCGCGCACCTAGAGCCCATGCTCTGCAACAAGAGAAGCCACTGCAATGAGAAGCCCACACACCACAACGAAGAGTAGCCCCTGCTCGCCGCAACTAGAGAAAGCCCGTGTGCAGCAACGAAGACCCAATGCAGCCAAAAATCAATAAATAAAAATTAAAACAAACAAACAAAAAACAAAACCCCCAAACAAAGCAAACAAAAAGGAACAAAACATTTATTAAAAAATGAAATAAATTTAAAAAAAACAAAAAAGAAACAAAACAAACAACTACAACAAAACAAACACACAAAAGACGCCACACTTCGGCATAACATATTCAAACTGCAGAAGACCAAAGAAAACAGATACAAGTGGCATTTAAATAGCAAGAGATGGATAAGTTCACATTTACATACTTACTTGCCTGCCAGTCAATCCACGACAGCAGTGAGGCTGGTGATAGAATCAAAACAAGGAGTTTGGGGATGAGTTTCACGTGAGCCACGGCATCCATGTTATTTCTGAATCGGTTGCACAGTGTGGGTGTGAACTCGATTCAGACAAACAAGCAGTTGTTAAGGACAACAGTATTAAAACTGCTTACCTTGTTATTTTAAATAGTCTTTAATACAACAAATTCAGAAGATTCAAAGAGAAGGTGTAGGAAGAACATTTTGTTTCAAAGTTGAGTTGCTAAGTAGCCACTGCCAGGCGTAAATGAACCCCTTTCCTGGATGACAAGCTCCGTAAGGGGAGAAGTGGCTTTGCTTTATCCCCCAGGGCCAAGCACAGTGCCTTGAGTATGGCTGGTGCTTTAGCGATGTTAGTTGTGGGTGTTAACTGCACAGTGACCACTGGCCATGGTGATATGATCTGCCTCGCTTCTAACTGAGCATGGAACTCAGTAATAAACTGAGTGATGAACTTTTTGGTATGATTTTTGTTTGTTTGTTTGTTTGTTTGTTTTTTGTTTTTTGTTTTTTTTGGTACGATTTTGCTGGAGCAGATACCTGCAGGCCTGAATTCAAAGACCAGCCCAGAGTGAGAACATTCCTCATCAGGAATGTGAACGGTGGTGGCATAACCCAAATGGAAATGGGTTAAGCTAGGAGCATGAGTCGGCTTGTTTCAGGTTTTCAGTGGGTTAAATTATGGTGTAGATTATAGACCGATTGTTCGCCTGAATATACATGCAAAGATCCTAAACAAAAATATTGGCAAATCAATCCGATGATACACAAGAAGGATAGGTAATACATTACAACCAAGTGAAGTTTATTCTAGGAATGCAAGGCTGGTTTAACATTTGAAAAATCCATCAATGTGATTCACTATATTAAAATTAAAAAGGAGATTATTCATGTGATGCTGTCTATAGATGCAGAAAAAGCACTTGAAAAATTCCACGCCCATTCATGATAAAACTTTTGGCAAACGAGAAACAGAAGGGAATTTCCTTACCCGATAAAAGGTATATACGACAAATGCACAACATATAATTAATGGTGAGTTATTGAAAGTGTTCCCTTAGAATGCAATCAAGACCAGGATGTGCACTCTCACTGTTTTCGTTCAATAATGTACTGGCAGTCTTGGTCTTGCAAGGAAGCAATAAAAAGAAACAAATGGCATAAAGATTGGAACGCAAAAAAATGACACCATCATTATTTATAAATGACATGATTCTGAACATAGAAGAGCCAAATGAATCTACAAGTTATTAGAATTAACAAGGAATTTAAGTATGGTCATTGGAATCAAGGTCAATGTGTAAACGTAAATTATATTTCTATCACCAGCAACAAAGAAATTAAAAAATACCATTTTTGATAACAGCAAAATATCAAAAAACCCAGGAGTCAATGGAAAGAAAGATGTGCAAGACCTCTATACTGAAAACTACTAAAATTATAGAGAGAAATCAAAGAACTAAACAAGAGATAGGGATATACCACATACATGGATAGGAAGACTCAATATTGTTAGGTTGTCAATTCTTCCCATAGATTCAGTGCAATCCCAGTCAAAATCCCAGCAGCTTTAAAGTCATTTTTGTGGGGAGTAGGGGATTGATAAACTGATTCTCAAATTTTTATGGAAACACAAAGGGCTGAGAATAGCCAGGGCAATATTGAAGAACAAGAAAGCTGAAGGACTCACTATAAATGTACAGTAATTAAGATAGCATTGCATTGGGCTTCCCTGGTGGCGCAGTGGTTGAGAATCTGCCTGCCAATGCAGGGGACACGGGTTCAAGCCCTGGTCTGGGAAGGTCCCACATGCCACGGAGCAACTAGGCCCGTGAGCCACAACTACTGAGTCTGCGCGTCTGGAGCCTGTGCTCCGCAACAAGAGAGGCCACGACAGTGAGAGGCCCACGCACCGCGATGAAGAGTGGCCCCCAATTGCCGCAACTAGAGAAAGCCCTCGCACAGAAACGAAGACCCAACACAGCCAAAAATAATTAAATAAATAAAGTGTAAAGACAGCATTGCATTGACACAAAGATAGACAAGCAGATTGAACAAATGGAAATTCAGCATATAACATACTTGAGTGCATGGTGTTTAAAAAACTTATAATGGAAAATGTTTAAAGACATTTAATGCATTTTATTGGAATTGGAATCGAACAACTGGGGAACACTAACACAATTTGGAAACCACTGGTGTGGTCTGGTTCCCGAAGACAAACTGAGATGAAGAGACATGATCTGCTCAAGTCACAGAGCAAGTCAGACATCCAAGCAGGGAGCAAAAGCCAGGACTCTGGATGCCCCAGCTGGTCGCTGTCTCCCCTTGACTGAGGAAAAGGCAGGTCTGGGGAAGAACCTTTCAGTAAATCCGCTCAGACAGGTGACCTCGTGGCATGACATCAAGCCCTAGGACAAAACTATGATCCCTGTCCTGTCCGCACCCAATCTTGATCGTCATCCTTCTCTTAAACACAGAGCTGCAGCTGCAAGCATCTGACCGCACCCCAGTGAATGGAAGGTACGTGGACTTTGGGGGCTTGGTCTGAATGCAGCAGAGTGGCTGGCAGTGAGTGACAGCTGGGATAGGTGTGGGGCTCAGGCCCCTGCTCAGGGGCCAAGGTACCTGCTTCCCAGCAAAGTCAGGATTAGGGAATCTGATGCAAGAGGGAGAGACCAAAAGATCACATATTCCTTTTTGATGTGCTTGAAAAGGTTTTCCTTATTATTATTTTTAATTTTTTTGGCCGCGCCGTGCAGCTTGCGGGATCTTAGTTCCCCGACCAGGGATTGAACCCAGGCCTGGAAGTGGCACCGCCGAGTCGTAACCACTGGACCGCCAGGGAATTCCTGTAGAGGGTTTCCTTAAACAGCGTCTTGTGGGCCAATACTGAGCAGCCTCGAATCACCCAACAACCGGCCCAAGCCGTCACCCACACATCTGTGTGTTGGGGTCCTGGGGTGGTCCTGGCTCCTCATCTGCCCCTCAGGGGCAGCTCCTTCCTAATGGCCTAGCTGCCCGGACTTCAGGGGACCAGCGAGCTGGATCTGGGATCATGTGTCCTGGGGAGACCAAGAGAGCCCAGGAGAAGCTTAGAGGGTTCGTGCTGAGGCTGACATTTGTTTCAGATCACACAGTCTGTCCTGGTGCTCAGAGGGGAACAGAAGAAGCCACCAAAGCAGTCAGAAGCCCTGGACTCAGTTACTACTACGAGATGCCACTGTCTGAGAGCTTATGATAAGCCAGATGTCAAGGGCTTCACATACGTGTCATTGAATCCCACCTCAGGCCCGGGATCGGGGAGGTAGTTATTATTCCCGCTGCAGATAAGGAAACTGTTGAGTAGCGGAGCTTGAGTTTGTACCTTTGAATCTTCCAGTCTGTGCCCACGGTGGGCTGAACCCGTTAGGTCCCTCTAGAACCAACTTAGGTGTCCCTCGCATACGTGTCCGTTTCTGTCCTCGGAGTGGCCAAGTGGGCCGGTTTTGCAGTCTGACTGAGGTCTGAGCCCTGCTCTGTCGCCTCCGTAGCCAGCACTCTGGCAAGAACCTGTTCAAACCTGTTTTCTCGTCTCCCAGGTGGGCCCCCAGGGCCATGAGGCGCTTACGGGAAAGTAAGGTATTGGCCGT
This sequence comes from Balaenoptera physalus, assembly GCF_965194825.1. NCBI lineage: Eukaryota > Metazoa > Chordata > Mammalia > Artiodactyla > Balaenopteridae > Balaenoptera > Balaenoptera physalus. The sequence goes on from NC_138886.1 coordinate 5,762,515, forward strand.
TCTTGTTACTTGCAGCATGATGCTCTATAAAGTTGCAGAGAAACTGGACCAGCGAATACTGAACCCTTGCTCCTCAGGGAAATACAGGTTCACCGCGTTTTCAACCAGCACATAACTTTGCTTTATGTGTGTTTCTGTTTAAAGCCATCTTATTTAATATATATTGTCGATTCATTAACGTTGAACTCACAGCCAGCAGCCCTATAACTCATGCTTGAGCAAAGCGTATCTAACACCTGTATCTTCTCTGTAAAGGACATCATTAGACAGCACTACGCTTAGGGGTCATTTTAAACGCAAAATAACCAAGGGAAAGCACAAAACTGCAAAATACATGGCACTAAAGAGACTGCCAGGAGGACCCTTGCTTGGAACGGGAGCTGGAACAGGAAGGCAGACTGTTTGCCTGGTTCATCTCAGCTGGGAACACGGGCAGCGGGCAACTCAATTTTTCTTTTTTTTCTGGGAATGACCACAAAAGTGTGGTGAGTGCCGATTTTAAGGTTATAAATAAATTTTAGTAGGTGAATTTGCAAATACGGAATCAGAGATGATGACTGACTGCAATGCAGTGACAGGGCCTGACCTGTGCTTGGCACACAGCACTAACTTTTAGGGCTGTTTCCTCATCCTATCAACTGTCTCACTTGGTGGCGTTGGCCGTGTCCCCCTGCTTGACCATGAGCCCCCTGTGGGCAATCATGATGCTCTCTGTTGAAGCCCTGGGTGAAGGGCAGCACAGAACTTGGCCCAGAACCCCACGTACTTGTGTGGATAAGGGCAATTGACTTAGCTTTGGACTCTGAGCCCTTGTCTGTAAAACGGGAAGAACAGACCTGCCTACCACCCTAGGTGTGGAGACCCCCAGCAAAGGAGATGCCTGGAAAGGGCCAGAACTTTCTTGGTAGATGCTACTAAAAGGCCCTCAAGACAAAGGCCAGTGGAGATTCCCATTGTTTCAGGGCTGTCTTCACTTGGCCTTCCACCCACCCAAGATGCGGACCCAGGACCAGCACGTCCCGCGGGATTGAGCGTCAATCCACTTTCTGGCCGTTAATCTCGAAGAGTCTATCAGGGCCATTTGCATTAGACCATCTTAAAAACCCCAGCTGGGCCCCAGGGGGCCAGAAGTGGGTTCGGGAAACAGTGCTGCCGTAGCCAGCTAGAGGCTGAGGCCCCCTGGCATCCAAACTCCCTCTTGGACCAAGCCTGCAACACGCCATCTGTACCCCAGCCAACCTGACTGCGGGGGCTGCAGGAGGACATCGTGGATGGTCACCACTTGAGAGGGACACTGGGAAGCCTGCACCTCCTACCTGAGACCAGGGTTAGTGATGGAGGCACCTGGCTGGCGGACTCCCCGCCCTCAGCCCAAACTCTTGGGTGGGTTGGGAACAGCCCAGCTGGGTCCTTGGATCCTGAGCTTGGGCGGCTGGCAGAGCCCAAGCACGCAAGTGTGATGGAGTATGGGAGGTGGGGCGAGAGTTCTGCAGACAGACTGGGCACCCGCCCTCCTCCCCTGCCTCCCCCAACACACAGACTGTCCCTTCTGTGATGACCATGCAGCTTTCTTAATGGAACACAATCGCTGAACTTGGTACATTTCAAGCACTTTAGCCTTCCAGGACACCAGACTGCTGATGAAAACCATCTTCCGTGGGCGCCATGTTAATGAGAGGCCAAATTTCATATGCTTGCAAACTTTCCCCCTGCCTCCTGCTGGACTGCACCCCGCCTCTCCTCCCCCGTGCCTCAATAAAAGGCTGCATCAGAGAGGGAGAGAGAGACAGAGAGACAGAGAGAGAGAGAGATTTCCATAATTTATAGTATGGGCATTTCACTGGGGACAAGCGCTAATCTGTACTTACCGATACATTTAAGAAAATGCATCCTCCTGCAAGCCTGCACCATTTATGACTCTTGGCACAAACCGCAATGCTCAGTCTTCAATTAAGGGACACCTTAGGGTTCATTATCACACAATCGCTCCCTGTGAACCATGCCAAATGCTGTTTTGGCACAGAGCTTGGAAGATGAATTAGAAGGAAGCCTTCTCTGTAATGCCCTCTCCCTAATTCCCTTTCCCATCATCAGCGTTTATGCCCTCCTCTGGCTCGACCCCTCCTTCCTTCCAAGTGGCTTTTACTATTCAATCTCTCAACGTCAAACTCGATTCTCTAGAGGTGTAGTTAAAGATGCCACATCTCCTTTTTGTCTTCCGGCTCTCAACAGGCCTCAGAATGGCTGCAGATGGGCTGCTCTCCACACCCCTTTTTGGCCTAAAGGAGCCACAGATGCTTTTTTTCCCCTCCTCTTAGAGCCTGGGGTAGAGAAAAGAAAAGGGACCAGAACTGGAAACACACACACACGAGAACGAGCCATAAGGAGGGGTCTGACAGGACCCTCCTAGCAGCACTGTGTCTGAATGAAGAGACGCCTCCGTGCAGAGCGGCAGAGGCAGGGCACGTTCACAGTCGAGGGGAGAGCTGTGCTCCAAGCCGGGTGCTTCCATCAACGGGCAGGGAAGCAGGAAAAAAAGGAGTCGAAGGCCGATCCCCTGTGCTCCTCAGTAACCCTGCAGTCCAGGGCCCACACTGTCCCCGTGTGTCCTGAAACCACAGGACCCTCCACGGTGGTTTCAACCTATGGGTAAGGACACCCCCTTTCTGTTTCCTTAATGAAAACAGTGAAACAAAATGAGCACAGTCGCTGGCACCTTCCAGCTCTCTCAGCAGCTCAGGGTCCCACAGCCGGTCCAGGGCTGAGAGTAAACAGCACCCACACAGGGAGGGAGCAGACCGTGGGCCAGACTGACCGCGGGCCAGACTGACCGCTTCAGTCCCCACTTCTCAGGCGCACGTGTGGGGAGGTGCGTGGAAGGGAGAGGGCGAGCCGCGCTGACCCCCTTCAGTGAATCTTCCAGCTCCACTTGGGATGGCAGCACCTCTGCGCAAGGAACCTGGCGGTTGACTTCTTGGTGTCACACCCACATCAAGAGATGAGCAGATGTGACAGGTAAGAGGGGCTGAGGTAACCAAGGCTCTCAAGTCAAACTGTTAGATTATACGAAGCCATGAAGATAAAATTAGCTTAACGAAGTAGCTACAAACGTAGGCTGTGCACCAGCTAGGTCGGGCCGACGTAGCGCAAGACGATCGGCCGAGAGCGGCCAGAATCCTCGCCTTTATCTCAGGGGGCAGCGGGCAGGGGCAGCGGGAGGAACAAGCAAACGGAGAGCAAACAGACTAAAAATACTTTGCCCACAAGATGTCTTGTGGAAATTTTATTATGTAGAGTGTAAAATGAATTGTCAGTCCAATAAAAACAACACTTTTTTTAAAAAACAACATGCATAACATTTTCCAATTGCCTTTTTTAATAGTTAGACATTTCAAGCATTATAAGGAAAATAAGGAGAAAAACCCCAGACACTGTAACTTCAGTATATCTCAAACGGAATGTCCCCCAGGTCAATTGAAAAACGCAAGAAAAAATAGCTTCAATTCCGTTTTTCTTTCCTTTAAAAATACATGTTATCTGTACAAGATACACTACAGTAAACACTGGAAATCATATTATCCCTTTTATTAAATCAAAATTATTTAATTCATATTGTGGTTAATGCTAGATTTATTTATTCATCTAGTTAATTTGACAAATATTAAGAAAATATTTAAAAGAAAAAAGCAAAAAACACCTTGGAATTAAAAAATAGTTACTACATTTTTATGCGGTTTAATGTTCCACAGTGTTTGTTAAAAGTTATATTGAATTTATTTTTAATATTAAAAATAACAGTATTTATATTTCTGAGAGAATAGAGAAAGGTTTTTTTGTTTTGTTTTTAAAACAAGCTTGGAGGTCTTAGATACACAATTGCAATCGGTAGGTAATGGAGACATGAAAAAACGTCTGCTAAACACACAAACACAGTTTTATATTATTACCCCTTTAGAACTCTAAGAAATTATACAAACCCTATAAAATGCCCCCTCCCGATCCCTGTTGGACAGCAATACAATTATCTGTCTCAATTCAGAATTCACATAATTAATTACAATACATAATAGTTCAGTTTTTAAAAAAATGCAATAAAACCAGACAGCCAAGATACAAGAAATTAGAAGTAAAACATTTAATGAATTTACACATTTAAGAATATTTAAATACTGTTTAAAATTTTTTTAAAGAATTTGTTACAAGCCACCTAAGACTTCCAAGCCACTTTCTGTTGCAACAGAAAAAACTGTAAATAAAAAGACACGCAAACAAAACAAAACAAAAACACACCATGTTGAAATGTCACTGCTCTGCGGCACATTCTGGTGCCCGAATTTGCAGGTATTGCTCCAAAAAGAATCCCAGAGCTTACACATTTGAAGTAACAAACAAAAATAACAAAACAAAAATTATCAGCAATTTTTAGTAACTGATTTTCCCGATTTTTAGAAAAATTCTGTTAATCTAAATATAGTGTTTCACAGAACAAAACAAAGGTTCTTCATCAAAAGGTTTGCAAATCTAAAAACCTCTGTTACAAATAGGTTTTGCTCACAATGGTTTCGGGGGGGAAAGGGAGCTGCAGGCCACTGTCCTACTGTTCCTGCGGAAGGAAGGGGGAGAGCAGTTAGTCTGACGGCGAGTTCTCAAGGGCCGGCCTGGGGTCGGGGGCTCTGTCTGCAGGGAGGTGACAGGAGCTGACACACACGCACACACGCCCGCGAGCACACGCCATCCTTCCGGGCCTCGTCATGGGATCTGGCCCAGACAAAACCTCTCTTGTACAGGAGGCCCCGGGGCACCTCCTTCCACAGAGGGTGCTGGGCGGGGAGTGGGGAGTGAGCGAGTGATGCTTCTTCTCAGTCACCTACCACCCTGACACCTGTTCCCACCAGGCCCAGGCGCAGAGGGCCATTCTGGCAGTGAGGTGAACGACTGGCCTTGGGTCCAGGGCCTGTGGTAACGGACACACTGTCCACAGGGACCTGACTGGCATCGGGTCGCCTGAAAAATGCACCTGAAATGTGACCTGCGGCAGTAGTTGGTCCTCTTCCCTGCATTTAGAAGAAAACCATTCTGGGCCTCTGACTAGACAGAGCCCTCCAGGTTTCCAGGCAGGGCCCAGCCTCCAGAGGCTGTGGACTAGCCCTGCTCCTGCGGCCCCTCACTGCTGACTGGGGACAAGCGTGACAGCCTGGCCACACCACGCTTTTCAAGAACAGGCCTGGGGAGTGACCCCAGGGCCAGTCCTGCTCCCTAGTCACATGCCACGCTGGCCCAGGGTCAGCTAAGTTTGCCACGCTCCTCTACAGCTGGGGGACCTGGGCTCCAGAGGAAGAAACTGAGTGCCACTCAGCACTGTGCTCGGGGTCTGGATTTGAGGGAACATCAGGCTCGTCCTGGTAGGGGCTGCCCAAACAATTCCTCCACTTGGCTCAAACTTGTCCTGTCTGGGGCGAGGAGGGGGCCAGGGAGGCTGCCGCGGGGCACTCTTGCAGACGGCGGCCGTGCTGAGCAGTGCCGGGGCCCAAGCGGTTCCTCCACAGCCCAGGGGCCCCGTGCTCTGGCCCCGGGGTCAGGCACACACAGAAGGCTTGGCGGGGGCGGGGGGGGTCAGGGTTGGTCTGGGAAGTCTTGGCAGTGCTGGCAATCGGCTACAGACCTGGCTGGGGGCCTGAGCTTGCCCTAATGTTTGCCCGTAGAATGCGACCTGCTGTCTGTAATACTCCGCCCAGGCCATTGTGTAGTCCGGCGGGGAGCTGGCCTGAGGAGCGGCGCTGGCAGCGTGACCTGATCGACAAAGCAAAGCACGGGTTACTGGGAGCAGGGACGCACCTGTGGGAGGCAAGGACACCGTGAGCCTGGAGGGGTCCCTTCCCAAAGCCTCGGGGGCATCCGCAACAAGTGCCCGATGCTCAGCTCTCCCTCCAGACCCCTCAGCGAGCTGCGCCAGGACTGGTCTGCCCGAGCCCGGCTGCAGAAAGCGCGGTTATCAGTCTCTCCTCGCCCGGTCCCCGCTCCACTCCTCCAAGACCTTCCTGTCTGTCTTCTCTCTCCAGAATCACATTCTCTGCATCTGTCTGCCTGTCCTGCCAGCTCGCAGTCAGTGCCCCAGGCCGGAGGGGGACGGGGAGGAGGGACGGCGAGAAAGCGGGTGCCCCGGCACGGGGGTGTGTGCACCTGCGCAGGGCATCCCGGCCCATGCGTGTCTGGGAATCTGGATGGGGGGCTCTGGGAAGACTTTCACCAGGTGCTCCAGGTGACGGTGGCCTCCCTGACCCCCACCCTGGCCCCCAGAAGGGTACTGACCTGGTAATGATCCCAAACACAAGGTGAACATTTCTTTGCCGGCCTCTGACCTGAGCTCTTCCAACTAGCAACTAACACCCTTCAGACTCAAGATACGTGAGACACCTCCTTCCAACAATACCCGAACATTCCGGTTCAGCAGTTTTGGGATTCACACCAGAGACTTCAGTACTAATTTTAAATGATTCACTTAGGGTTTTTTTGTTTTTGGTTGTTGTTATTAGGTTTCCTCCTCCTCTTTTTAAAAAGATTGGTTTAGTTAAGAAAACTGGCACAGTTAAGAGCTCACGTTGGAAGAAAAACAACTCAGCACCCGTTCCGACCTTGGACTCCCTGCTCTGGGTGTCACCGTCCCCTTCCTCTTCACCTGTCCTGAAACGGCCAGAAAGAGCTGGGCAGCGGCAAGACCGCAGGGCAGTCACGAAACGGCTCCCGGCTGGTCTGAGTCCTAACCAAGTGGTTCTCAAGCGGACGGCCAAGGCCGGGACTGTCCCTGAGGGCAGGCGCCATGCCCTTCCGGGCCCTCTGGAGTCCAGAAGAGAAGCGCGAGGAGGGGTGGAGGATGGCAAAGGACAACCGCGCATCTCCCCTGACAGGCACACGCAGGGAGAGGGCGGCAAAGGTAGACGCAGAGATCCGACTCACACAGGGAAAGCGAGAAAGAAAAAAAGGGGTCAGGGGACCACGGACTCTGAAGTCTACAGTCTTGGGGGCTCTGTGGCTGGGGAGCTGCTTGTTAAGAAGGCCAACGCACTCACTCTGTTTTTTGTAATAGTCTTCCCAGGCCTTGCTGTAGTCGGGCTGGCTGCTCTGCGGCTGGCTCTGCTGGCCTGGGCGAAGAACACAAAAGCAGTCAGGCCTTTGGGCTCCCGGGGCCTCAGCCCCCAGCCCGCAGGCTGCAGGCCCTGCTCTCTGCACTCACTCCCTTGCCCCTGTGGCCCGGGGTCGGGGGGGGGGGGCGGTGAGGAGCCAGGCCGACCCCCAAGAGGGCCTCCACTCAGGCCGGTGCGGCTGGGGCTGGCAGACAGCTGCCCCGCAAGGGCGACCAGCAGGCAGGGCCTCAACTCCCTTCAGTCGGGGACTGGGCTGCCACGAGCAGAGCCCCCGGGGCCAGAGTGCTGTCTGCAGCTCCCTGGATTGGCCTGCAAACCGACAAAGAATCCAAATGGCGCTGACCACTCCCTTTCCCTGGCCCTTCTTTTCAAGGACTGATTGCTTTGCCTTTGCACGAGAACTACAGGGGACACACAGGGAAAGTGTCCAGAGACTGCGCTAAAGATTACGACAGAAGACGGGGTACACACCTGACCCCCAGCCTCGCGCTTGTCCAGGGTGAGGGCGAGGACGTGTTGGGGGGCGTCCCCACCCTCCTCTCCACATCACTGGGGGCAGAAAGGCTGGGCTGGGGGGAGCAGAGCAGCAGCCTGCCCAGGGGCACGGGGAGCGGGTAGTGTTTAAAAGACTTGACCACAGCGGGAAGTCGGGACCCTCCTTCTGCCGAGGGACCCCCCCACAACATCCTTTCTTGTTAGAAACACAGCCTGCAGCAGGCAGGAAGGACGTGCTCAAAAACACATTTCACGGCACAATGCTTTCCCCAAGAGTTAATTTCCTCAAGGCTGAGGCGGGGCGCAGGCACGAGGACAGTCGGTGTGTGGGGGGGGGACCCCTCCTCCCTGCACTGCGGCAGGACGGGACTTGGACCTGGACACTGGCGCCAGGAGAAGGCAAGGCCTGGGCGACGCGGCAGCAGGAACCGCCCCCTCAGACACGGAGGCTGTGGGCAAGTGGGATTTTTCTTCTAAACAAGCTTTCACTGACCAAAACCAATTCTCAATTCCCCCGAATGAACCCAGCGACACCACAGGTGAAGGCTGGTGGACTGGCTGCGTTTTCTCCCGCTCAGCCCACGTGCCTTTGCCAACTCCTCGCCCGCCCGGCCTGAGGCGGCAGCGGAGCGGGCTCTGCGGGAACTGTCCCCCCGCAGGGAGATGGACGTGTCCCCTGCAGCCGCAACGGAAAGCCTCCCCACAGTCCAGGGCTTCTCCCGGCTCCTCTGTCCTGGGCGATGGGCACTGGGGAACCCTCTCTGGGTCGCCTCCCGCCCTGGGGGTGCCCTCTGATGGAACAGGAGGAAACAAAACACGCCCGGAATGCGGGATAAGTGAGCACAGTGAAATGGGGAGGGTAGAATCTGGGTGCTGTGTAGGTGTTCGTGTGAAGTTCTTTAAGATACTCTGCACGTTTAAGGTATTCCGTAAGAAAACAAGAAAGGGGGAAGGGAGGGAACAAACACAACCATGCAATTTCAGAGCTCACAAGTACTTTTGAAATCAAGTCCAAACCCTTCATTTCACAGATGATAGAACTGGAGCCCCAGAGAAGCGGGGACATGCCTCAGGCTGCCCAGCACTGCTCCAGACTCGTGGGGTGCTTCTCCAGCTGTGAACCTGACCAGGCGCCCCGGGGCAGGGTCCCACACCCAGCACTCTGCTCAAGGGGAAAGGGGTAGAACCCCGGGCCCAGCCCCTTGTGGGCACAGCTGCAGCGCGGGTCCTGCAGCCTGGCGCACCGCAGATGTGCTGAAGAGCACTTTCCAAACCCCACCAGGCTGGCCCTTCACACGTCAAAAGAACCTAAGGTAAGGTTTTTGTTCGGAAAGCTGTGCAAGATGGGCTCTACCAGCAGTAAAACTCAAGAATGACTCCTGAAGCTGACGTGGGGGCCGGAGAGTGGGAGGGGGTTTAATTCCAACGAGAACCTTCTCTTTTACAATCAGTTTTCATAGAGAGCAAATTCTCTAACCGTGCGCCTTCTGGAAGTTCAGGAGATAGAGAGTCCGTTTCTAAGATGGTGCTGGGGAGGAGAGGGAGAAGGCCACCTTGAGGCCAGAGGAGGGGAGCAGGCGGGGCACCCACTAGGCGGGGCACCCACTAGGCGGGGCACCCACTAGGGGGGGCACCCACTAGGCGGGGCTGCTGGAAGAGGCGGGCGGCAGTGGCGGGAGGGGCCGAGGGGCAGGAGGGGCTCAGGTCAAACCACACCCTCAGGGCCCACAGGCCTTTCGGACCCGTTTCTGGGGGACCAGAGTGACGGAGGGCTGCAGCTCTGAGAAGGACGGAGTAGGTGGGAAAGAAAGGCCTGAGAAGGTGGGCCAGGAGAGAGGCGGGCCCCCTGTCCCAGCCCAGCTGGAGATGCGCCCAGCAGGCCTGTCCCCGGGGGCGTCCCACCTCCTCCCGAGTCACTTACTTGGAAGCTGCTGTGTGGGCTGCTGCCACGCCTGGTAGGTGCTGCCCCAGCCCTGGGTCAGAAAGGCCGGAGGACCACTGCGGAGGACAAGAGCCACTCATTCCAGGGCAGGCCACACCCCGCCCCTGACCCCGGTCCGCCCGCCCGCCCCCCAGGCAAGCACAATGCTCTCTGCAGGAGAAGCGGGCAGGACAGAGTAAAGGCAGCCCACCCACCTCACAGGGGCGCTGTGAGGGTTTCCGTTCACTTTAGCAGCAATGTTTGGGAAGCACCCTGAGCTCCTTGGAGGAAAGGTGCTGAAAGAAAGTGGAAAACAGTGACAACGGCTGGGGACCCAACAACGGATTTTGCAAAAACAAACAAACAAACAAACAAAAACCCCTCCCGCCACCCACCCAGCCCCAGGGCGGTAAGCTCTCCTTGGGGATGCTGGCGGGACCAGAAGACCCACCGCCCTCTGGGAAGGCTCTCGCCCCAGCACTGGTCAGTGAGCAACAGACAGGCCAGAGGGACCACCAGTGAGAGAGAAGGAGAGGAGTCCTGCCCCCACCCAGAACTTCCGGCTTTCGGCTGGCACTCCCTGGAAATAGCTGGAAAAGGAGGACCCTTGGGGGGAGTGAGTTCTTCCAGTCAAGAAAAGACTCACTTTTGATGCGGCGCGGCAGGTGGCTGGCTGAAGGGGCTCTGTCCGAAGGCTCCGGGTGCTCCGAGACTGGTACCCTGTCAGGGCACAGAGGGAACTCTCACCTCCTGTCGGCTGCACCTGCACCCTCTGCCCAGGCCCGCCCCGAGGCAAACCACAGCTTTCGGGGAGAGAGACAAGTGAAGTAAAGATACCCTACGGCACTCGCACTAGCCTTCCTTGCCCACAGTGGGCTTTATTTGCAGAAACAGCTTCTGCCCCTTGAGCGACCGATACCACCACACAACCAATACTGGCACCACCACAACTGCCCTAGCATGTCACCCTGGGGGTAGGGACCAACCTGCTGACTCTCCCGTCAATTTAGGCTGGCCCACAGCTTTCTGCCATTCTACGTCCCCTTTGAGGTGAGCAGTGGCCAATCTGTCCTCCATCAACACTCCCTTTCTTTATCTGCTTTGAGGTGCCTGAAACTAAAGCCAGAGTCAATGAACGCTGCCTGCAGGGCTGGCCGCCAGGGCGATGCCAGTGGGAGTTCAGGGGCAGTGCTGGGGGAAGGCTGCCGCCCCTGGCTGCTCATCTACGCCTGCAGGGCCAACGGCTCGGGGCCTGAGCTGCGGTGGCCTGGGCGAGCTCTGCGCGTCTGGGCCTGGCCCTGGTGTCCCTGCGCCCCGACCTTCCCCCTCAGCAAAGTGGGAGGGGGCTGTTGCCCTCACATCACGTGAGGACCGAGAGCCACAGGAAGTACAAGGTTCTGGGGAGAAACAGGTGCCTTGGACATCCAAATGAAAACCCAGCTACTATTAGGCCAGGTGGGGAAAGGACCTTGTACGTACGCCAACTTTCTCATCTATGAGATGTCTGGCCAGCTCAATCTGTTGAGGAACCCCCCTGATGGTGAATATCCGCAGGTTGGGGTCCGTGTTGGGAGGGGGGTTCCGCTGAAGCTCCACGTGTGCTCCTGACTGCTGGTTTATGCTTTTGATGTTCTCACCCCCTGTGGGCAGGAGGACACAGAAGAATAAGTGGCTACGGTTCTCTCCTCCAGAGGAGGAATGGGTATTTTCTGCACACCAGCGCTTGTCCTAAGAGTAGACAAGTGCTTTCCATTTATACTTTAAAACGGCTCTTGTAAAAACTAGAGCTGTCTCATTTGTGAAGCCAGACTTGTGAAGCAAAGCTGAGGTGCAATGACACCACGTGGCACCAGCTGGTCTCCGTCTCGGCGTCCTATGCAGAGGTCTGGAGTGGCCCAGAAACCAGGTCTGGGCCTTGGCGCACAGATTTGCACACAATGAGCTCAGCTCCGGAGAAGGCACTTCATCCTTCTCAGCATGAGAATGGTGACCTGATGGCCCCTCCATGGCACAATGGGGGCCTTCAGCCCCGGTGTGGGCCACCGCACTGCTGTCTCCCGCCCTCCACAGGTCAAACGGACGGCCACAGGCCCCAACAATACCCAGAGCCCACTCAGGCCTTTAATATCCCATCCTGTCTCTTCTCAAGTCTCTGCTTCCTCCGTGGGTGGGGGACAGGTCTAGACAGAGCGGCAGCCCGAGAATGGAGGTCACAGAGGCCTGGGTGGAGCGGGGCTAATGAAAATGTAGTTGGACTCTTTGAAAAACCTGTGAGAGTCCCAGTCTCTTAATGAAATTTGCGTAACAAAAGCTCCATCAGTGTAACAATGGTTTGATTCTTCTCTTCAAATTTCACAGAACTTACAGATCAGCTCTGCTCAATTGGGTTGGCGGAGCCAGAATTCAAGGAAAACTTGGAGCACAGAGTTTTGCAGAACTGGAAAAAGACGACGTGTATAAAATCTGGTGCAGGGTACCAGGGAGCCCCAAAGGGTCAAAGCGAAGACTAAAGGCCAGTCTCTGTGTCACCCCTCCCCACCAAGAGTCGAAACTAAGCTGCAGTGACATTTCTCGTTTCATTGTACACGTCCACAATCCTTCAAACTCCCAACCTGCCCTCCACCCGCCCTGCTGGAAAGCCACGTCTGAACAAAAGCATCGAGGAGTAGGTAAGTAAGGGACACCGAGAGCAGGCACGGCCCTCTCATCCAGAAAGCATGATGGGATTCTAGGAGGGTCAGGATGCAAAGATGGAGCCTGGGTCCGGCCATTCTTCCTGAAGGCAGCGTGAGCGGCCCTCACACCATAGTAAGGAAACCAGGAGACTGTCGGCATTCAAGAAAGCTTGGTTCAAATGTTAGTCTGGGTAGGATGTTAGCTTGGTTTAGGGTAGTTTTAAATTTAAAAGGGAATTAAAAAAAAGAAAAGCCCAGCAGACCAAAGTGTTGTATGCATGGTTTTCTTAAAGATCTGCTGCAGTTTAAGGGAGATGTCCCTACGTTTTCCACCTTGAGCAAACACGTGGTCTCAGGGGCAGCACCAGCCAAGGCAAGAAAGTTGCAGAAAGTCTTCAGCAGCTTCACTTTGCTTCCAGGTACGTGCAAGCCCCTCCCAGCCCCACAACTACCGACCTTTACTCAGGTCGTGAAGTTTACCTCCTTTGCATCATGAAAAGCAAGCAGTTTCGCTCCTAGGCAAGAGTGTTCTGGGGGAGCGGCGAAGAGCTAAGAATAGGCGGAGACCTTCCCACTGCACACCCAGCACTTGAAGGGACCCCCACCCCACCCTCTGCCCAGACCACTCGGTCCCGGAGACAAAAGCACAGAAGGGCGCGCGTGTCTGGAACAGAGAAGCCCACGGGCCCAGACCGGCTCCCCTCCATCCGGCACTTGGACCGGCAGCCCCAGACTCCTCCCTGAGGCCTCAGGCCCGCGCTAATAAGGCGAGGAGGCACCACAAAACTGCATGGGGCCGGAAGGAGTTAATGTAAGTTCATCTTCCTTCAGAATGAGGCCACCAGCCTGGCACACGGTGGCTGTCTGCAGGCCCGCTCAGCGGCCTCTGCTGCGTTCTTCCGCCTGATGGGGGACAGAAGCGGCCCACCCGCGGCCCCCGGCTGGATGTGAAATCGTAAAGCAATTAATCAAACCTGCTAAAAGGCTTGGCTGACAAGAGCAGGGCTGGCCACACTATCTGTCACTATTGCTGTATTTATCATGGAAATCCAGCAGGGGCCCAGGGAGGTGCAGCGTCTGTCCAAGGGCTGCAGGGCCTGCCTGCGTGTGGCTCCCCTCACCCGCGCCTTTCCCAAGAAACAGGAAGACCTCATACCCAGCCCCTGGGGCGGGGAGTTACAGAAGGACCCCTGCTCCTGCCTGAACGAAACTTAGCCTGGCTTCCCAAGGCTGCTACTGGAGCACCAGGACACAGCATCGGTTACTGCTACGTTCTGCTGTCTCTTCCCTCCGGGGATCGATCGCTCAGGATGACTCTGTACAGGACAAACCATGAGCGACTGTCCTGTGAGCACCGAGGTTTCACTGACTAGGAGGAACTGTCGCAGTGAAGACAGCAAGGCTCTGCCAGGTCTGGAGAAGACACTTCCCATGAAAACCTCGTTGACAAAACGGTTCTCAAAAAGCACAGAAAAACCTAGATCTGATTCTCGAACTCCAGGCATCAGCTGGATTTAACCTCACGGCAACAGGCCAGCTGATGGTCTGGGCAGCACGTCTGACTTATCGCAGCATCTGGGCAGCCAACAATGTCCATTAAACACCTCCCAGCATGTACGCCCTGCCAGAAAATTAAAACAAACCTACGTCGTTCCTACCACCTCTGAGAGGTTAACCACCCAAGAGACAACACAGATACAGGAGATAAACGTTTTAAAAGAGCATAAAACACACACTGTCCGAGAGTGGGACCCAGTGCAGATTCTGGGAGGTGAACGAGGGGGACAGGAGGAATTCCAGCCCCGTGCCCGCTCGTGAGGACGTGCCACGGGCAGCCTCAGCTTTCTGCTGGTGAAGACGTTCCCAGGTTAGTTTCCACGGGATGCTAGAACCCCTCCAACAGCTAAGAGATGTCTGGTGATCACAGAAATTGGGGAAACTCTAGGGAGAAAACTGTATTTATTTCTTCCACATGTCGTCAAACACATACAAAAGGAATAAACAGGCAACTACAAAACCCAACGCTGAACATGGGTTTCCCGCCAGGTCAAGGGCTTTGCTTAGAGAGCAGAGAAGCTGAGCCACTGCTCCGGGGGCCCCAGACCTGCTCTCAGCAGCCTTCCTTGGCCGAGGCCAGCCCAGGTGAGCCCAGGCCAGCCCGCAACAGTGGCCTAGAAGCCTGTCTGCTCCCTCCCTCGCTGTTCACTGAAGGGCAGGAAGGAGCCACGTTAGCCGTCAATGAGGGTTCCCACCTAACGTTCTCGAAAACGCCTAGAAACAACTAACAAATCAATTTTTATTTCCCTCCACAGGGTGCCTGAGACTCATGGTAAATATGCTGAAAAGATAAAAAAACCACTTTCACATGTTGTGTCAATAGAGAACAAATACCCAAATCCAGTAAGGAAAAAAGTGACGCACTTGTCAGAAAGCAATCTTCGCTTGAGGAAATTATCTTAACGGTTCCTCTAAGCTCCCTGGAGGTGAGTTAATCACCAATCAGTCGATCGACAAACATTCAGAGGCCCCTCACCTGTTCAGGGTGCCTCTTTAACAACCTAAGCTGCTTCCATAGGCAGCGGGTCTTCCTGACCATCTGTTTACACGCTGTAATGAAGTACTGGCTTTGCCCCATTCATGAGAAGGCCCACGCAGAGGACGGTTCCTGCAGAAGGCAGCGGATGCCTCGGACCTGGCCCCTCAGTCAAGCGCAGCAAACAGAAGGAACTCTGTGCCTCAAAGGTACTGGACGTGGCCTGTCTGCTCTCAGGTCAAACCCCTAGAAGGGGAACGCCGAACTCTAGCGACTGTCTCTTACCTTTGCCTATGACAAGGCCGCACTTATCTGCCGGCACTGTGTAGGTTATCTCCTGGATGCCACCAGGGGTTCCCACGCTCCAGTCACCGCGGCCACGGCCTCTTCCTCTGGCTACCGCCAGGCCTCCGAAGCCATCTCTTTCCTGGGAAGGAAGCAAAGCTCAGGTGACATTTCTGTCACTGCCACCAGCACTATTTTTCACCTCCGGGGAAGAGGTTAAGTGACAGGATGTAATCAATGCCACGCATTAGAACCTGAGCACCTTTCCACAGTTCAGATTCTGAAGTGCTCTTTACAAGTAGAATTAACACAAATCACAGGCGCATTCAAGGAGACGTGCGCGGATAAATCACATGGTTACATAAACAGCACAAACACACCCAACTAAAACAGGCAGTCAGATATAAATTCCTAAGTCTGAAGCCCAGTGCCCTTATCCCTGGAGTTTTAATTACTGGGCCTTAATCTACAGGCATCAGGAGCTGGTTTTCTTCTCAATGCTGGGCCTACCAGAAACCAGATATTCGATGCTAAAGAGCTATGAGCTTTTGAAAGTGACACGAGTAGCAAGGATGACTTCTGAGCCTCCCCCGACAAAGTTGCTATAGAGGACAATTCAGACACCGCTCTAAGAGTCAGAATACCCTGCAGTTCAACCAGCAAAAAGAATAAAAGGGTTTCAAAGAAAAATTGGTTGTCTCGCTCCCCAAGAGAGGGAGGAGCAAGCCAGGCCCACCCGCCCACGGTCCGGGGCTGGAGAGGTCTCCCGACTTATTCTCACAGCTTCCCCACCAGAGAGCGAAACCCACATCCAACACCTAAGCGAGGAAGAGTCCTTTCATTCGAGGGCAAAACACCCCATTCCAGCCTCTGTCCTTTGAGTCACTTTGGAGCAGCAGCATTTAAAATCTTGTAAAGGTTGAGGGCAAACCTGGCCAAGCTGAGAGCTCCTTCACGGAAGGGAGAAGCTGAGCGGGCGTTCGGCACAGCCTGCTCCTGTCGATTAAGGGTAAACTGAATGTTTACCCAGAATCGAAACCAGCAGAAAGCCGAGCTCACTGGAGTGCTTTCTGTTGCATTCTGCTTTCATGAGTGACAAATGACAAGTAAAGAAGGTGATTTTAGGGATTTATGTTAGAACACAAACACGTGGCCAACTTTCTGGGTATGCCACAGATTCTCAAAGACAAGCTGTCCCCTCATCATCTCACAGCCTTTGCAGTCCTGGGATCAACAGTTCTTACTACTAAAAAGGATGTCCGAGATGAATTAGTGACGCTTCTCTGAACTTGCCTCATCCTAAGAACTGCCTGGGGCTGTGGGTGAGACCCAAGCCACCCTCTTGGATACTCTGATTCAGGAGATCTGGGGCGGGGGGTGGGGGTCTATAAACCTGTAACCTCAGCAGGTGCCCCCAGATGACTTAGGGGATCATGTGGGGTGCATCACCTGGTACAAACCCCTTGGTTTGCTGCTGAAAAAACTACGCCAAGAGGAGTTCAAAGGCTCGCTGAAGGTCACATGAAAAATGGCAGAGCTGGGATGGTGATTTCTAATCTCTGGCTTCTTTCTTCAGCTCCCATTGTTCTCAAACTTTTCCTACAAACCTGGGGGACATGATGTGCCAACCTGCCACCAGCTACAGTAGTTCTCCAGAGCAATTTACAACGGGGGCAGGTGTATTCTAACAGCATCACACAAGCCCGCTCACATTCCAGCGAAAGACGTGCATGGAATCAAGTGCATGAAGACAGCGTTAGGATTTTGGCAGATCATGAAGTGCCTTCTAAAGCTGAGATTAGACTTTACTTGTAGTTTTATACTAGGTACACTGAACTGTTTGAAACCTGGCGATCTGCACTGTTACATCCCACAAACAGTTTAAATAGTCAGGAACTTTGTAAAAACAAAAATCTAGATTCTGAGATAATAAAGGCAGAAGAATAATAAACTAGCAGGAAAACAAAAACAAAAACAAAAACTAAGGCGGGAAAGAGACAGATGTAGAGAAGCCCATGGCTATAATCTTGGAGGGAGGTAACTGACAAGAGTACTGGTTTCCAAAACCGTGACTTGAGAGGGGGTGACTGCTCCAGGGTGCTGCCCCGAGAGCCCCAGGTGGCACTTGCTGCTTCTGCCGGTGAGATATTGAAGCTCCAGAGAGCCAGACCCACCTGGGCTGTAAGAATAAGCTCGTTGATGACATGTGCTGCATGCTGGCATCGCTCTGGGGGTCCCATGACCTGTGCAGCTCTCTCTGGACTAATACCATCATCTGTGGAACAAGGTGAGAGACGGGATTAGGAAAAGCCCAACTTCAGAAGGAAACAAACGTCAATCTGATTTGCAATCAATGTTCCTACCAGTGCCAAAGGGGTAATAAGAACATCACCATATCACGGAACCTTTTGGATAGGGAAACGTGTACGGCTACATCTTTTTCCATGATCCACGTCAATACTCATTTCTTATGCAATTACAGCCATTTTAAAAAAGGTATCACTATAGAAACTAAATTAAACTTAAAAAAAAAAAAGTGCCAAGGAAAACAGAGTTGAGCTACAGCAGTATTCTCCCAGAAGTAGTCCATCATGATGTTTTCCCATCTTCAGAGAAATGAGGGAAATAAAGACATTGTAGATGATTTTGCTCATAAAGGTAAATTTATAAAATTTAAAGAACGGTCCTTGATTTTACGATTTTTTTTAATGGTTTTAAGTTATCTTTAATTTTATGAAATCAAAAGATCAGGTTTTTTTTAAAGTCTTTACTTGGCAAAATTAAAAATTGGAAATGCTATGTTGATTCCCCCCAATTTTACTAGTCCAAGGAAAAAAAGAAAAAAGCCTGGACACCCCTGGGCTAGAGTGTTCTGGCACAAGAAGGGTGACCCGGCCAGCAAATCCAAAGAAAGAAATGAGGGACCAGAGGACAAACCTAAATTGGAAATTTGGTAACAGAATGTTGCAAAAGAGAGAGAGGGTGAGGGAGAGCAAAGAACACTCAGTGGGCTAATAACAAAGTCCTTGTTTTGTGAGGTGTTCTTTAATTCTTCATAATGCTGAGGACTTTTGAGAACCATCTAAACCTACCTGGTTTGAACTGAATTCTCACACCGGCATCATTCTGGATCTTCTTGATCATTTCCCCATTTCTTCCTATTACAATCCCAACTGCAAACCTAGGCACAGACACCTAAGCACAGAGAAACAAAACATCAGAGTTTTTCTGCAAACGTGTGTGTGTGTGTGTGTGTGTGTGTGTGTGTGTGTGTGTGTGTGTACATACAATGATTTTTATCACAGTGCATTTCTGGAAATGATACAATGAAGCATTTTTTTTTCCTCTTAGGAAAAATACTGTGGTTGATGACTGCATTCCTGTCCATTAAACGCATCCAATAGGTCTGAGACCTGATCAGAAATAGTTATAAAGATGAAGTAAAGTTAAGAATAAACCTCATAGATAAAAGATTAAAAAAAAATTTTAAGATTAAAAATTTATCTTCCAAATTCTATGAAATAAACATAAATGTACCACACACATTGATTATACTATGGTCCTATAAAATGTTTTTCTTTTCCTTCACTCTTTTATTATAGTACAATATATATAACATAGTATTAATCATTTTAACCATTTGTAAATACACACTTCAGTGGCATTAAACACACTCACAATGTGTGTAACCACCACTGATGTCTACACCCCAAACCTTTTCATCATCCCCAATAAGAACTCCTGTGAAACCACAGTGCTTCCTTCCCCAGCCCCCGGTAACCTCTACTTCACTTTCCGTCTCTATGAATTTGCCTATTCTAGGTGCCTCATGTAAGTGGAATCACAACAATGTTCATCCTTCTGTACCTGGCTTATTTTACCAAGCATAACGTTTGCAAGGTCCACCCACGCTGTAGCGGATGCAGACATCAAGGATGTATTTCGATCCCATTCCACCTCATCAGTAAAACAGGCTTAGGAGTCTGATACTACCACAACATAGATCACCACAAAAACCTGGACTTCGGTCTTCACCTGGGCAGTGGGGCACGCTCTGAAGCACAACCCCCAACCAGGGGGAGCGGCCCCACTCCCTGAAATGCACGCAGCTGGCGCTCCTCACTACAGCTGCCTGCCCCACTCCTTCCTCACACCCACCCTGGGAAGCGAGCGTACTCGGAGGGTTTTGCAGGTGAGAAAAGAGTTAAATAACTTGCTCAAGGTTAAAGAGCTAACAGAAGCGTGCCCTACAACCTTAAACTTGCCTACTAACCTGTGACTCAAGCATACCTCTATACTGCCTCCTCCCATTCGGGAGCTGAAATCACCGCGTACACCTCGAAAATCAGCTTGGTCTTTTTCTCGGATGATCTCTAATACCATTTCTCTTGCTTGCTGCATAGACACAGATAAAAGGCATTAAGGAAAGCAACATCCTGAAAAAAGACATGACACCAGGTGAAAGATCAAACCCTCTTAAATTGGTGATGGTCGCTCCACCGTATTACTGACGTGCCATTTCTTTCTAGTGGGCAAGGGTGGGGTCTGAGAGCTCTGGCAGTGGGCAGTTCCCATGGGAAGGAAGACATTGACAACGCATCCCATGGCAGAGAAGCTCCAGGGAGGAAAAGGGAAAAGGCCAGCCTGGGAGCCCGAAAATACCTTCTGGCGCTCAGAGCTCGAACATCTTACCAACTGGCAAGACCATCCCTCACACCTGCCCGTCTCTAAGGCGCATTCACTGTCCTCTCCCCCAAGAATGCACTTGAGTCAGTCCATCCCACCCATGCCAGCACTGGCCCCACAGGAGCCGGTGCTAAGGAGCAACCGTGCACAACTCAAGGTCATGTTAGAACTGAAACTGAGTCCCAGTTCTGGAAAAATCAAACCAAACGAAAACCCAAAGCAGCAGTGTCTCATGACATTTGGAGAAATCGGAACATGGACTGACTATAATATGATGTTATGGGATTACCGTTATTTTCTTAGGCCTGGTTTTATAGAAGCAAGTTTTATTCTTAGGAGATACATACTGCAGGATTTGGAGGTAAAAAGTCACAGTATCTGACATTTACTTACAAATGGTGAAGCAAAAAAATAAAACATAAACACACAAACAAAACAGTAAGTAGGTTGAGGGTATTCAGATGTTCGCTACGCTATCTTTTCAACGTTTCTATATATTTGAAGTTTTTCATAATAAAAAGTTGGGAAGAGGGGAAAAAAAAAGAAAGCCAAAGAACAATATACCCTAAATAAAGCACACAGCTTCTTCATAATAAAAAATATGGAATACACAGTTTTAAAATAAAAAAAATACTGAAAACCTTTCTTTATAATAATTTTCCTGCAAATTCATGAAACATCAATGAAATAAGCTCTTTGCCCTGGTATTCTTTCTACAAAAGATAAAGCCAAACGTTCCACTGGAGAAGGCAAGCGTGGAGGGCTTCTGGGAGGCAGGCTTTCTGTGTCCAGCCAGCTCTCCCCTCCGTTCAGAGCTCTACGCCACACAGCAGAGGAGTCCCAGGCTGGACTGCATGAGCCGAGTGAGGAAGATTAGGTGCAGTCTGTTTTTTTTTATTAAAGCCCACCTGTTTACATCTAAAGAGATTAGAAACTCTGGGGGACCTGACGGGGCAGTAGATAGTGAAGGGCTGCATTGCTGACGGGAACCTAAGCAAAGCAGTCATTGTAATCACCGGCCCTCAAACCTGTTTTAAAATCATTATTTTACATATAGAAACCTTGACAAAAAAAAACTACCAGTGATATCATTTGAGTTCAGCTGAACGACAGCATTAAGAACTACGGGAATTCTTTTGCCAGAGACTGGTAACCTCTGCTGGATCAAAGCCCCAAAGCCCCTGCAGAGGGACAGCTGTCGCTGACGGGCTGGCTCACCAAGGTGTGTTGCTCTGGAGCTACTCTAAATGCAGCGAAGGTCAGGCAGGCTGCAGTGGGCAGAAAAAAGAGCGTTCGTGTCTCACGGGGACAGACACACTCCCACACCCACAGCCCACACGCATTCCTGCTAACAGCCCAGGTGCTGGAAGATGGAGCACCTGGGTGACTCAGACCTAAGCCCCCGCTTTCAGCACCTGCGGCTGTCCTCTGACGCACACAGGATGCTTGCTACGAGGGCACACACGTGCCTTGTGTGGTACTGGCACCTTTGGTCACCTCCCACCTCAGCCAGTGATCTTATAAAAATGGGTTTAGAGAACAAACAAATAAAAGCCAGAGGGAGCCTGCATCTGAGCTGACCACAGCTCAACATTGAAAACTGCATCTGATCAGGGCTGTGCCAGCCAATAAAACCTTCTGCGCTTATGGACGAGTTCTGTGCATGGGCTGCCCTGACAGCAGCCACCTTCCACACGCGGCTCTGAGCGCTCTGAGCGCTGAACCATGGCCGGTGTAAATGAGGAGCTCACGTTTTATTTAATCTGAACGAATTCCAACAGCCCCGTGGCCGGCAGCTCTGGTACCGGGCAGCACAGCCCTCCCTGTTCTTTGCATCACCAAACTTGGTTTGGGAAAACAGCTCAAGGAACACCCAGTTTTATAATTTCTTGAATGACATAAAAGCTCTACAAGTACTACCAAGTGATACCGCCACACCCAGGACCTGCCTGATCCATGGTTTCTCTCCTACCTGTACTTTAAACGGGTCTCCGGTGATGCGAAGAGGTTTGTCTGCTCCCGTGGGCAATGGGCCGTCCTGGATCATGACCATCTTCACACCTGTCCGCTCCTGTGAGGGCACACACACCGGTACAGCCCTCACTGTCAGCAAGAGGCACGCAGGACGGCACAAGCTGCACGGGTCGGGGCGTGTCCACGGTAAGCCATGCCCCACTACCAAAGGCGCTGCCCTCTGATCCGGCCCGTGAGGCTGGCCTCCGAGAACGCTGACGTACATGCCGTGCTTGAGGGCGTCCAAGCCTGACAGAGAAAACCGTTTCCCAAAACTCTCCTCCCTTTCCAGTCCCTGGAATATCTAAATATGAATGAGCTACTTTTACAAAATGCTAATAAGCACTGAGCTAGACAATCTATTTAACGTCACGTGGTCAGAGCTCACGCACAGCAATGGGAGGGAAGGGCCACCACTTCCCGACCTCACAGAGGAGAGCTCTGAGCAAGCTACCGAAGGCTCCAGAGCCGATGAGCGCGGCACCAAAATTTGGATTCTGGGATTCTAAAGTCTGAACTCTTAGGAGTCCACAGGAGAATGCCTTCCACACCCAAGGACCGGGCTATGCAAGAGCGCACAGGCAGGCCACAACCCCGACCCGCAACTCTGAAAGCCCAGAGCTCGGAAAGAAGAGCCTGCTCCTAACTAAATCTGGCAGCAAAACTACCCTGAACTCACGTGAGTGTACTTCCAGCCCTCCTCTCATGCAGTGTGACTGTTAGGTTTAGCCATGGAAACCTGCACTCGGCTACGGGATGCAGCCACAAAACTTGCTGGGGCTATTAAATTCTACAACACGTTTGGCCCAAGTGTCTCACGTGAGGGATTCTGGAGCTCAGAGCAGCAAATGTTCACGGAGCATTTACTCAGTGGCGGGCTCTGCACTAAGGGTCTCATGTAAATCAAAATAACGGGTATTATTTCAGCTCATTACAACAGCGAGGCCGGCCCCTTCCTGCTCTTACAGACGAGGAGCCTGAGCCTTAGACAAGCGCACGGACATAACTCTGATTGCACAGCTAACAAGCAGGAGTGCTGCTGGCTCAGGGACCCCGGCTCTGGACACTGGAGTTTTATCTGCGTCCTAACAGGGCTTCATCGCCACAGTGGATGCTGCCACTTCACGGGGACCCCAGGCCTTGGCGTCACAGCTGGCATCAAGCCTGGCCACAGAAACGTTCAGAACCGCAGAGGCACTCGGGCAGAGGTTTCGAGGGGAGCTCTGCACCGTGGTGCACAGCCAGCCCAGCTCGGACACGCCACAGCCGCGACAGAACCTCCCAACCCGGGAAGACGGAGGAGGAGGAGGGCTGTCAAGTGCTGCTCTGCCAAGGGCTCACGCACCTGCAACTGCTTTATCGTCTCCCCTCCCTTGCCGATGACCAGCCCCACTTTAGACGCGGGGATGAGAATCTCCTGGATCGTGCTGTTGCCGTCTATGTCATTATGAAAGCCAGGTCCATTCCGACAGCGGTCCACAATCTGTCCCAGGAGCCGTTTGGCTTGTCTTTGGGGAGGGAAAAGAACCACAAGAGAGCCAGCGTTAAATGAATGCTGGAGGCGCCCAGGAAGGGGAAACAGCACCGGGGGAACACGCGAAGGAGTCAAGGCAGCCCTCCATCCAGCTCCAGCTCCTGCCCTCACAACCCGGGAGGTCTCTGCCATCCGCCACGCTACTGGGCTGGAATTTAAAAGCAATGCACACCACAAGAGCAACGTTCCAAAACAGCCCCTCCACGCCTGCCCTCTGCTTGCGCTTGTGTCTCGCGTGCACGCCACAGACACGCCTGTCTCCGATTCGAATGTCAGCTGCTCTGGTGGCAGTGTCTACCTTTGACCCCCTGCATCTCTTGCTGCTCCCCGATCCAGCATTACCCCTCTCACAGAGCATATGCTCAACAGATATTTGTTAAATAAGAGCAGGAGAGAAAGCAATGAGAAAGACGGGAAGAGAGAAAGCAAGGGTTAGTAATCATCATTTGAATTCTCAAACTCCAAATTTCTTCTCCATAACCAACCAGACTGCTCGATGACTTCTAAGCTACGGCTACGAATCACCAGTTTGATTTCAAGGGGTGGGAAAAAAAGGAGGCAGGGCCCTGGTGCAGCTGTACAGTCATATACACCTGCTTTGTGCTTTTCATGTCAGATTGTCACGAGCCTGCATTTCACATGGGATTTTATGCTGATGTACCTGGAGACTGGGGAGGGAGATGGCAATGCTGAAATAGAATAACCCAGCCTACCGAGGTCATCCGTTGGGCCAATTTCCTTTTCTGCACCAGAATTTCCCATGGCTGTTATTTGCAGTATTTATTCTTTAAATCACCACGTACAATCTATTTTGTGGTTCTTTTAATAGGGAAAAACTCAGCTACTAAACAGGCTGGCTATACTGCACACTGAAGAAAAAACTGTTTCTTCCTAAAGTTATAATCCCATTGCCTCCACTGCTTGGGTAGAAGAGGAAGCAGGAATGTTTAAAAGAACAGGAAGAAAGAAGCGAATGGCAGGAAATAGATGTTGCCTTCTGTAGTCTTGAGCCTTTGTGTAGAGTCAGTCTTGTGTATCTTCTCAGTTACAGCAGCTTTTTAATATTTTGCTTGTGTACTAGATTAACCTGTGTTGGAAGAAAAGTGCCTTGACTCCAGCAAAAGCATCCTGCTTGCCCTATAATGCACACCTGCCAGTGATATTTATTCTGGTTCACTGCTTGCAATGTTACAGCAGAACAAGAAAATTTAAACTCATCTAGACTCCCTGAGAAATGGAAACAATAAAACAGCCCTACCTATTGAGCCAGACATAATCTCAGCACCCCTGTCCCCAAATGCAACGCTACTCGGTAGACTGAAAGAGGAAGGAGAGCAGACTCTAAGTTAGTACCTCCCCTTTCCCCAGGGGCTTCTTGGATTTATGAGGCCTGCATCTGGTACAAGGCTCCAAGCATGCGTGTACCAGGAGAGCAATGTTAGTCTTAAGGCTGCAGTAAGGGCCCCAAAAGTCCAAACACCCTCTGGCCGGTCCCTATGGCCCTCTGAGTGGAGCAATGGCCACAAAGAGTAGATTCATTTGGTTCACAAATATCAGAAGGGCGACAGGATCAGCCCCAGGCAAAAGACCTGATGCCAGGATTCTCAATGCTTCACAAAGTGAGAGGCTTACTGATCCAGACCTGCTCAGGTAAAGGAGATATTAACACGGAAGAAGCGAGTTAATGAGAGCATTCAGGCAGGGTGAAAGTACACTCTCAAGGATCTGGTTTATGAAGCAGATGTTATGACAGCTGTGAGAAATTCTGTGGGGTTTGAAAAAAAGGTGATACCTTATGTGTTTAAGGTAACAGAACAACAACTCCCCTGGCGTGGCAACCTCCCAGATCCTTCTCTAAGGAAGCACCTGCTTTCGTGGCCAGATTGCAGCACAGATCGACAGTGTTCAGTAACAATTCTGCCCTTCCATTTCTCCCCATCTGGGGAAGGAGGAAGAAGAGTGAAAGGAAAAAGTAAATAAAATAAACTTACTCAATACTTTCTGGGGTTCCGGTAAGTACACAGGGCCTCTCTGGAATCCCAGAACTCTCTATAAGAAGAATCAAGAAGATGAGGTGTGTTGGTGGGCATCAGGCAACCGTGCACCTTCGCCTCTGTGTACAGACTGTCTCTCTGGGCTGGTTCCTACACCAGCCCCACAGAAGGCCCGGCTCCCAGAAAAAGACAGCTTGCTTCCACTTGTGGAGAGAATATCAAGCTGGTAGCTCCACCCTAGATTCTCCAAATGAAAACAAGTCCTGCAGGGGAAGCTGGGAGGACGCAGCAGAGGTCTCTGAGTCGGTCCTGATTACCAGCCTCAGCTTCACATCTGACCCGCTTGCGTGCTAGTAAGTGCCAGAGTCACTTAAACCGCTGTTCCTCAGTTTGTCCATTTGCAGTATAGTTTAATGGTTATCTGTTTGCAGCCCTGAGGCACACTCGTAAGGAATTTAATGGCATGCACATCAGAGTTATGACCAGTAATTGCATGAACACTTCAAGAGAATAGTGACACCCACGTGGAACTGGTTCCAGGCCATTTGACAAGAGAGGAAAAAAATCTTACTTTCCAACACCACACACGACGCTTTATTTTGTTCCTAAAAACAACTGCCTCTGAAAACTCATATTCAAAAAAAATTAAAGAGAAATAGCTAACAGCAGTAACTGCCTTCAAGACACTGTACTAAGTATCTTTTAAAATGACAAACATTTCTGTGGTCGAATGTCCTCCAAATCCCATCCTCTGCTGTGCAAAGAGGTCAAACTCAGATGATGAAACTTATAAACGAAAGTAAAAACTCTTCTTCCCCAGTTTGTCTCTCTCCATATCACATGGTCAAAATGCACCAGGCTGGGAAAGGTCCTGAACTGTGTTTAACATGTGCTAATTTAGCCAGAACCTTCAGCTGGCCTCTTTCGACAAAGGGCAGGGACGGTCTACTCCAGGGGAGCTGGCGAGCAGTCCCCAGGCGTAAGCCCAGAGCCCCAGGACTCGTCCAGGCCCCACTATGTCTGGCATAACATTCTGGTGCAGAAAACAGAGGTCCTAGACCAGCAGGTGTTTGGGAGGGGCCACACCGGGCCCAGAGCTGCAGAGGGTCTCCCCAGAGGCCAGACGGGCGGCATCATCTCTGGGCCCACTTCTGCTCTGGTTTTTCTGGTTCTCAATTGGGAGGTCAGCTCCAAAAGTGCAAGGAAAACAGCAATCACATATACTTACCCAAGCCCCTAAACCTCTAAGCAACAAGCAAAGGTACTAAATATGAAAAACTCAGTAAAAAAAAAAGACTGATTTCTACCAAACTGAGATCTATGAAAAAAAAAGTAGCCCTTACCCGAGGCAATCTGAATTTTGCAACCAGATTCTGCTTGAATCCGTGAAATCTGCTCACCTCCCCGGCCGATAACTGAAACAAATTAAACAGGGTGAGAACATGCCCCCTTCATTCCATATTTAACCACACATGCGTGACAATTAATTCAGCAAACATTCCCACTTGGCTCACGGCACAACAAATCAAGTTGGCCTCAGCGAGCCCACAGGAACTGCATGTGAAACACAGCCGATGACACGGGGTTCTCTAGCTGAAGTGGGGGCGGGGGTACCCAGGGCCCAAACTTCTGGTCTCCCCCTCAGCCTGGAGAGTCCTGCAGTGCTCCGGGGCTCTAGAGAACACGGTGTGCAGAGCATTCTACCACGAGTGACACTCACACTAAGAGATTAAAATGAAAATAAGGGACAGAAATGAGGGAAAAAGTAGATAATGTGGATACTTACTAAATCCAACCATTTTATCAGGCACTTTGAATTCTTCTGTTATTACTGCCCTAAAAACAAAGAACATTTTGGAAAAATACACAGAATAAAGAATTTTGCAGTCATTTTAGGTTCCCCGAATTTCCCATATTGGCAATGTTAGAAGATAAAGGCTTAAAAGAAATCATGCCAATTTGGCTAACAAGTCCACAACCATCCACAAAGACTGTCATCTAATGAACCCTTTGGTCCATCACTCCTTCAAAAGATCCAAGCCTCCCCTTTCCTTGTGTCAGAGGAGGAAACCTCTATTTTTTTCATTAAACCATCAACTGCACTAACAACTGCCTTTTCTTCCTACAGCTACCCTCAGCATTGCTGAACACTTGAAGATCCTCTGGGGAGTGGGGAGTGGGGAGTGTTTTAGACTTCTATTCAAGTCTCCCTAGATGAAGAGGGACAACTACTCTTCAATATTCCTTGTTTCCCAATCTTTTTATTGCTTTCTGGCCTCCTTCTAATTTATCTGCCTTTTAGTGTGAGACGTCCCAAGTGGAACCGGTATCCAACCGAGGCCTAATCAGTGCTGACCAGTACAGAATAATTACCTTGCTTACTTGGCAACGTACTTCTGTTAAATGCTACCCCATCCATTACGTGTTTGTTTTTTTTTTTTAAAAAAAAAAAAACAACTACTGCACTGGCTCTTTCAAACAAATCTTCAAATTTGCTGTATAGTGTATTGTGGACAATATCCAATTTGCCCAACACCCCAGAAAGCAATTAAATCTAAACATTTACCTTAGGAGGAAGCTAAATGCAAGTAGTTTAAAAAAAAAAAGGTAAGCATTTTTAAACATCTCTCACACAGCTGGATTTTTACCCATCATGGAAAGGAATGAATAAAGTGCATGTTTTCAGGGAAAGGGCAGCACTTAGAAGAAACGCAATATCATAAATAGCACTGCCACTGTATCATTCTGATGCGAGCAAACAGTCTTCCCGTGTTTACATCCTCAGATTACATATGCACAGGGATTCTCTCTGCCTCTTGGGATATCCAAATTCACACCGAAATCAGGCAATTCCCGGCTTCCTCATGAGTAAGAGCGTGGCCGTTCACGGCAAGGCTCGGCCGGCCTGACAGGACGTCGCACGCTAGACGGGGGTCCCTGTCGGGAGGGTCCCTGTCGGGAGGCTCCCTGAAGGCGGTGAAGGGAACAGTGCCCCCACACGTGCAGCCACACGCAGCACAAGCTGTCGACTCCCAGGAAACAGCACTGGGGAATTTACTAGAAAGGGTTCAACACCAGCACAACTCAAAACTCAGGCAGCTCCTCAGCCTGCAGGGACAATTTTAGCAGACTCTCTTTGAGGAAAAAACGTATTAGGATGAACTGCTTTGGGCTTCCTGGAAGACAAAGCTCTACGCTAAATGCAAGGCTGAAACTGGTCTAACGCACAAAGTATAAACATTTTGGAAAGTAAAATCCTGATTAACTAGGAAAGTTACATTTGATACTCACACAACCTCATTTCAATGACTATGTTTCAATTCATTAAAAAACAAAGCAAACAAAGAAACAATAACTAAAAAACCCCAGAATAGATCTTTTGGTTATCTGATGCCTGGTGATTTCTAGAAACTCCTAAACATCTGCACAGAACACAGGAGGATATAACTGTATCATTGCTGGTGAAGGTTAAGGATAACATGTTACAGTAACAAATACACAGCATAAAATTTCACCCCTTAGGGAAGAGAAGCCTTCCTGGCGGTTTCCTGTATATTTTATCCTTTTTTGAAGGACAACATTGTGACCACAAATATTCCATCTTACAGACTGGTCTTTTTAAAGCCCAGAGGTCTTTGTCTCTCTCTAAATTCTCAGCGTTTAAGGGAACTAACTCTGTGAGGGGAAACTAAGGAAGGGCGTCAGCCGGGCAGCCGTCCAAGGTTCCGCGGCGACGCCTCTCACTGCAGTGGGGGGACCCGGGCTCCTGCCTCCCAGACCGTGATTACTGGAGCAACACCAGCTCCATCTTGTGAAAGCCCGGCAAGTCACACTTCTTCAGCACAGCTTTGCTCAAGTGAAGAGGTTAGGGTCCATAAAGCAAATACTGAGAAAACCATCCAACGAGGAGGACAATTCTCACATTCTCTACTTTTAAATTCAACATATGTGGGCAGAAAGAGCAGCGCCAACATCCCAGAAGTCTTCTAAGTTTACAGACGATAATGGCTGCTTTTTATACCTTGTATTAGTTTATCCCTTCAGCTTACACTGTCTTGGAAAGGACTACAAAAAAAGTTGAGTCTTAAGGAAATCTAGCCCATGTTTTTTCACGCTCTCAACCTCCGACTTTCTAACACTCTAGTACAGATGGTGGATCAATAAACAATTAGAAATGATCAATAAATAATAAAACATAACCCACTGCTTACCTTTGATGTACCAAGGCCCCTAACTGGTTACCTACTGTGGCAAAGAGAAAGAGAAAAGAAAAATCAAAGCATTAGCACGGATAAACTAACTTCATCCTTACACAAGTTCTTACCATTTCAGAGGGGAAGAAAAAGAAAGGCAGAAAGAAAGCAAACAGTAATTTAGGCTCAGTGGCTGAAATGAATGCGTTACATGATACGAAACAGGAGGGGACGTCATGATCAACACAGTCTCTAACCCAGTGTCCAGCTGAACGCAGGATAAGAAATTGATCCGTGTGTCCACATGCTGAGAGGCCTGGGAGAAAATCCTGCTCGCCTAAATCCCTCTCTCTTCCTACCTCCCTCCCGCTTGGGATCCAAACTCAATGTAAAGATGGCGAGGGTCTCTTCTTTCTCTTTTTAAAACAAATGAGAAGATTTAACCTCCTAGCTCGGAAGCATTGTTAAAGACTGCCCCGTGGCAGCTGCAGTCCCTAAGAAAGTGCACATATGTTCCCGCCGGCCATGCCACGGGGCACCCCCCCCCACCTCTTCCTACCCCCTCAAGAGCATAAGCATCTCCAGGAGAGGATCCGGCCTCCTCCCTCCCCGGGCCTTTTCGCTGAGCCACTACCGCCGTCTGTGTACAGTGGACACTAAGCGTGAGCAACCGTCTCTCAAGCCCATTTCACAGAGACAACGGTGCCCAACGGGCTCTAACGATGAAAACCAACTCTGCAATCATATCCCCACAACACCATTCCATCTACGCTTTTTGCTCGTTTCTCCTCTTTCAGCTATTGATGAGTGTCTCCACCAGCCATCAGCAAAAAATGATTCTGTGGTGTTTCCCTTTTGGAAAATGCAGCCCAGGAAACACGGTCAGCAGACAACAAAAAAGTATAAATCCTAACTGTCTTACAAGGAACTGAATGAATCTTACAATATGCTAACAAGAGCATTCAAAAATATGTCTCTGGGGAAAGTTATAAGAAGGACAGATATGCGGTAAGTGGGGAAGGATCAATTACATCAACCTCAGAACAAAGACTGAAATGGTTTGACATCCGAAATCTAGGTCTCCAATATAGCTCTTCTTTCTGCTTGAACTTAACCCTGTCATTCTCTGACCAGTCATAAGACGACAAAGGAGAAGAAACCAGATCATGATGTTTTAAAAGGAGAATAAAAAGCACGGAGAAACATGCTAGCAAAAAGTACACGAAACTACTGAGTCGATGCCATATTTCTCCTGGATCAACAGCAACATAATGGTCTACAGCCAAAATACTGACATTATATACTATTAACCTGCTTATCTCAGGGATAACAGAATTGTTTTTTATTGAATCTTAAAATTTTCTTTTTGCATTTCCAGTTTGAATATGACAAACGCCCTCACCCGGGATAGGCAGTGTTCATGATTCCCACTCCACTTGAAAAGTGGACATTGTGAGAGGGGAACGCCCACACCTAAGGCAGTGGGTATGAAAACAACACACTGAAGGAGAAGGTCCATGACAGAGTGTTGCTGAGTTTGGCTGGCCCCCTGTTCCTATTTAAGGGTCAAGCTCAGCTTCCCTGCTTACTGTCAGAATTCTTCTCGTAGGGGTAAAGAATCCAGGGGAGACAGAGGAACTAAAATGTCCTGAAATGATGCAAACACAGAGGAGAGGTGCCCAGTCCCCAAACACGGCAACGTGGCCGGACCTTGGCTCCTGGTCCCCTGTGCTATTTGGTAAGAGGTGTCAAAGGGCTGATGATTTTCTGATATTTCAGCTAGAAAAGCCGCAGAAACACAGTAAAGGGCTACACTACCATAAAGAACTTCATGAGATTCACAAGAACATTCAGAGGGCTCGTGGTCAAAAGCCATTTGAAATTTTGTGCTCATCAAAAAAAGGAAATTCCTTTTTGTTGGCAAAGTACGTGTGACGGGTGTCAGGCACACCGTATCATTTCTGACAGCCAACTGCCTTGCTGCCAAGTGGAGGTGCCTACAGAGATCGAAAATAAAAGTGCACACACCACCATCCCACAAATAGACGGACTGCTGAGAGCCACAGCACCAAAGAATGAAATCAAATTCAAATCCAGATCCAACTCTTTGAGTTGGTGGACTCTTAAGCAGGACAAATCGTCTCCCTCCTCCATGCAAATGCTGTAGCCTGAGGCCACAACGCCATTTAAAGTTTCATTCCCTTCGGAAACATTCCCATTTGATGCCTAAAAATGAAAACCAGCAGTTAGATAAGGGGCACTGGGCACTCATACAGCAAACCGCTAACGTCCGACTCCACGAATAGGGGGCCTTCTCTGCGTCTTCATGATGAAAAGGGGTCAGGCGAGGGAGGCACATGGGAACGCCTATCAAGCTCAATTTATGGTAACTACCGTCATTTTACTGTAAAAAAGGAAAAGTGCTGAATAAAATCAGTCCTATTTCCTGTTAATGGCACCTGCTGGTCGACCATGGTTCAGCCTGCCTCCGAAGTGCCCCTTGGCGCAAACGCGCACAGGTGTGGTTCTCATGTACCCTGCGCGCTATGTAATGGGAGGCCGCCCGGGCGATGGGAAGATGAGCTTCCTAGAGAAAATATTCACGCTACAACATGAGAAATCCTTTCTGAAGAGTAACCCTCTGCCAGTTTCAATCATGATCTTTGAAAAAAATAAGGCACTGGACACATTTTTTCCCCATTAGTGAGGAGGAAAAAAGTCTCCATTTTCTTCCCCCCAAAGAAATGCTATCAAAATATCGCTGGGGAACACACCCAGCTTTATAATACACAACCATCTTAACGGTTACCCCCTCCCACTCCCCCTCAAAAAAGCTCAAGGGACCAAAGCGTCCGTCATCCCTCGTCACAGTACAGACAACAGGCCGGCCTCCCACACAGAGCAGCAGACCTGCGGCAGGTGAGCAGGCGGGTCCGGAGAGGAAGCGCCGGCAGTTCTTACGTGACCCGTGACCCGCAGAACAAAGCAATAAACCAAACCTTCCTCTTCAGCCTCTGAACACAACCCTCCTGCGCCCGTGCTTGGACTCCAGTCTCCTCGACTCTGACCGATGCCTTTCCAAGCCCCGGTTAAGGTCAGTGAGACTTGCAGTTAGCTGCAGGGACGTCTGCAGTTTCCAAGGCATTTTTAAAAAGCTTTTCTGCCAAGGACAATACGAAGGCTTCCTGTGTTCTAAGGCAGCAACCCCCATCCCAGAGTCACAACACACTGACACGCTAAAATCAGCTGAAAGTCCCTAGACACATAATCTGTAACTAATTTGGCAAATTATTATTTTTTAAAGGTGAGAGTAAATCCAAGTTTATCTCAATAATGTCACTTTCACTTGCAGCTGACATGCTCTGTGAGTGGAAAAAGACCACCACTAGCTTCAAAGGGCGCTCCTCTACGGGGCCTCACCTGCAAGAACCCACTTAGTCCTACAAGAGCCCTGTGAGGCAGATGCTGTTACTACCGTCCCATTTGACCAGTGGAGGCGCGATCACACCCAAGCCCTCAGAAAAGGGCACAGGTGAGCGAGTGCCCGTGCCCACGTGACCTCTGCACCGTCACGCCTTTCAGGCACTGGGCACTGTGCCGGGTCCTGGGCGTGAAATGGTGAACGAGGTCATCTTTGCCTTCAAGGTGAGATTCTCATGGGGAAAGCAGACGGCTCTGTGATGAGCAGCAACCTACCCTGGTCTTCAGGAGTGCAGAGGTGTTAGGAACCCCACCTGCACCCTTCCCCAGTTCCAGTGCCCACCCAAAGGTGTCGGGAGAAAAATTAAGAGGAAAAATAAAGGGTATGATACTTATTTACAGCACTATGCCTTATTTTTATTTCATCCAGCGGTTATGAAATCAATTTAGGGGGTCATGACCAGCTTTATAAAAAATGAAATAGAAAACAGAAGGGACCATGTATATTAAGGGTATGTATTTCATAAAGTTTTAATTTCAATTACACATGTGATTTCAGTATGTGTGTAGTAACTAGTTCAGATGGAGATATGAGTATTTCTTACATTGCGAGTAGTATTTTAAAAGTGCGAAAATAACTTCTTACAATCCTGATGATAATTTCATGAGATAAATATTATCTCCATTTTACAGGCGAGGAAACAGACTTAGAGAAGGGAAGCAAGCTGCCCAAAGCCACACAGCTAATAACACGCAGAGCTGGGATGCAAACCCCAAATTCAGACTCCGGAGTCTCCACTTTCAAGCATACCCTGTTACAGCACATGAGACAGAGACCCAGGTTCAAGTCTTCCTTCTGCCACTTATCAGGTACCCGCCCCTGGTCAAACCACTTCTCCAGACACCTCTACAATAAGGAGTTCAGGCTCCAGGGCTCCTTCCGGCCTTATTCTGTACGGGCCCTCCCACCACTCCATCTCTAAACCCTGGCAATCACTAATCTATTTTCCGTTCCAAAAATGTCATAGAAGTGGGATCATACAGTATGCAACCTTTTGGGGTTGGCTTTTTTCACTCAGCGTCATTTCCTAGAGATCCATCCAGGTGGCTGCAGGTATCAACAGTCTGTTCCTTTATATTGCTGAGCGGTAGACCATGGAGACCATGGAGGTACCAGGTTGTTAACCAGTCACCTGCTGAAGGACATCTGGGCTTCAGTTTGGGGCTATTATGAATAAAGCTGCTACGAAGATCTGTGGGCAAGTTTTTGTGTCAACACAAGTTTTCTTTTCTTGGGGATAAATGCCCAGGAGTATAACCGTGGCCTGAATGGTAAGTGCATATTTAGTTTTGCAAAAAGCTCATCAGGGGGCTTCCCTGGTGGCGCAGTTGTTAAGAATCCGCCCGCCAATGCAGTGGACACAGGTTCGAGCCCTGGTCCAGGAAGATGCCACATGCTGCGGAGCAACTAAACCCGTGCGCCACAACTACTGAGCCTGTGCTCTAGAGCTTGCGTGCCACAACTACTGAAGCCCGCGCACCTAGAGCCCGTGCTCCACAACAAGAGAAGCCACTGCAATGAGAAGCCCGCGCACCGCAACGAAGAGTAGCCCCCGCTCGCCACAACCAGAGAAAGCCCACACATAGCCATGAAGACCCAACACAGCCAAAAATAAAAATAAAAAATAAATAAAAATTAAAAAAAAAAGCTCATCAGGTGGTTTTCACATACAGCCAGGGTCAAGAACCACTCTGGGTCATATATTCCCTAAAAGAATTTTGAAAAACTATGAAACCCTTTTGATTTGACAATTAAGTTATTTTCCTAGGTTAATGGGTGCAAATAATACATCAGGTATTGTACACGGCTTCAGTTATATCTCTGCTGCAACACTGATACTGCAGATTTAGCTCATTTATTTTCATGGAAGATGTCTACGATTTCACCTACTTGGCTAAGCCAACTGTCAAACCAACCAGTCAGATCATACTTTGCCAGGAAAAAAAAAACTCACTTCCCTTTTCCAACTCACACATGTGTTAATATGCACTCACGTGACTACAACTCACTTCTGAATTATAATCCTAAAACGGATGGATCAGATGGAGGGGAGGAGGGGACAGCATGAGCCTTTGCCATGAGCTGCTACCTGGATAAAATAAAAATCAGGTCCTGACCCCTTTAATATTTCTTACCAAGACTCTCATGCTTTTATCATCTTGGGATTCCCCACTCGGAATCCTGGACTCACCCCTTTTGAGGCATTTGAGGATTTTACCGCTCTTGGTGATGAACCGCCATAAACTAAAGAAGGGCGATGTGAAAAGGGGCATGGAAAGGAGAAGGCCCACGTGGCATCCCCAGCAGAGACACAATTCTCAGAGAGATCCATTTTAGGGAAGAGGGTGTACAGAAGTGTAAGAGCTGGAGAAGGATCCCGTGAACCTGTCCACACCCACCTAACCCTGGGAGGACATCATGCACCCCAGCTTGAAGACTACTGCTTGACAACACCCCTGATTTGCTTTGCCCACGTTGTAACAGGCAGATCTTCCCCCACCCCCTCCAGCTCTCAGGGACCGGGTTTTAGTCTTGCCTCTTCATCCCTGCAGCATCATTATTACCCTCCATGCAGGGAGAGTATGAGCATCTCTGAGATGCATTTTTTTCTCTTTCCAAAGTAGAGGCTCTGGCCCTTGCAGGCTCCTGCCTGAGGTGGTGCAGGCTCTGTGCCTGCAGCTGCACGGACGCCCCTGCCATGCAGCTGCGCGCACACTGGCCCTCGCCACTCCCGAGCACGGGCACCTCTCATCCCTCTTCTCTCTCTGAAAGTCTGGAATTTAAAACATTCTTTCCTCCTCTTTTTTCCTCCTTCTCCTTGCCCTATGCCACAAGTGCTGAAATAAAACTTGGAAAGGACCGTAGAGATATTCTATTCCTATCTTCCTGTAAATCATTCATTTGGTAGTACCCCTAAGAATTCTCCTTCCTTCATTCCACAAGAAGACCAGAAAGTGTGGTAAATCTAAGATGGTATTACATAAGTATCAAAGGTAGATACTTTCTCTGGTAGAAAAGGCAGGCATATTTTCAAAGTCACTAGCATAACACTCCCCGCCCCCCAACCCCAATCCTTTGCAATGGCAGGAATGGTGCTTTATTCACCCCAAGTTGTGATTTTGGTGCCACTCTTTAGAGAGAAGACAGGAAGAGAGTGTGGTCTGTTTGAACTAAAAAAGCTCAAGGGGACGTGATTACCTAAAACTCTCCCAGAGTAAAAAAAATTGGAGAAGATGCTCTCATTGCCACTCAAAATATGGCGGGGACAATGGGAAGAGTGCCGTTTCCATCTGTCAACCAGCTCTACGTAAACAGCAGAAACCACGTGTTTTCTCCAGCAGTCAAGACAGAGAGTGGAACCTGAGACAAGGAGATTTGTTTAAGGAAATTAGGGGAGGGGGGACCCTCTGTGCACCTTCCTAACTGACGATTAAGCAAGTGTTAGAGTTAATCATTTGACAAGGCTGATTTGAGATCAGAGGTTGGCAAACTACGCCTGAGGGCCAGCTTTCCACTTTTGTAAACAACCAGTTATTGGGACACAGCCATGCTCATTTGTTTACGTACTGTCTAAGGCTGCTTTCGAGTGCCAACGGCAGAGCTGAGTGGGTGGGACAGAGACCATACAGCCTGAAAGCCTAAAATATTTACTACATGGCCCTTTAAGAAAAAGCCTGCCAACTTCTGATTTAGATTAAACTTAAACTTGCATTTCTATCAGTTAGCTAATACTATTCTCTTAAATTTGGAGCTTCCATTTCACAAAATTTCCTAAATGCTAATCATAGGATACACAGAGGGAGAACTTAGGTATCAAGCATTTATTCACTCACTGCATGAGGTAGGTAGGGAAATAAACTGTCTTTATGACCATGGCACGTGGAATCTGGTAGGAGAGGGACGTGACGTTCCCGTCACCTGCAGAATAAAGAAGATGAAATGTGCCCCAAGAAGGGGACAAGTGAACTGCTGTCAAAGTTCAGAGCAGAGTGCCATTTACTATTTCCCAATGAGGTGGGCGTGTGAGAACGGGAGGAAGAGGGGCAACAGGAAGGGAGGAAGGAGTAAAGGGGACGAAGGAAACGAAAGAAGGGAGGGGGTACCCTGAGGGGGCACGCGAGCGAGGCACTGAAGAAAGTCAAAAGGTGAGGATGAGGACAGGTTTCCAGGAGGAAGTCACATCACACCCGAGACTGAGGGTGAGCAGGAGTCAGCCAGGTAAAGGGCTGGGATGGGGGAAGTGTTTCTGGAAGAGCAAAGAGAAAAAAGCTGACTAGGCCGCTGCAGAGTGCAGAACAGGGAAGCGAGACTAGAGGGGCAGGAGGCGGTGGCCAGGTTAGGAAGGGCTGGGCCCCCCTGGTTACCGGAAGCTGCCACAAGTCATAGAGCAGAGGGATGGAATTGGTTCGATGGGCTCCAGCAGAAGCATGAAGAAAGTACTAGATGGAACCACTGTCACACCAAGACCAGCAGGGAGCTTCTCGAATCCGTAGGGTGTACCTCAAAAACCATGAGAAAGCGTGGGTGCCAAGACAGAAGATGCTGATAGTTAAAATGACCTGACCCAGGGCTTCCCTGGTGGCGCAGTGGTTAAGAATCTGCCTGCCAATGCAGGGGGACACGGGTTCGAGCCCTGGTCTGGGAAGATCCCACATGCCGCGGAGCAACTAAGCCCGTGAGCCACAAGTGCTGAGCCTGCGCGTCTGGAGCCTGTGCTCCGCAACAAGAGAGGCCGCGACAGTGAGAGGCCCGCGCACCGCGATGAAGAGTGGCCCCCGCTTGCCGCAACTGGAGAAAGCCCTCGCACAGAAACGAAGACCCAACACAGCCAAAAATAAATAAATAAATAAATAAATAAATAGGGAAAAAGAAAAATGACCTGACCCAGAGGGGGAGGGCAGCAGAATGACTGCTCTTCCCAGATCAGGGACCAAGGCAGGCTCTGGAAGCTGGGTGCGAAGCTCTTGCTGGGTTCCAAGTGAGCTCATGAACTGGCAGTTGGACGGACAACTCACAACTGCCTTGGAACACAACTAACCCAAATCGCTTTCTACATCAGAACACAACGAACTCAAATCGCTTTCCTCCTGTTTTACTGCCTAGCACTTAAAAAAATCCTCCCATTCATACACGTGTTTGCACATCTCAATGTCCCGAATAAGCCCTATGTTAAGGTTCTTTATGGTTGACTTAAGAGTTGAAGTACCTTTAAGCAGACCCAAATAACACCTCCAAAAACTTCTAGGGGACTGAAGTTTAACCTCCCAGAGGTCAAAGAACCTGGCTTCACGGGAAAAGTCTGCAAGTTCATATTGCTAAAGAAGTGATCTGATGAACTTCCGTCAAAAAATCCCAAGCCGAAACAAACAAACAAAAAACTGCAAAGCCCTCGGAAATCTTTATTGCTAAGAAAAAAGTGCCGGCATTCCTGCTTGTTGTTCGTCTCTGCTTTTCTAAACTTTCATCTCACAAACAGCAAGACTGTGACCCTTAGAAAGCTGTCGGGTAAACAAGAACGTCACTTGCCTTGACAGGATCTGTTTATCCACATATTTATTCAAGAGAACAGAACTGGCCCAGTGACCTCACCCCTGTCAGGAGACAACTGACAAGAGGCTGGGGCAGGCCCCAGATGCCCAGCTCTCCTTAAGGTCCACAGCAAATCTCAAACTCTACACAAAGAGACCAACTTGGAGAAAAACAATTTGTGTAATTCTGTTATTTAAACAGAAGAGAGGATTAACTTTATCAAACTGTTATGTAGAACGTAAAAAGCCTGAGAAATTTCTCACACTTCAAATACAGTCTGTCGTCATGGTAAAACACAGGCCTGGGGATGACAAGAGACACAGTTCAAGGCGGAAAGGGTCTCCCTCAGTTCTTTCCTACTAAAGGAGACTTAATATTTTGGGGGAGGAAAGAGAAAAATTGTATTTATTCTCTAATCACAAGAACTTAGTCCCCCAAAATGCAAAAAATTATGGTTCTCAAAAAAAAAAAAAAAAGGTGACAATACACATATAATAATGAACTGGAGTTTCAAGTGAGATTCTGGACTTACTGGTGACTTAACGAGCCACATTCTTTCAAATGGGTGTGCAAAGGATTGATGGGAAAAGAAAAAGTCTGCAAGATGCCAGAGGTTTCATTTGCACATTTTTAGGCATTCATTATGCAAAGGACATAGTGATACTATTCTCTGTGGGCACAAGTTTTAGACTTCAACTCCACACAGTGGGTGAAAACAAGGCTGAGAGTTGTGGAATGTATTGATCTCAATTTCTGGAAATGGTGGGCCAGAGAGACACACTGTCCATTAATGAGACATATGCTCAGAGCCAGACAACTTAGTGTTATTTTTATATTGATGTCCCATAAGAGGAACTGAAACATGATTGCCCAGAAAAGGTAAAAAAGGTTGCTTTGCATGACAGCTTTTTGCTAAGGCAAAAATGCAGATAATGCCATCACTCATGTCTGGTCTAAGAAATCACTAATGCCAATCAAATATAAGATGATCACAAGATACCGTTTCAGAGTAGCAGTGTAAATCGTCACCTTAGTTCCAGTGGCCCTGTGGTAGATTTTCTGTGAGTGACCATAAACATTAATAATTTTTTTAAATAGACAAGAACTTTTACACCCAAACTGCAGGTTGTTCCATTAAAATCTGCACCGTGTGAGTCTATATAATTATTCCAAAAAGGTTCCCACTTACAAAAACGATGGCGATCTCTTTTTTAGAATCTCCAAAGAGACCAGAGCAATTAGTCATGCCATATTACATTTTTTCTATGAACATAAAACATGCACTTTTTTTGGGAAAGGAGATTACAAAATATATACTGTTGTATACCTTGACTGTTTTTCACTTAATAATGTATCACAGAAATATGAACACATACGTGGCTGGGTACATATGCAGATTGAGGACAGGAAGAGAAGACATTGGCCCACCCACTATGTGCATATTCACGTGCAATCTAGTGTATTTCAGAATTCCTTTTACAGAGCTACTTTGTGGGAGATGAAATATGATAAAGGAAGTCCAAGTTCTCTGCAGAAACACATCTGATACTCTTTGCCAAAGTGCTGGTAATGACGCACTTCTAAGTGGTCTCAAATTCTTTTGGGGATGAGTAGGGTATATAAACAAACCAATGAAATAAACGAAGGAATGAATGAAAGAAAAATGGATGCTGCTAGAAAGAGCCTGTTATAAATGGGAATGGTGGGAAACAACTAGCAGATAAACTGAAAAAAGGTCATCACTCCCCTTTCCTTTCTTTAAGGTCAGTATGTAGCCACAGCCTCCCCAGAGCCATGCACCAAATCTCAGCTTTTCTTTGGAGAAAAGTGGGAACTTCAATTCCCACGTGTGCACTGAGGAATAATTGAGGGCTAAATCAAGCAAAACTCTCGAATCAGTCAAATTATTTCCAAGCTGATGCTCGAAGACTGTCTTTTACCTTACAGCCCAGCCGAAAAGACTCCCTGTATTATCAAGGCAAGTAAGAACTCAAATGCCGTAGAACTGCTGAGGAAAATCATCTTAAATACTTCCCCGCAACCAGTCTTCAGAGAGTGACGCTGGAGAAAGCTGTTAAGGAAATGGCTGACACAGACTCCAGCTTAACTGGCAGGTTCACTACCACCTGAAAGGCAAAGATATTTACAGCAACTTACCTCCATCATCCAAGGGCCGTTTTTGTACTCCATAGCCATACACTGAGGGGTCCACTAGAGGTGTGGAATTATTCAAGTGAGGAATTGAATCAATTTTAGCAGCAATCTACAGAGAGAATCAGATTTAAATACTCAGTAACAAATCATGGCTCCATCGAGGGAGAAAGACAAGAGTCTTCTTTAAAGGTCTGCTACCCCATTTCTCCCCCCGACGGAGATTAATGTAAAGCAATGTCATGACAGGACATGGACTTTGCACTATTAGCTGAGTTCCCTTTTGGTCTTAGTAATAATGTCTCTTTAGAAATGATACTTCCAAAAATTTGTCTTCTACAAGCAAATTTTTAAGTCATCACTTAAAATATAGGTATACCACATTTTAAGGAAAAAAGCAGGCCAACAATATGAAGAACTCTGTTCAAAAGGTTTTAGCACAGGATTGATTCCCTTAAGGAACAAATTCCCCAGCAATATTTAAGAGGCCATGTTTGCTCAAATGTTGACAGCTCTTTAGGAATATATTCGTCCTATTAACCTTAACCCCTATAAAGTGACGATGTGATCTACAGAAACATAAAACAACAAGCTGCTCTCCACTGGAAGTTCAAACAGCAGGGGGGTGACCATCTGTCCAGACGAGTTTGGAAAGATTCCTGCACTGGAGAGATCGAGATAACCTCTGAGAGCTATTCTAACTTTTAACATTTATCATCAAAGAACAGAACATAGTTATTAAAATTTTCCCCTAGAAACAAATGCTATGCAGAGCTTCCTACACTTATCTGCTTTGTTTCCGTTAGGAATTAAACGTGATTTTCACAATAAATTAACTCTTTGATTTAATCAAAGGAGTATTTACAACTGGTCTTGACGTTAGTCCCTCAGTTAAGCCTCACAAGCAAGGGGGGATTAAGGGCAGCCAGCATAGATGTCCCAGACCTATGTCTTCAGTGGTAGTTTTCCTGAGGTTGTCCAAATGTGCCCAGAATTCTGAGACTTTCTGGGACCAACATAAATTACTTTAAACAAATAAACAACCAAAGACAATCATGATACTGAAAACCTAACGCAGAATTTAAATGTCAGGTATCCTGGGTCAGGTCTCGTCCTTTCCATTTCCTAGTTCTGTGGTGTTGGGCAAGTCCCCTTCCTCTCTGTCTAAGATCCTCTGGGTATAATACCATCTGCTTCATAGTTTTTGAAAAGATAACAACATACTCTGAACACAAAGGAGCTCTGTACATGAGAAAGCACTTCACAAATACCAGGGCTGTAAAAGAAGGCAACTCACCCAACAAGTGCTGAGTGTCTACTATGTCCTGGGCTCTGCAGTGAACAAGAACAAGCAGGTCCTTACTCTCCCAGAGTTGGCAATCAGTGGGGAGTCACAGGTACATAAGCTAATCAGTAAACTGATCATTTCAGCTGGTGATAAGCATGATACTAATAAGAGAAGACAAGGACATACAGAGTCCTCAGGAGAGCTACTTTAAACAGGGTGATCAGGGAAGGCTGCTGTGAGCTGAGATGTGATCTGAGACCTAAATGATGAGGACGAGCATTCTAGGCAGAGGGAACAGCTTGTACAAAGGCCCTGAGGCAGGAGCAAGCTTGATAGGTAAGTTGACGTCACTAGAATAGAAGGAACTAGATGTGTTCCAAGGGGTGGGCGAGAGCAGTTCACATAGGGCTTCAGAGGTCATGGGAAGGGGCTTGGATTTATTCACTTACTTATTTATTTATATTTATGTATATATTTAGCTGCACCTCGCAGTTTGCAGGATCTTAGTTCCCCGACCAG
Organism: Balaenoptera physalus; assembly: GCF_965194825.1. Classification (NCBI taxonomy): domain Eukaryota; kingdom Metazoa; phylum Chordata; class Mammalia; order Artiodactyla; family Balaenopteridae; genus Balaenoptera; species Balaenoptera physalus. The sequence goes on from NC_138886.1 coordinate 5,804,954, forward strand.
GGATGGAGCCTGTGCCCCCCTGCAGTGGAAGCATGGAGTCCTAACCGCTGGACCGCCAGGGAATTCTGGGGCTTGGATTTTATATGGAGGGTGATGGAAAGCAACTACAAGGCTTAGTAAGGGGGGGAGTAACCTGCTGATTTATGATTTTAAAAAATGTCCCTGGACAAGGAAAATATCAATAGATTCTAAGGGGACAAGAGCAGCAGGACCATTTAGGAGGTATTCTAGGCCAGGAGTCAGCAAACCCCAGTTGGTGAACTACCTGCTTTGGTCAATAAAGTTTTATTAGAACAGAGCCACACCCATTCACAGAGATCATATGGTGTGCAGAGCATATATATATATATATATATATAAAATTTACTACCTGAACTTTTTTTTTTTGGCCGCACCACGTGGCTTGTGGGATCTCAGTTCCCCGAAAAGGGACTGAACCTGGGCCCTTGGCAGTGAAAGCGTGGAGTCCTAACCACTGGACCACCAGGGAATTCCCACTATCTGGACTTTTGAAGAAAATGTTTGCCCTGTCTAGGCTACAGATGATGGTAGCCTGGACAGGCGCTCGTTGAAAAACACTATTTTAAGTTAAATAATTAAAATACTAAGACTGCTGAGAGAAACCCCATCTCTTATATTCAAATTTCAAGGCAAGTGGGCATTTGCTCTAAAACAGAATACTGTATAAATCTCGCCTAACAGCATTCTACCACCAGCTTTCAATCTTGCTCTCCATATTTGTTTTGGATAAGCTTGTGGAGGTTGGCTACTTACTTAAGATGCAAAACTTATCTTTAAGGACTCAGCTCGGGAAGCAGGCAGATTAAAAGGTGAGAGAACACTGCAGTGGCTTATGCCCCACCGAGGCCCTTTCGTCTGTCCAATAAACTGAGCAGTAAATAGCCAATGTGAGGGTTTTCAAGATTACTGGCCCAGTTGTCTGTTTGAAGACAGACCAAAACATTGGCAAGAGACAGTAAGGACGACCCCAAAACACAAGAGAAAAGGCTACGGTTATCAGTGGAGTCCCCCAGCAGTGTGCATGTCAGATCACCCTCAAAGACAGGACCCTACGTGTAAGCTCTACAAATCTGGCACTCTCTCTACCCTCTTCTGATGAGACCTCTTAGCTTCCAGACCTTTTCCCTTCCTTCCAAATTAGCTCAGATGTCATTCCTGAGTCCTTGGCCTTCCTTATAATTTATATGGTATGTTTCATATGTTGCTGGAATGTAATTTTCTCCCCAAAGCTGATATGCCAGAAGTGTTACAATAGTTTTCTATTCCTAATTTTGATTAAATCAACAAGCGACCTTCTAAAATGTGACTGAGGATTTCAGATTTGTTTTTAAATCATGTTTGCTTCCCAATCTATAATTTGGGAAATTTTCACTAAGAGAAAAGCAGTACAGGATAATGGTTAAGAGGTGTAGCTCTGAAGTCAATAACTGCATTTGAACTGCGGCTAAACAAATGTTAGATACGAGTTTAACATTATAATATACAATTATACCATAACTTACATTGATATCACATTATATATTATAATATGCTATAAAGAAACAATGTATTCCTTTATTCATACAAATGCTACCTTGTTCTAAGACATGATTTTAAATGCCTACTGAAATAATGAGTTAAAATTCAATGAGTGCTTACTATGTGTAGGCACTCTGCTAAGAACATTTTAAAGATGCTATCTCATTTATTCCTCATGATGATTCTTTAGGAGGTTAGTGTTATTATTTTCACTTTAGGACAAGGAAAAGTGAAGCTCAGAGAGGCTGAGTGACCTGCCCAAAGTCACACATCTTATAAACGGCAGAAACAGCATTGAAGCCCAGGCCTGCCTGACTCCAGAGTCCGTGCTACTAACCACTGCACTAGGCTAACTCCCTTTCCTCCACCTGATACTTTTTTAAACACAGTCACTTCCCGAGGACTTAAAACCTAATGATTTCCAGTACGCAGAGCTCAAGTAATTCCTCACGTCCATAACTGACCCTTCTGAACAGTAGCTGCTTAAGGGAAGTGAGGTACGTTTTTCAGTTAATAATGGCATACGCCAGAAAACAGTCACAGAAGCCACGATATTCCAAGAAAACCAAGGCCACTCCAGTGCTTATCTGAAAGCAAGACCTTGAGGGGACGCTGCTACGGATTTTCTACTACTTGATTCACTTTCCCCCCTTTCTGGGGGGAGGCGGCAAGAATGGGTTACCTCACTACCTGTGCTATTTTAAGCACAGCTAATAGATGAAATATAAATCAACGTCACAGACATTTAACCTCCACTGCCAGTAGTTAGTGGAAACATGGAGGAGGGGAGCACTGGACCAGGCATCAGTCAGGAGTCCTGGTTTTCCAGCCGGCTCTTCCGGCATACGACCTTGGGCAAGACCTTCAGTGGTCTTGCTCCCTGTAAAATGCAGGGATGAACTAAACCAGTGTTTTCTAAAGAGTACAAAGCAATCTGGGGAGGTGCATGGATGAATGTTCAAAAATATTTTAAATAAACCTAAATTTAAAATGATTTTAAAATACAAAGTAAATAGAATACTGAGGGTTCACTGATATGACAATCATAATAAAGGTGGTACACGATTCACTAAAGTTAGGAAACATGGCAATTAATTATTCCCAGTGCACATCTTTAAGTTTTGTAATCAGAGTAGCTCACCTTATAAACCCAAACAGAAAGCTGTGAATATTTCCACAACTTCACATTTAATAAAACTTTACACTAAATGGAAACAGGCAAAGCTATCTGAATGGCGGCAAGTCATCCACACACAGATTGGGTCCATGTCCTTCAACACAGTCACTGTCGATTCTAAAGTAGAGGTGAGAGCTCACACCACCACTTAGGGAGGAGGAACCCAACCTGCTTCCCTGGAACCTCTGCTCTGAAGTCACCCAGGGTGGCCCCGCCCTGGCGAACTGACAGACTGAGCTGAAAGTCTCTACTCCCCACAGCAGGAGGACACAGTATGTGGCCAGAGCGGTCGAGCCCAGTGGCTGGGAGCGAGCAAGTCTCGGAGGGCAGGTCTGGAGCCGTGGCGCACAGAGGCAAGTCCTCGTTCTGCACCCACTGCCTAGGTTACTATGAAGACAGCAGTGCATCAAATTTATTGTGCACTTACTAAGTGCCTGATGGTGCTGTCAATTCATCTTCACGGTGACCTCAGACAGTAGCTACTAGTCTCAATTCTGTGGGATCTGGAGCCAGTCTGCCTGGAATTATACCCATGGGGATACCAAGACAACAATGTAAAGCACCCAGAACAACGCTGGGCACATCGTAAGGAACGAGAAATGTTTGCTATTTTAACCTTTTATTGAAAAATAATAAAATAATACAAAAAAAGTACATGGGTGAGTTGACAGCTTGAATTTTCATGTACTAAAATGCCTGTGCAACTAGCATCCGGATCAAGAAACAGAACATAACCAGCACCCCCGAAGGTGGACTCATGACCCCTTCGGTCACTACCCACCTCCACCTCCCAAGGGTAACCTCCTAACTTCTAATATTAGCTATTCCAAAAAACAAAAAACAAAACTATCTATCTATCTATCTATCTATATAGATGGATAGATACAGCCACCATCAATGATCTCCCTTTTACAGATGAGGAAACTGAGGTTTAAAGATGTTAGATAACTTATCCAAAGTCACTAAGCTAGTAATTGGCAGACCCAGAACTTGAACTCATATAGACTGAATCCAAAGCTTTAATAACCACTTCACTATACTACCTCTTGGGTATTCTGCAACCATCAAGTGAGAGAACTTATATGAAAGTCCTTGCCTGGCACCCAGCACAACACAAGCTCAATGAATGGTAGCTATTGTCGTCATTAGAGATGGGGCCCTGGCTGATTCTGCCCTATTAACTGGCATTAACCAAAACAAGGAATTCTATATGTCAATCGAATAAGATATCAGCTCTTCTTAGTAGCTTTTGCTGACAACTTCATGCCACCCACATTTGGGGAGAATTAAATACTCCCTTATCTGTTTGCAGAGCACTTTACAAACTACCTTTAAGTGGCGTGACCTCACTGAGGAAGTTGCTGGTTATACTGTCTCCCCATTACAGGGAGCTCTTTGAGGTGTGGACCTGTCTCAATCATCTTGGTACTCCCAGGACAAAGGTTCCTTGACTGGGAGCTCCAGGGATTAGCTTTAGAGAATTCATGAACCTCCTGAAATTACATACAAACTATTTAAATATTTCCGAGGAGCGGTTCAAAGTTTTCAAGAGTCTTAAAAAGGTCTATGCTCCAAAAAAAGTTCAAGAACTTCCCTAATGCACAGCAAAGCGTTTGGCACATAGAAAGTACTCATTAAACGTTTGCTAAAGTTAAAGTGAATATGGAGAAGCCTGTCAGAAAAATGCTAAGATGACCAGCTGAGGCTCCAAGCTGAAATACTGTTCCAGCTAGGATCCCCCCTCCAAAGACCCTCAAGATGACATGACCATTAGTGTTCTCCCCGGTGTCCCATCTAATTCCACCAGCATCCCTTTGATGCTTTGAAGATTCTGCTGCAGAATTCTCATTGAGATGGAAAACTACCCAACTACCTCTGCAAAGGAACCGAGTCCCTCTTAGAATGCAGGAGACATGGGTCCAAGAACTACTGCATATATTAACTGTTTGTGTGCCTCCGAGAATACTGCTTTATCTCTCTTTGGCTTATTATTTTCAAATATAAAATGAAAATTATAACCCTTGTCCTGACTATTTCACTTGGTTGTTGTGAGGATCTAATTCCACGGTAAGATAAAACCAGCAGCAAACTTGTCTTATTTATCTTTACACGGGCCCGGCATCCAGCAAGAGGCCTTGGACTCAGCAGATCCTCAGACAACAGCAGGCAATCCCCATCACTTCACAACTTCCAAGAACACTACTCAGTCTTGCAAGTGATCTGCTATCATCTGATACTAGGATAAAAATGTAGTTCATGCCTCCAAAAGTATTGGCTATTCTTTCCCAAGTGTCTTTAAAACAAAACTCTAATAAATGTAAAACATTTTCAAGAGGGATGATTAAGAGTAAAAGAATTGCACAGCAAAGCTAGGGAGAGAGGAGCTTGAACAGACACCCAACACATCAGAAAGTAAAAGAACCAAAATAATATGGCCAAAACTTTTTTCAGATCTAGCTAGATGGAAGCTCTGAATGTTGGTGAGCTTGAAGGGACCACTGAGATTATCTAGCTTAATATTTCCTGAAGTTTGATCCACAGACGGTGATTTGGTTTTATGAAAAGAGGGTATGAAGTGACAGAACTTGGGTGTATTTACAATGCATATCCCAAACCCTAGTAGGACTTAATGCACAGAAGCATACTAAGGGCTCTGAGAAGTCCTGCAGTAAAGAAGCCAATTCACCTTTATTTAACCCTGTATCCCCCAAACTTCTCTGTCCATGAGCCCTTTTCCATGGAAGATCTATGAACAGCTTGTAGATCAAATGCTGGGAAAGGCCAACCTAGCCCAAGGTCATGCAGCTACTTGCAGGAGACTCAGATCTCTTAACTCTCCAGCACAGCGCTTTCCGTCAGAAATTTAAATTATTGTATGGGCTCACAATTTGGAAAAGGATGAGGAAAAAAAGCTGCTGACTAGGCATCCCGATGGGCAGTGCAGAACAAAAGCAAAGTGGTGAGAACAAAGGCAACTCGGAGAGTCAATGCCCCGTGCAAAGGGGCAGCTGCTACCCAGCTCCTGCCAAATAAAGGCACTGCAGAACGTGGGAGCAGTATGGCCAAGCATTAGATAAAAATCTCACTTTTTACGTGAAATTGTTCTAGTTTCTAAGTGTTGGCGCTGTGTGGTCAAACAAAGCATGCCTGCAGGCCCGCTCTGAGCCTTCTCCAGCCCACAAGCCACCAGTCTGAAAACTCTGGTCTAGGCAAATTTGCATTTGGGACTTAAGAAACCTTACTTTGATGATACACATGGGTTACCAGATTTTAAAAGAAAGATAAAGAAGTCCCAGCTGAATATCAGAAAAGCGTTAGAGGCATACAGTGGAACGTACTGTTCATTTACCATCTACTTTTCAATACCAAATATGAAGTTCAGTGCTTCCATTAATGCGCGGTGACCCAAATGGGCTCAGTCACATCATGAAAACCCTTCAACAAGAACTCGCTCTCTGTAGGGTACTCTACTGGGTCCCATCAAAGCAAAGACACAGAGCAGCCCACAGATGTCCTGCAGACACTGGTTTTCTTCAAGTGTCTGAGAAAGTTCAAATGAATGTACATGCAGGAGTAAGTCCCTTGTGAAATGATGATCTGAGCTACTCAACCACTGGGCACGTCTGAGACAGTCTCAGTGGAGTAAACTTAAAAGCCACTGAGCATTCAGCACACGTGACTCTGCCATGAGGCACAAACATCACATATGAGGTGAGCAAAGGCAGTATCTCTCAAGGAGTGCCCAACAGCCAATGAACACAGGCCTTTTCTTTAAAAGGTAGAGGCACATTCTTTTAAAGGAAATTTAGTGTTTCTATACAGCACACGTGCCAAATCATCTACTGCTCAGGCTCGAAGTGGGAAACAGCAGCACTGGGAAGCATTTTGTGCAGGACTGTGGGACTTCGGAGGCCCCACACCAACCAACAGTTCCAAAAAACAGCGCTAGTAAAGAACAGGCTCTAGGCCTTAAAATCTGTCAAAGGTTACTTTCCACTGACTCTTCAGTGGCCTGGTCACAATCATTTGGGAGCAGAACCACCATGATGCCCAACTCCATGAGGTACCAATGAACACTGTATTTATGTGAATAGAACACTCTGGAATTATGCAGTGCAGAGGCACTGACTGGGTCTAGGTCAAAATAGGAGCTTAAAGTCCTAAGAAGCCCTAGCAGTTTGATAAGAGAACGTCTATTTGGGTGATGACTGGCAGGTGGTTGGTCCAGCTCGTGGAAGGAAGGCTGCTGGGAATGTGAAGTACACTGTGGTGTGACACCGTCCTGTTAAAATGTGAATGGGTGCACTTGGTGATGGATGCTACTAAACTATCAGCAGTGGGCTTTCCAGGAACGCTTTTATATTTTTAGAAAAGCTAAACAAAACAAAATAGATTTGTATCTACTCATCCATAATCTCCATGAGGTCCCCTTGAAAGCCTGACAGACAGTAGTCAGCGTAGAGGTGCAGTGTGGCCACAGAACAGGATAATCTGGCTTTAAGTCCACATCCCATTCTTATTAGGATCCTGCGCTCTCTAAACAACGAGTTGAAGAAACACTTTATTTTTGCTAACCAGCCAATGACTTCAGAGAACTGGACATGATTTTTTTTTAAACACCCAGCAGTTCTTAGATCTTCACCAGTAGGAATGAATCAGATCACATTTCTACATTTGTGTACTTCCCTACAAAATGACTATGTTATCCCTTTGGCCAAACACTATTAACTCACTGGACTTCACACTGCTGCAGAAATTTTAAATTTTATATGACATCTTCAGAGACTCCCTTCAGATCTAGGAATACCATGCTTAGAGTGATCTAACAGCAACAATTGGTTCCCTTTGTTGGAAAGAGTCCAAAGGATACAAAAGGAGGCTTCAAGATGCCAGGAGGGAAGCTTCGTGGATTAGGTGCTGGACTCTACATATCAGACTTCATAGAAACTGCAGGTTCAAATCCCATCAGGGTCAACTCAGACTCCACTGTGATATTCTGGATAAACTGAGCACCAGACAGCTTACTGCTCCCTGACAAACTTATGAGGGCCTTACAGACTGTCCCTGGTGTTTATGAGGGCACCTAAGAGGAGAGAAAGCTTTCCAATCATTTAAATAAAGAAATGCACTGTCTTTTATCTTCAGTTACTGGGGGGAAAAAATCACATTTCTGCAACATGCTGTGTATACAATGGCGAGGTAGAACCACCATCATCAGATGCCCACATGATATGAGCCCCTTTGAGGTAAGCTTCACTATTGATATAAGCACACAATATTTTAGATTTCTAACATTCCATTCTTGCCCAATGCAAATCTATAAATAAACCTAAAATTACCCACAAACCTGTGTTTTCTTTAGTTTTTAAAGGCCATCAAATCCTTGGAGATAGTATCGCCCTCCAGCTGTTAATATTCGGAAGTAATACACTTACAGCACTGTCTCCATTGGGCTTACAACTGCTCCAGTCAATGGTGCATTTCAGAGCTGGGAACATTTCCAGTGAAGTTTCCTCTGCTAGTAGTAAACACCACTGCTTCAACAATCCACATTAGGTCAGCATTTAACAGAGGGTCTCCCTCCCTCTTGAGCAGGTTGTCCAAGAATATGAGTTCAACCACTGGCTCAAGAGAAGCAGAAAGTCTTCTCAATGGTTCAAAATTCATTTTATGTTCAACTATAGGCCTTCTGCAAACTGAGGATCTGAGCTCTTTAGGGTAGTGACTATAATTCTTCCTGGATACAGAGGCCGACAAGGTGATTGTCACACATCAGCACAGAGTGAAAGCCATTACATATTAGTAGCCAGTGAGAAACAAGGTTCAGGACCCTGTACGGTAGAGGAGAGCAGTGTAACACGCCGGCAAGCAGAGTGCTGGAAGGGGAGCTGGATAGCACTGTTCATCCATTACAGCCACTGGTTGGCTCTGAAGTCTAAGTAAGATGGATACTCACTATATATTGGTTGGTGCCTAGGCAGTAAGTAACAAGTCATCGGATAAAATTTTAGGCGGAACCACAGGTTTGGAAACTTCTGGGATCCAAAGTAATGTCTATAGGAGCATCAGTATTACAATGAAAAGTCAGTATCTGGGAAACAGGTAGGGTTCCCTCCCCTCGAATACTGGAAAGAGGTGGAAAGACCATATCTTCAAGCGACCGAGTGGAGGCTTTCTTCTAATACAATGAGTCCTGTAGCTTTCTGTTAGGAATCAAGCAGTAATTAGTTATAGCCCAACTTTAAAAGTATCCGTTAGTATGCCTACAATTAAATAGGAAGAGACGATGAGTATAAGACACTCAGCAGAAGAAACTGAAGTGTTAGAGCTAACACTTGTTCAGTTAAGTTTCACACACACTACAAGGACATGTTCTGTTCTAAACATCATACCAGAAACCAAAGAGTATTTCTGGCAGGTCCCATATTCATTCTCCAGGGAAGCTTGCAACCTCTTAAAAATCAGTTTATTTAAGTCTGACAAAATGCACGACATTGTCAGATGGTCAAGTTTCACTGTTGGAATGACTTCATATCACATGCTCCCTGAAAGAGGAAAAACTAATGCCCATAAGGAATTTCTACATCTTATGGACCACCCACACCTATCTAACATCTTTCTTTCTCTCCTCTCCCGAAGCACCCTCAAAAGTAAAATACCCTCGAATTCCTTCCACTCCACCCTCGAAATATAATAAGTCTGAAGAGGATGTTTTCCAAGTTTTAAAAAGCTACTGGGCCTGAGACAGCCCCCTTCTGTCTAGACCGGGTCCTCGCCGTGAGCTCCCCTAGCCCCCTACCCTCGTAAACCTCAGAACCCCACGCTGGCTGCCCTGCGGGTCCAGCCCCGGCGTGGGGACGCGATAGGGCCAGGCGTCCTGGACAAATCTTTTCCCAGCGGCTGCAGGCACCTGGGAGACCGGCCCGACAGGCTGGGCCTGGGCCTCCCAGGGGCGCCTCATCCCTCGGCTCCTCTCGGCTGCAGGAGCCACCAGGAACGGCCGAGCCCAGCTGGGGCGTCAGCCCAGGTTACCTCCCGCCCCCAGGCCGGACCCCCTCCTCCCCATCAGGCCCGACCCAGCCCCGCCTCGGGCTCCCGTGCTCCTACCAGCCGGCCGCGCCCGTACCTGCCGGACCCGGTGCAGAGCGTCCACGAAGCCCTCGGCCTTCATCCCCACCGGAGCGCTCTGCCCCTGCACCAGCTCCGCCATTACCGCCCCCGCCGCCGCCGCTCGGCTCCCCCGTCGGGCCTCCCGCTCCGCTTGGGGACCCGTAGCCGGAAAAGGAAAGTCGCTCCACTTCCGGCGGAAGGGAAGCCGGGACGCTCGCCGACGCGAGAGGAGCCGCGTCTGCGGGGCGGGGTCAGGGCACGTGACCGCGGTCCGGCCGGAAGTGGGGGGCGGGCCCTGCGAGCGAGGCTGCCATCTGGTTTCGAGGGATAGGTTGCGATCCCTTCATTCCCAGACGTGATTTGGTCCAGGGCCGTCGATGATGTCGTGACAGACCCTTGAGGCGTGTGTGTGTGTGTGTGTGTGTGTGTGCGTGTGTGTGTGTGTGCGTGTGTCCCGAGGTGTCCGGCTGTCGACCGTTTGGAAACCCAGAGAGGAGTGACCTGGCTTTCCCTAGACGGCACCCTGGCTGCCCCTCTCAGGAATGACCATCGATTAGGAATACTGGGACTGAGCGCTTTGAAATGGCACCGTGAGGACCCAGAGGGAGGCTGGAGGGCAAGGAACAGCACAACAAAACAGTGCCCCACGTTTGCAGAGTCCTGGGCCCGAGTTCTTGCATCGTAATCAGTTTCCTCGAGGATGGGCTAATGCCACACCTGGGGTTGCCTAGCGACATAGCTTAGGAAGGGCGCTTCTACTGGAAAGACAGCGTGGTGTCCTCTTACACATTCCTTCACGAACTCTGGGACTCTGGGGATACAGGAAATACCACAGGACCATCATTGCTTCCCTGCCTGCTGAGTCAAAACAGTATTGCAAGAGGGCTTCTTGGAATGCTTAAGTAACTTTTTAAAATGATGGTAACTAGATATAGATATTTCAAAGCAAAGGAAGGAATCTTAACGCTGGAACACACTTGAGCTTTTGAGGTGGATTTTACAAATGAGCAAACAGCTACCCCCCGGCCCCCACCAAGAAACAAGACTTAGGGGCTTGACACATTTTTGTCAGTGGCAGGTCCAAATAGAGGTGCCCCTCTTTGGATTAACAAGATTGCCCTCATGATTAATATTTCCAAGCTCTATGGTGCCAAGGAATCGAATTTAATGGAGAGTCGTGTTGTCAACTATTTTATGCCCATCTTGAAGTTATGAAGGAAGATGAGCACTAAGAAAGGGGAAATAAAGAAGTAAAATCCAATGTGACTTCTCTTGAGCTCTTGTGTCAGCATGATAAGAGAACTTTAGATTTTGGAAAGTAGTATGAGCAATAAATGGCCAATAATCAAAGAGCAGTTCTTCATTTGTTAATGACTTCACTACTAGACTGTGAGTTCCTTTAGAGCAGAGACTGAGTCTTATTTTTCCCTGTATCCCTAGGTGCTTAGGAAACTTATTTTGAATTGAATAAAGCCAAATCGGATTAATTCCTAGATTATGGTAAAATAAAAGAATTTGGCAAAATTGCAATATTGGAGAGTATCACTTTTGGCCAAAATGTTTCAAGCCATGTAGGAAAGCACATAGCTGGCGGTGTTGCTGTTGTTGAAGTGCTATTGTGAGGCAGGACCAACACATGCCAACATATCTATTTGTGGTCCAGCTTGGGTGTGTTGAGTGTTTTAATTTGCTATCCTTGTAAAAATCAAGGATATGGCATCAACCTTCCCAAACAGGGATGGTTCTGCTGACCCAGTATCAGTGATACTTGAGTTTTGAATACTTTTAAAAATCTGAGGTAAGTAGGTTGATTCGTCCAAATTCCAGCTGGCTCTCCCTATGAGTGAAAACAGGGTTATTGGCCCAAATAGTAAGGCACAGTTCAAGGTTTGGTCCAAAGATCACAGAATGCCTAAGTAAGAGGATGAGGTTCTTGTTCTTCCCCCTTTTAGTTGTTGAGTAACTTTGGGCAGCTCACTTATTTCTGGGGGCACCAAAGAGAAGGATGACCCAGACCCAGTCAGGTCCAGTGTTCTATGTTCTACTAACACCATAGACTTCATCATCTTAGCATTTATCGCGACTGTTTTTAAATCACTGTGTAATTATTTGTTTATTGTCTGTCTTTTCCACTAGAATAAAACCTCTGTTGAGACAGGGACCGCACTTGCCTTGTTCATTGCTCTTCCCAGTACCTAACAAAATGCCTGGCATTTTGTTGGCTCTCAATATTTCTGAAATGAATGAATGAGAATGATTTTGCCCAAATTGGATAGGAAAAGATTCTCAGAGGTTAAAAAAAAATCCACATATTCTGGTTGTGACTCGCTTTGCATACGAGACTGTCACCTAAATAAGCCATCCCACCCTGGGATTTAGAGGTACATTACTGATGACATTGAAATGCTTCCTTAGATATTACCAACTAGAAGCCACTCTAAAATGAAATTTTATCTGTAAGAGTCTAGGTTATGCTTCAGTAACAAACCTCAAAATATCAGTGGCTAATAGCAAGAAAGGTTATTTTTCACATGAACATGAGCATTCATACTACATGATGAACATTGCTGATAGGTTGTGCCTCTGCTACACATTGCCTTCACTCTTCAACCAAAGCTGATAGAACAGCCTGTCTCAAACATTAAACGTCACTGAGGCAAAGGGAAAAGAAAGTGTGGTAAAGCACGCACTGTCTATTAAAGCTTCTGCCTCCCCTCAGAAATGCTATGCATTACATTTGCTCACACTTCATTGACCAAAACAAGCCAGTGGTCAAGTATTGGCCAAATGGCAGAGAAATATAATCCACCTCCAGGGAGAAAAGATGAATATTTCTGAACAGTGATATGATTTTCTAGAGAAATTAAGAGGAACAAAATATATATGGGGAATGTTGTATAGTAGACCCTTACCCTAAAGGATATAGTATGGGTATTTCCAGTATTCATTATGCTAAGGATCCTTGACATCTGGTCATTTGTAATTTGGGGAAGGCTTGCATTCCTATCGCAGGATCTGCACTGTTTTTCTTTCTCTCTGAGGTAGAACGAATTCATAGCAGTAACTCTTTGTGAGTGGGGTGTTCTCCATTTAGAGGTTTTCATAGACCCCCTTTTCTATTGTCAAACATCCACTGGAATTTCAAATGCCGACTAAAGAGCATGTCAGCATCAAATCTAAAAATAAAGGAGAGTTACTAAGAATCTCCAGCACTGATGAGGAATAAGGACATTCCTTTGAGCAATGTTAAGACACAGGTACCCTGTGTCTTACCATCAGAGTAAGAGTACCAGTCTTGCCCTCATACCACCCTACTCTTCACAGAGTAGTGCTACATCCTCAAGTAAGTTCCTATGAGGGTACATGCAGTAAATATTTTGGGGCCACGCTTGTCCAAAACAATCTTTATTCTGCTGTCTCAATTAACAATTTAGATAGTTGTAGAAGTTGGTATTGCAAATAATTCTCCTTTAGGACACTGAAGTCATCATTCATTGTCTTCTAACATCCAGTTTTTTTTTACAACAGTTTTATTGATAAAATTTGATATATAATAAAGAACAAAAAATTTTGATATACAATACACTGCACATATTTAATGTGTATACTTTGACACTGTTTTACATATACACCCAAGAAACCATAATTACTATCAAAGTCATGAGCATGCACACCCCCCAAAGTTTCCTCATGCCCCCTTGTAATTTTTCCATCCCACCTCTCCCCGTTCTTCAGCCTCCCCGCCTTTGGCCTCCTCATCCACAAATAACCACCAATCTATTTTCTGTCACTATAGATTAGTTTGTGTTTTTTGGAATTTTATATAAATAAAAGCACACGGTATGTACTCGTTTGTCAGAGTTCTTTCACGCAACATAATTATTTTGATATTCATCCATGTGGTGCTGTGTATCAGTAGCTCATTCCTTTTGATTGCTGAAAATAGTGTTCAATTGAATGGGTATACCACAATTTGTTTATCCATTTACTTGTTGGTGGATATTTGGACAGCTTCCAATTTGGGGCTGTTATAAATAAAGTTGAATATCAGTCTTATTATGAACATATACTATTATTTCTCTTGGGTAAACACCTAGGCATGGCTGGATCACATGGTAAGTGTACGTTTATGATGAGTTAGTGTTTAATGGGTACTGTTTCAGTTTGGAATGATGAAAAAGTTCTGGAAATGGATGGTGGTGATGATTGCACAACATTGTGAACGTTCTTAATGCCATTGAATTGTGCATTTGAAATGGTTAAAATGGTAAATTTTATGTTATATATATATTTTACTACAATAAAAAATTTAATCACCCTAGGAAATAAAATACTGAGGTGTCAAAAAAGGGGGGATCTGTTGGAGTGCTGCTGTGGGAAGCTTGTGAAATGCAGGCCATGAAAGGAATGGGTTTGGCAATGGAGCAAGGCTACCAAGTCAGGAAGGGTTCTCTTTTCATCTCTCACCTTGGTAACTGTCTTGTGCCTTTTGGGGCTTCATCCTTTCTTGTGGCCAACTTGCTCTTTCTCCTCCTCAGACTGGAAGATGGAATATCGAAGCAAACAGCACTGGAGTTTACACAACATCATTGCCAGCCACCTGAAGAGAAACTGACTTCTTTATCTCCATTCCAGTTTAAGAATTCCAGGGCGGGGCTTCCCGGGTGGCGCAGTGGTTAAGAATCCACCTGCCAATGCAGGGGACACGGGTTCAATCCCTGGTCCGGGAAGATCCCACATGCCGCGGAGCAACTGAGCCCGTGTACCACAACTACTGAGCCTGTGCTCTAGAGCCCACGAGCCACAACTACTGAGCCCACGTGCTGCAACTACTGAAGCCCATGTGCCTAGAGCCCATGCTCCACAACAAGAGAAGCCACCGCAATGAGAAGCCCGTGGACCGCAACAAAGAGTAGCTCGCGCTCGCCACAGCTAGAGAAAGCCCGCGTGCAGCAACGAAGACCCCATGCAGCCAAAATAAATAAATACAATAAATTTATATATATATAAAAAAAAGAATTCCAGGGCAAGATTCTGATTGGCTCAGAAAGGTTGGGTGTCCACCCTAAACCAATCGGCTGTGGCCAGGAGTGGAATTCCCCATCAACTTCAGAGTTGGAGTGGAAGGGAGGCACCCTGCTCTCCAAATGCACTGTGTGCCTGGAGATGTTTGCTGGGCAAATAAAAGTCAGTGCTGATAACAGAGCTAAGCAGAGAAAGAACTGGATTCATATTTGTTCATATTTTCCTTTTGAGGAGCTGAAATTACTCTCTCTCTCATACTCTTGTCTTTTCCATCATCTTTGTGAGACAAAGTAGGTGAGCATCCGATCCATTCTAGTAGTGGAGAAAGTAAGGACATAGTGAAGTCAAGTGACATATCCAGATTCCTGATAGAAATTACACTGTGTTGTATGTTTGTATTCCCAACACCAAGTATCTGGTCCACAGAGACACTAAATTATGTTGAGCGGATGAATCCCAGTTTATCAAATCCCAGCATATTATCACTTGGATACAATTTCCCTCAGATGATCTGCTAGAATTTAAGTAGTAGAATCAGTCCCACTCCTTGCTGACAGTAGGAAAACTACTCTAGATCGTTACTGATCACTCTCACTGTTGATGCATAGATTGGCTGGGTATAGAATTTTAGATTGAGGCAGTAATTTCCAAGGCATTCCTTCATTATCTTCTAGCAAGCATTGTTGCTGTTGAGAAGCCTGATGCTATTCTGATATATTATCCTTTTGGACTTTTTTCCCCTTTTCTTTGGAAATCTAATAGACTCTTCTTTTTTTCTCCAATGTTCTGAAATTCCATGGTGTTGTGTCTTGAAGTGGATTTTTTTTCATCCATTATGCTGGCCACTCAGTTACCCTTTTGATGTGGAAATTAATGTCCCTCAATTCTGGGATATTATCCTGAACTATTTAATTGAGGATTTCCTCCATGATTTTCTCTATTTATCTCTCTAGAGCTTCTATTATTTGGATACTGGACCTCCTTTACTGGTCCTCTAATTGTCCTATCTTTTCTGTTTCCCATCTCTTTGTCTTTTGCTTTTCTTTCTGGAGAAAAAAAGAGTATTCCCTCAATTTGATCTTCCAGTCTTTCTGTAGAGTTTTTCATTTATGCTGTCATGTTTTTAATTCCTAAGAGATCTCCTTTGCTCTCCCAACAGTCCTTTCTTTAAAAAATAGCCTTCCGTTCTTGTTTTGTGGATGGAATACCTTCCCTTATCTCTCTGAGGATGATAAACATAGTTTTTTAATAAAAGATTTTTCTCCCTGCACAGTTCACGTTGCACTGATCTCAGTTGTTTTATGTATGTATGTATGTATCTAAGTAGGTAGGCTTTATGGTCCCTATTTTTCATGTTACAGACTTTCCTCAGATGTTTGGGAATACATGGTGGCCTGTTCATGCTTCTGGGTGGGTGAGGATTGTTGACTGTGGGTTTCAATGTAGAATGGTCCAGCTGGGCTGTTTGTTGGGCATCTCCCAATGTCAGCATCTTTAAGTTGTTTCTCTTGGACCAGTTAAACCCCTCTATAGAAAACTCCCAGTCTCCTTCCTGCAAGTCAGAGCACCTATTTTAGTTTAAGTTATACATTCATTCACCTGATTATCTGATTAAAACTTGTCTCCCCCACAAGATCATCAGCTTCAGAGACAGCAGCACTGTATCCATGTTGTTTGCCATTGTGTCTCCAGCATTGAGCCCATAGTATGTGTTCAATGAACAATGATTTCTATAAATTAATGCCTAGACCCTTTTGGCAATGTCCCATCATATTCTTTTAATCTTTGACTTATTATTTTTTATTATGAAATATTTCAAGCAAACAAGTACATAGAATAATGTAATGAAGAACCATGTACCCAATGTCAACAAAGGAAGTCAGCACTGCAATTACTAGTGAAGAGCCCTGTTTAACCCTCCACGATCCTAGTCTGTTCCTTCCCTCTCCAGTGGTAACTGCCTTCCTGAACTTGGTAATCTACATTCTTTTTTTTTTTTTTTTTTTAGTGTTATTGTCTCTTTTTTTTTTTAAATTTTTATTTATTTATTTATATTTATTTTTGGCTGTGTTGGGTCTTCGTTTCTGTGCAGGGGCTTTCTCCAGTTGCGGAGAGCGGGGGCCACTCTTCATCGCAGTGCGCGGACCTCTCACCGTCGCGGCCTCTCTTGTTGCGGAGCACAGGCTCCAGACGCGCAGGCTCAGTAGTTGTGGCTCACGGGCCTAGTCGCTCCGCGGCATGTGGGATCTTCCCAGACCAGGGCTCGAACCCGTGTCCCCTGCATTGGCAGGCAGATTCTCAACCACTGCGCCACCAGGGAAGCCCGGTAATCTACATTCTAATGGATGCTGTATTCTTGTGTGTGTCTGTGTGTGTGTCTAATGCTTTTAAACATTACATTGATATAAATGGTATCACGCTCTATGTATCCTTCTGTCATTTGTGTCTTTTTTTATTTTTTGACCCCACGTGTATTTCTGAGGTTTATCCAAGTTCACCCGTGTAGCCGTATTTCAGTTACTTTCCCTGTTATTCCACTATATGAATAAACTAGAAATTATGTATTCTTTCTCCTGTGGATCACCATTTAAATTGTTTCCATTTTTTTCTCTGCCACAAAATGATGTTGCAGTAAGCTTTCTTGAACTTGTCTCCTTATGCAGTGTTTGGCAGATTCTCTAGGATATACACCCAGGCGTGAAGATGCTGGGGGTGGGGGAAGGTGGTAGGGAATATGCCACCTCAGCTTTGCTAGAGAAAGCCCAGTTGCTCTCCAATGTGGACAAAATATCTCCAGAGTGGGACACACATCCCACCAGCTGCAGATGAGTTCTCGTTACTCCTCATCCTGGCTGACACTTGTTAATATCACAATTTTTATTTTTTGAAATCTAATGAGTTAAATTTTAAACATAAATATTTAAATTTAATTGTTATATTGTGAATATCTACATATATTACCATTTAAACTGTTGTTAAGTGTACAGCTCAGTGACATTAAGTACATTCACATTGCCGTGCAACCATCACCACCATCCACCTCCAGAACTTCTCTCATCTTCTCAAACTGAGACTCTGTACCCCTTAAACATGAATTCCCTGTTTTCCCCTCTCCCAGGCTCTGGATACCTCCACTTTACTCTCTATCTCTATGAATTTGGCTACTCTAGGTACCTCATGTAAGTGAAATCATACAGTATTTGTCCTTTTGTAACTGGCTTATTTCACTTAGCATAATGTCTTAAAGTTTCATCCACGTTGTATCGTGTGTCAGAATTTCCTTCCTTTAAAAAATTTTTTTTATTGAAGTATAGTTGATTTACAATGCTGTGTTAGTTTCTGGTGTACAGCAAAGTGATTCAGTTATATATAAATATATATCTATTTTTTTTTTTTTTTTTAAAGAAATTCACGTTCTTTTATTTATTTATTTATGACTGTGTTGAGTCTTCGTTTCTGTGTGAGGGCTTTCTCTAGTTGCGGCAAGTGGGGACCACTCTTCATCGCGGTGCGCGGGCCTCTCACCATCGCGGCCTCTTTTGTTGCGGAGCACAGGCTCCAGACGCGCAGGCTCAGTAATTGTGGCTCACGGGCCCAGTTGCTCCGTGGCATGTGGGATCTTCCCAGACCAGGGCTCGAACCCGTGTTCCCTGCATTGGCAGGCAGATTCTCAACCACTGCGCCACCAGGGAAGCCCCTATATATCTATTTTTTTCAGATTATTTTCCCTTCCTTTTCAGATCCTTATCCCTTTTTTTCAGATTCTTTTCCTTTTTTCAGATTCTTTTCCCTTACATCTATTTTTTTCAGATTCGTTTCCATTTTTCAGATTCCTTTCCCTTGTTATTATAAAATATTGAGTATAGTTCCCTGTGCTCTACAGTAGGTCCTTGTTGGTTATCTATTTTATGTATAAGAGTGTGTATATGTTAATCCCAAACTCCTAATTTATCCCTCTTCCCCTTCCCCTTTGGTAACCGTAAGTTTGTTTTCTATGTCTGTGGGTCTATTTCTGTTTTTGTTTTTTTTTTTAAAGGAGACCAAAGAGGCATAACAGTCAGATACAGTTCATGTGCCTTGATTGGGTCTTTTTTTCTTTTTTAATACATTTATTTATTTATTTATTTATGGCTGTGTTGGGCCTTTGTTGCTGCTCACGGACTTTCTCTAGTTGCAGAGAGTGGGGGCTACTCTTCATTGCAGTGCGTGGGCTTCTCATTGCAGTGGCTTCTCTTGTTGCAGAGCATGGGCTCTAGGTGTGCAGGCTTCAGTAGTTGTGGCATGCAGGCTCAGTAGTTGTGGTGTGCAGGCTCTAGAGCACAGGCTCAGTAGTTGTGGCGCATGGGCTTAGTTGCTCCACGGCATGTGGGATCTTCCCGGACCAGGGATCAAACCCGTGTCCCCTGCATTGGCAGGCAGATTCTTAACCACTGAGCCACCAGGGAAGTCCTTCTATTTCTGTTTTGTATATAAATTCATTTGTATCATTTTTTTTTTAGATTCCACGTATAAGTGATATCATATGATATTTGTCTTTCTCTTTCTGACTTACTTCACTTAGTATGATAATCTCTAGGTCCATCCATGTTGCTGCAAATGGCATTATTTCATTCTTTTTTATGGCTGAGTAATATTCCATTGTATAAATATACATCTTCTTTATTCATTCATCTGTCAGTGGACATTTAGGTTGTTTCCATGTCTTGGCTGTATATAGTGCTGCAATGAAAATTGGGGTGCATGTACCTTTTCAAATGGGCAAAAAATTCAGACACATTCCAAAGGAAGATGAATAAATGGTCAAGAAGCACAAGAAAATGTGCTCAACATTATTAGTCATTAAGCAAGTGCAAGCTAAAACCGCTACACACCCACCAGAATGGCTAAAACTAAAACTGAAAAGATATCAAATGTTGACAAGGTATGGAACAACTGGAACGCTAACACGTGGTTCTTAGGAGTGTAAAATGGTACAGCCACTTAGAAAAAAAGAGTGGAAGCTTCTTAATAAACTAAAAATATACCCACTCTTTAACCCAGCAATTCCACTCCTACGTATTTACCGAAGAGAAATGAAAACATGTGTCCATAAAAAAAGTTGTATGGTAATTATCATAGCAGCTTCATAATAGCCTAAAACTAGAAACAGCCCAAGTGGAACGATCAGAACAGTAGTTGCCTCTGAAAGTTGAGGATGGAGATTGAGTGGAAAGGAGCATGAGGGAACGTTCTATATATTGATAGGAATTTAGGTTACACAGTATATACAAAATCAAGCATATGTCAAGATTTGTATATTTTATTGTATGTAAACTTTATAATGAAAGAAAAAACACGCAGACAAATATTGTACTCTAGTCAATGATACACATTTAGGAGGAAATGTACTGATGTCTGCAATTTACTTTGAAATGCAACAAAAATAAGATGGATGAATTGCTTGACGGAGGGGCAGATAGATGGATAGACATGAGATAAAGCAAATGTAGTGAAATGTTCATAGTAGAAACTAGGGGGTGGGTTAATGGGTGTTCACTATTGAATTCTTTCAATTTTGCCCTGTTTGAAAATTTCATAATAATATGTTGGAAAAAAGATTACATAAGCCATCTTGGGGGGAGGAAGTTGAGTCATGGATCTCAGCCATAGAGTTCTGAGAGCTCAGAGATCTCAGAGCCATAGGTATTGAGAGGGAATGAAGGGATGGAGGAAAATATAACTGTTACCAGAAGAAAAGTGGATACAATGGAAATAAACAACTCTTGTCCACTAAAAATGGTGACACAAAACCAGTTTGAGAGTGTGGGAGAAGAAACAGATTTGGCTGAAAGAGGATGCATTCAAATGGGTTATGCTCAGACAGCATTCAAAAATATATGTGCCCTCAGGGAACTATATTCAATATCTTGTGATAAACCATAATGGAAAAGAATATGAAAAAGAATATATATATATATATGGGAGTCACTTTTCTGTACAGCAGAAATTAACACAACATTGTAAGTCAACTATACTTCAGTAAATTATATGTGCCCTGCTGGTCACATCCATCCTCCCTCATCCTTAGCTAAGACTTGGATGGACTTCGTTCCTGGCTAGACCAACACAAAATCATTTGATTGCCTATGAAACTGTTTCTTTTCCTTCTGCATAGGGAGTAAATAATGACTGCCAGGGATTGTTACATTAAACTTTCTCCCTTCCATCCATCCATCTAACCATCTATCCATCCACCTGTCCATCCATCCATCCATCCACCCATCCATCCACCATCCATCCATCCATCCATCCATCCTCTATCCATCCATCCATCCATCCACCCAACATCCATCCACCCATCCATCCATCCACCCATCCACCCACCATCCATCCATCCATCTATCACCCTCTATCCATACAACCATCCATCCATCCATCCATCCATCCACCATCCATCAGTCTATCCACCATCCATCCATCCATCCATCCATCCATCCATCCATCCATCCTTCCAACAAAGGCTCTTCCTGTGGATGGATTATTGAGGTATGGTCTCTGAAAGGCCCTTGTCTTCAATAATCATCCTCACCAAGATGGCATGATATCAGGAAAAAGATAGCTAGGACGGGGGCTGGAAATGAAATCCAGGAAGGAGTTGCAAGGAACACAAGATAATAACCAAACCATAAAGAAAGCCTGCAATTGATATCTGTGACGGGAAAGAGACATGAGTCAGCAGACAGAAATGGGCTGGAGTGGTGGTGGTAGCAGTGACGAACACTGCAAAGAATAAACTAGGCGCGGAGGCTGAGTTGCTTGCTATAAAGGAAAAGAACAGTTTCTATCAGAACATACGCTCTATTTGTTACACAGAGATTTCTAGAGATTCTCAAGCCTTTTGGTCCCACAAATTCGGGATAGAGTTAAAAGTGTGTGTGTGTGCACGCGCGCACGTGTGTGTGTGTGTGTGTGTGTGTTGAATCTGGTTGAGCCTGGAAGTATCTGGAAAAGAGAGAGGCAGGTAGGCAGGCTTCTCTCTCCCAGTCACATAGGTGTCCTGCTTCTATTCTATGTCCATTTAGGAACACCAGTTTTCTGCTCTGCGGCTTGATTTTTTGTTTTTGTTTTTTTTAACTTTTTGTTGTTGTTGTTTGTTTTTTATTTATTTTTATTTTTTATTTTTTAAATTAATTTTTATTGAAGTATAGTTGCTTTGCAATGTTGTGTTAGTTTCTACTATAAGCAAAATGAATCAGCTATACATATATCCCCTCTTTTTTGGATTTCCTTCCCCCTTAGGTCACCACAGTGCATCAAGTAGAGTTCCCTGTTCTATACAGTAGGTTCTCATTAGTTGTCTATTTTATCTGTGGCTTGGTACTTGACTCAGCTCTGGACCTGGAGGCCAGGGGGAAAAACAATGGCTACTTCACTAGAACCAGGCTGCCATGAAGCAGGAAAAATGTGATGCTTCCAAAGAAAATTCTACCCCATGTGGAAGCAGGAAGTAATCTGGCTGCATTTTCAACAAAATGTCACTCTTGGTTAAGGGCCTTTCATCCCTAAGACAAAATCAGTGGCTGGGATTGCCTCAAGGGTCAAAAAGTCTTAAAGGCCTGGTGGTGGGTTATCCTTTCTCACCCCAATGCCTGGGACAAGGTCTGATTCCAGGGTCAAATCACAGGCTGCTTTTGTAACATTCGGGTGTGTTTTCCATGCTTCGCAGTGACACATGTCTTTCTGGTTTTTCTTGTTGATGATCACAGCTTCCAAAAACTTGGGGCTCAAGAAAAGAGGCCTTGACAACAGGCCTGGGCCTCGTAGCCGCAGACCCTGAGCTGTCTTTTCATAATCTTGTAAAGAAAGCCTCCCTCCCACTGGCTGGGTTTGATGGATACTCTGGCCCGAGTGAATGGAGAGAAAGATGTTTTCATGTTTTAGAACCTGAGGCTTGCAGGTGATTCAGACAGAGAACAACCGTGGTTTGTTTGCAAAGATAAAACAGATAAGTCACAAGGAGAGCAAAGGTGAGCCCAGCAAATTCAAGTGCCGCAGTGGAATGACTAGTCTGTGAGTTGCAGTCTTTGGTCCTGAAGTTTCCAGACCTAGGATGCCCCTCCTTCTTCCTTTCTCACTGACATTAGTAAATCGAAAGAGGTGTTATTGAGTAAAAAAAGCAAATAGTAGAAAGATATGATTGGTCTGATCCCTTTATGTAAAAAGCAAGTCAAATGTACTGCACACACATAAATTCATGTGCTGGCAAATGCACAGGAAAAAAAAACGCCTGAAGCAGAGGCAGCAAATGATAATAGAGATTACCTTTGGAGAATGATGGGGAAGGATGGGGTGGGGAGGGAAGGGATGAGAAGATGGCAGAACCTATAGGACAGGCACTCAAAAGAGACTTTAGTCTTACCTAGAAGATGTGGCACATATATATACGATGGAATATTACTCAACCATGAAAAGGAACGAAATTGAGTTATTCGTAGTGAGGTGGATGGACCTAGAGTCCAGAGTGAAGTAAGTCAGAAAGAGAGAAACAAATACTGTATGCTAACGCATATATGCGGAATCTAAAAAAAAATGGTACTGATGAACCTAGTGGCAGGGCAGGAATAAAGATGCAGACGTAGAGAACAGACTTGAGGACCCAGTGGGGGAAGGGGAAGCTGGGACGAGGTGAGAGAGTGGCATGGACATATATACACTACCAAACGCAAAATAGATAGCTAGTGGGAAGCAGCCGCATAGCACAGGGAGATCAGCTCGGTGCCTTGTGATGACCTAGAGGGGTGGGATAGGGAGGGTGAGAGGGAGGCTCAAGAGGGAGGGGATATGGGGATATATGTATATATATAGCTGATTCACTTCGTTGTACAGCAGAAACTAACACAACAATGTAAAGCAATTATACTCCAATAAAGATGAAAAAAAAAAAGAGACTTTAGTCTTACCTATAATGGTAGTTTTTAAAAAACAAGTAGTATGTATTTGTGCATTGCTCATATAATTAACAGTCAATTAAAAATTTTTCCTTTATTTTATTTTATTTTTTTTAAACATCTTTATTGAAGTATAATTGCTTTACAATGGTGTGTTAGTTTCTGCTTTATAACAAAGTGAATCAGTTATACATATACATATGTTCCCATATCTCTTCCCTCTTGCATCTCCCCCTTTATTTTTTAATTGAAGTATAGTTGATTTACAAGGTTGTGTTAGTTTCAGGTGTACAGCAAAGTGATTCCTTTTTATGTATATATAACTGAATATTATATATATATTCTTTTTCAGATACTTTTCTATTATAGGTTATTACAAGACATTGAATATAGTTCCCAATTAAAAATCAATTTTGAAAAAAGATCTTATTCTTTAGTGCATAGTGAGAATATCTAGCCAGGTGAAAAATATATTGTAGGTCAGATAAAGGAAGGATAGAAATGAACATTTGCCTGTCGTTTGCCCCTCATCATAACAAGTGACAATGGTGACGGTGGTGATGATGATGTCAAGTTTATTGAACTAGGGGCAGCTTTATCTAATTCAAGTTTTATGACCTATGAGTTGGGTACTGTTAATTATTCCCATGTTACAGATGAGGAACCTGAGACTCAGAGAGCTGAAGGGATCTGCCCAAGGTTAGTACATTGCAGAGCTAGATTTCAAGGCCATGTCTGCTGGACTTCACAGCCTCAGATTTTAACTACAATGTTACACCATCTGGTAAAAATTTTCCCCTGCTACTCAGACTCCCTTATCTTCTAAGAATGTTAGGAGAGCGATGGGAGTTGGGGAGAGAGGAAGAAGAAGGAAGAGAAAGAGAGACAGGGCAGAGAAAAGAGGTGCTGGGAGCCCTGTGGGGTGAAGCCTCAAGAATCCCGAGGGTCCTGAGCTGGTTGGAAACTTCCACCAGGTGCCACACTTGGGCTGAGGCAGGGTTGCCCAGTGGCTAGGAGCACAGGTTCTGGAGTCAGACCCGGCCCCAATCCCAGCTCTGCCACTTAGTAACTAAGTCACCTTGAGCAAGTCCCTTAAGTCTCTGACTGAGCCGAGCGATCTCGCCTGGAAAATGGCCATGTCCCAAGGCCGCTCTAGGAGTGCACATGGGATGCACGCAGAGCGCTCCGGCAGACGATGGCAAGAGGGTGCTCGGAAGTGCCCGTTATTAGGATTGGCATCGCCGACGAGGCTGTGGGCTGGGTCCTAAGCAAGCACCGAGCCACCGAACTGTGCGCACTTCCACCCTATAGCAGAGACCAAGGAGGACGGGGCCTGTAGCACAGCAGCAGGAAGGTACTCGCATCCCCACCAGGCCTGCCTCTGTTGCCTGAGGGTTCTGAGAATGGGAGCTTGAGGGTGGGGACTCTGCCTCTCTAGTTTGCACTGAAGCCGTGTGCCTGGAACGGTGTCCAGGGCACAGTAAGTACTCAGGGATTATTTTTAGCGGAGCAAGAAGGGTGGGCACTCAATTATGTTCCCCGTGTGAATAAATAAATGTATGAGTATATAAATGAAGACTTCTCTGCGACAGCCCAGTCCCCACAGCCTCCCCCTTCTCTCGGGAGGTCTCAGCATTTAACACCCACAAAAAGGCACGTCTCTAAGTCTTTCTGGTGTATCTTTGCAGCCTTGGTTTTATCTCTAAGCAGTCAGGGGTTCCCAGTAGCGCCTGTGTCTACAGGAGCTGAGCTATCACACGAACTTTATAGTTCACATTTTTATATCCCTCCCATGCTTTCTACATAAAAGCACTGAACATTCAAAAAAAAATTTTTTTGTACAAATGAACCTATTTGCAAAACAGAAATAGAGTCACAGATGTAGAAAACAAACTTACGGTTACCAAGGGGGAAAGGGAGGGGGAGGGATAAATTGGGAGATTGAGATTGACATATACACACTACTATATATAAAATAGATAATCAACAAGGACCTACTGTATAGCACAGGGAACTCTACTCAATACTCTGTAATGACTACAATACACGGGAATAGAATCTAAAAAAGAGTTGATATATGTATACGTATAACTGAATCACTTTGCTGTACAGCAGAAACTAACACAACATTGTAAATCAGCTATACTCCGATAAAAATTAATTTAAAAATGTTTGAAGATGAATTCCTGATTTACACACGTAGCAAGTTATTAAAGGAAAGGTAGAAATGGCCGTTGCCAAATCCTGATTCTGTGACAGTGATATATGGATGGATTAAAATTGCCAGAACTTAATTCATGACTTTTGCATCTGTATTTGTAAGACACATAGTCTGTGATTTTCTTTTGCTGTGCTGTGTTACCATTTGGCAGTGAAGTTATGCAAATTTCATAAGATAAGTTGGGAGGCGTCCATTCTTTTCTCTGCTGTGGAAGAGTCTGAATCTTGGGATTACTTATTCCATGGATGTCTGAAATAACCCAGACATAAAACTATCAGGGCCCGGATACTTTCTTTGGGGAGGGAATTCTTGGAGAAAATGGTCTACCTCTTCCATAGTTAATGTATTATTTGGTTTTCCACTTCTTTTAAAGTCAATTTTAGTAATTTTATAATGTCTTGGAAACTGTAAATCATTCATTCCATCCAGATTTTCAATTTTACTAGCCAAATCTATACATGGAATCCTCTATTCATTTTTGAAATCTCCTCCATCATTGTATTCCCTTGCCCATTCCTAATGTTTATATTTGTTGTTTTTCTCTTTTCTTCCTTTTTAGTTTTTTTTTAACGAAGCTGAGTTTTCTTTCTAATGTACAAAAAACTTAAATTGTAGTGAAATATACATAACATTTACCATTGTAACCATTCTTAAGTGCGCAGTTCAGTGGCATTAAGTACATTCATATTGTTATACAACCATCACCACCATCCATCTCTAGAGTTTTTTTCATCTTGCAAAACTGAAACTCTGACCCATTAAACATTAATTTCCCATTCTTCTTTCCCCTCAGCCTCTGGCAACCACCATTCTACTTTCTGTCTATATTAATATTCAACTTCTTTAGATACCTCATATAAGTGGAATCATACAATATTTGTCTTTTTCTGTCTGGCTTATTTCACTTAGCAGAATGTCCTCAAGATTCATCCATTTTGTCACGTGTCAGAATTTCCTTCCGTTTTAAGGCTGAATAATATCCCACTGTACGTATACCACATTTGGTTTACCCATTCATGTGTCAGTGGGCACTTGGGTTGTTTCTACCTTCTGGCTGCTGTGAATAATGCTGCTGTGAACATGGGTGTGCAAATATAGAAGCTGACTTTTGAAGCCTTTGTCATGGCGGGTGGTGGGCGGAAAACCAAGAACTCCCCCTGCTGGTTCCTTGCTGGAGAAATCAGAATTAGGGGAACCACTGGGTGGCAAAGACCTCATCATTTCTTCCACAGATGAAGAACTGAGGCTCAGAGGGGACAAGCAACGTTACTGAAGCCACACAGCCAGGAAGCGGAGGACTCAAGGTTTGGACCCAGAACTGCCGCAGGAAATGCTGCTTCCCAGCCAACTGGCCTCTCTTATCCATCCTTCCGGGCCATGCTGGTGTCTGCTCAGTGATGGGTCTGGCCCAAATGTATCCTGGGGAGAGCTGCTTCTCAGCACTGGGCAAGCCGGCTGAGGGAGTCTGAAACCCATTTTGTTCATTACAAATGAAAAGCAGATGAGACTTTAAACGTTATGCTTTGGCTGCCATTGCTGCGTGGAGCAGGGCCCCTGTGAGCAGTCACAGCAAATAAAACATATTATTTAGGAGCGATTGGAAGGCAGACAAGCTGCAAACACTGTGCACTAAGGACTGCCGCTATCTGCTCACACGCATCAGAGCCACTTTCCCCAGGCTTGCACGTGGACTCACATTTAGGGCAATTTCCCTCGTGGTACCACAACTCCGTGACTAGACTTGGGCTTGTGGACAAGTGATTTCCCAGCCACATGGCTTCCAGCCCCAATACAGAGCATGGGGCTTGGCTTCCTGGGTCTTCTCTGATGCTGCCTGTGGAGACGTCATCTCAGCACTCAAGATTCACCCTCCCAGTTTCTGTTGGGATGAGAATGGTGGGCAGAGCCTTGACCCCAGGCATTGGTTGAGCACTTACTCTGGGCACCGTAACCAGCAGCCTGGCCCTAGGAGCAGCAAATCAGGAAACTGAGGCTCGGAGAGGTTAAGGTGCACATCCAAGATCACAAAGTTCCCCCGAGGAGCTCCTAAATGGTGGGAAGGCAGGGCTGGCTAGCAGGTGTGGTCCTGTGTGGTATTGGCACCCTTAGAGAGAGGAGGTAGGGTAACACTGCCCAGCTTATGGCATCTGACTCAGGGGTTTCTCAGGGCCTCTGAAGCCAAATCCTGGGAAGGCTCCTTAGACCCCTGCATAGGGACTCTGAGCCTGGGTTCTGAGGCATGGCCATAGTTTGGGGGATCCTGCAGTGGATGTTGGCACATCTTTCTCACATCGTGAGTGGAGGCAGGGCTGAGTCTACAGCTATAGGGAGGAAGGTTACTGAGGCCAGGAGCCACCAGATTGAGGTATCCCCGACAGAATGACAGGGAGCCCAGCTCTTAGAGACTGGAGGCCTGGGAAGGGAACACTGACCCAAATGCTAGACACAGGTACACACGGCATCTGATGTGTATTTATGAGCATCCGCTATGTGCCGGGCCCTTGGAGCTCACACTCCAGCAGGACGGAGCTGTGGAACAATGATGGTAACTCATTAGCCAGAACTTCATAAGCACCAAGCGCTGTGCTGAGCACTTTGGAGAGATTCGCCCTTCAGTCCTCACGAGAGCTGGATGGGGAGGGTGTTCATAAGAGCAGGCTAACTATCTTAACAAATAACCCCACAATAAGAGCTCATTTCCTGCTCATTTCATAGTCCAATGTGGGGCAAGGGTGTTGGGTGGGGACTCTGTTCCACGCGGTCATTCATGGGCCCAGGGTAGAGAGTGGGAAGAATGGTGCAGCACGTTTTAGGAGCCAGGCCTAGGAGTTGTGATGTCACTTCCTCCTACATTCCATTGGCCAGAACTCTGTCACATGGTGCCTGTAGGGGAGCCTGGGAAATGTAGTCTGGCTGGGTGTGCCTGGGAGGAAAAGGGAAACAGCTTGGTGGACAGAAGCCAGTATTTGCCACCGGTAGGAGCCATTAGTGTTCCAATTTTGCATTGAGGAGACCAGCGCTCGGAGTGGTCCCGTGGCTCAGCTGGGAGGGGATGGAGCTGACATTCGGCTGTGGGCAGCCTGACTCCAGAGAGCATGCCCTAATCACCAGGTACACTGCCTTTCTGGAAGTGAGTGCTGAGTTAAACAAATGGATATTGTGGGGGGCCGTGTGTGTTGAGAGTGAGGGCTCTGTCACAAACTTCCTGAGTTCAATTCCCCAATTCCATCTCTTACCAGCTGTGTGATTTTGGGCAGGTCATGTAAACTCTCTGTGTCTCAGGTCCTGGGGAAGGGCCTTGGCCTTTTCTAGGCCTTTCTCTGTTCTCTCCCGGGGACAGCAGGACAAGAGAGGAAAGCAGGACAACACAGGAGAAAACCAAGCAGCTCACACTAGGAGCCTGGGTGGACCAAGGAGGAAGAGAGGGGATTGAGAAGTAGGGGCTGGCCCTCCACCTCATCCACGTCCATCCTCATTTGGTGACTCTGGTCCCAAGGTGGCCACTTCTCTGCAGCCTCTGTGCTGACACACCAGCTGCATGGTGGGATGTGTCCCAGAGTGGATGTATTGTCACTCAGCCCCCTCAGCTGAACAGTGTTCTGTACACCAGGTGCTCTGTGAGGGCCATTAACCAAGGGGGCAATGGGGGAAGAGCTGGGGAACCAGGAGCTAGCTGACCTGTGTCTTCTCTCGACAGACTCTGGTGGGGGCCCATGAGGGACAGGCTGCATCGTGAGCCCCAGAACCCACTGGTGAGTAAACCAGGCCTGGCTCTGGAGCATGCGCTGAAGAGGAAGAGAAAGTAAGGGAGTGGGAGAAAAAAGACGTCTCACCCCCAGTGCTTTCTTTGTAACCAGGGTGTGCATTTAACAAAGCTCATCCCGAAATGCAAATCAAAACTACAATGAGGTACCACCTCACACAGTCAGAATGGCCACCATGAAAAAATCCACAAATAACAAATGCTGGAGAGGGTGTGGAGAAAAAGGAAACCTTCTACCCTGTTAGCGGGAATGTAAGTTGGTGCAGCCACTGTGGAAAACAGTATGGAGGTTCCTCAGAAAACTAAAAATAGAATTACTGTATGATCCAGCAATCCCCACTTCTGGGCACATATCTGACAAAACTATAATTCAAAGAGATACATGCATCCCAATGTTTATAGTAGCACTATTTACAATAGCCAAGACATGGAAACAACCTAAATGTCCATCGACTGTTGAATGGATAAAGAAGATGTGGTACATATATACAATGGAATACTACTCAGCCATGAAAAAGGAAATAATGCCATTTGCAGCAACATGGATAAAACTAGAGATTACCAAACTAAGTGAAGTAAGTCAGAAAGAGAAAGACAAATTACATATGATATCACTTATATGTGGAACCTAAAATATTACACAAATGAACCTATCTACAAAACAGAAACAGAATCATGGACATAGAGAACAGACTGGTGGCTGCCAAGGGGGAGAGGGTTGGGGGAGGGAGGGAGTGAGAGGTTGGGGTTAGCAGTTGTAGGCTTTTATATACAGAATGGATAAACAACAAGGTCCTACTGTATAGCACAGAGAACTATATTCAATACCTGTGATAAACCATAATGGAAAAGAATATTTTTAAAAAAGAGGGACTTCCCTGGTGGTCCAGTGGTAAAAAATCTGCCCTGCAATGCAGGGGATGTGGGTTCGATCCTGGTCAGGAAACTAAGATCCCACATACCGCAGGGCAACTGAGCCCGTGTGCCACAACTACTGAGCTCGCGCGCCTCAACTAGAGCCCACGTGATGCAAAGTACAGAGCCCGTGCGCTCTGGAGCCTGTGCACCACAACTACAGAGAGAAAACCCACACGCCACAACTAGAGAGAAGCCCGCGTGCCACAACGAAGAGCCCGTGCCTCAAAGAAAGATCCAGCATGCCTCAACGAAGACCCCGCATACCCCAACGAAGACCTGACACGGCCAAAAATAAAATAAATAATAAATTTTAAAAAAATCTTAAAAAAAAAAGAGTATGTATATATATATGTATAACTGAATCACTTTGCTGTACAGCGGAAATTAACACAACACTGTAAATCAACTATACTTCAATTTAAAAAATTGAAAGAAAACAATGTTCATCCCATCCCACCCCCTTTCTGCTTAAAATGTTCTCATGCCCTCCCCGCATGCCCCTGCCCCCCACCCTGCTCTCCAGATAATGTCTCCAGTTTTGCAGGATCTGGCCCTGCTGTATTCCAGCCCCACCCCTTTTAAACTCCCAGCACCCACCTTGCTGAATCACACGCACTTCTCAGAACATGTTGTTTCATGCACTCCAGGCATATTAGTATACTGGGGCTGCTGTCATAAAGCACCACAAACTGCTTGGCTTCAACAGCAGCATTTACTGTCTCTCAGATCTGGAGTCTAGAAGTCTGAGATCAAGGTGTCCACAGGGTTGGTTCCTTCTGAGGGCTGTGAGGCAGAACCCAGCTTCTGGTGGTTTGCTGGCTATCGTTGGCCCTCTTGGGCTTGTAGAAGCGTCATTCTAATCTCTGCCTTCATCTTCATGTGGCCTTCTCTCCCTGTGTGTCTGTCTGTGCCATGTTGGATTAGGGTCCCCTCTTACTCCTGTGTGACCTTATCTTAACTAATTACATCTGTCAGGATCCTATTTCCAAAAAGGTCATATTCTGAGGTGCTGGGGGTTAGGACTTTGGCATATGAATTTGGGGGTTACAATTCAACTCGTAACACTAGGCTTTGCCCATGCTGTTCCCTCTGTGTGGAACTCCCTTCCCTTACTTGTCTGGCAGGCAAGCTTCCATTTGCTTCCAAATGTCAGCTCAAGCACCGCTCCTTG
This sequence comes from Balaenoptera physalus, assembly GCF_965194825.1. Classification (NCBI taxonomy): domain Eukaryota; kingdom Metazoa; phylum Chordata; class Mammalia; order Artiodactyla; family Balaenopteridae; genus Balaenoptera; species Balaenoptera physalus. Next base: position 5,836,805 of record NC_138886.1, read on the forward strand.
GCAAAGGCTTCATAGAAGCTGAGCTACCGTGACCTAGCCTCCACTGTACCCCACTGTCCTTGCACAGCCACCGGCCAGCACACCAAATGCTTTGTACCAATCTGTCTGCCTTCCTGACTCTACCAGATTGTCGTTTCCTCAAGGGTAAGGATTGTGCCTGCTGACCTTCATGTATCCAGCACCCTGGCAGGATGGGCACGTAGGAGGCGGCCCTGGCTCAATGCCCCGTGAGTTAATGCATAGATTAAGAAGGAAAGAAAGATGAGGGAAAAGATGAGAGAAATGGGGAAGAGTGGGCCAAATCAATGTCACTTGTCCCCGCTGGCCCTCCCTCTACCAGGGGAGACGTGAGTGGTTCCCACGCTTCTGATAGAACCTCAAGCATCAGTGTTGTGTTTGGGGTCTGGGTTTTCTCTGGTGGCTGGTTGGGGTCGGGGTGGGTGGCGAGAAGAGAGTGGTGGGAGTCCCCGAGGGCTCAAGGTGGTGGACCTGGGGGTGTGCATGGGGGAGGGGGGGGGAAGCTGGAAACCTACAAGGCCAGGCCCAGTTTCCCAAAGAAGCAAACCACCGTCCTTAAACACTCCCCAAACACATTTATGATGTAAATCTGGTTTTGAAATAATAACAATAATGATAAATAAAAAGAGTGAGCGGATGCAAGAGGGAGGGAACGGGGGCTCAGCCAGGCCCCTCCCCCGGGACACCGAGGGGGGAAAAGCACATGGAAAAATTGAAATTAGTTGTGACAGCTGAAATTCTCTGCTCTGCAGACGACATTTGACAGGGTACTTAAAAAAATAATAAGAAAAGGGAAAGTGGATTGGGCTGCCCGGGGAAGGGGGAGATGGGGGGATTTCAAATGACACAAGACGCATAATTCAAGCTTCTTAGATTGCAAAAGCTCTTCTTACCTAAGGGGCCTGCTGCCTTTATTTTTATCCAAATGGCTCAATTACCTCAAAGCCCCACAGAGAAAATTACGGATGTTTGCCTCTATTTTTCTCCTCTTGTCTCGACAACTGTAGATATTTTGTTTTCCTTCTTTCTCTCGTGCTCTCTCTCTCTCTGCTTTTTTTTTTTTTTTGTGGTCGGGAGTGAAGACAGTAGGGGGGTGTTCAGATGGGCTAAGGGGCTGGAGGCTTTTGAAATTGCTCCTCCAAGCCCGCGTCGCGCGCGCACACACACACACACACACCACAGTCTTAGGCCACACCACAACTGGTCTTTGTGTGCGTGTCCATTTTGACGTTTGTCCTTTCCATCTTCCGATCGTGCTGTTCCATTATCCTCCCTGTGCCTCCTTTCCCTCCTCGGCCTCCTGCTCTGCACCAGTGGCAGCAGTTCCCTCTGGCCTCCCAGCTGCCCAGTGGGCACCCCCGCCTTGTGGCTCTCTTTTCATCTCAGCTATTTCCAAACCCTGCAATAGACACAGGGAGGCGCCAAGGTGCCCATTTTCCAACCTTCTTATTGGGTCTCCATTTGTCATTTTCAGAATTGGTGCTCCGGGGAGCCGGGCCTGGACGCTGCAGCGTTCACACCTGCCTGCTCTGAGACTTGGAACCTGCCTCCGGTTCCAGAAAGCTCCCTTTGGGGCTCTGGGGGTCCAAAGAATGATGTCTGAGCATCAGGCACCAGGACCCTGGTGGGTGGGCTATATGGGGGATTTTACCTCTCATTTGACCTCTCGCTTGACTGGGGCCTGTGCCTCCCTCTCCAGCCCACTTTCCTGCCCTTCTTCCGGGCCATCCTCACCACGGCCCCAGCCTCCCCTTCCACCCATCTCCCTGCCCCCTTCTGGCCCCTCCCACCAAGCCAGGACCCTCTCTTTCCTTGAACCTCTTCTGGTTCTTTGACCTTGGGATAAGCCCTTCATTGGCCTGGCTTTGGGATAAAAACCAAATCTCCCCCCCCACTCCCACCCCCAAGGGCCTCCTTCCTTCCAGCTTCATCATGGAGTCTCTCTCCGTCCCCTCCCAGCACCTTCCCACCCTGGGCCTTTGCAGCTGTGTCTCCTTCCTCCTGGCTTTCCCTCTGCTTGTCTCTCTTCACCCACCTAACTCTCACTCAGCCTCAGGTATCCTTAAAATGTCCCCTCCTCAAGCAGCCTGCCCAGCTCACTCCTCTCCGCCGTCAGGGCGGGCCCTCAAAGCTCTCTGTAGCCTCTGCCCCTGGGGGTACCACACAAAATCCTGAATGGCTGCACGGACCAGGTACAGCCAATCACAATGGGCGCTGACTGCAGCCCTGCAGCCAGGGCCTGGAGACCCCCAGGTGGGCAGGCTTTAACTCTTTAGTTAGTGGGCCTGGTGAGGCCTGAGCGGTGGGTCCCAGGGGACGGAAATGGACACAGACACATCACCATAGTTCAAACACCGTCCCTGCCAGTGAACATCATCTTGCCTGTCCCTGTCCAACGCGGCTCTCCACCCACTGGTCATTCTTGGTTTGATGTCCATCACCTCCACGAGCTGTAAGCCCCGTGCGGACAGACCGTGCTCCCTGTTGTACCTACAGGGCAGTGCACCGCGCAGGTGCTGGATAAATAGCTGTTGACGGGGACTTCCCTGGCGGTCCAGTGGTTAAGACTCCACCCTTCTAACGCAGGGGTGCGGGTTCGATCCCTGGTCGGGTAACTAGGATCCCACATGCAGCACGGCATGGTCAAAATTTTTTTAAAAATTAAAAAAAAAAAAAAGCTGTTGATGGACTGAAAGGCCTTTGGGACAAGACCCTTTCTGGGGACCACTGATTTCTGTGCCCACGGGTCCCCTCTTATGCCTGCATGTAGCTTAGCCGCGTGTGGGCAGCCAAAAGGTAAGTAAATCAAGTGGAACAGGACATGGGTAGGACCTATGACATCATAGTTGTTCTTCAAAGGTTCAGGGTCAAAGGGCCTGGATGCAAATTCCAGCCTCAGAGCTCTCTCTCTCTCTCTCTGGGTGGCCTTGGGCAATTGATTGAGCCTCTGTGCTCTCACCTGTAAATGGGCAGGGAAAATGCTATTGTGTGTAAGTTACTTAACCTTTTGTGCCGGCTTATAGCATTTTGATTATTGAATTAGCTTTATTTCTTATTTTCTTATCCTCTTGTCTTCCGTAATCAAGAGGGATCCCTGGTTGATCCCTGCTTGCCTCTCCAATCCACTGTCTACTTCTCCATTCACTTGACATGTATTTACTGCATGTCTACTATTTCCGGGTGTGAAGATGCAGCAGTGAGCAAATCAAGCAAAAAGCCTGCCCACAGAAGATACCGTCCATGGAGCGCCCACTGCATGTGGGTCCTGGGCTGATGCCTTCACACAGTGTCTCAGTGACTCCTCTCCACACCTCTTGGTGGTAGAACCTATGACTGTCCCCATTTTATAGCTGGAGAAACTGAGGCTCAGAGCTTGCGCAATTTGCCCGAGGTCAATGGTTAGTGTCAGAATTGAGATTTGAATTCAAACCCTTCTGAAGCCAGATCCTGAACATTCCTCCACTAATCACTCATCCGATTGGGCCACTCCCTTGCATAATCCTCCTCTATGGCCTCCATACTCCTGAACTCGGCCCAAGGGTCCAGCAAGACCTGACCCCTGCCTTCCTCTTCTCCCTTAAGTCTCTCCTGTCCCCCTTGAGCCCCTTCACCCTGACTGGGTACTTCCCTCCAGCCACACAGATCTGTCAGGTCCCCAGACAGGTCTATGGCTCTCTGACCTCCTAGCCTTTGCAAGTGCTGTTCCCTCTACCCAGAACACCCTTCCCCTCCTCTTGGTCTGGTTAACATTCCTTCTCCTCCAGGTCCCAGCCAGACCTAACCTCCTCAGGGATGCTCTCCTCCTTTCCCTGAGGCTGTTATACTAGCTGGCTAATCCCTCTACTAGCCCGTGAGTTCCCAAGGTCAGGGTCTTTGTTTGCCCTTTCCAAAGTTATATCCTGAGACCGTAACACAGGGCCTGCCTGGCACACAACAGGAACTCGACAATATTTGCCGAATTAACGAATCAATGAAAAATTGCAGAAGTCACTCTCCCGGCCTCCTCTTCTCACCTATGTACTGCAAAAGTGAGCTGTAACATAAACATAGGGGATATTTTTTTATGAGAAATGAAGATGGGCAGTTGTTAACAGGCTTATTGACTGTATATAAACTTGACATATCTGGGGAACAGGAAAATGAGCATTCTACTAGCATTTAAAGAATTATTTTCCCCTTAAAAAAGAAAGATGTGAACAACCTGGGAAAGATCAATGAGCTCCCTGTGCGGAGAGAATAGTCCATAAAAGCGCCCAGACGACATACTTTGTAGAGGCGGCAGCGCTGAGAAGCAGAGAGGCTCCTCCAGAGGGGAGCACACTTCCCCAGTCGTGGTACCCATGTGGGTTACCGCGCAGCTTAATCCAGCATCAGTGTTGCAAAACAATGTGCCTCAGGGGCAGACTTACTGGAACTCCGTGCCAAACCACGCGGCAGCTTTCTCAAGCTGGGGCTGGATGAGAGTTCCAGGAGGGGCCCAAGACATCAGGGGTGTCGGGAGGTGCCCTGCAGAGCAGAGGGAGAAGAATTGGGGGTCTTTGGGGCTGGGGGTGAGGAGCAGAGGTGTGGGGGGAGCACGGGCCTCTCTGGGACCCCCTAGCCCAACCATCTCCAGGAAAGGCCACAAAATCCATAGATGCCGGTGTGAGCGACTCTACAGCGGGAGATGAGGATGGAACTGGGGCTCCTCTTGTAGTTGCTGTGAGAGAAGATGGACCCCCAGAGGCAGAGCAGGAGGCCAAGAGGAAGGACCCCTAATGCTGCCCCCAGCACAGGCATCCTGGGCAGCCTCCAGGGCCCACATCCCAGGATTGGAAGTGACCGCCCACAGTCAAGGGCAGGGAGGCGATTAAGTTATTTTCATTTGCAAGATTTTTTTTTTTTTTTTTTGTGGTACCTCTGAAATCACACGCACCAAGGACGGTTAAAGTTTGCAAAGCAAAAATAAAGGAGGCATCAGAAGCAATGATGAAGAGGGTGGTAATTATACCAGGAACCTGGGAAGAGTGAGCTATTTTGACCAACGCGCTCACTTTGACTTTGAGCTTCCAAAGACAAGGCCAAAAGGGAAACTGGCAGAAGCGAAAGACCGGGTGATAATAATAACCATCACCTCGCAATGTAGAAAGGCAGGCGACAGAAGTAAGGAATATGATAGCAGCTCCGGTGTGCCGGGCACTTCCTTGAAGCCTAGGGCCTTGTTGAGACCCCTCTGTGGCCTCCTGGGGAGGCTGCCATCACCATTTTCACCTGCAGATGAGAGAGCCGAAGCTCAGGGAACGGAACTGAGCATCATATCCGAGGTCCAGGAGCTGCAGAGGCAGGCTTCAAACTGGGGCTGCTCAGACCCAAGCCCGCACGTGCTGCCTGCACCCATGGCTGTCCTGCCTCTGGGGAGGCTGCAGCGTGGACCAGCGGACAGGGCTATCTTCACATGCAGGTGCAGTGGGGTAAGGACTTGCCGTCCTCAAGACCCCTGGCCTGACAGCTGCCAGCCAGCGCCTGGGCCCCCTAAATGGAGTCCTGATACAGTGCACAGCGGTGACAGTCGAGCCCAGAGATAGCAGGGTGCGTCGCACCTGTCTGACAGAAGGGACAGGTCACCCGCAACCCTGTAATCCTCTGATTTCTGCAAGGCTGTGGCGCTTAACCCCTGCCTCGCCAGACTGGGCAGCGGCCACACCAGCAGGGCCAGCGAGCTGGGGGTCCCGAGGATCCAGGGCAGGGAACACTGGCTCCTCCCTCTTCCCATCCCAGGGAGGACCCTTCACTTCTGCCACCCAGCCAGCGCCTGCTTGGGCTGTTGGAGCAGCGGAGGGCGAGCTCCCTGCCTCTGCTCTCAACCCCTGCCTCCCAACTCCTTCTCCACCTGGAAGCCAGTAGGGGTCTTCGAAAAAGAGAAATTTCGTGAGAACACCTTGCTGTTCTCATCCCTTCCGTGGCTCCCTATTGCCCTCAAGATAAAGCCAAGCTCCTTACTGTATCCTGCAGGGTCCTTCTGGCCAGGTTCTTGTCACTTCACCAGCCTTTGCCCTGGGCTCCTTTCCGGGCCTCCAGTTCAGCCCTGCCTCAGGACCTTTGCATATACCGTTCCTTCCAACTGCGATCCTACCCCACCTCATCTCTGCCCACACGGTGTGCAGGCTCAGCTCTTAACCTTCAGGTCTCAGCTTAACCTGCCTGATTCCTGAGATTGGGTCAGGGTGCCCTGTAATGGTCCCCAGCAGCCCCCATCCTTCACACTGTGATTCTCTGAGAGCTGGGGAGGGCCTGTGCTCACGGCTCCAAGAGCCAAACAGGCACCACCTCAGTGAATCCTCGTAGCATCCGTGAGGGCTGACATTGCAACTATCCTGTTTTCCCCACCAGAAAAGTGACGCTCTGAGAGGCTGGGGCTGCAGGTCACATGGCCTGTCTGGAGCAGAGTGAAGATTTGAACCCGGGTCTGTCCGAGGCTCTGGGGCACTACACCAGTCAGGCTTTGGGAGCTGGGAGAGACCTTAGACGCCACAGTCCAAAACCCTCCAGGGATGTAAGCGGAAACTGAGTCCTAGAGTTGGGCAGTGACCCCTCCCCCTCCCAGGGTCCCGTCGCAAGTTGGTGGGGTGCTGGGAGAGAATCCTGTCCCCCCCACCCAGGCCTGTATTCTTCTCTGCCCCCCATCCAGTGAGCCCTGTCTCTTCTCTCCTAGCGAGAACCTCCCAGTGCAGAGGCAGGAGAGGGAGGCGATGCCTGGGCTAGGACCCTTCCCTAGGAGCTGGGCTAGGAGCAAAGGGGCTTCTCGCAGAGGTCCCCTCCTCACCCCTCCCCCAGCCCTGCCAGCAGCTGCTTAGCACAATTAGCCAACAAGTGGCTGTTTTGTGGAGTTACTGCTGATGTGTTTTAAGTGGCTTTCTGAGTGGGAAATGTTCAGTAGGAGAGTCAGGCAGACAAAGGGGAGCAAATGCATTAGGTTTTATCGGTCTGTTTTGCACACATCTGACAGCACTCTTTGAAACAAGTTCTCTTTAGCCCTGGGAGAATGATAAAGAGACAAGAGGGAGAGAGTGCAGACAGGCAGGCACGCTCGCTCGCTTGCACACGCACCCGTCCTCCGAGTGGAGGCATAATGGCCGGAGACATTGGAGCGAACTGTCCGACAGATGGGGCCTGCCCTGCTCCGAAGGAGAGGCTCAGGCAGCAAAGACAGTCTTCAGGTGAAACAGAATAACTGAATTAGCCAACCATTGTGCAGTGAGAGGGTAATGCGTCCGCCTCTTCCTAATGGCCGCCCAGTTGCCAGAGAATGAAACCTCTTCTGGTCACGCAGACGATCCAAGGACAAAAGTCACCGAGAGATGGCAGAGGGAGTGGGGAGGAGGCAGCCCCCCTACCTGGGTTGAGGCTTGGACAAAGGGTCCATCTCCTGGCCACCCTCATGCCCAGGGCTTCTGCTCTAGGTTTGGTAAGAAGTAGTGAGCAAGGAAGTAGCTACTTGTGAGGGGATGCTGGAGTCGGGGGCAGGGGTCCTGGGAGCAGGAAGGAGTGTGGCAGACAGGCAGTTGACACAAGGGTACATAGACAGTGGGATATGGTCTGGAGTTAAAGCAGTTTTCCTTAACCTCAATTCAATGCAGCCATCTTTATTAATCTTCTTTTCTCCCAGGTCTTGTTTCTTAAGAGGAGAGGATTTGATTTAACCCATTGTCCATCCATCCAGCCACTCAATTATTCATCCATCCAGATGGACAGTCATTCATTTAACAAGCGCTTTTGTTCAATAAAGGTTAAAAATATTTTATTTTGCTGTACATACAGCTTTGAGTACTGAGGCTGACCTACACTTTCCTACTATCATTCCTTTTTCATGGTGAGCTCTCTCCCTGGAAACCCCCATCTTTCCACCTTTGTTGATTGACATTTTATCTACTTTCAAAGTCCATTTTGCAATGCTAGCTCCTGGGTGGCTCTTTTTCAGATTCACTCATCCCTATTTGAGTTATAGATCATTTAATAAGTATTTTTTTTTAATTTATTTATTTATTTACTTATTTATTTTTGGCTGTGTTGGGTCTTTGTTTCTGTGCGAGGGCTTTCTCTAGTTGCGGCAAGCGGGCGCCCCTCTTCATCGCGGTGCGCGGGCCTCTCACTATCGCGGCCTCTCTTGTTGCGGAGCACAGGCTCCAGACGCGCAGGCTCAGTAGTTGTTGCCCACGGGCCTAGTTGCTCCGCGGCATGTGGGATCCTCCCAGAACAGGGCTCGAACCCGCGTCCCGTGCATTAGCAGGCAGATTGTCAACCACTGCGCCACCAGGGAAGCCCAATAAGTATTTTTTGAGCCCAGATTATGGGCCAGGCATTCTGCTAGGGGCTGGGAATACAGAGTGAACGAGAAGCTCACAGGCTAGCAGAGGGACAGATGATAATTAAAAATCCCAGAGATAATCATTAATTATAGTCGTGATGTGTACTCCGTGGAGAAGCTGCACGGACCTGTAGGGCACCTTGGTGGAGGGTCGGGAAGACTGCCTGGAGGAAGAGACCTTGGGGGGGGGGCAGTGCTGGGAAGTGGGTCAGGAGGAGGGGGATGGGGGACACTGAGAGCCTCAGGTGGGCAGAGAGGGAAGGAAAGGAGACATCTGGGCAGCAGAAGGGTAGTGAGAAGGCTCTGAAGAGGGACAGAGCCCTGAGGAGTGGGAGGGGACACACTGAGGGCCAGTGAACCCACATGAGCCTGGGCACAGGGGTGAGACCAGGATGGGTCTCTGTTCTCCACGTTTCAATGGTAAACACTGGCAGTGACAGAGGGGCGGATGAAGGGAGATGCCAAGGACAGTCCTTGCCCAGGAGGAACTGGCCTTGGAGGGGAACCCAGTCTGGGCTGGGAATCTAGTTGATGGAGGAGAAGGACGCTCTTTTCATCAAAAGCAAGAATTTCATTCAACTCACCAAAACCTTCTTGCTGCCCCTGTTCCTCACCCCACCCCCAGTCCTCTGCTCTGTGCATCCCTGCGGGCCTTGGTCAGAGGCTGGAGGACAGGAAGGGCATAGAATGAACAAGGAGAATAAGAGACCGATGTGTGTAGCAGGCAGGTTCGGACCCGCCCTGCTTAAAGTTCCCTAAGTTGGATAAACCATCTTCAAGGGGCACCTGGGGAAAGATGGCGCCTCCTGTAATGCGCTCCCCTCAGGATCGCTTTCAACGAAGAGGATGCTTTTTTCTCCCTTCAGTAAAAGATGTACTTTCTTTCTTCTTTCTCATTACAATAGTAACAGGTATTTGCTGAAAGAAAAGGTCAAAAGTCACAGAACTCAACAGACCAGAAACCTTGGGGCCCCCTTTTCTCCCACACCCATGTCCAGTCCATCAGCTAATCCTGTCGGCTCCACCTTCAGAATCAATCCTGACTCCAACCCTGGCTCTACCACCGCCACCCTATCGCCTGGCCCAAGCCCCCATCATGGGTCTTCTAGACCTGGCAGTAGCTTCCTAGTGGTCTCCAGACTGAGCTCTTGCTTCAGGCTCTCCACTCAGCAGCCAGTGGAGACCATGCCATTGTGGCGGGGGAACAGCGAGGGACCATGCCACATCTCTGCCTAAGAGCCTCTGGTGCCTTTTGTCTCCGAGCAAAAGTCAAAGTCCTGGGACTTCCCTGGTGGCACAGTGGTTAAGAATCTGCCTGCCAAGGCAGAGGACACGGGTTCGAGCCCTGGTCTGGGAAGATCCCACATGCCGCGGAGCAACTAAGCCCGTGTGCTGCAACTACTGAGCCTGCGCTCTAGAGCCCACGAGTCACAACTACTGAAGCCCGCGCGCCTAGAGCCCATGCTCCACAACAAGAGAAGCCACCGCAATGAAAAGCCCGTGCACTGCAACGAAGAGTAGCTCCCGCTCGCCCCAACTAGAGGAAGCCCGTGCACAACAATGAAGACCCAACGCAGCCAAAAAAAAAAAAAAAAAAAAAGTCAAAGTCCTCTTCTCTACCCACAAGACACTATATGATCTGCCCTCCATCTCTCTCCTCTTCTCTCCCTGCCTTCCTCCCTATTCTTTCTCCCCTTCTGTCCTCTACCCACCCCCTTCCCCACTAGCAGCTTCCTTGCTGCTCTTTAAACCCATGACCCCACTCTCGCCTCAGGGCCTTTGCACCTGCTACTTTGACCATCCCTCCCCCACCCCCCATCTGGAGGGCTAGCTCAGGTTGCTCCCCAAATGTCACCACTTCAGAAAGGCTTCCCTCACTGCCTTGTTTAAAATAACCCCTTCCCGGGCTGAGGGGAGAGGGAAATGGAGAGTTACTGTTTAATGGGCACAGAGTTTCAGTTTAACAAGGTGAAAACTGTTCTGGAGATGATGGTGGTGATGGCTGCACGACAACGTGAATGTATTTAATGCCACTGAACTGTACACTTAAAGATGCTAAGACGGTAACTTTTACATTATATGTATTTACCACAATTAAAAATAAGAATTCAATCAGGTATGCAAATACAGCAGATGGTACTCCAATGGGTAGAACTCATAGGAGGTATAAATACTTGAAATGCAGCCTCTAACCTATGAGCAGATATTTTCATTCTTTGGGACTCTAACGTGGAAACAAATGGATGGTTTAAATGCTATTTTCAATTACCAAGTAATGTAATGGCTCTAAGGGAGAGAGCAATGCCAGCATTCACTGCCATGGAGCTAATTATAATAGAGCAAGTCCCAATGAAAGAAAAAAAAATAGTCCCTTACCATCACTCTCCACCTCTTTGCTCTGCTTCATGTATCTTACTAGCCCTCATCATCATCTGACATTTTATGCTATTTGTTTCCAAGTCTGTGATCTGCTCCCCTGAGCCTTGAGTGTGGGCCCCATGGGCATAAAAACTTGGTTTGCCAACCAGGGCATCCTCAATGCCTGATGGAGTGGAAGTTCACAGAATGACTGTGGCTGGACCAAACGCTGACCTTCCACCACCTTCCTTTCCTTCCTTCTCCATTCTGGCCGTCAGAGCAGGAAAGGGGGTGGCTTCTCCAGCCTCGTTCGTTCATTCTTTCATTCATTTATTCAGTGCATGTTTATTAACTCCTGCTCTGCCCCAGTTGTCCTCCCCTTTAGGATCAGGACAAGATCTTGTTCGTTTCTGTCCCTTCTGGTTCCCCCCAGGGTTAGCCCAACAGCTGGCGCACAGCCCATCAGTGCCCACTGTGTGCAGTGCCTTGTGCCACAACTGAACTCCCTCCCGTTGGTCTCTGCCACCCTGGCTTCTGAGATGAGCCTGGCTGTGATGGGTTCCTTGCTATCATCCAGTGTGAGTGAGATAAGGAAACAAGGCGGTGGGTAGAGGGGGATGGACACTTGCAGAGCTTGCGGGTCAGGGAACACAGGTTTTATTTTTCTAAGGATAGTTTGTCCAAATGAATCAGGTGTGATTTTATTTTCCTTCTCCTTGGCCTGACTCTGGCGGTGCAGGAGAGATTTAGAACAACAATGACAAAAATGTTGGGTTTCATCTGAGGGCGCCAACTCCAGCCCACACTGAGGGAGGGACAAGAGACGTCAGGGAGATGAAGGCCTTCAAGGGCCCTGCCCAGCATTCTCCTGGTAAAAACTCACAAGCTATGGAGCCCAGAGTTGGGTACTGATGGCCCCTCGTAGACACATTAAAATAGTCTGAAGACTAGGGGACAGGCTGGGTTTGGGGTTCCTTCCTCTTAACCTCTCAAGCAGCTGAATGAATAATTTTAGCAAAACAACAGTGAGACCCAGCAATTCCACTCCTGAGTAATAATAGATGAGTGCCTATGAAACTAATGTACAAGAATTTTCAAAGGAGCTTTACTCCTGTGCCTCTAGTAATTTTTGATTATATACTGGATATTGTAATGATGCATTGTAGAGACTGTGGATTCTGTAATCTTCTTAGGAAGACTATTGGTTCTTATTGGAGCAGGCAGTTTCATTGCTAGCTGATCACCTTGGGCTCATGCATGCTTGGTTTTGTACCTTGTTAGAGCAGATCTGTAGAGAGCCCAGGGTATTTCTCAAATCCCTCTGACTTGGCAGGTCTGAAACTCTTAATTTTGCTTCCCCTGTGGATCTTGTCAGGGCTTGTTTTTTTGTTATTAGGACATGTAGACCTTACTGTAGGGCACAGTCCTCATTCCTAAGGGGAGACTCTTCTGATGTCAGAGCTGGAGGCCCACGAGGTTAATGAGGTCTCTCCTCTCTGGCTGGACCAGAATGCCAACATCCCCCAGCATTGCTTGATTTCAGTATCTCTGTTCCACTCCCCACCCTATAGCAGCTGGTCTCTGGGAAGACCCAAGGGGTCTTGTCCTGAGCACATACAGCCCAGATCTGGACCAAGGACTTGCTTAGAAACCCATTGCTGTGCAGCAACTTCTTCTCCAGCCCCACAGATTCCAGCTGTTTTAGCAGCTCCAAACTCTGACCTCTGCCTCCCCAGCTCAGTGGGATGACTGTATTCAGCTTGGACCCCAGCTCTCTGATCTGTGGTTGGGGCACTGGCCCCAGGCAGAGGGCCAGGTGAGAGCGGAGCTCACCTCACAGGTTTCCCTTCTCCCAGGGACTGCAGTCTTGTACTTCCTGAAAATAACTGCCTCATACATTTGATCCAGTTTTATGGATGTTTATAGTGGGAGAGTTAGTTGGTACCTATTACTCCACCATGGCCAGTAGCAGATGGTTGCTAGCAGCATTATTCATTTGCTTCTTAAGTAAAATGTTTATTTTGGGATAATTTTAGCTCTATAGAAAAGTTGCAAAGATAGTACAGAGAGCGTCTCCATGTGCTTCACCCAGCTTCCCCTGCAGTTAACATCTCATATGTAACCATGGCGCATTTGTCAAAACTCAGAAACTAACATTGGTCCAATATTAAAATACTATGTAACAGTGAAAAGAAACAAATTGCTATATAGGCAACAACATGGATAGATACCATAGACACAATGTTGAGTGAAAGGAGCCTTACACAAAGAGACACTGATTCCTTTAATGTGAAGTTCAAATTGATGATGATAGACGTCAGGATAGTCACTACCATCTGTGGGAGACAGATCCTACGATGAGTCCCATAATTCCTGGTGTCTACATCCTGTATAATCCTCTTCTCTTAACTGTGGGCGGGACCAGTGATTTGCTTTTAGCCAATAGACTGTGACAAAGGGGAAGGAGTTTTGTGGATGTCATTAAGGTCCCAAATCAGTTGGATTTTGAGTTCACCCAAAGGGTGGGCCGGACTTAATCAGGCAAAAGCCTTAAAAAGAGAGATTCTCCTTTTTAAGCAAGCTTCTGTGGTGGGAACTGCCTGCGTGAGGGCCACATGGCAAAAGCAGCCGCAGCTGACAGCCAGCAGGAAAACAGAGACCTCAGTCCTACTGCTGCAAGGACCTGGATGCGGCGAACAGCCATGAGGTCTCGGAAGACAGTTCTGGGCCCCAGAAAGGGACGCGGCCTGGCCGACACCTTGACTGCAGCCGTGGGAGATCCTGAGCGGAGGACCACAAAGCTGTGTCCAGACTCCTGACCCACGGAGACTGTGAGATCATAAATGGATGTTGTTTCAAGCTGCTAAGTTTGTGATCGTTTGTTGTGCTGTGATAGGTACCTAATACACCCTTGGAAGGAGACTGACTGGGAGAGGGTATAAGGGGGCTTCCAGGATGCTGGAAATGTTCATATCTGGATCTGGGTGGTGGTTATGTAGGTGTATTAAGTAGTAAAAATTCATCAAGTACACTTAAGATTTGCGTAATTTATCGTATGTAACTTATACCTAAATTAAAAAAAATTTTTTTTTTCCATTGGCGAACACAGTGGATGGCCAGCCCTGGTTTTCTATCCCTCCCTCCCTCTCCCACCCACCATCTTTTCTTATCTATCCAGGCCCTCAGGACCACCAAGACCTCCCTCCAAGTGTCAGACATCCTCTCTCCTCTTTCCCTATTAGTCATCACTTGCAGAAAATCTCACTTACTTGGGCAGCATTTAGAGAGCAGAGGCAGTAGCCCTTTTCAGGTGACCATCTTTCCAAAAATTTAAATCAAAACCTGTCACCCCTATCCAAAATCCTCCAGTGGCCCGAGACTCTGAGTGACTAGGGTCCTGCCCAAACTACCGCCCATCTGGGACCACCCCTGTCTCAGCCACCCCACCTCTCTCTGCTTTGTTCAGGTGGCATCTATTTTGTTTTTCTTTTTTGTTTCTTTGGCCACACCGCACGGCTTACGGGATCTTAGTTCCCCGACCAGGGATCAAACCTGGGGCCCCAGCAGTGAAAGCACCGAGTCCTAACCACTGGACAGCCAGGGAAGTCCCTATTTTGTTTTTCTTCAAGTGAGTTGCCATGTGCTGTTCTGAAGTTACATCAAATACTTTTGGACGCAAAAGAGTATCCTCCCCCCAGCCCCCTTCTTCCCTCCCTTCTTTCTTTCTTCATCTTTAGGCTCAAGATCTTAATATGTACACATGCCCCCTCCACACACACGCCTACTTATTTAACTTTATGAGACCAGCACCTCTCACTCCTTAACATGTATGTGAATCAGTTGAGGACCTTGCTAAAATACAGATTCTGATCAGTACATCCTAGGGAAATGGGCCCCTGATTCTGCTTTTCTAGTAAGTTTCCAGGTGACCCCTTTGGTCCACGGACCCTGCTTGGTGTAGGAGATCGGAGCACCACCCCCTCTTCCTGCTGGCCCCACTGGTGAGGGTGGCAAGTCACATGATGACTGAGGAAAATTTGGACTCAAGGCCCTCCAGCTTTTGGTAAACTTCCTCCCTAAATAAAGGCCACTGTCCTCTCTGGGGACTGAGAGGGTCTGAACACAGGGAGGCTCGGTGCCTCTGGCCTCTGCCCTCGGTGGGATGTTTCAGCTGAGACTGTCTTGAGGTCTGGTTTCTACACGTGGAGTCAAGGGCAGGGAGCTCCATCCTGGTGGCATGTTGGATCCACTGAGGTCCGATTTGAAGGCTGTGGGAGAGACAAGCTTGGCCTTCCAAGGTGCCAGTGACACCCCAAATACCAGGACTGCCACCTTTGCCCACAGGAAAAGGCAGAAGTGCTGAGCAGGAAGAGGAAAAACCAGAGACCTCCTTGAACTTGCTCTGTGACCTTGAGGAGCTCCCTCAGCTTCAGTTTCCCCATCTGAAACCCAGTTGTCTGGGCTCAGTAATCTCCAGCTCTTGCGGGCTCGTGCCTGAGACACTTTGGTGGACAAGCCTGGAGCCGTCCTGCGCCCAAGCACACACGCAGACCTCAGCTCAGTGGCCGCCACGGTGGGGTTTCTGGGGGAAGGGGTCCTTCTCTGCTGTCCTAACTGGCCCACTTGGGGCTGTTTTTCACAGCACCGCTGACCCAGCTAAACCAGGGAGATGCATTACATCTCCTCCCGAGGTCAGGGGTTGGGCAGCCCAGCTGGTAAATCGCCCAGGGGCAGTGTTTTAAAGCCCTGCCCTGTGTTTTGCCTCCTTGGGGCCTAGCTTGGGAGCAGCGAGGCTGCTGAAGTTTGATATGGCTCTGGGGGCTGGCAGGGGCAAAGGGCTCCAGCCAAGGGAGGGACAAATAGATCAATGGGAAACTGCCATGACCTCATGACCTCAGAGATGGCTTCAAACCATGTTCTTAACATGCCCTAGTAAATCTGGGAGTGGATCTACCTCCCCTGGGGGCAGTGGGGGCTGTGGGGACAGGGGCAAGGGGGAGGTGAGGCAGGAGATGCCAGGGAAGTGACAGACAATGGCCCAAGTGGCTAGATGCCCAGCATCCCTGGGCAGCCTGGGTTTGTCTGCTCTCCTTTGTCATCATAGAATGGGGTCACAGCATTTATTATTATTATTTTTTAAAATATTTTTCTTAACCATATTTGCTTATTTATTTATTTATTTATTTATTTTTATTTTATGGCTGTGTTGGGTCTTCGTTTCTGTGCGAGGGCTTTCTCTAGTTGTGGCGAGCAGGGGACACTCTTCATCGCACTGCGTGGGCCTCTCACTGCCGCGGCCTCTCTTGTTGCGGAGCACAGGCTCCAGACGCGCAGGCTCAGTAATTGTGGCTCACGGGCCTAGTTGCTCCACGGCATGTGGGATCTTCCCAGACCAGGGCTCGAACCCGTGTCCCCTGCATTGGCAGGCAGATTCTCAACCACTGTGCCACCAGGGAAGCCCGGGTCACAGCATTTTACAGTTTGCATGGAACTCTCCACGCCCTGTCCTTGTGGCAGCAGACTCCGAGGGGGTGGGGTTCGTGGCCTCCTCTGACAGTGGGGAAACTGGGCACAGACTTGGCTCAGCTTGCTGGTGGCAGAGCTTTTGAGGAACTGCAAAAGGGCCACTTTGGCTGGGGGACAAAATACAAGGAGGTCCAGACAAGTGGGGGTGAGGCCCCAGAGGTGGCCAGAGACCAGCTTCACTCTTTAAGGAGCCACAGGAGGATGCCAGCTCAGGGTGGGGAGGGGCACGGCATGATGAGATTACTGCTCTGGAATGCTCGCAGGGCGTGGGTGTGGCGAAGGCTCCCGTGGGCATCCTGGGGCTGTTGATGGATGATGGGGTTTAAACTTCCCTCCCAGCACCACTCCTGGACCCCACCATCTTCCCAGGCAATCACCCCACAGTTCCCGGACAGACCTGAGTTCCATCTCTGCCCCCGACTTGCTGCGTGGATGTGGGCAAGGGACTTCGCCTTCCTGAGCCTCCATTTCCCCAAACTTACCTCTACGAGTGTGAAAGGTTTAGCAGTGCCTGGGGTGGAGACGTGAGTATGGCTGCTGTCTTTATATCCCATTTCCCCTTTCCTCAACCTCAGCATCCCTCCCCCGGATGACTCAGTGTTCCTGGCCTTGGACTTCTCTAGCTGCCCTCCAAGGGGGCCTCCGGAGGTAAAGACATCACACCTGCAGGTCCCTGGTGCCCAACACGATGGGCTGAGGGCACAGATGCAATGCAGAAGACTGGGCATCTGCCTCCTGGCGGCACTGACTGTCCTTGCTGGACCCTCCAGCCCTCCGGGTGAGGTTCATCCAGACGCCAGTGGGCCCAGGTTCCAGCTTAGGCTTTGCTACAACTGGCCCTGCGCTGCATCTTCTCTTTGGGCCTCAGTCTCCCCATTTGTATGATGACTGGTGTTTCCCCAAAACAACAGGCACAGCTGGCGGCCCACAAGCTGAGCTAGGATTTTGCACGTAATAACATCGGACCCTGTTGTGATAAATATACTGTCCTTTCAATTCTCTTCCAACCCTTCTCATTATGTCAGGGAGACTTGGGTTGGTGTTGATTTGTCTTTAGTGGCTTTTTAAAAAAACTTTTAATTTTATATTGGAGTGTAGTTGATTAACAATGTTGTGATAGTTTCAGGTGTACAGCAAAGTGATTCAGTTATACATGTATCTATTCTTTTTCAAATTCTTTTCCCATTTTGGTTGTTACGTAATATTGAGCAGGGCTCCCTGTGCTATATAGTAGGTCCTTGTTGGTAACCCATTTTAAAGATAGCCGTGTGGACATGGAAATCTCAAATCCCCTAAGCATCCCTTCCCTCTACCCTTCCTCCCTGGTAACCATAAGTTCGTTCTCTAAGTCTGTGAGTCTGTTTCCGTTCTGTAAATAAGTTCATTTGCATCATTTCCTTTTAGATTCCACATATAAACGAGGTCATATTTCTCTTTCTCTGTCTGACTTACTTCACTCCATATGACAACCTCTAGGTCCATCCATGTTGCTGCAAATGGCATTATTTCATTCTTTTTAATGGCTGAGTAATATTCCATTGTGTATATGTTTAGTGCCTTTTTAATCCTCGCTAAACTCACTTTTAAAAAATGTTTGGGGCTTCCCTGGTGGCGCAGTGGTTAAGAATCCGCCTGCCAATGCAGGGGACACGGGTTCGAGCCCTGGTCCAGGAAGATCCCACATGCCGCGGAGCAACTAAGCCCGTGCACCACAACTACTGAGCCTGCGCTCTAGAGCCTGTGAGCCACAACTCCTGAAGCCCAGGCGCCTAGAGCCCGTGCTCCGCAACAAGAGAAGCCACCGCAGTGAGAAGCCCGCGCACCGCAACGATGAGTAGTCCCCGCCCACCGCAACTAGAGAAAGCCCGTGCACAACAGTGAAGACCCAACACAGCCTAAAATAAATAATAATTTTTAAAAAATTAAAAATTAAAAAAAATGTTTGAACATTAAAAATTGTTTTTAAAAATGTGGTAAAATACACATAACATAAAATTTACCATTTAACCATTAAGTGTACAGTTCTGTAGTGCTAATAATCTCACTTTTTATCAGAGAGAGCAGAGTCCCTTAAAGAAATAAGGGCAAGTAAGTAGATAATAGCAGTAAGTTGGTCCCCTGCAGCAGGATGACCAGGTGTCCTCCCAATTCTTACACCTGCTGTGTCCACAGATGGAGCCGACGTGGGGCTTCTGCACACACCTGCAGCAGGCACTAAACATATAGACAATGGAATACTACTCAGCCATTAAAAAGAATGAAATAATGCCACTTACAGCAACATGGATGGACCTAGAGGTTGTCGTATGGAGTGAAGTAAGTTGGCTGGTGGGCAGACCCAGCTCAGTCGGGAGGCCCGGCGCTCAGGGCCTGGGCTCTGGCCTCTGACAGTCCTGGGTTCGAACACTGACTCTGCTTCTCCCCAGCTGGGTGGCTTTAGTCAGAGGGTCTAACCTCTCGGCTGCTGTATCCACACCTGTGAAACAGGGCTGCCATCCCCTGCCACAGAGGGTCTTGTGGACCTCAGAGGTAATCTCCGAGGAGGCACGTCATGGACACGACGGCTGCCATGGTCAGCATTAACCAGGGCTAAGCAGGGGTGACAGATGCAGCTGGAAGGCATCTCTTTCTGGTTCCCGTCCTCATCTCCAGACTGCCCGATGGTGGCTTAGGGCATAGGTCTTTCTTGAGGCTCCTTTTCATTTGGAAGACTGCCCTCCTTGACGGTTGTCCCCACCCTGACGCTTCCCAGGACCAGAGACAGGGAGTGGGGAGCAGGCCCGGGAGATCTGGTTACAGGCGGCTCAGCCTCACCTGTCTCCCTTCTCCCAAAGGCCAGGGGCTGCACAAAGGGCCATGTCACTGACCAGTGCGATGGAGTGACCAGATTGTAAGAGGGTGCCTGTGTAGTTCTCTTGTCCCCCTCTGAGGTGGGGGACAGCTTTGACAGGCTGCCCCCCCAGGGCACTCGTTTTTCCCCAGCTTCTTTCTGCATCTGCGGCCTCAGGAGTCAAGGCTGAGGCTGCCGCCTAGCCCATGTGCCAGCCCCGGCCGTCTGCTTCCCAGCGATCTGCCCCGAGACACACATAAAGCCGCCTTTCAGAGCTTCGTTCAGGCCGCTGCAGGGGGCCGGGGAGGAGTCCTGGGGTCCTCGGAGCTGGCAGACAAAGCCGCCTTGTTGGGAGGGTTCAGAGAGAGCAGGGACCCCCCCCCCCCCCCGCCCCGCCAACCGCTCCGGTGAGACCCTTCCCCTTACGGTCTCTCCAGGGTGCATGGGGCCAGCTGCTCCCAGGGGCAGGGCATCGGCCTCACTGAGTCCTGGGCGCCGGAGGGCAGAGAGGGTGGGACTAAGGGGCCTGGACCCCTGAGAGCAGGGCTCCTGGATTTGGGGGTGCTCTTCTCAACCACATAAGCCACCCGTTACCCTGGATGCTCTTAGAGCAAACCCAAGGCCCAGGAGGCTGTGGGTGACCCGGCTGAGCCCACCACCTCAGGCCCTCATTCTCTCTCTCTCCTGAACCCACTCAGCCCTTTCGGATGCTTGAACCTCAGGTCCTGGAACGTGCTGTTCCCTCTGCCTGGAATGCCCTTCCCAGCCCTTCTCACATGGCTGCCTCCTGCTCACCGTCCTCGGAGGCCTCCCTGGCTCCCCTGTCCAACCCCGCCCCCACCTCAGATCCCATTTATTCCCCCTCTAACGTCCCTCCAGGGCACAGTGGAGGTGGGGCAGCTTGTTTTCTTCACCTACAACAGTGAAGAATCTAGAGCAGCCAAGCACCTAGGACATGGGCAGTACATAATTGTCGAATAAAAGAAGCAGCCCCGTTTCTGACTTACGTCACTTACCATATGACATCACGTATATGTGGAATCTAAAATATGGCACAAATGAACCTACCTACGAAACAGAAACAGACTCACAGACATGGAGAAAACGCTTGTGGTTGCCAAGGGGGAGGGATGGACTGAGAGTTTGGGTTTAGTAGATGCAAACTATTACGTATAGAAGGGATAAACGGCAGGGTCCTGCTGTAGAGCACAGGGAACTATATTTAACACCCTGGGATAAACCATCATGAAAAAGAATATAAAAAAGAATGTATATATGTGTATAACTGAGTCACTTTGCTGTGCAGCAGAAACTAACGCAGCATTGTAAATCAACTATACTTCAATTAAAAAATTAAAAAAGAAAAAAAGAAGCAGTCCTCTTCCCCGAGGGGGCGTCACCCAGCGAGTGGAAGCAGTGGCCAGGGCTTGGAGCCTGCCCGTGTTTATCGCAAAGCTTTTCTAGGGCCTCACAATCTCCCACCCACAGCTGTAGAGTGTCACCCTTGGGCCACTCCCACCCCAGGAAAGGGGAGAGGTCCCTGTGCCCCTACCTCTGTCTCATCACCCACCCCGTCCTCTGAGTGGTGCTGAAGGGCTGGGGGCTTCCTCTCCACAGCCATGGCCGGGACATCTGTCTTCATGATTGGGGCCTGGCAGGGGCAGGGCGAGGCCCAGGGGAAGACCAGCAAAGACAAATGGGAGGTGGGAACCGGGCCCGTGCCTGTGTAACACGGACGTAAATAAATGATCATGCCAGGCATAAACAGCTGGGCTGGGGGGGTTTGGAGTCCACACGGTGATTTCTCAAACCTCAGGCAGGAGTCGGGTCAGCCGAGGTCCCAGATGGGAAGGCATCCTGTGTCACAGCCGCTTCATTACCGTCTTAACTGAGTGGCCGGCTGGGTCCCTAGGAGCCCCAGTGGAGGTGACTAACATCATGATTAGTCACAGTTGGTGCCTGAGCCCACCCTCAGGGTCAGGGTGTGGGGGAGGGGGAAGGGGGGGCAGAAGCAAGTGTGTGGGGTGCTGGTGGAGTTGTGATCATTAATAATAATAGAACAACAGTTCCCGTTTCTTGGACAGTTACCAGGGGGCCTGGCCTGGTTTAAGCTCTTTAAGTGCGTTATTTATTCCTCAGGCCAGCCTCAAAAGGTCAGTACTATTATTGGACCCATTTTACAGATGAGGAAACTGAGACTCAGAGAGATGAAGTGATCGGCTCCAAATCCAGGTCCACCTGAGTTCTAACTGGAGTTTGCAGCCACTGTGCTCTCCATTGTTACCGTGGCTCTGCAGGGAGCCCTCAGAGGCCCTGGCAGCTCTGGCCCTCTTCCCCAGGGAGGCTGGTGAACATGGCCAGTGCCGGCTGAGTCTGCACAGTCCTGGTTAAACACACAGGTATTTGGCCCCACCTAGATCCTATGGAGGCGAGATGGGTAAAGAGGAACCATCACAGAACATTTACCAGGCCTCCCCCTCGGTGGATGCAATCAGCCACCATCTCTCCAGGCCTATGGTTTTCAAGTTCCAGTGAGCATCAGAATCACACAGGTAGCTTGTTAAACAGACAAGAAGGGCCCAACTCAGGAATCTGCCTGTTTATCAAGAAACATCGCACCACCAGTGGAAAAACACAGCTCCACCATTTCAGAAGTCACAAAGGAAGTGAGCCCAGAGTGCTGTCTCATTGGTCTCCCTGAGCTTGTCCAGAACGCAGACAAGTGGGCTGGAACCACGTCTAAAATTCTGACTTGTCCTCACTGAGCTCTCCAGGCTGTCACCAGCTGGGACCCTGGAGATTCACGGGGAGGATGCTGGAGTGGCTTTCACAGCCTCACAAGCTGTAAAAAGAACATTTGAAAAGAAAGGGAACCTAGAGGTTGTGAAATCTAAGCCCTTTGTTTTACATTTGGGGAAACTAAGGTCCCTAAACTTAAGGGACCTACCGAAGGCCACACAGCACATTAGTGGTAAAGTCATTTCAACAATTTTCCATGATGTCAAGCTGCCTGGGGCAACAGGTGTCTGGGGTTCCATCCCTGGAGGGCTAGTACTTACTGCCATGTTCTCTCAGGTGCACATGAAGCCATTAAAATAAAGGGCTTTGTGTTAGCTGGGCTGATGTGTTCCAGCCTGGCAAGGGGCCTGGAATATAGAAATTGCTCAGTTAATATTTTAGGAATATGCACTGAACATCATCCACAGCAGTGGGCAAAACAGACGCAGCCCTTGCTGTTACGGGGCTCACAGCTGGTCAGACCTCTGTGGCCTGTGAGCCAGGGTGAGGACGATTAGGCAGTGGCTCCTCTTTTCCAGGGGAGGAGGCTGATTCTCTTCCTTCTCCTCACCCCTCTACGCCAAGACCTCAGTTTCACTGATCCCAGGTCAGACAGGGAACTTAATGTATGAAGCAGGTGGCATGTGAGACATTAGGGAGAGGTAGGGACTGCGGCCAACAGTGATGGCCTTTGAATCCTAGTGTTTTTCAAGAAGCATCGAGCCAGACAACGGAAAACACTGACATACCTAAAGGCCAAGTACGGCCCATGACCATGGGTTTGCCATGGCCAGCATGCTGTGTAGTACTGGATCAGGAGTCTGAAGACCAGAATTTATTGTTGGTCCTTGGCTGACTGAGTGACATTGGGTGAATCACTGGCTTCAGTCTCCTCAACCATGCCCAGAAGGACTGGGTCATGGTCACCTCTGAGGCGTCATGCCAGGAAGCTGCCGGGAAACCAGGATGGACGCCAGCAGGCAGCGAGGCTGCTGTGGCTTTAAAAGTGCCTGGACAGCCCCAGTGGCAGCAGCTAGCGGTGCGGGCCACCTGCGGAGCCCGCCACAGCTGGGAAGATTAGTCTCTTCCACTAGACAACACCCATTACCATGTTCCAATAGCCATCACTTCCGCTAGGAGAGCTGCAGATGAGATATCGATTGCACTGACCCCAGGTGAGCCCTTTCCCCAGCCTGAGAGGCGTGCAGATCAGCTCTGCACCCGGCCGGCGGCTGCCAGGGCCCTGCCGACTCCTATCCTCAGCCCCCCGCCCCCATGTGCTCAGGATCCAGGGGAAGCTGACAGCAGCCCCGCCAGGTGCACTGATCTGGGTTGGCCAAGGCCTGGGCTCTACAGGTTCTTTGCTTTCAAGAGGGAGATGGGGAGGGGGCAGTTCACATGATCAAAGGTGAGAAGGTGGGAAAGGACAGTCAGTGGAGAACCTCGAGAGTGAGGTCTGTCTGGGCCCCCGGGAGAGGGAGAAGCAGGAGGCCAGGCTGCAGGCGGGGGAGGACGGCCTGATGCCACCATTTAGGCGGGCAGTGCAAACTTTGGGACAGGAGGTGACACGACCTCAACTCCACCTTTGCCCCTTGAGAATCCAGCCTCCTCTCCAGGCAGCCTGGCCTGCTGGCAGCTCGTAAGGTCTGTTCCTTCTCCCTCGGTTCAGGCACTGGAGCACCGGAAATGGAAAGGGGATGCCCACGGGCCTGGGTCCTGGAGGTAGGCTCCCTGAGGGCAGAGGCTGTGTCTGCCCCGCCCTGCCCACCCCGCCACACCGCCCTCACCATGGCACAGGGCTGGGCGCATTGGCCACGTGAGAGGTGGAATGTCTTAGTAGAAATCAGCTGAGCGTCAGAGGCAGGTGCAGCCTCCTTCACCCATTCACTCATCTGTGGAATCCTGCAGGGCAGGAACCAATCAGAGCTCAGAGCTCTTCTCCCACAAGCAAGATGCTCTCTCTGGCCCCGGCCATCCATGGGCACTGTGACGGCGGCAGCCCAGATGGCTTGAAGCTTTCTTATTTGCCCAGCACACCCCCGTACATTTTTTAAAAGAAGAAAGGCATTCTCCTTTTCTTTTTTTAACCCTGTGATTTCCAGCAGTCTCACCATGGCACCAAGGAGCCTTCTGGGCACTGGAAAGTTTCCGTAGCTTCACCTGGGTGGTGGTTACACAGGTGGATACACAGGGAAAATTTATCAAGCTGTCCACCTCAGACGTATGCACTTTTCTGTGTGTGTACGTGTCTATGCAAGTGTATGCACGTGTACGTGTACACGTCTATGTGTATATGTGTACATGTTTATATGCACGTGTCTGTGTACGTATATTTTACCTCAACAAAAACCAACTCTATCTTCCGCCTTTGAACAGGAATGTTTTTTTATTTTATTTTATTTATTTATTTTTAAATTATTATTATTATTATTTTTAAATTTTATTTATTTATTTATGGCTGTGTTCGGTCTTCATTTCTGTGCGAGGGCTTTCTCTAGTTGCGGCAAGTGGGGGCCACTCTTCATCGCAGTGTGCGGGCCTCTCACTATCGCGGCCTCTCTTGTTGCGGAGCACAGGCTCCAGATGCACAGGCTCAGTAGTTGTGGCTCACGGGCCTAATGGCTCCGCGGCATGTGGGATCTTCCCAGACCAGGGCTCGAACCCATGTCCCCTGCATTGGCAGGCAGATTCTCAACCACTGCGCCACCAGGGAAGCCCTGAACAGGAATGTTTTGCTTCTTCCAGGGAGGCAGGAGGGGCCTGGAAGGTGGGTTTGGCTGGCCGGTGGCCTGGACCCCTCCTCAGCTCCCCAGCCACAGAAGGTGAGGGGGCCTGGGGTCCTTGCTTGACCCACCCTGCTGAAGCCCAGCCTCCCAGCACCTGACTTCTCAGGATTCCCCCAGACATGAGAAACCCCCCATTGCCCAGCCAGGAGCTAGAGGCAGGAGTGAGGGGATTTACAAACAGTAAAGAAAATAATAAAATGATAACCAAGAGGGGATGGGAGAATCCCATCATTCATTCAATACAATTTCATTGAGAGCCTCTTACCTGCTAAGCCCTGTGCTGAGTGCCAGGTGATACAGTGGTGGGCACAGCAGACATGGTCACTGCTCCCAGGGTTGCCTGCGGCCTGCAAGGAAATGAAATCCATCCCAGGAATGTCCGGGGCTGGGCATTTAAGGAAAGCTGGAAGATGTGGTTTTTAACCTCAAAGGCCAAGAAGGTCGCCCTTGTCGGGGCCCAGACTCACCAGCTCAGAGGCAGCAGCTACCAATAAACAAAGTGCACCCAACTGCCATATTGTGACTTTATAACAAAAAATTGAATGGTCACACAGACCAAGCTCGCACCGACAGCTCCTGCTCCCGGTAAGCGTGCTGCACGGGCTGGCACACCGTGGTTAGGAGCCAGGAGCCCTGAGACCCACAGCTGCTGAATAAAAAAGTGCTCCTGCAGGGTGGGCACTATTGTTATCCTGTTTTTATAGCCAAGGACACTGAGGGCCCTCAGAAATACTGAAGAAGTCACCCCAGGTCCCCAGTTAGGAAGTGGCAGAGGCAAGATTTGAACTCAGGTCTGTGTGGCCTCGCCTGTAAAATGGGGATTCCCCTCCCCGCTTCCCTCACCATGATGGTTTTCCATGGCATAAAGGAGAAAAAGAAAGGATCTTCTCACAGGCTTCCCTGGTGGCGCAGTGGTTAAGAATCCGTCTGCCAATGCAGGGGACACGGGTTCGAGCCCTGGTCCTCGAAGATCCCACATGCCATGGAGCAACTAAGCCCGTGCGCCACGACTACTGAGCCTGAGCTCTAGAGCCCACGAGCCACAACTACTGAAGCCCGTGTGCCACAACTACTGAAGACTGCGTGCCTAGAGCCTGTGCTCCACAACAAGAGAAGCCACTGCAATGAATAGCCCTCGCACCGCAACAAAGAGTAGCCCCCGCTCGCTGCAACTAGAGAAAGCCAGCGCACAGCAACGGAAGACCCAAAGCAGCCAATAAAATAAATAAATAAATAAATAAAATAAATCTTAAAAAAAAGAAAGAAAGGATCTTCTGAACTGTCCACCCAGGGCACACATGAAGGGCAGCTTTTATTTGCCTTGACCAGATTTTGTAATGCTTCCGTGCCTGTATGTGGAGTGGTGACTGAGACCAGGCTCTGTCTCCGATGTCCCGCTGGGTGCCTCAGTGGGGCCTCCAATATCCCAGGAGGAAGGGCCCCTTAAGATCCCATCCTACAAATGGAGAAACTGAGGCTCAGGGGGAGTGAAGTCCTTGCCCAAGTTCTCACAATGGAGGGGAGTAGCCAGGATTTAGCGTGAGTCTAAGTCTGGTCCCTGAGCTGGGGATCCATTCCCCGCACTGCCCTGCCGCCCTACCTGCTTGCCCACAGTTGCCTTTCGAGGATCCGGTGCTCCACTCTGGCCGAACACCTTCTCTGTACTTCTCAGAGGCTTGCTCCAGCCCAGCGCTTTCCTGGCCCATGCTCTTTTCTATTCCTTTCTTTAACACTGGCCATCTTCCCCCTACCCCTTATCTTTAAAAATTTATTTATTTTTAACAGATTTATTGAGATGCAATTTATATCTCATACAAGATTCACCCATTTTAAGTTTGTTAAGAAGCCTACTAACAATGTGGAAAATTAATTGCACAATTATGGTAAAAAGGGAGAAAATGAAGCAAATGTGCAGGTACACAATGTAAACAAATTACGTTACCTGCATGAAAACATTTTGCACATGCAAAAATGACTAGCAGGAAACTCATAAAAATATTAACCAAAACGTTTTGGTTAACATGTTGGATTCAGAATGAAATTTTTTCCTAATGATTTTCCTTAGTTTCTGTAATTTTCGATATTATTCTACTAGGACACTCTGGCTGAGCCCCGGTAAAAAATGGTGTGAGATTCCAACACCCCCATCTATACCCCAATATCTATTTGCATTTCCTGATTGAGTCGAGCTAAGAACATGCCTAGAAAAAGATCTCCAGTGTTGGAAGTGAACTGATTCAGACTTACTCAGCCTTCTGTAATGGTCTGGGGGGCAACTCCATAAAAGCCTTATAGCCAGGGGTGGGGAGATCTAGGGTCTCCCAAGGGCAGAATCTACCCTGAGAAGGCGGAATCAGTCCAGACCAGCTAACCCCTGCAATAGGATCTGCTAGCTGGGGGATGAGGTGGTTCTAGTGGCAGCTGGGGGGTATTGACTAAAACTACTGCCAATCCAAACCATTTGGCGACACCTGCATGCTCAGGTGGAGAGCTGCTGTGTACACGAAAAAGTAAGAGTTCTAACATCTCGGTGTCCAAACAACCCTACTCCAGATCCCCTAAAGTGGTGGTTTCCTACCCACTTCTCAGTGGAGCTGGGGTTAACGGTCTTGAGAGCTGGGGCAGCAGCCAGTGGCATGGGCAGGGGCTGAAGTGGAGTGACAGGAGGGGCAGGTCCTGGGCTGTGGCATGAGGACTGGATTGGAATGGCTCCTGAGCACCTACGCACCACTCCTTGGGCTTCTAGAACAGAGAAAGCCCTGAAGTGGGGGGAGGGAGTGTGTGTTCCTCAAGTTCTTTGGATGTGGCTTCTGAGCTAGTAAAGGTTGGATTGATAGTCATTCATTCAAGAAATATTTATTGAGTAAATGTTATGGACCAGACATGGTTTTGGCACCTGAGACACAGCTGTGAACCAGACAGAGCCAGTCTCTTCCCACATGGAGTTTCCTGTCTAGTGGGAGAGACATTCAACAATGCCCAGCACCCAATAAAAAATTATTAGACACACAAAGCAAATCAGTGCATAATGTCAGGTGCTGATATGTGCTATGGAGAAGAGAAAGGCAGGGTAAAGGGTATGGCAAATGCCAGGTTTAGGCTCTATAACAAGTGAGCCTCGTGGCTATCTGGAGGAGGGAGAAGGAGGTTCCAGGCAGAGCTTGGCCTGTTTGAGGAACAGCAAGTAACACAGTGGGCTGGAGCAGAGTGAGAGGGAGAGTGAAGGGAGGTGAGGAAGAGAGGGGGTAGCGAGCCAGATCATGAAGGAATTTGAAGGTCATAGTAAGTGTATCAATTATCTGTTGCAGCAAAATAAATAATGCAAACTTAGTGCAATAGAGCAGAACTTTATTTATTCATTCTCATGTACCTATAGGTTGTCAGTCTGGTGGTTCTTCTGCTGGTCTCATGTGGGATCATTTAAGCAGCTACTGTCATCTTATGGCTTGCCTGGGTCTGGAGGTTCCCATGCATTTCCATGTCAGGGAGTTGGTGCTGGCTACAGTAAGGACTTTGGATTTTATGCTGAGTGAGACAGAAGCCATGGTGGGTGGGTGTTGGTTCAACAAGGATGAGAAATTATGTGACTTATGTTAATGAAATAGTAAATGTGACCCCAGGCCAGGGTGGCCTATAGGCATTTGGATTGTATTATTGTTAAATTGAAAAAAAAAATCAACTTCCACTTCTGTCCACGAAGCAGTAAGGTGGTCTAGAATTATACTCCCATTGTAAACAATAGAAACTGGACAAAACACAAGGAACAACTATTTTCAGACATTCAACAACAGGCAGCACAGGACTGTGAAAAAAGAAAAACAAGATGAGTCCTACTATTGTCTACCTTCCTGCCTGGAGATAGTTCCCAAAATGCAGAATGGAAAAGGCAAGACAAAAAAGTCCAGTGATCTTACTGAGCTAAGAAGACAGATGGGATTTGAGGAGACCAAGGCAGCTGGAATTGATGGGACTGATGACCAGAGAGGAGGGAGTTACTAAGAGAAAGAACTCCAGTCATCTGCATAGTGTCCAGTTGAGACTTTGGCAGGTGCCACTCTCTTCAAGCAAAATTCCATGAGCATACACAAGAACAATTTTCAAGGAAAGAAAAATTACTAGGAATTTCATACAGGACTGGGAATTGTTTAAGAGTCCTCCAGCTAGAGGAGAGAGACCTCATTGACTACAAGTCATCAAGTAAGAACACCAGAAAGGCTACACCTTAGAAGTAGAGCTAAATTATCCCTAGAATAAAAACTAGAGCTGCTCTAAAAGAGCTTAAAAACAAATCTTTAAAGGATCAAACTAATCTATAAGTAACTAAACTACCTTCTCTAAAGAAGTCCAATACTCTTTAAGGAAATACAAGAAAACCCAACCATGTATTGTTACAATGCCCAGGGTCAAAGTTTTTAAATTATGAGCTATACAAAGAAGTAGGAAAAAATCCCATAGTTAAGAGAAAAATCAGTCAATAGGAGCAGACCAAGCAGTAATGGGGACGATAGAATTAACAGAAAAGGACATTAAAGCAGCCATTATGAATATGTTCCATATGCTCAAGGATGTAAAGGAAAACATAACCATGAAACTGGATATATAAAAATGACTCATATAGTGATGAAAAAAATACCTGAAATGAAAAATACACTGATGAGATTAATAGCAGATTTGATAGTGTCGAAGGTCAATGAAGTTGAACACATAGCAACAGATACTGTACAAAATGAAGCTCAGGAACTTCCCTGGTGGTCTAGTGGTTAAGAATCTGCCTTCTAATGCAGGGGACTAGGGTTCGATCCCTGGCTGGGGAACTAAGATCCCACATGCCTCCGGGCAACTAGGTCCGAGCACCGCAATTGAGACCCGACACAGCCAAAAATAAATAAATAAATATTAAAAAAAAGATACCAGAAAACTATTTAAAAAATGAAGCTCAGAGAGAAAATAGATTAAACAAAGAAGAATGAACTGAGTCTCAGCGACTTATGGAACGATTCAAATGGTCTATGCTATGTATAATTAGAGTGCCAGAAAGGAGAGGAGGGTAGACAAACAAATTTGAGGAAAAAACTCCCACAAATGTTCAAATTTGATAAAAATCCACAGGTTCAAGCTCAATGAATGTCAAGTAGAATAAACATAAGAAAACCATAACAAGGCACATCATAATCAGATTGCTGAAGATCAGCAATAAAGAGAAAGTCTGAAAAGCAGGCAGAAAAAAGACACATTACATATAGAGGAACAACAACAAAAGCTTTTAGTTACTTTGATCAAGAATAAGGGAGATTGATACAGCCACTATGGAGAACAGTATGGAGGTTCCTTAAAAAACTAAAAATAGAACTACCATACAACCCAGCAATCCCACTACTGGGCATATACCCTGAGAAAACCATAATTCAAAAAGAGTCATGTACCACAATGTTCATTGCAGCTCTGTTTACAATAGCCAGGACATGGAAGCAACCTAAGTGTCCATCAACAGATGAATGGATAAAGAAGATGTGGCACATATATACAATGGAATATTACTCAGCCATAAAAAGAAACGAAATTGAGTTATTTGTAGTGAGGGGGATGGACCTAGAGACTGTCATACAGAGTGAAGTAAGTCAGAAAGAGAAAAACAAATACCGTACGCTAACACGTATATATGGAATCTAAAAAAAAAAAAAATGGTCATGAAGAACCTAGGGGCAGGACGGGAATAAAGACGCAGACCTACTAGAGAATGGACTTGAGGACATGGGGAGGGGGAAGGGTAAGCTGGGACAAAGTGAGAGAGTGGCATGGACATATATACACTACCAAATGTAAAACCGATAGCTAGTGGGAAGCAGCTGCATAGCACAGGGAGATCAGCTCGGTGCTTTGTGACCACCTAGAGGGGTGGGATAGAGAGGGTGGGAGGGAGGGAGACGCAAGAGGGAAGAGATATGGGGATATATGTATATGTATAGCTGATTCACTTTGTTATAAAGCAGAAACTAACACACCATTGTAAAGCAATTATACTCCAATAAAGATGTTTAAAAAAAAAAAGAATAAGGGAGGACAACCTACTATGTACTAGATGCTATGCTAGACCCCTGAGCTCTACTAATACCTACTAACAGCCTGCTCTTCTATCTGTGACTCTGTTCTACAAGTAAAAATAAGTAGTAACATATGTGATAAATAAAAATTCTCAGAATTCCCTGGCAGTCCAGTGGTTAGGACTCTACGCTCTCACTGCCAAGGGCCCGGGTTCGATCCCTGGTTGGGGAACTAAGATCCCACAAACCACGTGGCATGGCCAAAAAAAAAAAAAAAAACTTCTGCATGTCTCAGCAATCCCTGGGGGGAAAAAAAAGAATACGGGAGGACACAAATCACCAAGGTAAGTAATGAAACAGGGACATTGCTATCAATCCTGCAAACAGTTAAGGATAATAAGAAAATATTATGAAAAGCTTTATGCCAATAAAATTGACAATCTAAATGGAATGGGCAAATTCCTCAAAAGACACAAATTACCCAAAGTTGACCCTAGAGGAAATGGACAACATGAATAACCCAATATAAATAAAAGAAACTGAATTTATACCTTAAAAGCATCTGCCAAGAAAATTCTAGGCCCAGATGGTTTCACTAGTGAATTCTATCAGATATTTGTGAAAGAAACATTACCAATCCTACACAGGATAAATATAAAACACATACCTTTCTTATTTTTAATCTTTTAAAAACGATATTTGACTACCTAAAGAAAAAATAGCAACATATTGTGGGTTTTTGTAGAAGCAATATATATGACAACAAAAGCACAAACTGAAATGTTCTAAGATTGTATTGTTGTAAGATTCTTATATTACACATGAGACGGTACAACATTAATGAACGTAGCCCATTGTAAACTAAAGATATATGGATACTGTAGACCCTAGAGAAACCACTGAAAAGACAAAAAGCATAGCTAATAAACCAACTA
The DNA here is from genome assembly GCF_965194825.1 of Balaenoptera physalus. NCBI lineage: Eukaryota > Metazoa > Chordata > Mammalia > Artiodactyla > Balaenopteridae > Balaenoptera > Balaenoptera physalus. Next base: position 5,868,421 of record NC_138886.1, read on the forward strand.
CTAAGAATACTCAATTAAATCCAACAAAAGGCAGGAAAATAGTTTAGAGTGAAAAACTAAATCTATAAATGGGGAAAGGTTAACAGCTATCAATATAATAGAAGATTACATAGTTGTTGAAAGTGTTTAAGAGTTTTTGATGAAGAAAACTGTTTATGATGTAATGTTAATTTAAAAGCAGGGCAAAACACTTGCTTTTAAAATACTTTAGGGACTTCCCTGGCTGTCCAGTGGTTAAGGCTTCCCACTTCCACTGCAGGGGGCATGGGTTCGATCCCTGGTGGGGGATTTAAGATCCTGCATGCTACGTGGCACGGCCAAAAAGAAAAAAGAATACTTTATCCTAAATAACTCTGTAAAAATATTTATAAGCATAGAAAAATTTGACTGAGAAGAAATTCACTAAGTATAAGCAGTGTTTATAATTGGGTGGTGAGATGATGGGTGATAGTTATTTCTATAAGATTGTATTTTGTTTTGTTTTTTAATAAGATGCAGCCCAATGATGGTTAAGGACATAAACACACAAGATTTGGGGGGTCAGCCAGGCCAGAGTCTGGTTCTTGGCTCTGTCACTTGTTAGCTGACTGAAAGCTGGCAAAGCAATTCCTCTGCATCTCAGTGGCCTCCTCCACCAAACGGAGATAAAAGCATCTACCTCAGTGTCATTTTGAAGATTCAAAGAGATAATGTGAATAAAGTGTGTAGCAAAGTGTCTGGCACAAAGTCAAGATTCACTGAATAATTTATTTGTAACCTTCACAATAAGAGGAAAACAAGTTTTAAAAACAAAATTTCTTTTGAAAGAAACTCTCCTTAACGAAGGCAATGGAGTGGAGGTCAGAACCAGGGAAGGGTCCAGAGCAACCAGCACTCAAGTCTTCCGGGTAACAGTGCTTCTGTCTGCAAATACCACAAACTCTCTCACCAGCTTAATTAAGCTCTAAATGGTAATTGGTTATGAGAACACCAGTGTCTCAGAGAATCCAAGTTAAGAAATGCCGCCAGCTTCCATGAGGCCTACCAGGATGGGAAATGGGATTCTAAACCGGACACCCACTCTTCCCATCACTCCCTTTTCCCTCTCTGCTTTTGCAGCCACAGGGCATCCCACCACGCCTAAATTCCCTTGTCCTCGCTTCTGGCCGGTTCCCTGGGCCCCATTGCTGGGACTGAGATTCTGATTGGCCCAGCTCTAGTCAGGTGCCCAGCCACGGTCCAATCAGATATGACCAAAGGGGCGGAGTCAAGTACAAACATGGCGGCTTTCGGCCGTGCTTTGTGGAGGAAGGAGGGAGGGACCCTTGTAAGCCAGGTAGACACTCCCCACCACCACCGCCACCACCACCAAATTATGTCTGTGCTTTTGTCCTCTGTGCTCAGGCTGCTCTTCTTACTTGGGTTCTTTCTCCTCCTTGATGTAGGACACTTAAGGCCACCCAGCCACGGTGGGGAAGCCTGGTGTGGTCAGTCGTGGCCACCATTCCCGGGAGTTCACTGCAGGCTGTGGGCACGACTGCTCCCAAGTTTGTCACCTAAACTCTCCTCGGTTTCCCTGGCACGTGCCACAGGGGCACAGCTGGTATCAAAATGCCAGGCTGCTGGGCTAGGGTCGACGCGGGGGGATGCTTCTGGATTCTATGCTTTTTGCTGGAGAGAGGGGTCGATTCTTCCAGATAAACAGGTTCTCTGGCAAAAGGTGGCCTTCGGCAGTGTGTAAGTCAGAAAACACAAAGGTTGGTCTAAGAAAAGCATGATTTACCACACCCACACACACACACTCTCTTACTCCTCTCTCTGCAGAAATAAACAAAAGACCAATGTATCATTTTTTTTTAATCGTCATTTTACAGCTCCTGACTGCAGCCGGCCCCCGCCCCTTCCGTTTGCTGACCACTTCTGCAGGCTCCAGGGGACCAGGGAACAAAGCCGGGGCCTGGCACCCGCACTGCACTGCCAGCCCTGGAGGACAAGTCACAACTACAAATTATCACAACAATTAGCGGCCGTACTTGGGAGATGGGCAAAGCGAGGAGGCCCAGCTCCCCATTGTCAGCCGGTTTATTTGGCAGTGACCTTGCTCTGGAGGCGATGATATTCCTTCAGCCTGTAAACCAGATTCAAAACAAAGAAAAATGTAAATTAACAATAACAACATGCACTCAGTTCAATTAATTCAGGCAGAGCTGCGCTGGCGGGGCAGCTGTTTGTTAAGATGTGTGTGGAGTTGTCTTTTTTTCTCCCTCTCTCCCTCTCCTGCCCTGGCCCCTCCTGCCCTCCAATCAGGATAATGTAATTAATTTATCTTAGGGGGAAAACATTGCTTGCCATTGTTTAAGACAAAGCGTTAAACTGGCAATGGGAGAAATGAAGAGGCCATTATGAAAACCCGGTGTGTTCGGAGCCATTTAAAAGGGTTTATAGAGTCATAAAACACAAACAGGGTGAAGGAGGCGGGGAGGTGGAGGTGACTGTCGGGCTGGAATGCATGTCTCTCCCAGTCTCGGCTCCAGGGACAGGAGGCTGGCTCTCAGAGAAAATGGTTTTGTGCTGGGGGCATGTTATCAGCGAGAGAAGAGAAACTCATGCCTTCTTCCTGACCCCAAGCCCCAGGAGAAGGAAGCTGGTGATTAAGAACCCAGAGCTGGACAGACAGGCCTTCTGGACTCAGCCCCACTGAGTACTTGTTGCTAAGCACCGTGCCCTTCCTGGGTGCCAGGGTCTGGGCAGAGTGCTTGATTTCCACGGACTCAGATCAAACTTTCCCTGCACCTGTGAGGCAGGTATGGTTAACATCCTATGATTTCCAGAAGTTCAGAAGGGTTCTGAGACCAAACTGCAGAGGCAGGATTCGAACCCAGGTCTGAGTGGCTTCAGATGGTGTGTATCACCCCACTGGGCCATGGAGATCCATGGTTCCAGTTAGACCTGAAGCTCATGTATGTGGATGTGAAGGCAGGAGCTAGCCAGGTGACCTTCTGTGGCTTCTTTCTACCCCTCGGCCATTTCCCTTGCTAACCTGCCCAGGAAAGGGGCTCCTGGTGGCTGGAGAGGGTGGGAGTGAGTGTCAGAGGCAGACAGCAGAACCCAGAAACCCGGAACTCAGGTGCCCAGGACCCTCTGTTGCTCTTGGCTGTCACAAGTGGGCCTTCTGGCCCCGCAGAGGATGGGAGCAGGCTGGGTCCAAAGCAGGCGCTGAGGATGTGGTGGGTGGAGGGACAGGAGGGTGGGGCTTGTCTAGGGCAGAGCAGTGGTCAGAGCATTGAGGTCCCAGCAGAGCCTGCTCCCCACACCTGGAGGGTCTGAGGACCCATCAGGGCCCAGAGCTTCTCACCTGAGGGAGTTGATGTTGATGAAACCAGTGGCATCAACTGGCTCGTAATCTCCCTGCACATTCATGCTGCAAAAGAGTAGGAGCTCGTCAGCATCCCCCGGGCCTTGGCCTTGGCATCCAAGGGACCTCAGCCTCACAGACACTCAGGCATTTCCTCAGTGTTGATCCAATACTCCCTGCACTTTGGCTTTTCATGCCATTCCTTCCAATTCAGGGAGCCCTACCCTGGGCCGGGGATCACGCCGGGGCTGGAGAGCAGGGAGCCACATCCCTGCTACGCAAATGGGCAGGTTGGGTCCTGGTCCAGCCAGCGCCAGCCCAGTGAACTCCTCCCACGAACCAGAGCACTGCATCTGTAACCTCAGGACATGCACTGGAGCCAGCTCTGCCCTCGGGCTGTGGAGGGCTTTGACGAGTGCCGAGGAACAGCTGGTGATGTCCAGTGGCCTGAAGGCCTGGGAGGCCAGGAGTTACACACCAAACAGCCTCAGATGTGCGTGACGGCATCCCTCAAGCTGCAGAGAGGCCCCAGCAGTTAAGATCTGTCCGCGAAGTCTTTTTCACCTTGTTTGCCCATTGAGTGAGACCGAGTCTAATCCAGCCTCAAACATGGGCACCCACCCCATGCCAGCTGGTTCTGAAAAGTGCCCAGTCAATCCCTGCTATACTCAGTGGAACAGATTTTTTCCCCCCATCTGCAGTTTCCATCTTCCAGGTTCGACAGCCTTCATTTTTTGGGTGTTCTCACTTAGCTGCGCTTTGGAACCCTTCTCAACCAGTCAGTCAGGTCCAGCCGCCTGGGTGAACATCCCGGCTCCACCCCTGCCACAGACCTGGGTGAACATCCCGGCTCCACCCCTGCCATAGACCTGGGTGAACATCCTGGCTCCGCCCCTGCCATAGACCTTAGGGCAAATATTCTTGCTCTTTGAGCTTCAGTCTTTCACTTGTGAGATGGGGCTCTCAGCCTTATCACTGGCTCCACGTGAAATGATGTAGCTGCCACCTGGCACCAGGTAAGCACTCAGTTTTACTAACATCATTCAGTCACTCATTCATTTACTCAGGTGTTTATTAAGCACCTACTACCTGCCAGGCACTGTGCCAGGTGCTGAGGAAACAAGAACAAAACAAGAACAGCACCCACGTGGGGGGCAGGTGGTGGTGGGACGGCGATTGCAGACATAAGCAATCAATCATCCATCTGCCTTCGACAATTACGACTGTGATATGCTCTTTGAGGACAAGTTCAGGGCGCTGTGGTCTCAGATCTGACTCCACGAGGCCACCCTCTGAGCCCCCTGGGGGAAGGGGGTCCCTCCCGTTTCTCACGGGCCCCTTGTTGCGTCCTGCCCTGAATCAGCCCCTTGTCTTCATGTCTGCAGAACTCCAGCCTCAGGACAAAGCAGTCTCAAGGTTCGATGACAAGGAGGTGGCCTGTCCCCTCAGGAGCCTTCTCCAGAGAGGTGAGATCGGGGAGGAGGAGGGCAGAGGGGTTCTGCCATTTTTCTGAGACCCTGAGGCTGTGCCTCTGACTGGCTCTTTGTGGGCTGTGGGCTTTGTACAACAAACGGGGTCTCTGCGCCTGGCTGCCCTGCAGCTTGTCGGGACTTGGGCTCTGTGCCTCCCCCTGCCACGCCCTCACCCTGACCTTCAGGGGACCTTGAAGCTGGATCTCCCACGCTCTCAGTGCTCCCTCCTTTTCACCTCCACTGGCCCCTCCAAGGCTCAGGTGGCTGAAGCCACCAGGAATCAACTAGCAAGCTCCCCGTGAAGGGAGAAGATGTCAGACATCCGAGGGGCTGAGCTCGGCACCCCTCACCAGGCAGGGGAAAGGCTAGACCCACCTAAAGCGTCAGCCTCCTCAAATAGCTTTTACAGACCTTGCTGGGGTGATAAACGAAGCTTCACATGACCCCGCCCTGAGCCTCCACACCCCCATCCCAAACCATCGCATGGGCTTCGGACTCCTGGCCTCGCTCCCGCTGTCTGAGGCGCTCGTCCCATTTGGAAGGGCCCCTGCGCTCAGCCCAGGGAGAAAGCAGGGCTTGGATCCCCTTCCTGCCCCCCCCCCGTGTGCATCCGTCCTTTCACCTCCATCTCTCACGAGTCGAAACAAACTCTGCCACCCCCTTGCCCCCAAACAGGCCCTTCAGACCACCCCAGCAGCCCCTGCAAAGAGAGGCCCACATCCAGGGACAAACTTGTCCCACGGGACTGCTGAAGTATTCCCAGAGGTGTTTCTCGGGAACCAAAAAACCTCTTTTAAAATCTGTGGTTTTGGGGGGTAGGGGGTACCGGTGGAAAAAGAGTTTACAATGATTTTTTTTTTTTTTTACCTCCCCTGACGGTCTACAGAAAACCTCTGTGCTTTTATTTTTGTTCATTCGAGTGGCTCTGACCTGCTCTATAATTACGGTACTTTCTACCTACTGTGCCGCGGCATTTCCAGTTCTGCTACCTCTCGCGGTTTCCTCGCTGGTCCCTGTGACGCTGTCACTCAAGGGCTTTCAAGTCAGCGATGTAGAAATCAGAAAGAAAAGGGAAATGGTCGGAGACACAGTGAGAATAAATGCTCCTGCTTTTCTCTCTTTTTTTCCCCTTTCCCTTTTTACTTTATTCATTTAATCTCCCTGAGTGAGACTGTAAGGCTTAATGAAGGGTTGGACAGATTATTAGAGGCTGTTGATTTGGAGGGGGAGGGAAGAAAGAGCCAGAGAGAGAAAGAGAGAAGATAATTTGACATTTACCCCGACTGATCTAAACTGATTCGGTTATATTTATGGCTTCTAAAGTGTTTAGGAAGATTGAAGGGGGGAGAGAAACGCAACACGGCAAAGAGAAGGGAGAGAGGAAAATAATATTGACCGCTAAACAAAACTCGTACTGTAATTCCTGACCGTCTTCCGGGAGGGGAGAGCTGGCCTCAGCCTGAGCCAAGCTGGACCTGGGACTTGTATCAGGTGGGGCTGCCTGTTCCCACCTCTTGTTTGGCCAGGTGGACTCCAGAGGGAACACCTTGCTCCTCGGTCAAGGCCAGTCTATCATTCAGGATGCAAACACAGGTGCAGCTAATAGGCAACTGCTACCTTGGACCCAGCCCGCCAGGGCTCCCCAGCCTCTCCCGCATCCTTTCAGCGCCCTCAGCCTGGCCCATCGGGGGGCAGCTCCTCAAGGTTCCCTCCTGGCTCCCTCTCATCCAACTCTGCCGCTCCCCTGGGCTGTCTCCTCTTGGCCCCATCAACCAGTGTCCTCAGACCACGTTTCTCCTCAACTCTAGCCCTGTGTGTCCTGTGGCCGACTATAGTTCTTCTGGCCTATCTCAGAGAAAACTCATCCTGCAGATGTCCAAATCCAAGTGCATGATTCCCCCCCCCCAATTCCCTCAACTCAGTCATTGCCACCAAAGTGTACCCAGAGGCTCGTGCCAGAAAACCCAGGGTGGTTCTGAACTTTTCCATCTCCCTCCCCATCCAAGCCCTTTCAATCCCACCTCCTAAATATGTGCCAAATCCATCTGCTGCTCTCTATTCCCAGAACCAGCAGCCTGGTCCAAGCCACCAGCGTGTCCCACGGGGAGCCCTTGTGTCCACCCTTGCCAGTTCCCACCTCCCTCAAATCCAGAGCAGCAAGAGGGGCCTCAAAAACCCACAGGTCTGATGTGTCCTTCCCTTTAAGATCTGGCTCCAGGACCCTCACACTCTGGAGTTCTTGTAGTGCCTGGGATGTTCTGGGTTCTTCCAAGGCTCAGAACCTCCGCACAGGACCGTCTCTCTGGAAACTCTCCTGCCCCCTCTCCACCTGGTTCACTCCTTTCTTTTGGAGACCAGCTCAGAAATGATTTCCATGAGGAAACTTCCCCACACCCCCGTTATTATACCCAGCCCAAGTATCCTGTATCTCCCCACAGCCCGGCACCTCCTTCCCTAATCCTGCACTCGGGTGATCCTTTGATTGGGGCCTTTCTCCCCATCTAGCCTGTACATTCCATGAGGGCAGAGGTGGTGTGGATAATCTTCAGGACTGTCTCCCCCATACCCTACACGTGCTTGGGCATATCTTTGCTGAGAAAGCCAGTCGGAGGAGATACTGGACATGAGGGTCTGTGCCCAGCTGGGGGCAGGGGTGGGGCGCCTACCTCACCAGCTCCTCGTTGTAGAGGGACAGTGGGGACTCCCGGCCGAGGATGTACACCTGGCCCTTGAAGACGGACACCCGCACTTTCCCTTCCACGTGCTCCTGGGACTTGGCGATGCAGTGGCGGACAAATTCACACTCGGGGCTGTGCCAGAAACCTGCAGGGAGGAAGAAGCGAGGGTGCTGGGGAGGCCCACCGTGTGCCTGCCTCGGGCCAGGACGTGGGGAGGACTGGGGTCCAGGAAAGGCACCCTGCGCCTCACCCCGTCATGGCAGACGTGAGCCTGGGAGGGCAGTCCCGCATCTGCCTTGTTCACTGTGGAGTTCTGGCACGACATGCACTTGTAAATGGCAACAGTGAGGACCAAGCCCGCCTGCCCCTGTCCTGTGACCTTGTAGGGCTCCTGGGGGTAAGGAGGCATCCTCTACACCCTGCAATGCAGTCACTCCCTAAGGGTCAGGAGGAGGGGATCTAACCTGCTGCTTCACACCACAGACATTCAGTGGTGAAGGGACCCCATCCTTTGCCCACAGGGGGCTCAGTCTTATCACGGCAGCAGACAGTTGGGCAGGAGACCTCAAGCAAGACTCAGACATATGTTACCGGGGCCGAGGAATGGGGGTGCCCAGCTGGGTGGTGGGTTTGGGGTCAGAAAGACCAGGTGTGTGGGGCCTTCACCTCTCTGTGCCTCTGTTTCCCCATCTGTTGAGTGGGGATGACACTGCCTCGCCCTCCCAGGACTAGCAGGCTTATTGTGCATGGAGGCCCTGGGCTCAGGGGCTGCTGTGAACGCTGCTGGGAAGAGCCCCACCCCTCAGGATGGGCAGACCCCTTGGAAACAAGTGACCTGTCTTTAAAATACTGCTAATATTTTCACACGCAAAGATTTCTGCAGATGAAGCACAGGCACCATGCTAATTCTTTACCTGGAACAGCTCTTTGAATCCTCCCAGTCGCAGGAGAAAAACCTCTCTTAGCCTCTTTCTTTTCTGTGTGAGGAAGTTAGGCTCAGGGTATTTGAGAGACTCTTCCACGATCACACAGGCTGTAGTGGGGGGCCTGGACCTGACCTCAGTCGGCCCAAGTTCTAACAACTGTGCTTCATATGATCATTTTGAAGCTTTCCCGTCTACAGCTGCGACATCCCCGAGCTGCCTAAGAAATGCGCTGCCCCCATCCCCCGTTACCCATATCTGTCCCCCAGATCCCTCGGGCCAAAGAGGGCCACGTGCTCAGTCCCCCGTCTGCCCAGGGTCTTGACGGTGGCTCCTCTCAGTTTCTGCCGAGGGCAGGGGGGCCGTGGCCAGGGTTGGGGGAGGGACAGAGAGAGGGGTAGGGTTTCTCTGAAACGGAGCCGGGAAGGTGAGCCCACCTGGGCAGCTGTGAGGCCAGATGGTGCGCGATCTCCTGCCCTGATAAAGGGCTGGGTCAGCCCCGGCTCTGTGGCTATTGTTGGAAGCCCTGGCCTCCAGGGGCACCTGCTGAGGCCCTCCGTGGGAAAGGGGAGCAGGCCTTCTCCACGATGGGTCCGGTGGCTTCCAGACGTGGGGGAGGGACGGGCAGGGAGAGAAGGGGTTGCATCCTCACTCTCCGATGTCCTGCCTTTCGAGTTCACCTCTGGTTCCACCTTGACAAGCCACATGATCTCTTTGTGCCTCAGTTTCCTCATTTGCACAAGGAGGTAATACCAACCATTCTCCGGGGGGGCGGGGGTTGTGTGGATTCAGTGAGAGTTTTTGCTTTCAAGATTTGAACGTGGCCTCTGCCAGCCCTCACTGTATACAGGGAGACAGACACCCAGAGAGGGAAAGAACCTTTCCAAAGCCACACAGCGAGATCCAGAGTGCTCCTGACTCTAGCCCAGAGCCCCGTGGGAGGGGACACTGATGGCACCCCCCACCATGCCCCAGTGGCTCGGCCATCTTTCTAAGTCAGGATAATTAGACCATTAGGTTCCCAGGTGGGAAGAGAGGTGGGAGATGGAGCCAGAGATACGGGGGCAGAGACCTCTGTGGGAGTGCCTGGCCTGGGCTTTATCTCAGGATCTCTCCCCTCCCGCCATGGGGGCCTTGTGCTCAGATTTCTCTTCCCAGCAGACCCAATCTAGGGTGGAGGGCAGTGAGTCCTGAGTGCGGCACTGGGGAGAGCCTGCGTGTCCCAGGCTGGGGGATGCACAGTGGATGGGGCCTGGAGCTGGGCCAAATTCTGTACTAATCAGGCCGACAACCCTCTGTGCATTATACCCATTTTACTGCCGAAGAAACTGAGGTGAGGGGAGAGGTGAGCTATACCCCCTAAATGAGATGGCTCTTGAAGCTGGGGTCCTGCCAGAATGACCCTGTGGGGTGAGGCCAGTGTGCTCCTGGAGGGAGGGGGTCTGTATAAACCTCATACAGGCAGATCAGGAAATTTGGGCGTGGCGTGAGAGGAGGGGGAGACAGTGGTCACAGTAGTCAGGGCAGCTAGGAGTGGGACCGAGGCAGAAGGGCTTCCCCGGGCCTCAGTCTCCCTTGGCCCCGAGACCACAGGGGCTCCGAGGAAGCTGAGTGCCATGGCACAGTGGTGGCTCTATAACTGGGGAGCTAGACAGAATGGAGAGGGGACCTGGGCCCGTGCCTTTTATTTTACAGGAGGGGAAACCGAGGCTCGGGGAGGAGACAGACCTACTCAAGATCATAAAGCCAGCCAGAGGCAAGGCCCCATTCTCCTGCGTCCACGCTCGGAGACCATGCCAGGCACTGTCCTGGAGGCTTTGCAAATATCCATGCATTGAGTCCTCACTGTAAGACAGGCAGAATTATCCCCATTCTTCAGATGAGGAAACCAAGGCACAGGGAGGTCAAGTAAGTTGCTCAAGCTAATCCCTGCTCTCTAACCTTTATGCGTCCCAAATGTGAGAAATCCCCTCAAACAGACCCTCTGAGCTGTTGGGGGGTGGGGACAGGCTGCTGCCAGAGGCCGACCTTCACACCTGTGGGGGGCCTGGACGTCAGGGGCACCTGGGCGAAGTTCATGTTAATAACAACTACCTGGGAGGAGCCTCCACTCTGAGATTTTATTTCCTTTTAAACCTAATCACTGTAACATTTGGGGATTTAGAGGGCTCGGTGGGTGACAGCAAGGACTCAACCCAGGCAGCCTGGTCCAGGGATGCCAGCCCCACGCCAAGGGCCAAGCTGTGCTCCTGACACCCAGGGCTGCCGTGTACACACCACTGCGCCCCTTGATCACCCCTTGCTAATGGCCCCAGCCCAGCTTCCTACCCACCTCGGATCTGCTGGAGTGGCCGAGAACTTGGCCTCTGAAGCCGGCCTGTCCTGGGCTCCAAGCCACTGCTCAGCAGCTGTGAAACCTTGGGCAAGCGTCTTTATCTCCCCTCTGTGCAGCTAAGATTAGATAATACCCGTCAGTGCCCAGCTCAGGGCTGGGCAGCAAGAGAGGTGGCAGCTGATCTAGTGTGGGGAGGGAGGCTGGCGGCCCGGCCCCCCCTCGGCCTCCACGGATGCCCCCTGGCCAGGTGCTGTCCCCCCATCGCAGCCTGCCGCGTCTTAATGACTCTCCCGCTTTGTAACCAAAATCCACCTTTCAGTGTGGAAACCCCGCTGAGCAAGAGAGCCCGCAGGAGACAATGTTATTTAAACACCTGTCTGTACCTGGGAAAGGGGGAACTGGGCTTCAAAGCTCCTGGGAACAATGGGAGGGAAAAATAATGCCAGCCAATAACCACCATGTCCCCTTGAAATCCCGAGATGAGTTCCAGCGATTAGGAGGTTTCAGAGGAAACAAAACCTCCAAGTGGGGGACGAGGGGAAGAGGTGAGGGCGGTGGAGGCTTCTACCAGGCAGTTACTATTACTATGAACTTTCCTGGGGTCCCTCTGACATCCAGGCCCCCATAGACGGCAGCCTGTCCCCCCCAACAGCTCAGAGGGGCTGTCTGATGTGATTTCTCAAATTAGGGAGATGTTAATGTCATAGAATAGAGTCAGCCCTTTCTGGAAAGGGCCAGATAGTAAATATTTTAGGCTCTGCAGGCCATGTGGCCCCTCTAGCAACTACTCTGCTCTGCCAGTGTAGCTCTGAAGTAGCCACAGGCAACATGCACACGAATGAGCAAGGCGGTGCCCAAAAAACTACTTATGGACACTGAAATTTGAATTTCCTATAATTTGCACGTGCCATGAAATAGTATTATTTTTTTAAAAAATTTCCCCAAGCACTGAAGAATGTAAAAACTAGTCTTAGCTCATGGGCTGAACAAAAACAGGCAACGGGCTGGATTTGGTCACCCCTGTTATAACGTGTGGGATGGATTTGGAGTCGGGAGGACTGGATTTCTACTCTGTGACAGCAGGTAAGGCACGGAAACTCAGTCTCCTCACCCGTAGAATGGAGCCCAGCCCACACTCCACACATGGGCTGGGCATTCGGCCGTCCCGGTGGCTTCCCAGTGGGGATCTGGCCCAGGCAATGCCCAGGCCTGGGGCCCCGTTCTCGGTCAAGGTAGGCTTTCCCTTGCTTGAGGCAGTTCATGTAGCGGCTCCGGGTTCTGCCTGGAAACAGGCTGACCTGGGCTCAAACCCAGCTAGGCCACGTCCATTTGTGTAACTTTATATAAGCTCCTTTTGCTCGGAGCCTCAGTTTCTGGCCGCAGCTCTCTTAGGAAACTTGGGAAGCCCCCTAGGATGACTTGTGTTCCCACACAGCGCCAGGTACCCGGCACGTGCTGGATAAAACTTGGCAGCCATAGGCATGACACAAGATGCTTGCCTGGCCCTGCGGCCATCATGCGGGTCGCAGGTGGCGGAGGCAGCGGGACAGCCTGGGGAACTGGTGCATTTCCCTCCACACCGTGTGAACAAGGCAGGTCCCGACGTCCCCTCCTCGCTTCCTCGCCCCCTGCCCTCTCTCCACCCCCTTCACCCTGCATCTTCCGGGCTCTCGAGCAAGTGGCAGTGGGCAAGGCGGGACGGGAGGAGGGTGCCCCTGGGTGAGGGAGGGGAGGGGAGCAGCTGCAGGGTCTACGCACCCGTGTACACCAGCTCGGCGAATTTCAAGCCCAGGCCTTGTTTGATTTTTCGCACTTCCCGATCCATGGTGAAGGCCTCGATGTCTAAATGCGCGTGGTAAAGGATCGTCCCCGCTGGGGTCTCGTAGATACCTAGCCATTTTTCCAGGCAGGGGGAGAAGAAGAAAAACGAGAGAAACGCATGAAACCCAAACTGTCAGCAAATGACAAAAAGAAAAAAAATAATAATGACTCGTCTGACAGGAGACAAGCCAGTCGGACCCATTCACTCCCAGCTTGCTGCAAAATGCATCCGTCATTATATTCATGCTGGGGCCACGACAGTCCACTCTGCAGCTTGTGGAGAAAATGTCTAGATGCCCCCCTTTGAAGAGGCCCTCAGACGTTGGAAAATGACAGGGTTTCAGAGCTGCTCCCCCCCTCCTTCCCAACTCGTGCCCACCGGCCCGCAGCTGAAAACCTGTAATTAAGCCGAGTCTGGTCGAGCCCAGGGCCCCGGATGTCCCTTCCTGCCTTCCACCAGGGAGCCAGGGGAGGGGACGGCTGTGCACACGCATGCACGCGCGTGGACGTGTGCCCACACATGCCACCTTCAGCCGGCGGCTCCCCTGCAGCCGTGTCTCTGCAGAGAAATCCTGACCGCCTTGGTCACCTGTGCTGACCCCACTGTACAGCCAGGGAAACTGAGCCCTGGAGGAGAAGGGACTTGGCTGAAGTGGAGCTGGGAACTGAATCTAGGCCCCTGAGTAGCGCTGTCTGCTGCCCTGTGGACCAGCAGGTGATGGGGGCCAAACCCAAAAGGTCACGGGAAGACGGTCTTGCTAGGTCCCCTCCCCATCACCTCAGGCCCAAATCCTCCATTTGCTAAACAATCTGCTTGAACCGCATGGTCTCCAAGTGACAAGGGGCGCCTGGCCCTGGCTGAGTGTAGCCCTGAGAGGAAGGTCTTATAAGTAGCACCACCCCAGATTTGGGGGCACTAAGGTTCCAAGAGGCAGGATGGCCCCCGGGCACATGGCCGGGCTCCCTCTTCCCAGCAGTGCAGCCTCGTGAATGAAGTTCGGATGAGCACCTTGGATAAACCTGCCCCGTGTCCGCTGTCCTGATGGAGGGGTAATAACCGCCCCATCCCCACAAATGCCACCCCCCAAAGTCCCTTTCTTCCCACCACATAACGTTAACAGTGTTAACGGGGCAAGTTTTCAGTTATCCTCAAAATTTACCACCATCGTCTTTCCACAGAAAGGATTTGTACGCCCAGGTTCATGGCAGCATTATTCACAAGAGCCAAAAGGTGGAAGCAACCAAAATGCCCATCAACAGATGAGTGGATAAACAAAGTGAGATAACTACATACAATGAAATGTTCAGCCTTAAAAAGGAAGGACGTCGGGGCTTCCCTGGTGGCGCAGTGGTTGAGAATCTGCCTGCCAATGCAGGGGACACGGGTTCGAGCCCTGGTCTGGGAAGATCCCACATGCCGCGGAGCAACTGGGCCCGTGAGCCACAACTACTGAGCCTGCGCGTCTGGAGCCTGTGCTCCGCGACAAGAGAGACCGCGACAGTGAGAGGCCCGCGCACCGCGATGAGGAGTGGCCCCCGCTCGCCGCAACTAGAGAAAGCCCTCGCACAGAAACAGAGACCCAACACAGCCACAGGGGTGGGGCGGGGGTGAGTCTCTCATCTACAAACCCCCGATATCCTGGTCTCGGGGGACATGCACATCAAAGAGACCAGGAGCTGATGTGATTACAATGTGCCTGTCCTGTTTCACTTGTGTGGCCGCAGCTCTTGGGCCACCTCTGCTGTCCTGAATCAGTTGTGGGAGTAAATGCCTCCCCAGCAGGAAAACACCCACATCCCCAAGTTTATGCACCAGGCCCAAGCCCTCGATTCTCTGGGGAGTTCCTCCGGCCCTCACTAGGCCTCGTCGTCACCCTTATAAACGTGGTTCAGACAGGCTCCGTCATCCACTTCTGCAAAATGGCTCAGAGACACAACCCAGAAAGGGCTTAGAAAGGTTGATGGGGTTGGAGTCAGATGGGTGGCCGAGAAAATGACAGCATAAGAGGGGGGGTGCAGGGACACAAAAAAACCTATGAAAAGCAGACAAGAATTCAGCGCAGGATTTGGGGCTGCTCCTTGTGGGGACAGTATGGTGCCACAGACAAGTGGCTCCCAATGGCCCCAGGTCACTGAGAAAGGCCTGACGGTTCAGCAGTCTGTTTCCAAAGATAGAGATGTGCAGAACTTTTGGAAATATCTGCCTCCCCAAAATGGCAGAAATGACCGCAACGTGAAAGGAGCAAGTTTTCAATTATCCCATAAACTTTATCACCAAGAGCCACCAAAAGCAAGACAAGAACAAAGCCCTATTTGTCTTCTCATCCTAGTATATACTAAGAACGCAATAAATGTTGGACTAGAAATGGGCCTTCTGATTCCTCCTCATTATTACTTTTGCCGCATTTTGGAAAAACTCAGAAACTTCCAAAGCCTTCCTTATGCTGGCACACACACTCACAACGGCAGGCCAATAGCAGGGGCCCTCCTCATTTTCAGCTCCTGGAGAACCTAGCTGTCTCCCTGCTCTCCTGTCCTCATCTGGCCAGCTGTGGGCAGGGTGCAAGCTGTATTTGTAGGGCCAGAGCTGTAGACCAGAAGTCCCTCGCAACTTACACTTTTACGGAGAGTGCACAGCTATGTGACCTTGGCCCACCTCATTCCCCTCTGAGGCCCCGGCCACCTGTCTGGAAAAGGAGAAGGTGGCAAGTGTCTGCTGCTTTTCCTTCTAACTTCCGCCGAGACCTGCCTGAAGGTGAGCACGCAGACACGGTCCCCCAGTGCGTACTGGTGGGTGTGTCTCTGGAACGCTGTAGCCATCTCCCAGCATCACTTCCCCGCAGTCCAGAGAGGGAACAGCACCGGTGGTTTGCAGGGCGAGAGGACACCCATGCTTTCCATCGAGGAAGAGCTATGCTTGCCCTAGGGCCCCCCACTATCGCCCCACCTTAGAGGCTCCCCAGGAAAAGAGCAGAGAGCGCCTGGCGGGCAGAGTCACCCATTCTTGAGCCCTTAGAACCAGCCTCACAGCGGTCAACCCTCCAAGGCCGCCGCAGGAAGAGTCATAGGCAAGAAGAAAAGCCGCAGCCGTGAAACACACCAGCACAGTTAATATTCCTGTTCCTTTTCTTAGAAGGTGTTAAAGTTAATTGTGACTGATCAAAAAGCTTGTTTTCAGGTTGCTGCTGTCATGTGTGTGTGTGTGTGTGTGTGTGTATCTTAAAGATCTTCCCTCTCCTCTCCATGGGGGTAGGGGGTACAGATGATTTCTGTGTATTTCTTCTGGAAAAAAAAAATGACTTTAAAAAAACCAGTGACAGAAACCTGATGCTAAAAGACGATGGATTTGGGGCTTCTGACAGTCGGCATACAAACCACTGCGCAAAAAGAAGGAGGAAATGACAGGTGAGTCTCGGTGTCGCTGTGGAAGAGACAGCAGACATCTTCGGAGTGACACGCGCAGCGGATTCAAGTGTCTATTTTCATCTCTCCGTGTTTACAGGAAAAAGACAGAGGTGTCAGCGGTTCTCCGTGGAGCAGCTTCAATCACACCATAATTACTGCCAAGGAGCGGGTGGGGAAGAAGGGCGAAGAGCTGGGGGGTGGCCGAGGTTGGGGGAGAGTGGACCAAAGAGGAAGAGGAGGGGACCAAAACAGCTGCCGCCGCTTAAATCCTTCTCATCTGTTCCTGAGGCTGCCAGGTTAGCCCAGATTGAGCAATTTGGCAGAATGGAGTGGGACCCGCCAACTCGGCTGGGGGGCGGGGGTGGGGCTGGGGGCTAGGGCACCTGGACCAGAGCCTCTGATCCTTTGGGAAAGCAGTATCCAGAGGGAGGGATTTGGAAAGGCCAGGGGCAGGGAGCTTGGCTGGAGCCCAAGGGCTCCCCTCTTGGGTACCAGGGCCAAGGATAGAGGCGGTTGCCATGGTGAGGCGGAGGCAAGTCCTGGTGGGGCTCTAGCTATCCTCTATGCTCCTGGTACCCCGCAGGCCCCATCCCGGGAATCAGGGCAGGCCTCTGAGTCTGGCCATTCCAGGCTTCTGGGAATGCAAACACCTTTGCTTCACAGGTCTCCCTCCACTCTGGAACATTCCATCTGAGTGGAGCCTCTGGGAGGCCTGGACAGGTGGGTGGCAACCCTTGTTCCTTCTTAGCCAGAAAGTGGAGGAGTAAGGAGGAAGTGAGGGAGGACGGGAGAGTGGGAGAGAGATGGGAAGGGTGGAGGAAAGGAGGGAGTGGAAAGGAGGAGTGGAGGGAAGAAGAGAAAGCAGGCAGAGAGGAGGGGGCGGAGGGAGTCGGCAGAGGGAAGCAGTGGCAGCAGGCAGAGGTGAGCCCCACAGGGCAGGGCTGGGAGGAGAGGAACCAGCCGGAGAGGAGGTGAGGGAAGGACCAGCGCTGGCTCCTTCCCTGCTTCCCTCCTGCCTTCCTTGCCCCCCTTCTCCTCCCCACTGATCACATTTACTTCACTTAATTAGCCCCCCTCCAGAGTTAAAAAGATAATGTGATAATGACGATGTGAGCAGCCACAATACAGCAAAAGCTACTCCATCTGCAGCTTCCCCAGCCCCCGGCCCGCTGACCCCATGGCCCCGAGTGCTGCCGACCCGGCCACCCCACACCCAGGGCACTAGCACTGACCAACTTCCTACCCATCCACCGCCACCCACCCCCACCCCAAAAAACCCCAAGCCCTTAACGAATTTCAATTGCGAGCTTTGTAAAATCAATACAAATGACATTTTCCCCTTGTATACCAAGGTACAAACAATAGCATTTTCCTGCTGTGCCCTCAATATAATTGACAATTAACAGCTTCTCCCGTGACCGTAGACCTGTGGGTGAATCCACATCGTCCTCATTTATTGCCCCCACCCCCTGCCTTTCTTTCTCACAGTGAATTATTGGGAGTGGAGAAATAAAAAACAAGATCTCCCCCTAAAATTATGAAGCAAGTTTCTTTTCTCACCCCCCCAACCCAAGTCAGAAAATAGGCAAGTTAGAACTTCCAGATGGAGATGGTGAGATCACCTAGTGTGCCCACCTTTGTTGGTGAGAGTCGTAGAGAGGGAAAGCAACTTGCCTAAGGTCACACAGCAAGTTCTTGGGACTTAGAACCCTGGTTGTCTTCCCCAAAGACTGTACCACTCTCAGGCTAAATTCTATGCTTTTAGGGACAGCCCCCCACAGGTACACACACAGTACCTGGGCAGAGTGAGGGCTGTGCTCCAGGAATCTTTTCCTCAGGTGGGTGGTCAGAAGCCAAGGGAGTTGGAACTGAGTGCTAATCTCATGACTCCCACCTTCAGTGGTGATGACGCCCCCAGTTCTGGGGAAAAGGTAGGAAGTCTACCATCCAGGCACAGCTCCTGCTATGGGTCAACAGGTCTCTGATCTGCACCACAACCCATTTCACAGATGAAGAAGTTGAGGCTCAGAGAGGCTATGTTGCTTTCCCAACGGTGATGGAGCCAAGATGGGGAGTCAAGTGTGGTAAACAGGGCCTGGCCCCTGACACCAGCCCTTCAATGTGCCCCCCCAAGGTCTCCAGGGGGTCAGTCAGCCTCAGACCCAACCCACCACCCAGCTGGCCACTTGGGGCTCCTCCTACCTTCTCTACCTTTCCCGCTGGAAGGCTCCCACTCCACTCTATTCCACGTTCTACCAGTTGAAGCCTATTCTCCTGCCACCTCTTTCAGGATGTCTTCCCAGATTAGCCCAGTTCGCGCCTTTATGACTACCTCCTTCCGTTCAAGTTCACTTGCGTGCCATTTCACAGAGTAACCTCAGGCCAGTCCTTATCTTTTCATTGTCAGCAGCACTGATCTACATCCACAATCAATTAGTGATGCCTGCCTTGGGCATGGGAGGGACGTGACAGTAGGTGCAGAGTGGGCATCTCTGAGCCACTCAGACGGTACCCAGAGGGCATAGGCTGCCTTTGCCCTTTCAGCATCCCTCTGGAGCTGCTGCCATTTATGAAGTTCCTCCACTGGGCCACTTCCTGCTATTACACATGGGCTAGAACCCGGATCTAGCAGAGTTCAAGCTCTCAGCCCTCCACTCCATGCCTCTCTGTGTCTGGACATCAGTCCTGGTCCCGGTGCCTGTGAATTTGAGCCTTGGTTTCCCTGCCTGTAAGATGAGGGTGCTGGTCTCTGGCTCCCCAAGGTCCCTCCGGGATCTGCCTGGGATAGTTTGCATTGTGCTGGCTCCCAAGGGCAGACTGAGACAAAGGGACATTTAATCAGATGTTAATATAGGTAAGATACAAAGGTAAGTGAGGATAAAAGGGAGCAGCTAATTAGTAATATTGTTCTCCATAGTAATATTGTTCTCCACAAGGCCTTCCCGAGAGCGTTTCAATTAGGTTGTTTCTCACAGAGTGTATGTGTGTCGAAGAGGAAAAAACACACGAAAGAGGCAAAGCCACTTTCATTCCTTCCTCCCCTTTTGAGATAAATTCAAACAGGTCAGAGCCAGAATGATCCAACTCCCATCCCCATGCCTACCGCATTACACCTGGGGAAACTGAGGCCCAGAGATAACAAGTCCAAGGTCATCTAGCAAGGCACAGCGAACCTGGCATGAAAGCCCCAGCATCCTGCCTCTGGACCAGTGCCCTTTCTAACCGCTGAAATCCAGCCATCGGCTCTCTTTGGATTTTAGAATCTTAGTAAAAACACCCTGAAAGACAAAGGGCCATGGCTATACCCTGGCCTGGTTTTATTTGGCTGTGTCATCCTTTTAAATTGACCCTAAGCAAAGCGAGTTAAACACCTGCCCACACAAGAGGCCTCAACCCCACCCCCGGTGCTTAAAGACTCGAGTGCCCAACCCAGGGACTCTTGACTGCTTGAAAGCTTGCCCCGCCCCCGATCCTGAAGTCCGGAAGCACGCAGCGTTGCTTTACCACCGGGGAACAGGAGATCCCCTCATGTGGACGGGGGGAGGGTGTGGCCCAGACAACACGATGAGTGACTGATAGGGAACCATGGGGCTCTGCTTACTAAGAGAAGACAGAGCCCCTGCTTGGGGACCAGCCTATCCTCCCTCCAGGCCCAGCCCGAGGTGGATATGGGCCGGGCAGCTTAGCCAAGGTGGCAGCCACTCAGCACCAAGGCAGAGCCCCGCCCCCATGCCATGCCAGACCCTGGAACAGGCCCTCAGGCCCTGGCTGGCTCACAGCGCCCACCCCTGGCGGGATTCCCACCCCACCAGGCCAGCTGGCCTCGTCAACGCAGCCTTAATGACCACGAAATCAGCCCTGCATGGTCTGCCTCTAAGCCTGGCCGACCCGCCCCAGGGCCACAGGAGAGCCTGACCTCCAGGCCTGGCCCGCGTCTCCTCTGTCCTCTGAGCCTCTCCCTGCTCCTGGGGCAGCTCTTCTCGTGATGCCTTCAGACATCAGTGGCCAAGGGCCCCTCATCCCCCCTTCACAGGAGGGAAACAGTCTGGCGGGGTGAAAGGACTCGCCCAAAGTCAGCCTGGGAGGAGCAACACCCGCTTGTGCCTGGGGCGTTAGGGGCCGCTAGGAGCCGAGGCGTGCCCCTGAGGGTGGCGCGCAGACTTACCCCGGGACTTCATCCCGATGAAGCGGTTCTCCACGATGTCGATGCGGCCCACGCCATGCTTGCCCCTGGGGGGAGAACCGGTCACTCAGGGTCACAGGCAGGGCGTCAGGCACCGTCTCGGGATCCAAGACTCAGAGGACATCTGAGCCAGGCCCCCTGGTCCAACCACCCATTGGACAGGTGGGGAAACTGAGGCCCAAGGAGGGAAGGGCTATCCTAGGACACACAGCGAGTTCAACGTGCAACTTCCTTTATCTCTGTCCTGGGCCTCACCCAGCCCTATCCACTGCTCATCTTTCCTTCTACCCTGGTCTCAGATCCAGTAGAGAGCTTGGAAGTTCCGGACCATCCCTAGGGGGCAGTAGACCCCTGGGGTTGTTACCTTCCAAGGCTGAGGGCCACCAGGACTCTCCCACGGAACCAGAGGACCCCATGGCTATGGGGCTGTGCCGAGGCTGACTGCAGGACACTGGCCTGTCCTCCCTGGCCCCTCAGCCTCAGGCTGGGACCATCAGCCCCAGTGGTCCGGGCTGGTGCTTGCCCAAGATGGTGGTTTCCCAGGAAGCCAGGCAGGGCTGTGGGCACTCACGCGACTTCATTCAGGTACAGGAAGAGCTCCAAGGCCGTGCTGTGGGTGGTGCCATCCCTGACGTTGGTCACCTTCACAGGGACCCCTAGGGCGGGAGGAGAGGGCAGTGGGCCCGTGGCTGGAGCTCAGAGGACGAGGCTGTGCCTGCAACCCCGCCCCTTCCCTCCGCCCGAAACGCCTTAAATGGATGTGACAGATATGGACTCCAAATGACTCCTTGAAAAGCCCTGTGCAGGTTGAGGCCTGCTGGGGAGAGAGAAGGGGCGAGAAAGCCCCCCAGAATGAAAGGGAAAATGCAATAAAAACCTCTCCCCCACCCTTCCCATTCTCTTTGCCCCTTTTGCATTTAGGGGCTGTGAAATTGGAACCAGGCCCTGAACTAATTGAATTTCACGCTCCACCATTGTCTTAGGAGGGAGTACCGGGACTACCTTCTGTCCCACCAGTTACGGGGCGGGGGGAGCGCCTGGCTGAGGTGCGGCTGAGCTCACACACACACGCACACACACACACGGCCCCCGGCCACGTCTGTCAGGCGGACCCCCGAGCCCCAACCCTGTACCCCAGACCCGCACACAGCCATCTGATTGATGGGGGTGAAACGATGCCCGCGCCAGCAGGCAAGGTGCTGGAGGCGTCTGCATTCTGAGAAGTTGGGTCTGGGGTGGCAGGAGGGCAGGAGGGAGGCAGCCGCTCGGGGAGGGAAGGGCCAAGTCGGGGGGGGTGGCTGGAGGGGGGCAGTGTGTGGGTTCGGGGTTGACTTTGAATAGCAAGGGGCACTTTCTCGAGCGGTGTGAAATGAGCAATAAATGTATTAGAGGACTAACAAGAGAGCTGTAACAGTGACAAAGAAAAGCTGTTCAAAGTTGGCGGCTAATCCCCCACCCATCTGCCCAGCTCATTACCATGTAGCCAGCCATCGGGTGCCAATCAGGCCTCAATAGCGGCTTTCGAGTCTTTATTAAGCCAGGCGCCGCTTGGAGGGGCTTCGCTCAGGGGCTGTCAGCCTCGCCATTCTTAACCCCCATTTCCAGGGGTTTTATAACTTGGTTGTAAATTGCTATTAAATGTAAGTCTGCCCAATAATGAACCTTAAGCCCCTCTCGCCACCCCCCGCCTCTCCCCTCTCCCTTTCTCTCCCTCCCGGTCCTATTATGGCCCTCGCGGGGCCTTGGATGGGGCCTGCCCCAGAGAGGAACTGACATTGTTGGTGCTGCTGCCAGAGAAAGCCTCTTAGCCTTTAAAATAGTTAATAATTAGATTAAAACTTCAAATAAATTAACTAGAGAGTGAATGGGAAGTAGCCGAGGAGGGTTCCTCCCGTCTACTTTTTTTTTTTTTTTTCCAGACAGTCCGCAAATCATTCAAATGGATCACGTTTCTTCTCGGGCTCAGCCCTCAGAGCTGCCCTATTCCTGGAGGAAAGGGGGTCAGAGCCTGTGTTCAGGACCCTCTGCTGCCTCCTGCCCACCTCCCACGCTCACCGCCCTCCCAGTTTTCCGGGGGACCTGGGGTGGGGCGTGCTGCTTGGGTTCATCTCACCATCTTCTCAGAGATGATGCCCAAAGAGGCCTCACGCCAGCACAGCCCTGGCTCAAGAGAGTGGGCGTAAGACGGACTTAGTGCTCCAGCTACCTTTAGGGGCCTTAGACTAAGGGCCTTTTGGTCCAAGGGGGCATGAAATTCAAGGGTTTGAACTGATAGCGGCAGGATGGGGTGGGGGGGGAGTGATGCAAATGCCCACTGACTTGGCCAGGCTCTTGGGAAAGGCCGGGAGGAGGCAGATTATTAAAGTATCAACAGGCTTTTTTCCCAGCGCCTCACTCCATACCCCGTGCTCGGCACCTGCGAGCATCCATTTCTGTGGCCCATTTTATAGGCGAGTGAGCCTGAGGCCCAGAAAGGTGAAGCTGGTTGTCAAGGTCACACTGGCAGGCAAGAGCAGGGGATCTATCTGGGCCCCTCCTTGCCCCTCCCCATCCTCCGTCTCCGAGGTGCCTTGGGAAAGGCCTCTCTGCAGAGCCCCCTCCCTCGGCTCCCTCCCTGCAGCTGCCTTGTGCACAGAAGGGCCAGCCTCCCTGCCTGGGCTTGGGATGCCCTCACGCCCCCTCTTGGTTCCTCCATCTCTGCCTCTCCGACTTCTGCAGCCTCCTGGAAAAGTCCTCTCCGTGGACACTCTGAGCCCTCACCTTGAACCTGGTCCTGCTCCTCCCATTACCCAGCATGCCTTGCTTTCCCTCCATCTTTCAGGGCAAGGGGGTTGTCCCTGGTGCCAGGCTCAAGGCTGGGCACTCAGTTCAGGCCAGCAAACACTTCTTGATGGTAGCAGACAAGATGAGGAGATCAGGACACAAGCAAGAGTGGCAGCAGCTTTGAACCCAGGATGGGGGGTAGGGAGACGCATCAAGCAGCTAGCTTAGGACTAGCTATGGGGTCAGGGGGGCCCCCGAGGCTGGCTCTGTAAGACTCATACTGGCTGAGCACCTCTGTGGTGCAGGGTCCTGCGCTGCATACACCTCGTCCAGATCTTATTCTACACCATGAAAACACGAGGCAGTGGATACTCTTTTATCCCCAGTTTACAGATGAGGAAACTGAGGCCAGGGAAGTGGAGCGACTTCCCCAAAGGGCCAAAGCAGTTGGCAAGTGGTTGCTCAGGGACTAGAACGCTCCCTCCAGACCTCGTGCCCACGAACTGATGGACATCAGCAGAGGGTGATTTCTTCCCAAGCCTGGAGGCTTCCACAGATCACGCCATCTGGGGAGGGGGCAGTTGGGAACATCTGAAGCCCCAGCCTGCACCCTGGCTTCCAGGAACACAGGAGGGATGCAGAGGGCTCGTGCCCAGGCTCCCAGGCAAGGAGGGGAAAAGAGCCAGGGCCCCAGGAGTCCATGCCTTGGAGTCCCGACAGGCGAGCACCTACCTTTCTTGAACTCGATCTCAAGGATGTCTGGGCTGTTGGGGGCTTTGGCCGGGTCCTGGGTCTTTGTGTAGAGGCCTGGAGGCGCTTGGTTCTGACAAAAGACAGAAAGAGGTTGGAGGGCGGTGTGCCAGAGCCAAACCGTGCCATGCCAGTCCCTGGACACCCTGCATGCCGCCTCCTGCGCCCCTCTCCAGAACCAGGGCGCTGCTGGCACTTGCCATCGGCTGGCCAGTCCAGCAGGCCTCCCAGCCCCCCACCCGGAGCCAGCCCCGCTTGCCAGGGGCCTGGGAAACAAAGGGCTCAAGAAATCAGACAATTTTTCCCCTCAACTTGATCTCATCTTTTTCTTTGACGCCCCCGCAGCTGGAGGTAGAATATAGCAGGAGGAGCCAGTCAGGCAGGAAAAGCGTGACTTTGGGGGAGCGAGGCGCTAGGCGGGCTTCCCGGGAGCGGGAGCGGGCTCAGGCGCACACGCTCTCCCCGGCACCGGGAATTGGGGTTTATTCTGCACTGACCGCAAAGCTAATGACTGCGCGTGACCCCAGCAGGTGCTCTGGCGAGCAGAGCCGTCCCCGGGGTCCCCGAGGTTAATACTCACAGGGAGAAAAGAGAAGAGCAAAGCAAAAACCCATTTGAAAACACATCAACCTTTATGTATATTTTTTTCTTGGGCGTGTTGGAAAATGGGCCTCTCCCTCGTCTTGATGCAGCTCGGAGGGGCCGCTGGCTGCCTGGAACTCTCCAAGTCCCTCCTGCCTCCCACTCCCAAGGCCCTGACCCGCCCCGCCCCCGCCCCCCCCCCCAAGGCTGTGGCTTGGACACTTGCCACAGTGGGGTCCCTTTGGGCCTGACTGCTCAAGTCCGTCCCCGGGGGGCATGCCAGGGCCCAGCGCTGTTATCCACCTGCTGACATCCTGGGAAGTGCAGTCCCTTAAATCTTGCCTTTCAAAACCTTGCAAACATTCCCATGCCACTTTGCATCTGCAGCTTCGTGTTCTCTGCAGCCCACCCGTTTGGTAAGAAGGTCAAGTACTGTTACCCCACCTATGGAGGAAGAACTAGAGGCAGAGGGGGACTGTAGGTGCAACCCTGTATGCTGTGCGGAGGTGGGGGCCACATGGCCCAGGGCAGGAAGCCCACGAGGTCCTCAACAATGATGTGTTGGATTTCAGAGTGGTGGAAAATACCCCCAAAGCCGGGATTCAAAACCTCAGGCTGTGGGGCCTTGGGCAAGTTGCTTCATCAGTTTGAGCCTCGGTTTTCTCATCTGTAGAATGGGGGGAAACGATACCTGCCTTTGACTGCCTTACAATTTAAATATATAGACAATTTTTATATTTTTTTACTGGACATGAAAATCACCCAAGAAGATGCCAGAGAGGGCCTGGTACAAGCTGTAACCTGCCCTGCAGGCGACAGGACTGCTGGAACAGCCTCCTGGTGATGCCACCCTCTGAGAAAAGCTGCTCCAGGAGAGGTGGGGCCACCAGGAGTGTCTCAGATCCCTCATCTGTGGTCACTTTGCTTGTTGGCTCTATGTCAGGGTGACCAACCATCCTGGTTCCCATACCCTGAGAAACCCCCTAGTCCTGGACAAACAGGGACAGTTGATCCTTCTAGCTTTACTTCTGAGCTCAGATGGGGCCGGTGATGAAGCCCTCAGACCTCCAAAGGGCTGTGTGGCTTGAGGCCAGCTGCATCCCTTCATCTGTTTCCATTTGTGGGGCAGGAACAAGAACCCAGAACGGACCTCCAAGACAGACCCAAGGAGGAGGAGGGTCCTTAAGGACCTCCAGCCTGATGCCTCCATGGACCAGTTGGAAAACTAAAGCCAAAGAAAACTAAAGCTTGTCCAAATCATACCACCCCACCCCATCGTCATGGGAGTCAGCCCTGAGGACCCTAGAATCCCTATCCTGTGCTCTTTCCATCACCCCATGCTGTTTCCCAGCCGCTCTGCTGAGAAACAGCACCAGGGATGTGGCCAAACAGCACCAGGGATGTGGCCAGAGACAGCTCGGGCATCAGGCTGGTTTCAGAGAAATGCCCAGCTCCCCAGGCCCTACTGGGTCCTGCCGACCGCCACATTTGTTGGGAACAGACAGGCCCGAGGGCCATCCTTGCCCATAAGGCAAAGTGAACCGGGGCTTGGGACCTCTGGGTGACCAACAGGACTCCAGAGCTCCTTTCCCACCTGCCCGGGGCCACTCACTGGCTGTCCAGCCCAGCCTGAACTCAAAGCAGGTACTAGCGCTGAGAGCCCCGGCGCCTCCACCTGAGGCCGCCTCCCTCCCACCTCCACCTGTTCTGCCCCTGCTGGCCCATCAGTTCCCAAACACTTAACGGAGCCACAAACAGGATGAGAATGTCTGCACTGGAAGGAGAGAGGAGGTGGGAAGCCCTCGAGGGACCAGCATCCCAGCTCTCTGCAGTGGGAAGTAGGAGGCTTCTGACACCCTGACAGCACCGATTAAATAAAATAACTAAATAGAAATAAAGTGACATTTGCTTTGCATTCCAAGGTGGCTCACGCCTGCCTTCTTTTTACTCTCCCTCCTAAAAGCCCAGTTCAAATGACAAATAGTTTGTTGCTGAGTATCAATAACATCTATTTATCCATCCCAGCGGGAGGGCTCACTTCCAATGTCATCTTGTGGGGGGGGGGGGTGTTGGGGGAGAGAAGAGAGTGAAGAAAAAAAAAGAGAGAGAGAGAGTTGGGGGGGTGATGGGGAGAGGGCGAAAGAAAGCATGAAACAGGGCCGAGAAGGAGAAATTGAAAGCAAATGGCCCATGAACTAAACCATGATGTACAGGCATGATCGATGCTGCAAATGGTTTATTCATCCATCAGATATGGCGGGCCGGCAACTGAATGCACTCTTTCACTGTGGGCCGTATGAAGTTAAAGCAAGTAAATTTCTATCTTTCTTCGCATTAGCTGCCTCATTGCCCTTCAATCAGCCCTCACAGAGGCAGAAAATGGCTCCGCCATCTGCCTTCAAACCCTCCCCTCGGCAGGTCTCGGGCTCTTTTTGGAGAGGGGGAGGGGGCACCGGTTCCCTGAAGCTCCGTCTCCCCAGCGCCTCCCAAGGGGCCCGGGGCTGCCCTGGGTACAGCGTTCCTCCACCGTGGAGAGTAGTGCCCCCGGGCCCCTAGCGGCTGCCCCCTCGTTCCGGGGATCTACTGGTGGCAATGGGAGGACAACAGGCTCCCCTGGCCCGCACCCTGCAGCGGAGCTGCCTGGGAAAGCAGGGCCAGAGTGGCCAGACCCTGGGTCCCTCGGCCTGGCTCTACACTTCTCAGCGGGAATGTTGTCTCCCCCTCGACTCACACGCAGCCCAGCCTTTCCTGCCTGATGAGAGGGGTCTTGAGAGAACCTTGGCTCCTTCCTCCCCAGATAATCTTAGCCGGCCTGAGGAGGGAGGGCAGGACCCCTGCCTCCATGATTGAGGCCTTGCCCTGTGCTAGGAACAGGCCAAGTGCTTTCGATGCCCCAGGAGAGAGGTGTTGTGATTTCCCACTGTTTGCATAAAGAGTCAGAGGTTCAGAGAGGTTGGGTAACTTGCCCAAGGTTGCACAGCAATAGAAGCAGAGTCAGAATTCAGACCCAGGTTTCAGATCTCTGGGAGCCAAGCACTAACCTTCCCACCTTGACTGGGTGGTAGAATCCTGAAAAATGCACTCTTTAACACTTACTTACCCATCCACTGCCCTCATTAGAAAGGAGGCCTGAGAGGGGAGGGGACCTTCACTGCCCGGCACTGCCTGAGGGGCGATTTCCCCTCTGGCCTTGGCTCTGCTCCCCCAGTCCTGAGGTGAGAGCGCCACAGGCCGCTACAGACGGGGTGGGATGGTTGCCCAGCGGGCCTGGAGCCTGGTGGACACCCCCTCGGAGCCGCGCTGCTGCGCTCAGCCCCCTCCGCCTCCCTGGGCGCTGGCTGACTGGCTGATTAGGGCTGGCTGGCCTGAGTGCCGTGGGGTCGGCAGAGCATGAACTGGAAAAGCCCGGGCCGGCAGGCAGCAGCCCCGTGGGGCCATCAGCCCCCAGGGGGCGAAGGCACAGGCTCTCCTGAGTGACATGGCTGGGCTGAGCTGGGTGGGGAAGGGAGGTGCGGGTCGCTGGGGAACCACAGAGGCCGGAGGGCCACTCCTGCGACGGGGCGACACGGGCACCAGGCCTGCTCCCTTGCAGAGCAGCTGGTGCCCCGGGGCGAGTCACTTCTCTGGGCCTCAAGTTTCCTCACCCACGCAACCAGGAGGCTCAGAGGCAGGAGCCGAGGAAAGCGAGCCGGGAAAACGCGCATGCCAGGCCTGGCTCCAGAAACGGTCACTGGTACGTGTTATATTATTGCCAACTCCGACCAAGAGGCCTGGTGCCTGTGGGGAGCCTCCCCGGGGCTGGGCAGGGCTCCAGCTCACCCCACGCCCCCCCCGGAACCACCCGGGCCTCCTCCACTCCAGCTGGTCTTCCTGGACCCCTCAGGCCCGGCCCCCCAGCACACTTCTCCCCTAACATCAGACGAGCACCGCACCCCCAAAGCAGCCGCCCGCCCAGCGTGGGGGGGGCGCTGAGGCAGGCAATGGAGACACAGTCCCTCAGGGACAAAGAGACTTTTCTCTTCCCAGGGTAGATCTCGCCCCATCTCCCACGGGGGGCGGGGGGAGATACAAAGGAAAACCCCCCCAGGGAGAGAAATCCTAAACTTCAAACACGGCCGAGGCCCAGCCTGGGAGGCTGGGGACAGGGGCATCAGGGCAGCCTGACGCGGGCGGGCACAGGCCCAGACGAATGGGTCCTGAGGCTCTGATCTGTGCCACCTCCCCCGATGGCAGCAGCGCGGCCTGAGAGGGCACAGGCTGGGCCCTCCCACAAGTGTCTCATCTGCCTAATTGCTTCTTTATTGTCTCACAATCACACTCTGGCTCTGTGCTGCCCTGAAATATTTCCTTCTCCTATTCATCCCGACAGCAATTAGAAAAAGAGCACCAGAGAGGGGGGTGGATCTTAAAACGCAGCGTGGAGTGGCCAGGCGGCGGGGCGCCCGGTGGGGAGGGTCGGGGAACACAGGCAGGACTCGGCCCCAGCCCCACGCCCGGCCCCCCGTGAAATTTCAAATTAGGCTACAAACACACCAGACAGTGTCGGCACGGAGCAGCCACTGCTAGACAGCCGGCTTGGGGAAATGGGGACTTACCTTGGGGTTCTCCAGGATTCCAGCCTCGTAGCTGTAGGGGAGAAGAAAGATGGGGGTCAGTGGAGGGGGGCAGAGGGACACAGCCTTGACACCCCTACCCCCAACGTTAAATCCGGTCTGTCCTTTTATCTCTGCCAAAGCAACTGCTGCCAAGCCCACCTGGAACATTCTGGGCCCACCGCAGCTGGCCGTGGGAGCTGCAGGCTACAAGCAAGGGCCTGGGACACTTCCCTCAGTCTTCACGGCGCCAGATCCAGGGGGCCTTCTCAGAGGGCTGTTCCCAGATGCTGTTCCCTCTGCTTTCGATGCCCTTCCCTGAGCCCCGGCCGGTCCCTCCTCATCCTTAAGGTTTTAACCTCAAATGCCACTCGCTCAGAGAAGCCCTCCCTGACACCCCAGCCGAGGCCAGGTGCCCTTTATCTACGGCTGGCACTCAGCAGAACTGCAGCAAGAGCTGGGAATGAGGTGGCCTGTCCTCCTCGAGGCCCCCGGGCTCCGTAAGGGCAGGGACCATGTGTCGTGTGGGCCACCACTACGTCCTGGCCCGACGCAGACAGGCGTGCACTGACGCTGAGCAGAGCAGCGGGCAGGTGGGCGGCGTCTTACCTGATGTGCATCAGGTTCTCGTCCATGCTCCACGGGTTCTTGGGGGTGACTGGGACGGGAATTCCATGTTGCTGCAGGGAAGAGGCAACACCACGTTGGCGTGAGGCAGCTTGAAGTAGACACAAGGGTCAGGCCCAGCTGCCTTGATTTTCTTTCAAGGTCAAAGACATCCCCAAACTCTGGCTCCCATGCAGGCAAGGCCCTGGACGCACCCCTGGTTTCCTTGCCCTTCCCCAGGCTGCTCAGGGAGGGAGCGAGGGCCCCATTTCCAGACATGCCCAGGCAGAAACTGTAAGACCCTGTGTCTGAGATGCTGTGGAGTGGACGCTGGCCTTGGAGGTTTCTTCCAGAAGATTCTGAGTCTATACTTCAAGTGCCCCCCGAAGCACTTAAGAGTGTGCCAGGCAGTGTGCTGAGGGTCTCCCAGCACCACCGGCTGACCCCCACCTTGGCCCTATGAGCCGGGAGCTGGGATGGACCCAACTTCCAATATGGATCTCAACCAAGGCATCTGCACCCACAGGGGTGCTTACCGTTCACCCAAGGAAGCGAGAGGCGCCCATGAGAGCTGCTCGTTCAGGACGCTTGTTTACGGGGCGTGGCCGGGCGCTTCCCGGGGCCCCTTCTCCCCACTGCCCAGCAGGCACCACACACATCACTCTGCAGCCCTGGAAAGGAATAGCCCCCATCCTCCCTGTTGGTTCTGATTATGCTTTGCTTCCCAGATCATCCATGCCTCGATGCAAGGAGAAAAGTTATCCCTCCGGAGACCCCGGGCCTGGAAGGCTGTTGGTGACACTCGGAAGGCCTTTTGGATTAAAGATGTGGCTGGCTTCCTGAGCTGCCCCGTGCTGCCCTGGCTGACACCTGGTTGGATCCAGCATGTGCATTACATCCTGCTTTCCCCTCCGGGGCTTACCGGGCACAAAAGCTGAGTGGCCCAGCCCGGCCCCCTTTAAGCCAGTAAGACTGTCCGCTCCGCCTCCCAGGCACCTCGCCCCCTGGGTGGGTCCCCCAACCTGGCCAGCCCAGGGTCCCACAGCCTCCACCAGCATCGCCCTGTCTCTCTTAATGGGGCTCCGCCCAGGCTCAGCTCATGCCCACGACTAAGATTCTAGAGGCTTCCCTCCAGGGAGCCGCTGTTTCCTTCATCAGCACCTTAAAATTTCAAAATAAATTAGGTTATCCCCTCTTGATGTTTGTCAAGCTTTACCCAGAGGCTTGTTTTAAAAGAAACAGCCCACACCCACCCTAAAATTTGCATACTCTTCAATGTAAACCACATGGGCAAACGGAACACCCCATTTAGAGGCTTATCAATGTCAGGGGGCTCCTTGTCCCCCATGAAGCTGCCCAGAGTCAAATCCACACGCTTGCCCTGTGCCATCTCCAGGTAGAGTGGCCAGGTGTGGGGACCAGGGGATGGGCTGAAATCCCCTCAGAGAGGACTCCCCGGCCTGGGGGCTGAGAAAACCAGCAGGCGGGTTCCCTGGAGCCTTTCTTCTGGGGGGTGGTTTGGAAACACTCTTGCCTTTCCTCTTTCCCACTGGGGCTCCATCCGAGCGAGGAGAGAAGAACAGGAGGTAAGGGGCGGAGGAGGAAGAACAGGATGGGCAGCCCTTCCTTGGCAGGGAGATATATACAAATGCCAAACGTAGTCCCTCAACCAAAGAGATTTGTTTCCCCTCCCCTCTCCATCCTGAGCTCCCCGCCAACACACACACACTGGAAATTCTGGATGCAATTGAGAACAGAAAACAAAACCATCTTCAGCATGTACACAGGAGACTGCCCTGCTTTCCAGCCCCCGACCTTGCACACTGGCTTTAAAAGAATTATGGTGACAGGGATAAGGATGGGGTGATTCTGAGTGTTTTTCCCTGTTTTTCCTTGGATGATGGATTTGCGGGGAGGTGGAAAGTGATGCAAATGTACGTTTTTGATGAGTCTCCTAACAGCACCTTGTGGCCTTGGCGACTTACGAATCTTGAAAGCAGGGCTTTTCAAAGCCCCATTGATTTTCGTCTCAGCTGAAGCAGCTGCCTGGCTCTGAATTTTGGACAGAGTCTGCTTGCTGCTCAGTCATTCTGGTCACTCCCCGGGTGCAGGGACACTGCCTCCGTCCTAGAATGTGGTCAGATTGCCGAGAGCTCAATTCTGACCCCAGCCTCCGAGGGAGGGTCGGTGGCCGGGGACACAGACTCATTTCTCCGGGGCAAACTTTCCTGTTTAAAAGGTTATTTGAGACAGAAGCTGAGCCAAGGGCCTTCTCCCCAAAATCTGGGAAGGAGGGACAACAATACTCCTGAAATTCATCTTTTCTGGAAAGACCAGGAGTCGCTTTTGTTTGGGAGCTTCACGGAAATGAAGGGCAGCGTATGGGTCAGCCCTCTTGAACCACAACTGCAGGCGTAAGAATGTAGATGGGCAGGGGTCTCAATTCATTGCTCTTAAAGATAAAACGTGCTTCGTGTTCTGTATCCTCAAGGAGACCAAGGAGGGGAAAAAAGCCTCTAACCTTGTTCTCTTAATAGCTCTGCTATTTGAAAATTTGTTTGGCAACATATGGGCTTGCTCTTGTAAACTCCCCTTTTAATAATAAAACAACAGATGGTAGAGGAGATCTTTCCTCCGAGCTCTCCAGGTCTTAATGGGATGCTGGCGGTAGGCGCAGGGCTGCGTCCCCGCCGTGTCCCCTACCACGCGGCCCCTTGGCCGCGGCAAGAGGTCACAGCCAGCCCTGGTGACTGCTGTTTAAAACCCCGAGCAATTTTCTGGTGTATGCTCGGGGCTGCTTTCCCCTGTCTGACTGATTGAGGCTGTTTGTCAAGGGCTGCCATCGAGTCGCTAAAAAGAAAGGTACCCTGGGGAGTGGCTAAGGATCTTGATGCAAAACTTCTAATATGTTTTACTGCAACTTGTACTTCAAAAGGGCTGGTGCGACAAAAGTCTTTGTCTGCCTCTGCCCCTCGGAGCACCTACCTGTCCCTGGGAAAGCACTGGGGACAATTAGGTAACGGAGGGGCACAGAACAGCCGCGCCCAGCCCCCCGTCCGCCCGTCCCCTGAGTGACACACACCGCAGAGGTGGCAGCTGGAACAGGAAGCAGAGGGGGCCCGTCGCCCTCCTGCTTGGCGGACTGGGGGCTCCCTTGGGAGTTGCCCCTGGCAGTGACCACACCTCTGCGGAGCCGGCCCAGGGAACAGGTGTTACGGGGCGAAGGGTAGTAGCCAGGGCAGAGGTTCAGTCTCCAGGCGTGGGTATCAGTCCCAGCCTCGTGCCTCTGGCCCAGACAACCCCCTTGGAGGGCTGTGCCTGGAGGGCACTGGGCCAGGGTCGGGGTGATGGTGGGGTCTGGCCATACCTTCGCGTACTCCATCAGATCGTTGCGGCCCTGGAACCGGTTGTAGAACTCGGGCATCCTCCAAGGAGCAATGACCTGGACACGGGGCAAGGAGTCAGGCCCGGGCAGCCTCTCCTGGCTTTAAGCTGCAGAGCTGGCCGCTCTGGTAAAGGGCCTGAGGCTCCACTGGGCACCTGGGTGCGGGCTCTATGTAGCCCACGGGGTGTGGGCAGGGGGACCCCGTTGGGCAGGGGAATGACACGGCCTGCCGCCCTAGAGGGTGGCTTTGGAGAGGCCCGAGCTCTGTGGCAGAATGGCCGTGCGTCCCCAGGCGGGTCCCTGCCCTTCTGGGCTTCAGTCTCTCCCACTGAGACTTGAGGGTTTGAACTAGATAGGCCTCAAGTCTCTTGATGGCATCCCTGTCCAGAGGGCCAGGACACCGCACCCCTGGTGACTAAGGAGGGGTTCACGTTGCTGCAGCTGTGCAGCCTGGCCCTGCTGCGGGGCAGTGAGGCCCATACGACATGCAACGTCCCCTGACCCGCTCCTCTTGCTTCCCTCCCTTCCCCCTCCCCCGGGGCTGCTCTGGCTGGGGAAAGGAGGGAAGTTGGAGCCTGACTGAAGGGACCAAATTCATCCCACCAGCCTGGGGGGTCGGGGACAAGTCCCCAACACAAGCTACCGCTCAGCTGTGGAGCCAGCCAGGGCCCTGCCTCTGCCGACAGCAGCCTAATTGGGGTGGAGGTGTGATGTAGATGGAGAAGCCGGTGTCATTTCTGGGCTGGGAAGCTGATGCGAGCGGCGTGAGTGGGGTCCCCCAGGCCTGGAATGAGCAGGGCCTGGGCGCGGAGCACCCTCTGGCCTCATCCCAGTCCCCGGAGACCAGCCTGGGGCCCCGTCCCCAGCCCCAGCCCACCCCTGGCCTTGGCCTCTGCAGACAAAGACCCAGAAACCGGACACCCTGGCCCCCCAAGCTGCTGGGGGAACAGAGAATGGGGGTCGGGGGAGGGCCTCACGCCCACCCGCCTACAGCATCAACAGGCAGCTACTTTCCAGGGGCTTCTCTGCCGCCTGGTGTTTGGGGTCAAAACAGATCATTAGAGTTCATTACCGCTCACCTCCAGGCCACTCTCACCCCCCAAGCAGCTGCTGGCTGGTTAAAGGGACAGAGAAAGATGTTCCACTTAAAAGAAAAAAAAAATGAAACCCCTTAGGGACCCCTGTGGGCTTGGGAGGGGCACGTTTTCTGTAGCTTTAGCCCGAAGTGGCCTCAAAGGAGCTGGACCCACGCCTGCCTGTGCCGTCCAAGATGGCACCTGGGTGCCACGTGTGACCACCAAGGCCCGAATCGTAGCCGGTCCCAGCTAAGTGTAGAGCACACAGTGGGTCTCAAAGGGTTAGTACCAAAAGAACGTAAAACATCTCAATAATGTTTTTACATCGATAACATGTTGAATGGTACCATTTTGGATACATAGGGTTCAATAAACCGTAGTAAAATGATGTCACCTGTTGCTTTCCATCTTGTTTTTTGTTTTTGTTTTTTTTTTCTTACGTGGCCACTAGAAAAACTGAAATCACCCTTGGGCCTTGTGTTCGTGGCATTTAGGGTATTTCTATGGCTCGGCCTTGTGCACTGGATGCCCAGAGGCCTGATCCTGCTGATTCCACCCCAGGAAAGAATCCAAGACCCCGGGGGTCAGGGCTCAGGCAGCCGGGAGGAGGAGGGCCTTAGCTGGGTGGCCCCCACTGGCGCCGAGAGGGCTGTGAGCAGCCCAGATATTGGCCAACCGTGTCTCAGAATGGTTCCAATCTGCAGCCGGGAAGCCAGACCCGGCATTGCGAGGACCCTGGCGGACGGGCCGCCTCATCTTTCCGTCCAGTGCCTGACCCACCCAGGCACCTGGGCGGTGTCTTGGGAAGGACAAATGGTCAGGGACAGAGTGTTGTCCCCCTGCGGTTGGCGTGAGTGAAGGGAGCTCTCCATGGGAAAGAAGGGCGCCACCCACCACAAGGTCCCTGTCTGGAGAACCTCCCAGAACCCCATGCCCCACACCCCCAGGGGCCTCAGCCCCCAGCGCCCACCCTCTAGGGGGAGGAGCAACGTCTTACCTTAATCTGGGGGGCCAGCGAGTAGCAGGTGAGCTCAAACCGGATCTGGTCGTTCCCCTGAAACGTGGAACGGGATGGTCAGGAGCCACAGGACAGGGACCAGTTGCGGGGTGGCGGGGGGCAATGCCACGTGACCTTCAACGATGCACCCGAGGGCCACTCAGGGCGGACCCCCGGGGTGGTTCCCTTCTCCGCATGTGCTCACCTCCCACCTCACAGCCTTCTGAGGTGGGTCCTACGAGCCTGTTTGAAAGATGAAGACTGGAGAGGGCTTTCTGCTCTGGACTTGAACCCAGGACTCCCCGAGTACACAGCTGAGCTGTGCGGGCACTCAGGTGTGCAGGACGTGTGTCTATGCGTCCGCAAGATGCCCACGTGCCCGCTGTGTGCTGAGCTGTGATGGTCATGACCTTGTGCGCACTGGCGTGTGAGGGGGCGTGTGCACAGATCATCACGTGTGTCTGCACTTCAGGGGGTGCACACACATGCAGGCCCGGAGGCCTGGCCCCGCTGAGACTCCAGGCAGCCCCCGAGCTGCCCACACGTCAGCCTCTTCCTGAGGGCCTCCCAACTGCCCCACTCCCATGGTTCCACGGTGTTTTGTCCAGAAAACCGGGAATCCTGTCTCCTCTGGGAGCCTCAGTTTCCCTGTCTAGACAGTGGCTGGCTGGGGGAGGGGTGGATCCAGGTGACCACCGAGGGCTCCTCAGCACCTCTGCACAGAGAGGGGAACAGGCCCAGAGGTAGCAGGGACAAGTCCAAGGGCACGGAGCCTGGCCCAAGCCTCAGGCACTGGGCCCCCACGGCCCCCACCAGCCTTGGGCAGGCGGCCCTGCCTCCCTGTGCCTGCGTCCTGTCCTCAGAGACAATGGCTGCCAGCCGCCTGCCCGCTTCCCATCAGCTCGGCAGCCTGGAGGGAGGCTTAAGCGCTGTGGAAATAACAGAGGGACCTCTCGCCTACTGTGAAAACTGCACAGGTGCAGCGAGGCAGCGGCGGGAATAACATGTTATTTTCCAGAGTCTTGTCAGGCAACGCGGAAATACAGGTTTCAGCCCCTCTGCTCGGAGCCAGGAGCTAAGGGGCCAAGGCCGCTCCTCTCTTGGTATCTCCCGGGGCCACAAGCTGTGCCGGACCAGCCACCCCACTCACCCTCCATCCCATCCCTTCAGTGAGTGCCTACCATGCGCTGGTTGTCACACGGGAGAGCCACCTGGCACCAGTGGGATTTTTAACCCTGTTTTACAGATGAGGCAATTCAGGCTCAGAGAGGTGGAGTCACTTGCCCAGGGACACACAGCCAGCAGGCACCACTCCCATCCTAATAGCTCACAGTCAGGTTACGGGTCTGAGCTCCACACATAACTCATTGAACCCTTACAGCAGCCCCTGAGGTGGGTTCTATTATTATCCCCATCTCACGGATGGGGAAACAGAGGCACAGGCGGTAATACTTGCCCAAGGGCCAGTGACCAGCACAGTTCCTGGAGCAATGGTGTCTACAATAAAAAGCAGACTTATTTTAGATTCGTAAAGCATATGGTCTACTGTTGCATATCCTGGTGATTTTTTTCTCCAGGGCTTCAAGTTTCCCCCAGCACAATGGCAGCTTGTGCCTCCTTGGACGGGCATACCGGGCTGGGGTCTGCCATCAGGATCGCCATGGGGACACCCATCTGTTCCCGAGCCAGAGACCCTAGCAGAAGCCAAACAGGCTCCCCAGGTTGAAACTCTGTCCCAGACAAGAGCCAAGGCCTGTCCGGTCCTTCCCTCCCTGACCCCAGGAGCCCCAGCCCCAGGGTGGCCCTGTCAGGTTCCCCGGGGGCCGGGGAGGAGGTGTAGCAGGTCCCACACACCCCGTGTGTGTTCACGTGCTGATATACATGTGTAAGTGCGGGTGCCGCACCCTCGGGGGCTCTCCCATCTGCTCCTGGCCTCGCCATACAGATGGTGCCATTTACAAAACCCCTGCTGCCCACACCCCTTCCCGAGTCTCAGGCTCCTATTTCCAGGCCCCTCTTCCAAAACAGGGGGGAGGAAGGGGGCCCTCGAAGGGCCATCCCAGCTTCTGTGCAGCTCTCTGGTGGGGAGGATTCAGGGTCTCCGAGGGGTGTGAAGGGGTGGACCCCAGCTCTCTCTGCACCAGGTGCCGCCTGGGCTGGGCCCTGGGTGAGAAGCTGCCTCTGGCCTCCAGGCCTTTGCACAAGCTGTTCCTGCGGCCCGGGATGCCCTTCCTCCTTGGCGTCACTGGCTAACTCTTGCTCCCCTGGATGTCTCAGGATCACTGTTACCCCCTGCTGGGTCAGAGCTCCCAAGTCCCCTGTATGGGTGTCCTAGTGTGTGGAGGACAGCCAGGGATGGGTAGGTATTCAGTGGGGGGTTCAGTGAGCCAATGCATGAAGGCGACATCGGCGGGGCTGGAACAAGGGCCTGGAGGCCCTGGGTCTCTCCATTGCCCGACTTGGGAGCCAGAAGCTGGGAGAGGCTGGGGGCTCAGGACGGTGCATGCTAGAATCTCCCCATCTGGGGAAGCCCCCCTGCAGTCTGCTTACACCCAGCTCTTTCTCTTCACTGTGAACCCCTTGCAGAAAGTTCGGCCAACTGTCCTGCCCAGATCTGCCTCTGGGTGCCAGCCTCCTGCAGGCCACACTCACTCACTCTGGATACCCATCTCCTGACGTGTGAAGTCACTGATGCGCCCCACCCCCAGCCCCCCTCCCCCCCGAGCCAAGCAGACCACCAGCCCCTGCAGGTAGCTGGCCCCTCCCTCCCCACCACCCCCTGCCTCAAGCCTGGCATCCCTCTGGGCCCCACTCCAGGCCCTCCTGCCCCTCCTCACTCACACCCCCCTCTTCTAGGAAACTGTCTGCAGAGGCTGTTGGGGGCTTCCCCAAGTCCTATTAAATAAGGGGAAACTGAGGCACAGGAGTGCGCCTTTCCCATCAACCCCCAGAAGAGATGGGAGGTTTTGGGGTGGGGGGGCACCGGGCCCCACCATCCCCTGTGGCCTTCCCGCTGCTGGTCTCGGAGGCCCCCCAGTGCTGTTTCAAGTCTGACTGTCCCTATTGTGGACACTGAGCATGAACTGCAGGGACGTCCCTGAATCTCAAAAGGCTACAGAACCGCCGCAGAGGGTGTTCTTCTCAGAACCGAAGCCCCGAAGAACCAGAGTGGGAAACAGGACCCTGCATGGCCAGGGCCTCCTCCAGCCGCTTCCCTGCAGGGTCAGCCTCGGGAGGCCTCAAACCCAAACCTCTGGTGCCTTCTTGTGGCCAAATGGAGCAGCGCACACAGCCGCTGGCAGCTATTCCCAGCTGCATGTGAGCTAGTCTAGTGCGGGGTTGGGGGGGGGGTCTCTCCCTGGACCCCAAGAGCCTCCCAGGCCAGGGGCAGACGCACCACACACACATTCACTCCACTAGCCCTGAAAGCCACCCTTCCTCAGTCCTGATGGTAGTTCTGGAGGGACCTTCTCCAGGCAGGAGCCCTTCCATAATCCTCACTTCCTGGCCTCAGCTTGAATACCTCCTGGAACAGGGATCTCACTGCCCAGCTCATTTCATCACGGACAGGTGAGATGTCTCAGAGGTTCATTCTGCACTGATGTTTGTTCTCCAAGCCCCAGTACAGGTCTGATGATCGTGTGATCAGGGCACTTCCCTCTCATTGAGTGTTTACGACGTGCCAGGTCTATGCTGAGCTCTTTATTGGAATGATCCTACTCACTGCTCCCAACTGCCCCATGAGCGGGTTCTATTTTATTCCCATTTTACAGATAAGGAAACTGAGACTCATGGGGTGAAGTCACAAAGTGTGAAAGCAGGGGAGCCAGGATCTGAACCCAGCTGTACTGGCCCCAAAGTCCCAAGTCCTGAACCTCTGGGTTCTTCTGTACTCTCTCGTACCGCCCGAGTGGAAGGCGGCATGCAGGTCTCTGCCCAAACGGCCCGGTCCACCCATTGCTCCGCCTATGATTCCCACCACCCCGCTCAAAATGTGCTCACGACTAGGGTGTTAGTGAAAACTGGGGCCACGTTCACCAGTCCCCTTCTTTTACAGGAGCCCATGGTTTCAGTCCAGAACAATCCCCTACATACCATGGGGGTTGGGGAGGGTCACTGGCCACCCCCGTCCAGCCTGGGGGTTTGACGCCAAACCCCGCAGCGTGGCCCCGGCCCAGCCCTGGCCCTGCTGCTTCTCCCAAGGCTACAGCTCCCACTACATGTTCAGGACCCTCGTCTCCAGGCTTTAGCTCAGGCTGTTCCCTCCGCCTGGCACTCTCTTCCTGTACCCATTCCTCCTCCCTCAGGGCCGTGCTCTGCAGGACAGCCTTCCCTCGGCCCCTGCCTGCTGCCCCCAGGCTCCCCCTCGGCTCCCCTGGCACCGACCCCACGGCCACCCTCTCCTGCATCCATTCTCTCCCTCGCTAGGACACAGGTCCCCTGAGGGCAGGAAAAAGGGCCCGCGAAGTTCAACACTGTTCCGGTGTCCAGCACACACTCAGCCCTGTACAGACGCCAGTACAAGCTGGTTGACCGAGCACCAAGAAAATGAGTGAGCTTCCAAAGACAACACTACCACCTGGTGGGGCGACTGTCTGCAAGGCCACCCCCAAATCACACCTCCTCCGTCACAGTCTGAGCTGTGAGTGTCCCTACGTCACCCTGAGCCAGGGCCCGCTCCCCCACTCCCGACTGCGTCGACCAGCCTTGCGGGGGGGCGGGCCTGGGTCAGGTCAGGACACGCGTGCTGAGAGGTTAGGCCCCCTTCCCACCCATCTGGAGCAAGCCGTTGGCGGCGTGTCCGCTAACTGCGAGCTCATGACTCCAGAGTAACACTGCCTACAGTCGCCTACATCGTTAGGAATCTTGTTTCTTGAGCCCTGCCACC
The DNA here is from genome assembly GCF_965194825.1 of Balaenoptera physalus. Lineage (NCBI taxonomy): Eukaryota > Metazoa > Chordata > Mammalia > Artiodactyla > Balaenopteridae > Balaenoptera > Balaenoptera physalus. Next base: position 5,908,211 of record NC_138886.1, read on the forward strand.
TGCGGGACAGGGGCTGAGGGCTTTCCTGCCTTCTACCCCCAGGGTCGTCCTTCAGTCTGCACTCCTGCACACAAGGGCCAGAAGTAGCGGGTGTTATGGGTTGAACTGTGTCTCCCACAAAAGATAAGTTGAAGCTCTAACCACCCCTCCCCCCAATACTTCAGAATGTGACCTTGTTTGGAGATAGAGCCTTTACGGAAGTAATCAAGTTAAGATGAGGTCATTAGGGCAGGCCCTAATCCAGTGTGACCGGTGTCCTGATAAAAAGGAGAAATTTGGACACAGAACCAGACACGTGCAGAGGGCAGGCGATGTGAAGATGCCCCAAGGAGATGGCCACGTGAAGATGGAGGCCTGGAGTGATGCACCCACAAGCCAAGGACACCTGAGCTACCCGAAGCCAGGGGAGAGCCCGGAAGCGGCCCTTCCCTAGCGCCTTCAGGGGGAGCATGGCAGCCAACACCTTGATTTTGGACTTCCGAAACCTCCAGAACTGTGAGAGAATCCATTCCTGGTGTTTACGCCACCCAGTCTGTGGTGCTGTTGCCCCGGGAGACTAAGACAAGGCCTCATCCCCATTTTGCAAGTGAAGAAGCTGAGCTCAGGAAGGGCAAGGGCCTCGCCCAAGGCCACACAGCTGGGATTCAAGCCCGTTGCTACCTCGTGGTCTCTGACCCTGCCTACTGCATTGCACGGAGACTCCCACGGTGACCTTGGTCCCTGCGCCTCAGCAGCAAGTTTGCAAAACGGGGTGACACTGCTCAAACCGCATGTGGAACAGGCACACGGGACTCACACCTCGGGGTACAGGGCAGAGCCGTCCCTAACTCGCTACTAAAAACATTCCTCTTATTCAGACTGGACAGGCCAGTCCGTCCACTGCATACCTGACTGTGCTGGGGAAAACGTACAACTGCTTGAGGACCGTCCATTGCCTGGCTGCCTGTGTGCCCCTCGCAGGCCCCCTGCCTCCTTCTCCGTCCCCAGCCATCCATCCTGGCCTCACCTTTCCTGTGGCGCCGTGTGACACGTACTTGGCTCCCTCCTGCTGGGCGATCTCCACCTGTTTGCGGGCAATGCAGGGCCTGGCGAGAGAGGTACCCAGGAGGTAGCGGTCCTCGTACAGCGCGCTGGACTGGATGGCGGGCCAGACGAACTCCTCCACAAACTCCTTGCTGACGTCCTCGATGAACACCTATGGGGAGAGGAGCCCATGAGAGGGAGCCTCGGCAGGGAGGGGATGCAGTCAGAAAGCAGAGTCCCAGGGGCCTCAAGTGGCCTGCATCTAAGGCAGACGCTGTTAATGGATCCCAGGGCAAGCTGTACCTCCACTTTTCCCTCTGCATCTGTAGTAGACATCATAAATCAATCCAGCATACAGCGCAGTTACTCTCCCTCCTGCATTCATGGCAGACATTACTAATCGATCCTGATATACCACCCAGGTGAAACTGGATGTGGTCCTTAAATCCCTCCCAACATAGCATTCTGGGCCTGAGATGAAACAAGATCTAAATCCAAGATCTAAATCTAGATGTAATCCACAAAAGCCAGGGATTATTTTGTCCCGCAGGTGGCAGCTGGCAATATCTGGAGGTATTTTTGGTTGTCATAACTGATGGGCTGTGGGGGTCATTCTGGCCTCTAGAGGATAAAGGCCAGTGATGCTGCGAAACATCCTACAATACACACGACAGCCAGCCACATGTTAATAGTGTCGAGGTTGAGAAACCCTGATCTAGAGGAATTATTCTCAAAATGTAGACCCCTAGAGTTCCCCAGACCCTTTCAGGGAGACTGAAAACATTTTTTATGATACTCAGTTGATATTTGCCTTTTTCACTCTGTTCACATTCACATTGAATATGCAAAAGTGATGATGGGGGAAGGGGCTGGCACTTAGCACAAATCAGGGCAGAGGCACCACACTCCCCAGAGACATGGTGTTCCTCACGCCTTGCTCTCACAGTGCAGATTTCTCTTAAGAGTGGTCTTGAAAATGCAGTAAAAAATGATTAACTTTTGTTACATCTCGACTTGAGTACAAAATGTGAAATATACACGAAGCATATCTGCTGCATTCACAAGTGAATTATTAGCTCAACTAGCCCCTTTTCTCATAGAACATTGTTCTTGAACAAAGGACCGACAGACAAGTCAGGGTCAATGCAGACTTGGGTTTTTGGCCAACATTTTCATAAGAATGAAGTGACCCTATCGCTTCAAGGAAAACTGAGAATTTGTTGCCAATGATAAAACTCAAGCTTTCCAGTAAAAGTTAGAATTATGGAAAACTTGTATCTGACACCATGAACTTGACAGCTTCCTAATACTTCTGATGTGAGTTTTATTGCGTTTTATGGTGCTTCGCAGATATTGCGTTTCTTTTGTACTGTTAGCCTATGTGAGCAGGGACCAGGCTGGCCACGTTCACCTTACGGGCCTGCTCACCACATGATTAGCTGCTCAATCAATGCACTGATTCTGTTGAATGGATGGAAGGATGGGTGGATGGACAGAGAGCTAGGAGGGATGGACAGTTAGATGGATGAGGGATGGATGAGTGAGTGGATGTGTGGATGGACAGCGAGATAAAAGAGGGATGGGCAGGTGGATGGATGGATGAGGAAGAGACAGATGGATGGGGAGGTGGGCTGGGGAGGTGACTGGGTAGAAGAGTGGCTGGGGGAGACCAGAAGATGATGCCCTTTGCACACCAAAAGCAGAAGGAATTGACCTTATACTTCTGGAAGCAAGAGGACCCGTTGGAAGGCGTGGAGGAGACAAGGAGCTTTGGGACAGGACCCCCCACCCCCAGCTGCCTCCACCAGGTCAAATCCCATTTCCAGCCCCAAACCCTGCCTCCCGCTTGGTACCTTTTTAGCCCCAAGCTTCAGCGCCTTCTTCCTGGCTTCCTCAAACTCTTCCTTCTGGCCGACGTTGGCCTGAGCAGCAGAAGCAGAGAGGACCCATCAACCCAGGGGCAGAAAGAAGAGCTGAGAAGAATGTCCCCCCCCCACCCCGGCCCCTCCCCTCCCCTCCCCTCCCTTGGGGTGAGCCCTGGGCAAGTGCGTTTCACACACAACAGCCCTCAGATGGTGGTGGTTTCGACTGGATCGCTGAGGTCAAAGTAGGAAGGAGAAAGGGCGTGAACCAGGGTCTGCAGAAGCTGTAACACTCTCCAGAGCTAATACTTGGTTGAAGGACGGGCCGAGCCTGGCCCTGTGCACCCAGGCTGCTAGGTTGCAACATTTGCTGTCACTGCCTTGAAGGTCTAAGGCTTCCCTTGAACCCGTCTAACTCTTCCCCCAATTCCCCCAAAGTCGGTACAAAGGTTGGATAGTCAGCTGCTGCCCGACTCAGCTCACTTCCCCAGCCAAGTGCGGCAACTTGACTGTCCCAGGGCGCCTGAGCCGGCTTGAGGCTGAGGCCTGGGCTCTGGGCACCCAGCTGTCCCCCTGCTGGAGCCCAGCCTCCGGTTCCGACAGCCCCATCTAGACACGGGCATTTTTTTCTGCTGGCTGCACTCTGGCCTCCTGCCTAGACGTTGGCCCTGGCTTCTGCTCAACAGACTCTGGAATCTTCCCAGAGTCCAGCTGCAGGTGCTTTTCTGAGGTCACTCAGCTTTTAAATCCGCCTGGGGGGAGCCCGGGATCTGGACGGCCCACCGCTGCTGCTGATGACGGCGTGCACACACCCCAGGCTCTCTGCATCCGCTCAGAGCCCTGGCTCTCTCTCAGCAGGCAACTGTGAGCCAGGCACTTCCCCTCCCCCACCTGAGGGACACGGGGTCAGCACTGTTACGGACGGTAGATTGACTTCAACTGCAAACAAACGGTTCTTGACAACAGCTGAACTTTTCCTGTCCAGAGTGCCATCCTCACTTCCTCTGCAAAGAGAACCTTCTCTCCTGGGACCTCTTTCCACAGGGATGGGTGACAGCACATCACGTCACCTGCTCACTGTAGGGACGAGCCCTCCGAGACACAGCCATACTGACAAATGCATGGTGGGCAGGGACTCAGGCCAGTCAATGAGAGTCCCCCCTGGCCCTTCTGTCAGAGCCTCTGCAGGAAGCTCTCCTTTCTCTGGGGAAACTTGGGTATGATGATGTGAGCCTTGCCTGCCCTGTGGAGAGGCCAAGAATGAAGCCAAGCAGAGATGGAGGCAGATCTGGATAAGCACCTGGATCCAGCCTTGCCTGAAGCCATTATACCCCTGGCCTTCTCAGTTACATGAAGAACTGTATTATTTTGGTTTTCTTTTTTGTTTATTTTTGGTTTTGTTTGGCTTAAGCTGGGTTTCTAGAATTTGTGCAGTCATATGGACAAAGATTCAGAGGGTATGTCCAGGTTTATCAGAAGTTGAGCTGGTTTAATTAGGGATGTCTGCTATGGACCCTGGATGGGGGATGGCATCATACATAACCTATGGCCCGTGACCTATTTGCTTTCCCAGAATTAGGTGATCGCCAAGGGCCCGTCTAGTTTAGCCAGTGTAGGACCCTACACTCTTTGCTGAATTATTGAGCGCTTTGGGAAAGGGGAAGATTGTATGCCTTCCCGTGGCCTTCAGCAGATCCAAGCCCTTGGTCCCTCTCCAGGCAGGCTGGCCCAGCAGCTCTGCCAGGCGCACTCCTGTGCCCCCCGTCCAGTTACTCGCATGGAGACTTGGCCTCCTCCGTGACCTGGGGGGGCATCTCAGACCCGGGGGACTTCCAAGGTGTTCACTCGACAGATGAAGAGAAAGAGGCAGTAAGTGAGAAGCATTTTCCTACAGTTCAAGACAGGCTTAGAGAGGGGGAGGTGGGCTTGGATGAGCGACAATGGGCAGGTGGGCAGGCTGCGTGGACAGCAAGGCCGACAGTAGAAAGACACACATGCCAGGCGCCCCCTCACCAGGTAGGCAATGACGTCATAGCCCTGCTCCTTCAGCCACACGAGGATGCAGGAGGTGTCCAGGCCCCCGCTGTAGGCCAGAACCACGGAGCCTTTGCCGGACATCTCGTCTGGAGGGAGGAGACGAGGAAGAATGTGAGTGACCCAGAGCCAGCCCTGCCCCCTCCCCGTCTGCCAGCCCCTCCCGACAGCTCCCTTCTGGCCTGTCCCCCAGCCCCGACCTCGGCCTTGGGCAGTCTTATCCCCTGGACAGGCCGCCACCGTGAGGTGTGAAACAGGATGTTCGTCTGTCATCAGGACCAGCTGAGCTGCTCCTTCCTGCAGCCTCACGCCTTCCACCCCCGACACCCTCTCAGGGGACCCACACACACCACGCTGGCGCCTGGCAGGTGGAGGCATGTCTTAGAGCCAGTTCCCCACCAGCTAGAGAAGACGACAGGGTCAAGGTCAAGACACGAAGGGTGCACAGCATCAGGAGACTTGGGAGAGGCCGTGGCCCTGAGGCTCGGGCAGCCCACACATCTCCAGTCAGAACTGCTCCTTGCTAGGCTGGGCCAGTGTGAGTGAGGCATGGCCCTGGGGGCCTCATATAGATCACCCTGCACCCCGATTATGACCGCATGAGGTAGGAGCTGTCATGCATGTCGGGGCAGCAGAGACTGGGGCTCAGAGAGGTCAGTGGCCAGCTCGAGGTCACAGAGCATGTGTCTGTGTCTGTCTGGCTCCAGAACCTGGGCTCTTCCCAGCATGCAGGGCTGCCTGCCAGCTTTACAGGGAATAGGATGCCCCCCTGGACCTCTCCCACCTGGGCCCCAGTGAACCTTCACACAGTGGGACTTTAGGCTCTTTTTAAAAGCAAGTACCTCTGAGAGGGGAAACACAAGAGACCCCAAACACCTCAATGAACTCAGCTCCAAAATGATTAGTTGGGAGGAGCTCAGAGACCAACTTCCCTATGTGCAGAGGGGGAAACTGAGGCCCAGAGGAGGAAGGTAACCAGGACGTACAGATGGTAGATATGTCCTTCTGCAGCAGGACAGATGTGTCCCACGCTATCCCTCCCTCTCTTCAGCTACACTGACGCTTCCAGAAGGCACCAGGGCCTCCTCACTCCTTGCCTTTGCAGCCACTGTTCCTTCTGCCCAGAAGGCTCTCCCTGAACCCTCGGGCTGCATCAGGCCCTGCCTCCCCCCCCACTCTCCACATGGCCCTGAGAGAAGATGCTGTTATGTGCCCTCTTTGCTGAAGAGGAGACCGAGGGTCAGAGAGGCGAGGTCACTTGCTTGAGGTCCTATGGTCAGCAGGTGGCGGGGCCAGATTTGGATCCAGTCCCTCTGTCTCCAGCCTCCATGGACATGGCCCCAGCCTCCTGCATTGCCTGGGTGTGTGCTTGTGTCTGGTGGGAGCATTTGCACTGGAGACTGACCGAAGTCAGGGTCCTTAATAGAATCTATTGGGAAAGGCTGTGGGCATCACTGCACAGATTCACGTGGGCCTCATCCAGAAGGGCCTCTCCCCAAGGACGCAGGCTCCTGTATACTGAAGGCTTCTCGTGTGCCTGGAGGTTTAGAGGCAAAGTGGTCACCCAGCCCTTTGCAGTAGAACCCAGCCCAACCGAGGGACAAGAACACATCCTATGTGCTGTCCCCGGCATCTCACCAGGCCACCTGCCAGCCAGTCCCAGGGCTCACATGTCTTTACTGCCCTTTGGACTTGGAAGGGGAAACACCTCATGGAACAGTGAGGTTGGGGGTGGTTCTGAGGGACGGATGTCCACAATTCCCCCCTTCAGTGGGCATTCGGCCACCTGCCAGGCTGTCCCAGGCCAGCCGGGGCCAGCAGACATGCCCATGGCAACCGCAGCCAGGGCAACAGGCCATCCAGGATGGAGGGGAGGAGGTGGGAGGGAGGCAGGAAGGACTCAAGGTAGGAAGTGCCTGGGGCTGAAGGTGTGGGTTGCGGCTTCCAGAATCTGTCTTGATGGCTCAGTGAACCACCCTGCAAATGCAAGGGCCGCTCGGCTGCCTGGCACAGCAGCTGGGTGACACCAGAGGCCGTGAACCCAGCCTACCCAGCCCCTGGACTCCCGTTTGGGCAGCCTCGCTGGGTGCGGAGACTCAGGAGCCCCAGAGCCCCGTCCAGCGCCCTGCTGCAGTGTGCGCGCTCCCAGCCGTGTGTTCGTGTGCGAAGGGGC